>NC_071091.1:104380077-105040077 GCF_027358695.1 Spea bombifrons | reverse complement strand
AGAGAAGAGACACCGTGAGGGAACAACTCGAGGGCAGCCGCGCGGGACTGCGCGGGAAATCAGGTAAGGAGGCGGGCATGATTGGCCACAAATGTGGCGGGAGCGGGCAGGATTGGCCACATATGTGGCGGGAGCGGGCGGGAGCGGAACACCCACATTGCGGGAGCGGGCGGGAGCGGGCGGGAGCGGGATTAAAATCCGCGGGAGCGGGATTAAAAAAGTACCGTATTTGCTCGATTATAAGACGACCCCGATTATAAGACGACCCCCCAAAATCAAAATATTAATTTAGGAAAAAAACAAAAAGCCTGAATATAAGACGACCCTATAGGAAAAAAGTTTTACCAGTAAATATTAATTCATGTAAATTATTTTTTCATGTTTAATAAAAGCTATGATTGAGAAAAATATATTTTTTAAATTTCCTTTTATTTGCCAACCTGCCCCCCCCAGTTATGCCACTCTGCCCCCAGAAATGCTTTATACCCCCCTATTTGCCACTCTGCCCCATGATATGCCTTATACCCCTATATGCCACTCTGGCATATAGGGGGTTAAAAGGCATATCATGGGGCTGAGTGGCATATAGGGGGTTAAAATGCATTTCTGGAGGTATGTAGGCATATCATGGGGCTGAGTGGCATATAGGGGGTTAAAATGCATTTCTGGAGGTCCAGAAATGCATTTTAACCCCCTATATGCCACTCAGCCCCATGATATGCCTTTTAACCCAGCATGTACTGGCTGCCTTGGCTTGATAGGAGTGTGATTGCTGTTAGCAGTTTGATATATATATATCAAACTGCTAACAGCAATCACACTCCTATCAAGCCAAGGCAGCCAGTACATGCTGGAACCTGGGGATGATAGTAGTGGGATTACAGCCTCCCTATGCCATGCTACAACCCCCACCCCCCTTACACATCCATGCTATCACACACAAACACATTTAAATACTCATTCATTCCATTAATCACACATACTTCACACATTAAACACACATTAATCACACATACTTACCCAAAAACCCTCCCCCACCCCCTTACCTGAACTGCAGATCTCTCACTCGAAGACTTCTGCAGGGGACCGGCTGTAGAGCAACTTCTCTGGCCCCGCCCCCAGAGGAGGGAGGGGGAGATAGAGCTCTGTGAGGACGCTGCAAGCTTCCTGTCCTCCTGCTTCTAACAGAAGAGACGCTGCTCGCGACCGGTAAGCAGCATGGCCCCAGCAGACATTTTTTGGGGGGTCTGAGAAGACGACCCCGATTATAAGACGAGGGGTATTTTTCAGAGCATTTGCTCTGGAAAAAACCTTGTCTTATAATCGAGCAAATACGGTAGTCCCGCGCAGGGCTCTAGTGCCATCCCCGTATCCACTAGGCTTCCGCCAATCATCTAGGAGGCCGGTAGAAGTATCCTCCTGCTCCGCCATCTTAAATCTTCAGTAACCTTGTGGATCCGGCGACCCAAAAGGAATTGGGGGAAAAAAACAGTGTATTCCTTTAGTCTCCAGGATCTACATAATAAGGAAAAGAAACACGGAAACTGGAAACCGGTGGCAACCGTTATTTCTACTGGTAGAAGTGGACAAAAGGGCGGATTCATTGTTATAGCCACACCTACCAATAGAGGTGCCAAGGATATCCTGGACCCAAACGCCATTGACCCTAGGCTCACCCCTATATATAGATGTCTATACATGTAGACAGTGGAGTTTATTCACTAAAGCGGGAGTTGGCAGGAGAATTTGTAGAAGATTCGTGGTTTAAACACACTGAATTCAATATTTCTTCTGGAGAAAGGTTGTGCTGGCCCTGTATAATGTATAGTTCAATCAGTGAGGCGACTTTTCAAAACTTCCCCTTATAGAACTATGTATCATTTAAGGCGAACCAATCCCACCAGCAATGAAGCATCATAATGTATAGTGATGTCCGTGAGTTCAAACCACTGAATAAACCCTGAATTCAGATTATATATATTATATATACCGGTATATACATAAACTATAAATACACACACTGTATACACACACAGTATACATATATATATATTATATATATATATATATATATCACCTGCCTTTGATAGAATGGAAAGACACCGGCAATAAGTGCTTTCTTCTCATACCAAGGATCAAGCTGTGACCCTCGTAAGCGATCTTGTGTCTCCTAGCAACCGCTATGTATCACGTAAAGCCGGTTAAACCCGAATTGATTTATATACTGCTCATTTAAGTGAAATTACTTAAACGAGGGTCAGCCGACACACAGGACTCGTTAAATCATTAATTGATTAAGCTGGAACAATACTCCGTTCAGATGCTCTGTTTAACATCCTTCAGAGGGAATTGCAGCACAGGTATATTTTAATATATGTAATATATACATAAAAAAATCTTTTTTTTTTTTTTTTAATTAGTTTCACCGAGTTTGAATCTGCCGTGAATTTGTATAATTTTATAAGGCGGTATAGAAGCCAGTGTTTAATATTCTTAATTAATTATGAGTAGATGAAAAATACTTTTATTATCCACTTTTTACGATTCTGAGGAGGTAGTCAATAAGTAGAACAGCCTTCCAGCAAAAATGATTTAAAGGGTTAATGCGTTAGTAAGAGAATTTTTCCTTATTATTTGAAATTCTGATGTGTAGCAGCTGAATAATCTCATAATAACAATTGATTTAAAGGGCCCTACGGGTAACAAGCACCGGCGCACGTAGGGGTATTATCCGGTGTGTTTATATATTGGCTCCTGATTTGGGGGAAAAAAAAGCTGCAACCAGCCTTACGGCGAAGGATATAAGTCACTTTGTCTCGTTTTGGTTTGAATTTTCTATATTTTTCTCTCTGGACTTTGGTCGAACGATACCAAATAATCCAGGGTTCTAATATTCAGTATAAAACTGGCAATTGTGACACTAAGAATTTCGTTCTCGCCAGACGAAAGGATCAAAAAGGGTTTGGGGCGAGTGGTGTGACCAGAAGGGCCAAGAGTAAGGGGAGTTTGGCAAACTTAAGCTCGAGGGCAAAGACATCCAAGAGACCCCCAGCCCTTCTACATTCTATATCATCTCTTTCTTCCCTGGGCTAATCATTCCTTGTTATTTGCCGTGTAAATATCTATTAGTAAGAGTAGTACGGTTCATTTTCAGCGGGATTCTAGTTCTTTTCCAAATTCCTATAGCCGCTCCTTTGAATTTTTGGAATTATTATTATTATTATTTATTGTTTTGAATATATTTTATTCCATTTGTAACTTGCGTATTACAAGCATACCTGGGAACTCTCCGGGTTTGACCTGGAGATCTCCGGGTGAAGCACCGCTTCTCCGGGACAACCCCCGAAAACCCTGGGTTTCCGGGAACAAGGTATTTCCCCTTTAAATAGGAGGGGTGTCCCATGATGTCACGGCAACAACCACTGACATCAGCGAGAACGTCCCCAACATCAGCGGGAACATCCCCAACGTCAGCAGGGATGCCCACAGACATCAGCGGAGACGCCCACCGACATCACGGGACCGCCCACCGACATCACGGGACCGCCCACCGATGTCACGGGACCGCCCACCGACGTCACGGGACCACCAGTGTGCAGTCCTGGCCGCATCCCGCAAGGGAATGCTCCGGGTAGCTGGAGTGAAGAAGTTCCCAGGTCTGATCACGAGGTGGCCCTGGCATTTCAATCATTTGTCTGCCGGATGGCGGCTGGATCTGCGCGACTGCACTATATATTTTTACGTTCTCATGGTGCGAGTTTGGGACGCCGATGGTGAGCAGCCTACCGGGCATTAGCCTCGTGTGCCAGATGGCCAGTCCGTGCCTCCACGTGGAATACATTGTCACTTATTGCTAACATTTCTTCCCTCTTCGCCTTGTAAAAATGTTACATCGTATTTGAGTTTAGAATTCTAAAATTGTATTTTAGCCAATAAAAAAAAAACAAAAAAAACATGATAATGGCCAAATGTTAGCGTCTGGCCATTAAAAATGTTAGATTACCAGTCTGAGGACAATAAAATGGTTTAAGAAATTACCTTTAATATTTCTCTTTCCAGGGCTGGGAATTATTTTCTCCTGGAGTACAAATTGTTTCTTATGCAAAAAACAACCAGCTTGGCTGTAATTTAGAAAAAACGCATATTTTCTGGTGTAGATAAACCATATTTATTCTAGCTGTAGCCCTTGTCGCGTTTTGATCGTTTAAGGCGCCAAGGGGTCTATTGACTTACAAAAAATATTCACTGCTGCAGCCAGCAAAATAAATCCATGTGTTTTAATGGTAAATGTGCACTAATTTGCTAATTTATTATAAAAAAATACATATTCCTATTAACATGGTGTCTTCAGGAAAAGTTGATACCTTTTACTGGGTCAACATAAAAAAAAAAGTTTTGCAGGATTTGGGGATTTGGGGATCTCAGAGGTCTCTTTTTCAGATGGAATCATCCATCCAAAGAAGAGACCTCTGTGGCAGGGGCGTAACTAGACGCCTCAGGGCCCGGGTGCAAGAATCTGTTAAGCAATATGACTTGGCATGATAGGAGTGTGATTGCTAACAGCCTAGGTTCCAGCACTTACACATCCATGCTATCACACACACACACACTCATTTATTCATATAATCATTCATTCACAGATTCATTCCTTCAATCACACACACTCATTCAAACACCCTCCCCACCCCCTTACCTGCACTGCAGCTCCTCGATGCCACTCACAGACTTCAGCAGGGGGCGCGGCCTCCCTCTGCCTTCTCTGCTAAAGCACAGAGGAAGTAGGATGTCACGTGAACTCCGCTTCCTCTGTGCAGTCCAGAAGACCCTCCCACAAGTAAGTAGCAGGGCTTGAGGTGCGGCTCTTACGCGGGCCGCACCTCGAGGTCCGCATGTTGGACGCCCCTGCCTTATTTAAAAAAAAAAAAAAACGGAAAAAAGATTTCGGGCGGCCCCTTGGCTTGGGCCCCCCTGCCGCCGGGGCCCGGTCGCAGTCGTGACCCCTGCGACCCCTGTAGTTCCGCCACTGCTCTGTGGTACCGAAAGCTTTATGGTCTAATATGTAAATATGCACATTTACCATTAAAATTCATGGGTTTGTTTTTGCTGGCAATGAACTTGGAACCTTAAGAAGATCAAAGGGGAAGAAGGACTACATCTAAAAAAAATACCGCTTCATTAAATTTAAATTTTTTTATTTTTTTTTCAGCAAAATAGATTTTAAATTGTACATTTTACCAATTTTATGTTTTAACAATTTTCTAATAATTCTTTTAATAAAAATATTCCTAGATGTTGTTCAATTAGATAACCTTAATTCTGTTTTTTCGTACTTTTAGGAGAAGAAAAACATTTAGGAAATTAATAATATCAGTTCAACACGGTTTCAACCAAATTTTAGGACAGATTTTAGTCTACAGAACCTGTGTTAAATTTCTAAGCCTTTAATTTGAGCAGCTGGTCCATCTGGTTGCCCTTTTTAAAAAAATGCAACCACATTTGCATAATAAAAACAATGTACAGTATATAATTGTAATATACAGTAATATAACCGCTCCAGCACTGTATACAGTAATATAACCCCCCCAGCGCTGTATACAGTAATATAACCGCTCCAGCACTGTATACAGTAATATAACCCCCCCAGCGCTGTATACAGTAATATAACCCCCAGTGCTGTATACAGTAATATAACCCCCAGCGCAGTATACAGTAATATAACCCCCAGCGCTGTATACAGTAATATAACCCCCAGTGCTGTATACAGTAATATAACCCCCAGCGCTGTATACAGTAATATAACCCCCCCAGCGCTGTATACAGTAATATAACCCCCAGCACTGTATACAGTAATATAACCCCCAGCGCTGTATACAGTAATATACCCCCCAGCGCTGTATACAGTAATATAACCCCCCAGTGCTGTATACAGTAATATAACCCCCCCAGCGCTGTATACAGTAATATAACCCCCAGCACTGTATACAGTAATATAACCCCCAGCGCTGTATACAGTAATATACCCCCCAGCGCTGTATACAGTAATATAACCCCCCAGTGCTGTATACAGTAATATAACCCCCCAGCCCTGTATACAGTAATATAACCCCCCAGCACTGTATACAGTAATATAACCCCCAGCACTGTATACAGTAATATAACCCCCAGCGCTGTATACAGTAATATACCCCCCAGCGCTGTATACAGTAATATAACCCCCCAGTGCTGTATACAGTAATATAACCCCCAGCCCTGTATACAGTAATATAACCCCCCAGCGCTGTATACAGTAATATAACCCCCCAGCGCTGTATACAGTAATATAGCCCCCCAGTGCTGTATACAGTAATATAACCCCCCAGCCCTGTATACAGTAATATAACCCCCCAGCGCTGTATACAGTAATATAACCCCCAGCACTGTATACAGTAATATAACCCCCCAGCGCTGTATACAGTAATATAACCCCCCAGCGCTGTATACAGTAATATAACCCCCCAGCCCTGTATACAGTAATATAACCCCCAGCGCTGTATACAGTAATATAACCCCCCAGTGCTGTATACAGTAATATAACCCTCCAGTGCTGTATACAATAATATAACCCCCAGCGCTGTATACAATAATATAACCCCCCAGCCCTGTATACAGTAATATAACCCCCCAGCACTGTATACAGTAATATAACCCCCAGCGCTGTATACAGTAATATAACCCCCCCCAGCGCTGTATACAGTAATATAACCCCCAGTGCTGTATACAGTAATATAACCCCCAGCGCTGTATACAGTAATATAACCCCCCCAGCGCTGTATACAGTAATATAACCCCCAGCACTGTATACAGTAATATAACCCCCAGCGCTGTATACAGTAATATACCCCCCAGCGCTGTATACAGTAATATAACCCCCCAGTGCTGTATACAGTAATATAACCCCCCAGCCCTGTATACAGTAATATAACCCCCAGCGCTGTATACAGTAATATAACCCCCAGCGCAGTATACAGTAATATAACCCCCAGCGCTGTATACAGTAATATAACCCCCAGCGCAGTATACAGTAATATAACCCCCAGCGCTGTATACAGTAATATAACCCCCAGTGCTGTATACAGTAATATAACCCCCAGCGCTGTATACAGTAATATAACCTCCCAGCGCTGTATACAGTAATATAACCCCCAGTGCTGTATACAGTAATATAACCCCCAGTGCTGTATACAGTAATATAACCCCCAGCGCTGTATACAGTAATATAACCCCCCCAGCGCTGTATACAGTAATATAACCCCCAGCACTGTATACAGTAATATAACCCCCAGCGCTGTATACAGTAATATACCCCCCAGCGCTGTATACAGTAATATAACCCCCCAGCGCTGTATACAGTAATATAACCCCCAGCGCTGTATACAGTAATATAACCTCCCAGCGCTGTATACAGTAATATAACCCCCAGTGCTGTATACAGTAATATAACCCCCAGTGCTGTATACAGTAATATAACCCCCAGCGCTGTATACAGTAATATAACCCCCCCAGCGCTGTATACAGTAATATAACCCCCAGCACTGTATACAGTAATATAACCCCCAGCGCTGTATACAGTAATATACCCCCCAGCGCTGTATACAGTAATATAACCCCCAGCGCTGTATACAGTAATATAACCCCCCAGCACTGTATACAGTAATATAACCCCCAGCACTGTATACAGTAATATAACCCCCAGCGCTGTATACAGTAATATACCCCCCAGCGCTGTATACAGTAATATAACCCCCCAGTGCTGTATACAGTAATATAACCCCCAGCCCTGTATACAGTAATATAACCCCCCCAGCGCTGTATACAGTAATATAACCCCCCAGCGCTGTATACAGTAATATAACCCCCCAGTGCTGTATACAGTAATATAACCCCCCAGCCCTGTATACAGTAATATAACCCCCCAGCGCTGTATACAGTAATATAACCCCCAGCACTGTATACAGTAATATAACCCCCCAGCGCTGTATACAGTAATATAACCCCCCAGCGCTGTATACAGTAATATAACCCCCCAGCCCTGTATACAGTAATATAACCCCCAGCGCTGTATACAGTAATATAACCCCCCAGTGCTGTATACAGTAATATAACCCTCCAGTGCTGTATACAATAATATAACCCCCAGCGCTGTATACAATAATATAACCCCCCAGCCCTGTATACAGTAATATAACCCCCCAGCACTGTATACAGTAATATAACCCCCAGCGCTGTATACAGTAATATAACCCCCCCCAGCGCTGTATACAGTAATATAACCCCCAGCGCTGTATACAGTAATATAACCCCCAGCGCTGTATACAGTAATATAACCCCCCCAGCGCTGTATACAGTAATATAACCCCCCAGTGCTGTATACAGTAATATAACCCCCCCAGCGCTGTATACAGTAATATAACCCCCAGCACTGTATACAGTAATATAACCCCCAGCGCTGTATACAGTAATATACCCCCCAGCGCTGTATACAGTAATATAACCCCCCAGTGCTGTATACAGTAATATAACCCCCCAGCCCTGTATACAGTAATATAACCCCCCAGCACTGTATACAGTAATATAACCCCCAGCACTGTATACAGTAATATAACCCCCAGCGCTGTATACAGTAATATACCCCCCAGCGCTGTATACAGTAATATAACCCCCCAGTGCTGTATACAGTAATATAACCCCCAGCCCTGTATACAGTAATATAACCCCCCAGCGCTGTATACAGTAATATAACCCCCCAGCGCTGTATACAGTAATATAACCCCCCAGTGCTGTATACAGTAATATAACCCCCCAGCCCTGTATACAGTAATATAACCCCCCAGCGCTGTATACAGTAATATAACCCCCAGCACTGTATACAGTAATATAACCCCCCAGCGCTGTATACAGTAATATAACCCCCCAGCGCTGTATACAGTAATATAACCCCCCAGCCCTGTATACAGTAATATAACCCCCAGCGCTGTATACAGTAATATAACCCCCCAGTGCTGTATACAGTAATATAACCCTCCAGTGCTGTATACAATAATATAACCCCCAGCGCTGTATACAATAATATAACCCCCCAGCCCTGTATACAGTAATATAACCCCCCAGCACTGTATACAGTAATATAACCCCCAGCGCTGTATACAGTAATATAACCCCCCCCAGCGCTGTATACAGTAATATAACCCCCAGCGCTGTATACAGTAATATAACCCCCAGCGCTGTATACAGTAATATAACCCCCCCAGCGCTGTATACAGTAATATAACCCCCCAGTGCTGTATACAGTAATATAACCCCCCAGCCCTGTATACAGTAATATAACCCCCCAGCGCTGTATACAGTAATATAACCCCCAGCACTGTATACAGTAATATAACCCCCCAGCGCTGTATACAGTAATATAACCCCCCAGCGCTGTATACAGTAATATAACCCCCCAGCCCTGTATACAGTAATATAACCCCCAGCGCTGTATACAGTAATATAACCCCCCAGTGCTGTATACAGTAATATAACCCCCCAGCGCTGTATACAGTAATATAACCCCCCAGCGCTGTATACAGTAATATAACCCCCCAGCCCTGTATACAGTAATATAACCCCCAGCGCTGTATACAGTAATATAACCCCCCAGTGCTGTATACAGTAATATAACCCTCCAGTGCTCTATACAATAATATAACCCTCAGCGCTGTATACAGTAATATAACCCCCCCAGCGCTGTATACAGTAATATAACCCCCAGCGCTGTATACAGTAATAACCCCCAGTGCTGTATACAGTAATATAACCCCAGCGCTGTATACAGTAATATAACCCCCCAGCGCTGTATACAGTAATATAACCCCCAGCGCTGTATACAGTAATAACCCCCAGTGCTGTATACAGTAATATAACCCCAGCGCTGTATACAGTAATATAACCCCCAGCACTGTATACAGTAATATAACCGTCCAGCGCTGTATGCAGTAATATAACCCCCCAGCGCTGTATACAGTAATATAACCCCCAGCGCTGTATACAGTAATATAACCCCCCCAGCGCTGTATACAGTAATGTCGGCCGGTGACAAAAGCCTTGTTTTATCTAATTTTGTTCCAATAAACCCCCTTTATCTACAGACCTGGAGGCTGCCATTGCTGTCAGTCATGTGATATTTTGGGTAACTTTCCCGGCTCAAACACCACACTGAGCTGATGCTTTATGGCAATGCTAATGAAGTCCGCTCCTCCATAGACTTTGGCTGGATTATTAAGACCGAGCCATTCTATTGTTCCCCACAGGCAGTATGATAAGGAGTCAGGGTGTTTAGTAGATTGGGGCTCAGATAAAGGAGCGAGAACTCATACAAACGGCTAATATGCAGCTGCCTGAAAACATTACATTATGGGGCAAAAACAACTGATTTAAAAATAATTTTTTTTTGAAAATTTTATTTTTCATCTGATACTAGGAATATCACATTTAGGTGGGATTTCTTCTTTAGTGCAGTACTGTAATATTTTTTATTGAAGTATATGGTAAGACGGGCTCTACGCAATGAATATATACCGTGTCAGGCTTAAAGTAGTCCTCGTATTAATCATAATTCAGTTCATCTTTCACAAAGTAAATAACATCTTTAAAATGATCAGATTTGGTTTCTAGCTGCATTTTTCTTATTAAACAAGCACCTAAGTCTCAAGAAATCAATACGCCAGTCGAGCCGGAGGGATTGGATCCCTGGGTACACAACGCATTTGTTATCACCGGTATTGTAATTGTAAAAAATGACAAAGCTGCCAGATTATTGGCAAGGTAATTTAACAAGGCTGTATTTCCTTCTCTCTAAGCGTGTTCTTGTGTATCACGTTACGGGGAGGAAAAAGAAAAAAGGCATAGTTAAACCGCTAAAGGTAAAGAACGGTGATGATAATGAAGAGGTTATCTTTAGGAAATGAAACCTCATTATTCTGAGCATATTTCTTGCTTAATTTAATTAATTAAAATTATAATTTTTTTAGTAAATAATCTGTATGTACAGCAGACTGGTTTTACATAAAGGAAGAAGATTGTAAGGCAAGTATATAAAGAATATAAACCAAAGTAATATTTTTTTACGGACAAAAATATACATTATTTATGTATTGAGGACCCCCTTTGTGTGCCATGGGAGCAGCCATCTTAACTTCCTGTTCTCAGGTCCTGCATGATTTTTCATCCCCATCATATCTTCTCTTGCGTATGGTTGCTGATGGTGCTTGATTGGTTTAGGCAGCCTTTGGAAGAGAAATTGAGCAGATAATGCTGGCTCTGCCACAGGCTGCCGCAACGGGCATACCTGGGAACTTCTCGGCTCTGGCTACCCAGAGCCTTCCCTTGTGGGACGCGGCCAGGACAGCACGCTGACGTCGGCGGGTGGTCCTGCTGACCTCGGGGGCGTTCCTGCTGACGGCAGCGGGAAACACCCCCATTTCAAGGAAAAATGGGCGGGGAGTGGGGCGTGTCAAGACCCCGCTCCCGCGACCCGGAGGATTCGGGTGTTGACCCGGAGAACCGGAGGAGCCGCGCTCACCCGGCAATCTCCGGGTCAAACCCGGAGAGTTCCCAGGTATGGCTACGAGAACACGAGCTACTGGTAGTTGGACGAGACGCCCGGCTCGCAATCTTCGTTCCAACTCATCCCAAAAGTGTTGGATGGGGTTGAGGTCCGGGCTCTGTGCGGCCGGTCAAGTTCTTCCACCCCAAACTCATCCAACCATGTTATACACATAAGTAAATAAATAAATAAATAAGTAAATATATATATATTGATCACTAGAAAAGATATGATTAATCGCCGACAGGTAGAGCAAAACAGAAACCTTTTAAACTTTGCCCTCTTTGTTTCTGAGATCTTGGCCTGCTGCGGTTTCATTATTCTGCTTCTTCTCAGAACGTATCAAACTCTTTTAATAATCATGACTTTACATTCCTCATCATATGCTGGTATTTCTTATATATATATATTTTTTTTTTTTTTTTTTTTTTAAGAAATCCTTTACAGCAGTTGAATTTAAAACTGAAGTTATTCTTTATTTATTTCTCTATTTATTTGACCATAAAAAAGTGTTTTTTGGTTGGTTTTTTTTTGTCCCCAAACATTTTTTGACATATAATTGGAATTTAAGAAAAGATACGTATCTATTAAATCAATTATCACACACATTCACACACATGCACATTTTTCTACTGTCATGAATTCTAACATAACTGTTTCCACATGGAATAGATTTCAGTTAGAAATTAATTTCCTCCGCGGAATACGGCGTTCCCTATAGGCATACAGCATAAATATATATATTTATCTATTAAAAATATTTTAATTTCATTATAATGTGTCCCAGTGGGTACAAAATGACATTTTATACATACAAAAAAAACCATGACCCTTTTAACCCCTTAATGACAAAGGGGTTAAAATGCATTGTTTTCAATGGGTTTTGGGACCGCCCTTTGTCCTTAAGGGGTTTTAATAAACTAAAGCCAAATATTAGGTGCACCCAATGGTGTATCTTGGCTGGGGGCTACCCGAGGTCTAATCTATGGTACCTGTCATCTGACGTCATCTATGCTGAGCACAGAGATACAACATTATATTGTGGCACTTTTAAAAAAAAAAAATATATAAAAATGCATTGTTTATTAGTATGTTAATTTTTTGAACCGGTTTCTGGGTTCAGGTAACAAAAGAGGAGATTTTATGCACTCGCCAAAGTAGCCTGGACTTGAAAGTACCAGGATAGAAGCTTCTAAAAATATAAAGGCGCAAGTGTCTGAAACTGGAACTTTAAGGTTTGTCATGTAGCTATAATTTTAGAATTCTTAGCTTAACATTAAAATCGAACAATCTGGTGTTCAGATCCTCCTGGGCTTTTGGGTCGGTCTACTCGGCAGGGAGCATGTGGTGCTTTTGTGAGGAAGGACATCTGCTTCCACCAATTTCAACCGCCAGGGCCAAATTAGAAATGGAAAGAATGAATCGCTAGAAAGATGAGAACATCTTAACAATTCTGTCGTTGTGTGGGAACCTTGGTCAACCCAACATGTCCTTCATTATCCTTGACTCTTCTTTTAATCGCAGTACAGGAACATAGAATATGATGGCAGATCAGACCCATTTGGCCCGTCTAGTCTGCCCGTTTCTCCTGATTTAAAGACCATAACCAGTCGTTGGTCTCGTCTTAGATTCAGGAGCCGTATGCCTATCTCAT
Organism: Spea bombifrons; assembly: GCF_027358695.1. Taxonomy (NCBI): domain Eukaryota; kingdom Metazoa; phylum Chordata; class Amphibia; order Anura; family Pelobatidae; genus Spea; species Spea bombifrons. Next base: position 105,026,803 of record NC_071091.1, on the reverse strand, counting down.
GTTTCTATTCCCTCACCCATAACTCCCTCACAAACCGCAACACACGGGTTGCTTGATCACTTATAGTCCATCTTACGTTGACAGTCTTGGCACGCTGTCATGGTGGCAAGAACATCTCTTCCAGCTCTCCTAAAATATTTTCCGTTTCTCAGCGGGGTCCACTGAATGGGCACGTATACCGAGTATCGCCAATAATTAAATGCAGGTGCGAAGCTTGCAACCCAGCTGGTTGAGGTAATTTAATAATGCTGGTCCTGTGCACTTTTAGTGCCAAGGTAATTAAATCACTCATGCAGGACGGAGGAGACGTCAGGAGAGGAAGCAAACCTGCATCATCCAATTTAATTAGGACTTAAGGCGCACTGAGCTCAAACTATACATTCTATTACCACTTCGGAGAGCGTTGCTTATTTGCGAGTAATTTAGCATATTATTTACTTTTGAACGGTCTGAAATGAGAATACATACACTGTTAGTTTATCGTGAAATTGGAGGGAAAAAAGTATTATCTTAAGACGGCAGTGGCACGGTGGGGGGGGGGTAGCGTTTCCGCCCTAACAAGATAAATTTGTGCGTGTAAACTTAACATAAACTAGAAGAACTGGTGCTGTTTAAATAATTGATGCCATTTTTCAGTAGAATAATGAATTTGAAGGAAATTAATCTCTTACGACACTCTCTTGGATGTATTATTCTCCTTCTCCATCTCCTTTTTCATTATTATTGTTTTTTTCATGTTTGTTTTAATATGAAAATAGTTACGCGATTTTGTAAAATGTCTACGGGTACCTAAAGCAGGGAAAGATAAAGATTCAAAGGAGTGGAATCTTTACGACATAACACCTTAGTGATACCCCTGATATTGCGCTTTCAGCTTCAGCTTGGGCGAGGGGGGGGCACAAAGCAAAACATGGTGGTAGGAGAGAGAGATGATCGAGGAAGGGAGCGGCGGAGATGGAATCAGGTTGAAAACCCAGCTTACCTCCCATGACCAACGCATGGAACTTACCCGTGAGAAATGCAGATGCTCAGGCATGTCCCAATGATCCCGCAACGACCAACTACAAGAGAGGCCTTTAAGATGGTGTTGGATCTGGCTTGAGCGTCCAAGTCTTACCCTGGAGCCATGTTGGGCTTGATCCAAATGACACATCCAGGAGAACTGTATCCGCTGCATCTTTTACCATAATTAAATGAACTTATTAAGAATATATATAGTCTATTTGTCAGTTGGTTTCATTGTTCTGAATGGATTTGATTAAAAATATATTTTTTTTTTACCAATGTGAAGCGGAGATCTTTAGCAAATGGGGGCAAAACTAGCATTACCTAACTATCTTCCTAAGATTACCTCGCTTCTTCTTACTTAATGGGGAGGATTACTTATGAATATCCTGAGAAGCAGGAGTTAGAACGGATGTCTCCATGGTATATACATGTAAGATGGGTTTCTAATGCATACATGTGGCTATTTTAACCCTTAACACCTTTACAAAGGTTTATTTAGCCTGTAGAACTTTAACATGTGGGATTTAGGAAAAGTGTGAGATTCACTTTAAATGTAATCCTATTTTCTATTGGCTGCGGATAACTCCACATCACATCACGCAAACCGCTTCAGCTTGACAAGGTCAGTTTATAATACTGTTTTCTTTTTTTATTTAACTGTTTTATTATGCCATAGAAATGGAATCTAAAGGCTTCTCAGGGTTAAATACTGTTTTTTTCTGGTATAAATGATACGTGTATAACATATTTACACATATATTATGTGTAAATATGTTGATCATAGTACGGCTAGCCATAGTGCCGAGGAGGCGGCTGGTGGCATTGCCCTGGTTTTGGCCTAATGACATCATTTTTTAGTTTTATGGCACATAAAAAATGTATATTGAGATTAGACGGCCGTACAAAACTTCTACACTTCATTATATTTAAAAAAAAACAAACAATTGTTCTTTATGGAACGGCAAGCCGCTCTGCGACGTTACATTCACTTTACATACTGAGTAATAGAACACAATTTTCACAGTTATTATTCCCAGTTGACGCGTTCTTTTGTTCTTTTTTGTGTGTTTTGGGTTATTGTTATTATTAGCAGAACCGCTAATGCGATGCGTTAGAAAGAAACTAATATAAACATTAATATGCAAACCCTATCACATAATTCATTTAATCGTCAATGCTAATTGTTTGCGCAAAGAAAAAAAGGAACGTCTAATTATTTGACATCGCATACCATTAGTCCTAATTTTAAGGGTGCGTTTGCAAGTCGCTTTTAAGTTGTGTGATAACGGGGGAATTGTTCTCACACAGAGGATGGGATTATCTGCTTGGACTCAAGTGCTTGTCACGTACACATTCATATACGACAAGTATATGCTACAGGAGCAATATGACAACATGGTTGGGGCAGTTATATGTATTTCTCATGAGTTCTTCTTTCAGTGATGTATTATGACCTAGGCTGACTAGGCTTAGGGTGGCAGGTCTGAGGGGGGTGGAAGTCCAAAACCAGGTACCGCTGCTCAATGGGCAAGTCACAAGGGAGATCTCTGATATCAACAAGCCCGTTTAAACTACAGATGACTGCCGAGCCGGCACAGCCTTCATAGGATTCATTTAAAACTGCTATATACCTTTAAGACACGCGGTCCTGGGATATGACCTCATGATGACGTCAGCGGATGGGGGGCTGACTGCGGGTGCTGTCCTTGGGTCAGGCCTGGGGAAGGGCCCAAGGTAAAAATGCCACTTGCTTTATCCACCATACAATGTCCGTCAAGGAGAACCATAAGTATAGTCTGAAACGTATCGGTTTGCCCTTACAAACATTAGTTGGGTTGATGAAGAGATAAAAATGTATCCTTGACATAACTAAATTTTAGATAATAGCAAAGTGTTGTATTGTAGAAACATTTGTATATATATATACTTTAAAGGAATAAATTATTTTGCCCAAGAAAATATTGTGAATGACCAAATCCTCGAATGGGTAAGATCAGGTTTTCCTAGAAGTCTTATATAAGTTCCTCTGAGATCATAGTTGAGATTTAAGACTCATTACTATGTGATGTCATCATAAAAAAGCAGCTTCTGAGTTATGTATTTATGTAAATTATTTTAATTATATGGGAAAACATATTTCATGAGTAATCTATAAATTGATACCCAGTATCCCTCTTCTTACAGAAATCAAGTGGTTTTCATTGCTCCTATGGGTATTGATATTGTTCCGACCTTCAGAAAAACCTGCAATTTCTCAGCTTGTCAAACAAAGAAAATCACAGTCTCTAATTTTGAGTTAAATCCTTTAGTTTTGCAAACATTGAATTTGAACAGGACAGTGGTTGGAGGGGGGGGGGTGAGGATATTTGTCTAAAGAAATGTAAAAAAAACCATAAAAGATATGGTGGAAATTCCAAGTGGAATTTCAAGGATCTAAAATTCAAAATGATAATTTGAAAACGATATTATATTCATTGTCTACATGTAGAGCTCCTGGAACTTAGTAGGTCCATGGGTCAACTGGTTGGGCCATTGCACCTGGTGTGCTGCATACTTAATGGACCTTTTGAGCTATTCTAATGAAAAAAAAAAATCAGAATTACTCAGTAATTATATTTCTAAACATAAAAAATAAAAATTTAAATAATCACCAAACTGAGAACTTCAAAGAACTTTTGGAACGTCACCCACCATGTAAAAACCCTGAAACATGGACTTGAACGTGGATCGTGTTCAAAGAAGCTAATTCTTGGAATAAGGGTGATTTTCTGATGCCAGAACTCGGTTTTATTGTTCAGAATGGTTTAAATGATAACAGTGTGAGTAAAGCCTGGTACATGTTGACCGAAGCTCCTATTCTGTCACGTCCTATGGGCCCCATTAAACAGGCATAAAAAAGCCTCACCAAAGATGAATGCGGGTTAAAGTACTTTATGAGTATCTTTAAAATGCATTCTTTAAAAAAAAAGTTACAAACAAATAGATGAATAAATAACAAGCTTACCTTAGGTAGAAGCTACAGCTCCCCCTCTGTGTTCCGACGAAGCAGCTACTCAAATCGGTGGACCGTTAGACCCCCCCCCAATAGCATTCGCCGACCCAGTACGTATATCACACGGCAGCATGGAAAATATCTGGGCGACGGACAAAGGGGGCAAATCCACGTGGGGGGATTCTGCAGAAGACACAATGGAAATTTAGAGGGACCTCTTGGGTATCCTGGGCATTAAAGTGCATAGGATATCTGGAGTGTCCATTTAAACGATTAATGTCTTTCACACGCGTACGTTGTAGAATTTCACTTATTTTAACGTCTAAACTCCATTCCTCCTACGATATTTTATCGTTTTGTAGTGTCTTTATCTGTTAACATTTCAAGAAATCGCTAGAATGTGTTGGCATGAATATCAATCAATCTCATTCTTTACTATTGTACTATTGTAGTATTGTCAAGCTATCAAGTCTTTCGTTGTATAATTTCCCCTGTGGGGTGTGAGAAAATGGGGATTCCTGGTATCTAAGTGCACAATGGAAAATGGAAAAATCTTTTCTTTATTTATCCAATCATGGGGTAGACACGACGATTACATCTTTTCTGTAGGGGAATACCGTGGAGTGAAATGGGACGACCAGTTGAGTCTTGGCGAGGGATCAATGTTTAGATCTTAGATATAATATGATATGACGGTGTTTCTGGTGTCATAGACATTGCAAGTAGAGTTCACTGCTGAACAAAAAAATCCTAGGGGGCTTTTGGGTACCAGAAAGTTCCCAAGTTCTAGCCTCCTGATGCCTGGAACCTTCTGTATTGTCAACATTTTGGTCAACCACCTTTTGTTTCTCTCTCTCTTCATTTTAGTGATTTGATCTCCTTTGGGATTTCCTACCCTACTGGCTGTCTTGCTTTTTGTTGTACAAATTCTTATTAGCAAACAAAATATTTTAACGTCCTATAACGAGGAAGGATCTCATTGATTTACATATCCTTAGGGGGTAATATTATCAGCAGAGAGGTACAAAAGGCCGCGTTCCGCAGAAGCGATCGTCGCAATCAGTGTCCCTGAATTGATCTATAGATAATATTAAAAATAACAGAAGATCATTTTTTTTTTTTTTTTTGGGGGGGTGATTATGATAATTCATGTAAACATTTTTTATTTCAGAGCATAATTACTAATAAATGCTAAGGATCTCCTAAACGGCTTGTGTTCGTGAACATGAATAGGAATATAGTGGGTTTATTGAACGAGCTGTGTAATTAGCGGATGTTATTAAGATATTCAGGTCCCGTAGTCTATTCGCTACGCGCAGCATAGAAAAGCACGCAATAAAAATTGGAAGATCTGGTTTTTATTGTTATGGGAATGACACTTTTGCACAAAAGGAAGCCAGTGATATGAGAACTAACACCTTTGCTCATACTCATGCCTGGAAACTCTCGCTTTGACCCTGAGTCTCAGGGGTGTTGCCACAATTTTGGGGTCTCAGGCTAAAGGGGCAGATATTCGGGGTCACGCAGTCTGGATCCGATTCCTTCCTATTCTTCACTGCTGGGATCATAAATGAGTCTCCCCCGGTTGTTACTTTTGCTCCCAGTGTGTTACGGTTGGTATCCCTGCTTGAATGCAGGTGAATCAATTAAGTGTTTCTTTAAATGATCACAAGTCAAGGTTTCCACGGGGACCGATATTAGAGCCCTTTGGGTAACACGTTTGCCGAATCTCTACATAGAATCTCCACAATGGGCTTTTAAAGGGTTAATATTTCAGGAGTCTCAGGGTCAGCTCATTTAATAAGCTCCCATATATGCTTAGTAATAAGAAATGGCAGAAAATATTAGCAGTCGATGTAAAAACCAGGCCTGCAAAAAGTCCATTCTTTGCCATCTTTGAATATTTTTGCTTTCGGGGATGTGGCGGGCCTAAGACTTTATTTGGGAGTCACCTCCATCACGGTGCTCATACCACGTACACGGATTATGTCACGTCTCTTAAAGGGGACCTCATTGACCTAATTTCCTGGCCTTCATTTAACCTTCAGGCCTACACTTTCTCCTCGCCCTTTGCTGGTGTAAGTTTGTTCTTCTGGCATATTTGGTGAGCGTTCTTGGTTCCTGACTCAACCTGTTCCTGTGGCCACAACCTCTGTCTGCTGATTCGGCTTGGTCCCTGTCCAGTGTGCCTATGGTTCCTGACTCGGCTATGGCCCACAACTTCACTATCGCCCTGGTAATTTAGCCTGGTTTCTGTCCAGTGAGTTTTCAGTTATCAACATGGCTAAGAACCACGGCTTTGCTGCTGCCTACAGTTGCCTACTATGTGGCCTACTATTTGCTGTTGCCTACTATTGCCTACTATTTTTTTTTTCTGGTAACATGATGAAAAGACCTTAAATCCTCAGTAAAAATAAATAAATAAATGTATTATGCCTTAGAGCTTAGTCTATATTATGCCTTAGAGGATAGTCTATATTATGCCTTAGAGGATAGTCTATATTGTCAGCAGCTCGTCCTTGTCCGCCCTGCTCCAGAGTTGGGCTTTCTACTGTCCAGCCAGTGGCGTCGGCAGGGGGGGCCAGAGGGGGCCATGGCCCCCCCTACATTATGCTGTGCCCCCCAGTGTGCCCCCCCAATTGACCCGGCTCACCGCCGGGAAACCGGGACATTTCCCGGTGTGCCGGCACATTGAGCTGCTGTAAAACCGAAGGGGGGGACCGATAATAGAGAAATCCCCCCCAGGGCTGTAAGTGGTGCTGCCCGATCAGCAGCTGCAGCGTGCAGGACTGGTTGGGGAGATCCGTGTGCTCTCTGTCACTGAGCGCCGGGCGATGGGATATGACGTTTATGTCCCAGCCCCGGCGCTCAGCATAAACAGAGTGAGCGGCAAACCAGAAGGAAAGGAGGAAGAGAAAACAGAAAGGAAGAAGAGAAAGCAGAAAGGAAGAAGAGAAAGCAGAAAGGAAGAAGAGAAAGGTAAGAGATGTGAAGAACGAGGGGGGGTGTTTGAAGTGGAAAACGAGGGGGGGTTTGAAGTGGAAAACGAGGGGGGGGTCTGATGTGCAAAACGAGGGGGGGTCTGATGTGCAAAACAAGGGGGGGTCTGATGTGCAAAATGAGGGGGGTCTGATGTGCAAAACGAGGGGGGGTCTGATGTGCAAAACGAGGGGGGGGCTGATGTGCAAAACGAGGGGGGGGTCTGATGTGCAAAACGAGGGGGGGTCTGATGTGCAAAACGAGGGGGGTCTGATGTGCAAAACGAGGGGGGGTCTGATGTGCAAAACGAAGGGGGGTCTGATGTGCAAAACGAGGGGGGGTCTGATGTGCAAAACGAGGGGGGTCTGATGTGCAAAACGAGGGGGGTCTGGTGGTAGATATGTGTGTGTGCATATACAAATGGTGAGGCATGTATTCGGGCAATGTTTATGAATGTGTATGGGCACTTGGGCAGGCATATGTGTGTGTATAGGGCAGGTGTGTATATGTGCATGTATGGGCACGCGCATATATGGGCACTGTATGTGCATACGTGTGTATGGGCAGTGTATATGTGTCTGTATGGGCAGTGTATATGTGTGTATATAAGGAGTGTATTTGTCTTATAGTGTATACGTCTGTGTAAGTATGTGCAAGGGCAGTGTATATTTATGGGGAGGCATGTGTGTGTGTGAGCAGTTTATGTATGTTTGGGCAGGCGTGTATAAGGGTAGTGCATATGTGTGAGTACTGGCAAGTGTGTATGTGCAGGCAATTGCAGCGTATATATGTGTTTTTGTGGGCAGGCATGCGTAAGAGCAGTGCATATGTGTGTGTATGAGCAGTCATGTCGTACTTAAAGGGAAGACAATGATTCCCTGTAACACATGTTTAACTCAGGGGCACCTAGGGTTAAATCCAGGCCTATTTCTGGTTAAAATGAGTGTGTGTGTCATTGTATGTAGCATTTGGACACAAGAGAATATTGCGGGGTGCTACTTGGTCTAGGGCATCACTAATACAAAGCGCCACGTGTTAAATCTACGGGTAGGCAGAGTAAGTGAATGATGTGTTTGAATGCGTGTCTGGGTGTGATAGTGTATGTTTGTGGGTATGTTATTGTGCACGTCTGTTTTTATGGGTATGTTAGTCTGTTTCCAGGTGTGTTATGGTGGGCATGTGTCTAGGTATATTAGGGTGGGATTGTTTTGGGGTGTATTATTGTGTGTGTGTGTGTGTGTTTGTTAGTGTGTGCATGTGTATGTATGTTATTCAAGTGTCTAGGTGTGTGGATATGTTCCTGTGTGCATAACGTGTTAGGAGTCTTAGATGGATCCTTCAATACATCATAGTAGTCTCTGTGGCCGTGTCCAGCGGGGTCCATCTGTGGTTGTAAGATTTTTCTGTTTCTGTGGGAATTTTCTCCCATTCATCTAGTAGAACGTTTTATGAGCTGAAGGTGATAAACCAAGACATTTTGGACAGCACTATGCTTCTAACTTTGTGGGAACAGTTTTGGGGACGGTCCTTTTCTATTCCATCATGACTGTGCCCCAGTGTACAAAACAAGGTCCATAAAGGCAAGGTTGCAAAAATTCCCCACAGAAACTCTCCAAAATCTTGTGGAAATCGTTCCCAGAAGAGCGGAAGGCGTTATAGCTGCAAAGGGGGACCAACTACATATTAATCTCTATGTATTTATAATGCAATGTCATAAAAGTCCCTGTTGGTGAAATGGTCAGGTATACCCTACCAGTAAAAATGCTATCCCCCCCAGATTTTTAGGGGTTCCTACGCCCATGCATGCTAGGCAGCGTTGAGCGGGGCCCAAGAAAATGCTTGGGTAGGGTCCAATATTTTCACTATAAAATATATTGGCAGCAGGGTAAATATCTATATATGTTTTAGCAGCAGGGTCTAATATTAATATATATTTGCTGCAGGAGCTAATATTAATATATATCGGAAGCCGGGACTAATAATATATACTGGCAGCAGGGTCTAATATTAATATATATCAGCAGCAGGAGCTAATATTAATATATATCGGAAGCAGGGGCTAATATTTATTTATATATATATATATATATATATATATATATATATTGGCAGCAGGGTCTAGTATTTATATTCATATTGGCTGCAGGGCCTATTATCAATAAATATTGGTTGCAGGGGCTAATATTTATATATATTGGCTGCAGGGACTAATAATATATATCAGCAGCAGGGTATAATTTTTATGTATATCGGCAGCAGGGTATAATAAGTATGTATCCGCAGCAGGGGCTAATATTAATATATATCCACAGCAGGGGTTAATATTAATATATATCGGAAGCAGGGTCTAATATTTATATATATTGTCAGCAGGGGCTAATATTAAAGAATGAAAAATAACTGTCACTTTAGCTGTTATTTTGAAATCATATTTCAATCACGGTCTTTACTTCAAAGTGATAAGTGCATATTATGTAGTTAAAAATGCACGTCTAACGTGTGTGTGTGTATATATGTGTATATATATATATATATATATATATATATATATATATATATATATGTACTGTTTTATAATTGGCCCCCCTACTTTGGTCCCTGGCCCCCCATGTGCCCCCCCTAAATATGAAAGCTGGAGACGCCACTGTGTCCAGCCTCCACAACTTGGTTCCTCTACATCCATTGAGCATTAGAGTTTTTTTAACGTGGTAATGTATTTCGAAAAATCTCTTACTTTTGCATGATTTCACATTATAACACTGCATCGCGCACAGCAAGCTCTACTTCAGGAGAAGCTTAAGTCACATATACACAGATATAGTTTTATAACTTCAGCCGGTTCTTTTGTTTTTCTCTTATGCTGTTTGATCTGATCGACCTGCTTTTTCCCGTTCTTGCCTACCCTAAAAACTTTTCTTTTTCAGGTTTACAAGACGAAATGAAGGTATATGATCCTGCGTATTAACCCCTTAAGCCTGACGGCTAAAAAGAGAAATAGATTGATCAGATGATCAGATTGGAGAAGGTGTTAGATCCTAAAGAGTATTTCACACGGAAACACTCTGCAGGACACAGAGAGCCCGAAAGGCCCTACATAAAAGGGCCAGTCATTTCAAAAATGGGGGAAAAAACTTAATGCGACTGGTTTATTGAGACGGAACATATAGATTCATTATTTCATGCTTTCAACAATCATTTTTTTTCCCCAGTAACGTTTGACTCGCCAGTAAAAAAGATGGCCGCATGTTGGGTTTGCGGGTAGAAATCATAGAAACCTGGTACACACGGTAATGTGAATAACATGTATGTTCTATATACGGTACTTTCTGAATAATACAGTGAGGGAGTTTAAACATGGGATAGACATACGGCTCCTGAATCTAAGACGGAGCCAACGACCGATTAAGGTCTTTACAGCTGGAGAAACGGGTGACTAGACGGGGGCCGAATGGGGCTGATCTGCCAGCAAATACTGTGTTTCTAAATTCATATTAATATACGAGAAGGAAAGATCTCTCCATATAGATACATCTAGGTAGATTCATAGATAAATACTGTAGGTGGGGATTATTTTTCATACATTTTTTTTTCTATAAATAACATTGCTTATATATTATATACCAACACGGAATATTATTAATATACTTTTTTTACTGCTAGAAATGGAAATTGAAGGTTTTTTTTATACTATTATACTATACTATTTATAATTTAAGCGCTATTAGAGTCTATTTTTTCCATCATTTAACATGAATTATTCAATGCTTATATTAAACATAAACAGCTGAAAAAAAGATTTATTAAAAAGGTTTATATCTTTATATATATATATATATTATATTATTCTGCAGCATGGCATGTACTGGGTTAATATACAGCAATACAGCTAAAAGACTCAATGTCACGATGAAAGTTTTTGTGTACATTTTTAATGTGAATTGCATCTTACCCACCGCCATATTACTGTGAATTCGATAACTTTTCGTTTTAGTGACATATAAACTCTTTAGAAACAATATATCGTTTTATTCTTTTCCGGTCCATATCTTTAAAAAAAAAAAAAAAAATGTATGAATATCAAATATATAAGAAAATCAGAGGTTCGGACAATTTTTTTTTTTAATCTTATATTTTTACTAAAAAAAAAATTCCGGTAACATGATGAAAAGACCTAATTTAAATCCTCAGTAAAAATAAATAAATAAATAAATAAAAATATATATAAAAAAATAGAAAATATTAAATAGAAAATAAATGATTTCGATTTTAATAGAAATTAAATGATTTCTATTTAAGAATGACCGCTTTTTAATGGAAAATTTCTTTGTAACCCCTGGTATGGATCAGTTTGGTTTTTGGTCACAAAATCAATCCAATTAGTATTCAGAAGGAGCGCGCGTTGCCAGCTGAAGTGGATATTCGCATCCTGTTTGTGATTCATTTTACGCACTAAATAAATCACCAGCCTGCCATGAATCATTGGTTCGGTGTAATTTCGGCACCTTGGACAGCTGCAGGTACCCGGCTCCATTAAACTCCTCGTGTAGCCAACACTCGGCTGTTACTGCGTCTTCAGACATCAAAGTTTTAATTGGCGAGGGTCAGGACCAAAGTGATTCAACGTCTGTCTCGTGACATCAGTTTGTATTTTAACTCTTTTATTTTATTTTTTTTGTGTATTTAAAAAGGACTTGTCACTTTGAGAACTAATTGCTTGAAAAAATATTGCTGCATAAAAAAAATAAAAAAAATAAATAAAAAATCCTGAATGAATCATAACATATTGTATGTAAATGTATACCGGCATACGGGATTTCTACTTCATTTCCAGAATACAGAGAAGGCACGGCTTTGTTGTGGTAATATAAAAAAAAGAGAAAAAAAAATAGATTAACCCCTTAATGACATGTACGGGCTCAAAATGCATTGTTTTTCAATGGGTTTAGGAACCGCCAATTGTTCTTAAGGGGTTAAAACCTGAATCCTGTTTTTCCCCCATAATATAATGTTTTCAGGCAACTGCATATTAGCCGTTTGTATGAGTCCTCGCTCTGTTATCTGAGCCCAATGTACTAGACAAACACCCCGACTCCTTATCGTACTGCCTGTGGGGAACAATAGAGTGGCTCAGTCTTAATCACCACGCTAGACACTCTAATGAAAGCCTATGGAGGAATGGACTTGGTGTACAAGAAGAGAACAAGAGGTCATAGTCTAAAACTGATTGGTCAGAGACTTAGATGTTGTAAGGATGTTTTACTCTACTGACTACCCATCAGAAGCTGTAGAGGGGGTTTAACCCCTTAACAAAAACATTACACATATAGTTAAATTATCTACAGCCAGTATAAATGTAAAAAAACACCAAAAATGTATTCTTTAACTCGCCCTGATTTAAAAACCACCCAATATTCCTATATCATTTTTATTTTAAGTTGTCTATTATTATTTTTAGGTTTTCCTTTTATTTTGTTTAACTCTTACCTAACCCTAAACCTGTCAAACTATCTCACAACTAACCCCCACCACACTAGCTACCCAAAATGCATTAAAATGACATATAAACAAAAACACTCCTTTTGGGTTCGGTAAAAAAAATAAAATTATTATTTTTTTTTTTTCTATTTTTCTTTCCCCTTAAACCTTGGTCTTGGCAACCAAGGAATCTCTACATCTTACTGTCTCTCTCCAGCTCATGATCATGGTAAGAAGGAGAGAAGCAAAGAACTGAGTGCTTACAAGTGCTTACTCAACTGTATCCTCACGTGTGATTGGCTGTAGCATCGATCACATTGGATCTGCTGTAGGCTGACTGCTTCGGTCATGAATAGAGCGGTGACCTCACAATCACGGCAATCGCGGCAATATGGGACCATTTTCTACCGATGACGTACCACGTACGTCATTGGCCCTCTATGAACATCGTTACCTGGTACGTTATTGATCACAAAGGGGCTAAACATCCATCCAATGACTGATTAAGATTTACCGTCGGAGCAATGGGCAGACTCGAGTGGGCCAAGGTTGTTTTAATCGCTACTCCTGCTGCCCTTGATTTACTTCGGGGCCTTCTTTATATCCGACAGATTCTTACAAACTAAAACGTAAGAAATAGACGAGATATGCAGCAGCTGTTTAAACAGCAAGAAGACATCTGCGCTCTACAGCAAACCCAGCCTCATCCACCGCGGCGCTCATTTACTTTAATTTATGACACCACCTATAGTGATCCGCACGTCACTTTGTCACTTTATCAGGTTTTACGGCTTAAAATTATAATTTGAAGGCGAATGGTAAAAAAAAATAAAAAAATAGTTTAAACAAACCCAAGGAGACTCTGAATGTCATACTGTTTGCAAATACATTTCCACCTCTATAAATATTTACAAGCAATTAGAGGAAGCGCTTGTGTAATTAATTAGAACACACGAAAAGATACCTTTCCGTGGAGGTACGGAGCCGCTTTTCGTGTTTCTTCCTGCGGTTTAGGTTTCCTCTCTTCTTGGCTTCTTATATCCCATCAAGAACTCGAGGCGGTGAATTTAAACATGCGCGGGATAGACATCCGGCTCCTGAATCTAAGACGAGACCGACGACTGATTAAGGTCAGCAGGAGAAGGGGGGCAGACTAGATTCAGGAGCCGTATGTCTATCCCATGTATAAATCCCCTCACTGTATTACCCTCTACCACTTCTGCTGGGAGGCTGTTCCTCCTATCCACCACCCTCTCGGTAGAGTAAAACTTCCTTACGTTACATCTAAGCCTCTTTACATATTTCTATCACATCTCTCCTCTTTTTTCCTCTCCTCCGAGCCGTACGTACCGAGATCCTTTTAGTCTTTATAGGTTTGCAGGTTCAGTTACTGTTTCTAAACTCTATAGATTTTCTTTAGATACCCAATTTGGGTAATTCTTTTTATGAGTATAAAGGGCATTTATTCCTTTATTATGAAATCATTTGTGTTCCCTGACCGATATAAAGCTATCCATTAAAATGTACACCTCGGGGGGGGGGGGCGGTTGGGTGTTCAGTTTAATTGTCACATAAAGTGGTGTCAGGCTCTGTATCGGTTATCGAAAGCGAGCGTTGTTTCTTAGGCTATAATTACTGTTAATGGAACCGCGCGTCGATATTACCAGCTCTTCCGCTGCATTAGCTTCTAGGATCTCAGTTTTGGATGTATGACGTTCACATTGTGAAAATGTATTTTTTTGGTGATTAAGCGGTAAGCTGAGGATATAAAGCTGTTAATAAATGGGGATTATTGCCATGACGCCGGAAATATATTTTTTATATATATTTTCACTTTAGTCTGACATCCTAGGAGCCCTTCTTTTGGAAATATATAAATTAAATGGCTTTTTTACTTTATTCCACTCTGCAGTTACACAGGAGCTAACAGTCCTTGAGGTAGTCCCAACAAAGAGACGCACTTCACAACTGCTGTTGTTTATACCACCGGTAATTGTAATAATTGTAATTGTGTCGATGCTATATACGATAAAGTGCTCAGTTAACTGCTAGGACCCACGGAAGATGCTCCACTTTAGTAGAGATTAGAGGTTTTACCTGCATGCTGCCCGGTATAATAGATCGGCTGCCAGCATGCTGTCACTCTGACTATTTTCTGGCTTTATAAGGTTAGTCGCCGACTAAAGGCTTGGATCAGGATTTGATTTTACTTTTTTTTTTTTCTACTGTTAAGCTGTCTGATCAGCAACATTCTCTGTTATACGGAGGAACAAGGCCGGCCCTGCCATGGAGCATAGCGGAGGAGAGAGAGGGGCGCCGAGTGGTTTTTGCTTATCAAGTTGTCAGTACCCGCTCGGCGCCCCTCTCTCTCCTCTACGAGCCCTCTAGCTCGGTCTCGGTGCCGGCTTGTAATGCTGAGCACCGGAATATGACGTCATTTCCTGCGCTCGGCAGTGAAGCAGCGCGCACCGCGGGAGAGCAGGGAGACTCACCGCAGGACTGCTAAAAGGTAAGTGAAGTACACAGGGGGGAGATAGGGTAGATAATAGGGAGGGAGGGGGTAGATAATGAACAGGGGCGGCGGCATTTCAAGTGAAGTAACCCAATTGCTAATTGAGTAAAAGGTGACATATATTGTCTTCTGGATTGTTTTTGAGCTGACGCGAGTTTGTGGGATGACAAAGACTCAAAACTCGGCGCTGGATATGGTATCTTTAAGAGATTTCGGAACGCTTTTTTCTATTCTGTTAAAATCCCTGCAGTCTCCGTCACATATTTTACCGCCAGTTTAAATATTTGTTTTAAGATCTTCATGAATTATTAAACAAAAACAGAACGAAAAGAAGAAAAAAAAAAAAGAGGCCCTTTGTCCACGGGGATACCGCGCGCATTCTTAATCTAAATCAATGCTAAATTAATTTTGGACATCTTTTCCCTTTAAGTGATACAGACAAGTGCCCGCGACACCTGCTGAATTATTAAAGAGCCACCGCTCCGTTCTGTGCCGGAGAGTCTGTAAATTCTCCCCGCGGTCTCATTTCCCACCACATCCAACTTTCTCAGCCGGTGATTGAATGAGACAAGGGAGCCGTTGACGGGGGCTTGGCATGCGGAGAACAGATGTTTACTTATTAGATGATGTTCAGAATGGTTTAAGAAGAAGAAGAAGAAGTCTCGGTTCTGGAAGCCACATCATTAGAACACTGGGCTCTGATGTGGATAAAGTGAACAAATATTGTGTCTTAAGGGATATTAAAGAAATATATATAGAATAATCAATAAAAAATATTATCATTTTAATTAATTATAGCCTTTACTGCGTTCACGTTGAAGAACGCTTGTCCGGGGAGGAGATAAAAGACATTTATAGGAGGTCTATTCACTAAACCTATATCCGTCGCTCAGGTCATTTGAGTTCACTCGGGAGTCGATCATTAGGAAGTTATCAGTCTTTGGAAATATATATTCGTGTCGCCAGGCTAATATCACATAGGACTATATTAACCACATCAGCTGTGTGCAATTACCAGGCACGTTAATGAGAAAACGTGATTTATTACCGAGGGCTCTATTCAATACGACGAAAAATGTGTGAACATCCAAGAAATAAGAACGACTTTCTAGGAATGTATATATAAAGCTATTAAACCGGAGTATAATGGTCGGTTTAAAGAGAAAAAAACGAAGTAATCATTTTTCTATGGATTTTTATAGCTGATGTCAGCTTCTGTCTAGTAGCCGTAGTTGACAAATCCATACTCGGAGCTATGATATAATTGTCTTCCTTCTGTAGCATTCTGTCTCGTCTACCCTACGTGAAGACAAACTGTGACTTTTTTTTTCCCTTTTTGTTTACTCGTGTAAGTGAGGATGGGAGAAATCTTGAAAATTGCTTGTTTTGTAAGTTATCTCAAAAAAGACTGTTTCCATCATAACTACTTGGAATCCCAGAGAAAGCAATTAAGAGTTTTCGCTCCACCAACAAAAGCAACGATGAGCCACCAGGTTCCATCCACTGGCATTGAGCAGCACGGAACGGTGCTCGAGGCATCATGATGCTTATGATCGATCAGGAACCGTTCCGTGCTGGCCAATGGATGGAACGTGGTGGTTCGCCAATGGAAATAAGCGAAATAGGCAGGCTATCATATGGTGTGAGTGTTGAGGGGTATAGGTCAGTGAAAGCGAGAGTTCCTCCATGGTGGAAAGTTTTACTTTAGGCCCATTTTCAGAGACGGGCAAATTCACAGTAGTAGGTCAATGTCCATCACATGGAAGGGGCAACCAACGCCAACTACTGTAACCTTAGCTTCCGATCACTGGCCATCGTGTGATGGAGCCACTCACCACCGACTTCCATATCACAGGGTTTGGCTTCACTGAAATTCTCCCACCCTCCCCGGTCCCAGTTCTGGAAATGTTCTGCTCTTCACTCGGCATTCTATGTGCTAAAGGTAGCACAAGAGACAGGGCTGTAAGTTTAGGAGTTAGAAGCCAAACTGACAGCCAAGCCTCAGGCTGAACACAAAATTTTACATCAATTTGTGTTGAGGCGTCGGGTGATAAGTCCTGAGTCCTGAAGTCAGTGGTAGAACGAATGGGAAAATGGAGACTTTTTCCTAAGGCATTTCTATCTTAAACCTCGGCAGCTCACATATATTTTAGACTTTCAGGTTTTGAGAATAATCTGTAGTTGAGAATACCAAAAAACCCTTTAAAAAAGGCTTGATTTTATTCCACCCCACTGTCCCATGCCTGAGTGGAATTGGTAATCTGTTCCCTGGGTGTAAGATATACAAGGAAAAAATAACATTTAAATAAATTCACAAGAAATGGGACTATGTGCTGACGTAAATAGAATGAAGCCCGTCTATTTTGTGATATTTATGTAATTTTACCCGATTATTTCCCCCTGTGTAGTTAACTGGTCTGACACTTTTGATAATGTCAGGGGCCAGCGCTCGGGTAATTACTAGACTTGGGTGCCGGCCAACTCTTCATGAAAAAATCTCCGTATTCTGGGAATATTCGCACGTTCCTGTGTTCGGTTTGGGCGAAATTTGTGTACATTCTTCATGTTCGTTTTTCTCCTTTTTTTTGTACAAGGGGTTCATACGGGGTTAAAGCAGCAGCTTTGGCGCCAGAATTTTAATGGTCCCTACGAGCAACTCTATTGGTCGCCGGCAGGGCCCACCTCTGGCATCAACCAATAGGAGGAGGCCCCTGCCGGCGACCAATAGAGTCGCTCACATGGACCTTTAACTCCTCGCGCAAACCTACAGATTTCCGCTCCCCTTAACCCCTGCGATGCTGTGTAGATAAGGTAGGCTAGATGGGGAAGGGACCAGGGAGATTGGATGGAGATATTAACGAAGATGAACACGTTGTGTCTTCGTATACGTTTTGCCGTCGCCATGTTCGTTTCTTCGGTATTCGGGCCGAACATCGAAAACACACCCTTCGTGTTCCCTTTCATGCTCTCCCGAATACGAATGCACAAGTCTAGTAATTACAATGGTTTCTAGGGGTGCATTTACAACTGAGCTATGAATTCAAGAAATCCACACCACAAGGGACAACTAGAGACCAGTGTCCCCCATGCTGACAGGGAAGGGCAGCGTAGGGGTTATGAGCAGTGGTGTCACTCACAGCCAACCTAAATCTCATGTGGGTTGTTGGCTAAATAGCTGACCTTCTGCTGAGTCTTCTTCTGGACAGCTAATTTATTACTACAGAGATAGAATTAGTAGAACATTTATCCAGTTCTTTGGCAGTTCGGATTAGCTGTGAAATAACTCCGTTCAGCACTCACAGGGCCAAGTAAAGAACCCCCTGATGAAGACTTAATGGCCCTTGGAGAAGCAGTTGAAGTGCTGAAGTGAAGCGTCTACTTGGTGTAGATTAACAATGATTGCCAAGGTCCTAAATGTGAATGTTCTAATGTGCTTAGAAGTATTAGAACTTGTGTAAGCCTCGTGACTTACATCCAACTTGTTCATCTAACAGCTCAGTAGCCACGTTGGAGGCTTCAAGAATGAACTAATCAGTAGAAGACAGCCCGAGGGAGAGGGAAGCTCAAGTCAAAGCACTCAGGACGCATCAATATTTCAGGTGTTACAGTTTTCCAGCTATGTAGACCTTACATATGGCTACAAAATCCTTTATTCAAAGGGGATTTCTGCCATCATATTCACCTCAATGCACATTATAGCTGAGAGGTCCCCTAAAATGTGCGTGGTGTTCTCCTCTGCAGCCAATCAATGGCTGACCATGGATGAGACTGGGAAGCTGCAGCTCTGGAGCTAGACCTTCTCCTTATGTTGTGGTGTTTTTTTTTTTTACCTTAATATAATATTTGTTAGTAGAATGTGTATGATGGCCGAAGGCAAAATGTTATTTATGCGCTAGTGACCTCAATACAACGTTAGGCCCGTGTAAAGAATTACACCGAAAACAATAAAAATGCTTATTAAATTCTCCTTAAGAAGAATCTCTGAAATGATTTCTCACGGACTATCGAGTAGATCTTTGTAAATTAACTTAATTCATTTTCCAAACTTTAAGGTTCATTAAGGTCCCACCATTCAGAAGTTGAGATGACCAGCACAAAGACTGGGCCTACAGCCGTTACATACACGCATTTGTTGCCAATTTCTGGATATTGGCTAAAGATTTCTCTACCACCTCTGCTGAGTGGGTGGTAGATATGTTGAACAGTCTCCCAGTAGAAGTGGTAGAGGGTAATACAGTGAGGGTATTAAACATGTATGGGAGAGACGTAAGGCTCCTGAATCTAAGAGTCTTCACAGCAGGAAAGACTAGACGGGGCCGATCTGCCGGCTGGTTTCTTTGACCATTTCGATGGTGAGACTCATGTGCTACGCCTCGCTTAGCGACTAATGACCCTCCCATTAAGGCATAAGAATTAAGCTGTTTCTGGCCCGGCGTGCCCCCCATATGTGTTTCTCCAGATACCAACGAAGGACATTAAAGATCCATCAGCTTCCGCTGTGTCTGTGCGGGAGCCGGTAAACCACTCGACTATTCTGCCTCCAGGGCAGGCTTTATATTAATAGGCGCGGCGATCACAGACAGAAAACCTAGATTTTTATTGGGACGTCTCTGGCGGAACTGAATTATTAGACAACTGGAGGAATTAAGTAACCGGAATGACTGCAATAAAGATCCGAAATCACCAAATATTCATGTGAGTGCCGGCCTCGGAATGTGGCAAAAACCCTTATACAAGAAAAAAATTCACTATAATGCAAAAGTACATTGTAAATTTATATATATAAATATATATATATATATATTGTGTGCATATATACTATGTGTGTGTATATATACTATGTGTGTGTATATATATATATGCTGCACTAGGACTAGGAGGAAAATTCTTAAGGTTTGACATTAAAAATCCAACAAATTTGTATAAATCTACATCTATACATGGATTTATACAAAGCTGATATCACAATTTTTAACATTATTTCCCCTCGTTTTGGCTCTTGCGAAAAATTTGCATGTAATTCCCAATGTTCCCTTTTTTGCACATCTTACCATTTTACCAGGACTTGGACTCTGGAACCCATTCCAACGGGTGAGTTTTCGTGGCCAGAGCTGCCATCAAAAACCTTAGGGTCCAGTACAAGTCCAAGTAAAGGGCCCAACTGCCCCGTGCCACCCCGTGCTCTTCCTACCACCCTGCCCTATGCTCTCTCCACTGCTCTAACCCATGTTTGCCATGGGGGCCACTTGCTCCTCAAACATGTAAATGGACCACTATGTCCCAATCCCAATTGGAGGTGGCCAAACCCAATCACCGTGAGAGTCACTGGGCTCCCGAATCACTCAATGACTCAGACACAGGTAGCGGAGACTGCTGTAAGCGTCAATGAAGAGGTCCATGACAGATCAGGGAGCCCCAATCCAACCGGCTTTCCTGGCCCCAAACACAGGCACCAGCTGTAGCCCCCTGATGTAACACTTCATGTTCTACATCATGATTGAACTGACCAACCAGAGGCGTTCGACACGCTATAAAGAATTACGCAATTCTGGTGAAAGTTCTAAATGCAGAACCCTCGGCCACTGGCTTCTACAGTAATTGAGATACTTGGCACCAAACTATTCTTTCTGCTTAACATCCTTTTTGTTGAAATTCCCTCAATGTGGTGGCCTCTACCACTTATGGGAGGAGGGGGGGGGAAACCCTTCCCAATATGAATAACAGGTTAAAAAACTAATATTCTGGTAAGAATCATTTATGGTAATGTAGTGATGTCACTCTGTGCTCTTCGGCTTGGCTAGACGTACGTTGTGACCTAATTGCTGTAGGCTTCAAAGCCAGCTATCCATATATTGGTGAAATATAAGATTATTAACCCATTAGAGATTCCATATTGGGTCAAGATTTATATCTTCCAGTATTATTTTGTGTCTATTTTGTCTTCTGAAGATTACTATTTCTCAGGATGGGATGTATCAGCGAGACGCTACGGACCACAGCGAAAGCCTCTTAAAAGATCCCCTAATGATTAGCTAAAAACATCCATTATTCTTGTGTTCCATAGCAAGCCACGGCTCTCCGAGAAGTTATTCAGAACAGAATTTCTTCTTAATACATTTCTTTTGCATGCGCCAACCCTTTCAGGATGAAATAGGAAGATTTCATGAATAATGGGTTAAAGAAATGTTTTTAACGGCTCGTTCCTTCAAACAAAAGAGTCCTCGGGCCTTGGAGGTTTTGAATGCGGTTTTGCGGAGTGTGGTGTGTAAGCATAAACGTCTCCATAACATCGAGTCAAATGCTGAGAGGGAACAGGTGAGGTCCTGAATTGAGCAGAACAAAGCCGCGCGCCTCGTTGGCTTCCAGATTCACCCTGTCAAGAATAACTTCCTTGGACCGAGACCGAGACGGAGCTGCTTTTGTTTCGCGTGGCAGCCGCTGGAAGCCGTAAAAAGCTGGAGAAACCCAACAATGGCCTGTCGCGTTTGAAGACTTTTTTTTTTCCCTTGCGCCTGTTACCGGTGGCGGTCGATCCCGTAACTGTCCGCTCTGAAGGCCGCAGAAAGCACCGAAAATTTTCAATAGAACTATTTTAACCCCTTAAGGACAATGGGCGGTCCCTAAACCCATTGAAAACAATGCATTTTGTCATTAAGGGGTTAAGAAAATGGACTCTGTTCGCTGCAGAAATAAGATAATAATACAAAGTTTGACTTAAAAATGAAAGAAAAAATAAAATGCCGCTACGATGGACTAAAATAATGATATATTCGATGATTCCTGCAGCCGCTGTGTGACCATGGAGCACATTACATTTGTGTTTGTGATTTTGTATTTGTTTATTGTGTTATTTAAAGGGCTACGTGAAGTCTTCGTCACTTATTGGAGCCAAGGCTTGCTTATAATGATATTTCTAGAAAAGGTTTAGTTCCATGAGATTCATAAATCAGATTGGAGAAGTAAGTTTTGGGAGATTTATATTAAATTAAATAAATAAACAAATAAATAAATCTATATACTCTGATCAGCCGTACCATTCTGAGCACAGGTGAAGAGAATAACGCTGGTAATCTCGTTATCATGGCGACTGTCATTGGGGGGGGGAATTAGTTAGCGAGTGAACATTCCCCCCTCAAAGTTGATCTGAGCGACTTTGGCGAGGGCCAAATTGTGATTGGGAGACGACCGGGTCAGAGAATCTCCACAACTGCAGCTCTTGTGGGGGTTACTGGTCTGCGGTGGTCAAAAGTGGTCCAAGGAAGGAAAAGCGGCAGGGTCATGGGTGGCCGAGGCTCATTGATGCAGGTGGGGGGGGTAAAGGCTGGCCGTGGGGTCAAATCCAACAGACGAGCTTCTGTAGCTCAAATTGCTGAATGCTGGTTCTGATAGAAAGGAGTCAGAACACGCAGAGCATCACAGCTTTTTGCGTATGGGGGCTGCGTAGCTGCAGAGCAGTCAGGATGCCCATGCTGACCCCTGTCCACTGCCGAAAGCGGCCTACAATGGGCACGTGAGCAGAAGAACTGGGCCACCAAGTGATGGAAGAAGGTGGCCGGACTGAGGAATCCCGTTTTCTTCAGAGGTCTAGTGGAGCCCATGCCTCGACGGCTTGTAAAGGGGGACATGATATTACGCAGGAGGTCATAATGTTATGGCTGATCGGGGCACGTTTGTGAAGAGTAAATGACACTTAGAGGTCACTTGAACTTACAGAGCGACCTGAACCCTCTTATTAGGAAGGCGTCCTCAACCCAACAACTGACGCCGAAACGGAAATCGATCCACGCATTCAGGACAGAGCGGGAAATCTATTCACTCATCACAAAAAAAAGACTTCATCTGAGATCCGACTCTCGCTGGGTGCAGAAAAGGAGTGGATCTGAAATCCTCCTCGTAGAATATTATTCCTCGGGGGGCGTCCTCCGGCGCAGGTTTTCTCTCTGGGCTGCGAGCGCTTTACCTGCAGATGAAAGGAGTCACGTGGCGTTATCGCTGCCTTTATCCGTGTTATCCCGATGAAGATATAACGCGTGTTACATATGCAGAGGCGATTGTACGCCGCTCCCGGGGATCCGCGCCGCTGTTTCCTTCGCTTTGTTTGAAGGGGCGAGATTAGAATGCGCCGGGCTGAGATTTATTCCCCACTTCACCGGGACGCTCCGGCGCGCCATTGATCGGCGAGGTCTTTGTTGGTCTCCGGGCTCATTAATGTGACATTGTCTCCGAAGCAGTTGATTGGTTAGAGCGCGTGCGAATAAATCACATAGAGGGCCATTTAAAGGATCGCGTGACCCTGGGTGACCCCTTAACCTTTTATCGTGGGGTTTATCACTTTTTGTTGTCGCTGTGCGTGACAGAGGAAGGGGTGAGACTTGCAATTATTGCTGTCAGAGGATATTATTGCAACACTGTTGGCAGCTGGTGTAGAGGTCATGACAGTGTTACTTTACTGAGAGGGTGGTAGATAAGTGGAACAGCCTCCCAGCAGAAGTGGTAGAGGGTAATACAGTGAGGGGATTTAAACATGCCTGGGATCGGCACACGGCTCTAGAATCTAAGACGAGACCAACGACTGATTAAGGTTTGAGTCTTTACAGCAGGAGAAATGGGCCGACTAGACGGGGGCCGAATGGGGGCCGATCTGCTGGCGGAAGAAGAATAAATTCAAGAAATAAAAAAATGTAATCGTGCAAATGCCTGAGTGACTGACAGCGGTCCTGAAACGGACAAGAAGTAGAAAACTTCACTTTCAAATTATAATCGTCTCGCCCCCCCCCGCACTCCTCGCCAACACTTGTGATATTTGTACATGCTGTGTATACAGTACATATATGTAAATATACACACGCACACGCACGCACACATACGCACACATACGCACACACATGACAGCACACATACACACACATACATTTTGAAAGCGTCCAGTTGATGGCAGATCGGCCCCATTCGGCCCCCGTCTAGTCGCCCGTTTCTCCTGCTGTAAAGACTCAAACCTTAATCAGTCGTTGGTCTCGTCTTAGATTCAGGAGCCGTATGTCTATCCCATGCATGTTTAATCCCCTCACTGTATTACCCTCTACCACTTCTGCTGGGAGGCAGTTCCACTTATCTACCACTCTCTCAGTAAAGTAAAGATTGCTTACGTTACACCCGGGCCTCTGATCTTCTAACATTTCTCTTGCTTTGAAATAAAATTTGCATTTATATGTATTTTAGTCCCATCATCTGGTTTAACTCTTTAATAGCTTAAACACTGTGGATATCCTGATGCTGAGATATGAAAGAGTATTTCCACCCCAGTGATTATTATTCTAGATATTTGAATTATTTAATTATAGAATGAGATGGAAATTCACAGCATCTACTACCGTGCAGTAAACCTGACCTTTCCCGGCACGTAACATTCTAATAATTATTCCCCAAATAACAAAATTCATGGAGTGCGAGCCTCATAAATTAACATACAGCCTTTGAACAATTAAAGCTTAAACCTATGTAGTAACAAATAATTATTGCTAATAATAATTTGTGTTATTAATACAATTAATATTCATTATTATTGTTATTATTATCATTATTAGTTTATTATTATTATTATTATCATTATGATTGGTATTATTCTTCTTATTATTATTGTTATTATTATTATTGTTATGAATATTATTATTGTTATTATTATCATTATTAGTTTATTATTATTGTTATTATTATCATTATCATTATTAGTTTATTATTATTGTTATTATCATTATTATTATTATTGTTATTACCGTATTATTATTCTTATTATTATTGTTATTATTATTATAATTGTTATTATTATTATCATTATTATTGTTATTATTATTCTTATTATTATTGTTATTGCCGTATTATTATTCTTATTATTATTGTTATTATTATTATAATTGTTATTATTATTATCATTATTATTGTTATTATTATTGTTATTATTATTAGTTTTATTATTGTTGTTATTGTTATTATCATTATTATTATTATTATTATTATTATTACCGTATTATTATTATTATTTTATTATTAATCTCATGGTTTGAGCTGCGTTAAAACAATTTAAGGTCACAATTTTATTTTGAAATCATTAAAATGAAAATAGGAAGAAAATAGAGCAGGATCCTGAAAAAAACCCCAAGTATCGCCATTTTCTTTTGTCATCTTTTGTCATCACGTTTATCGGAGACGTCAGAAGACGAGGATGACGGGGATCGGCCGTTTGTTCCGCATGATGGGACCCGGCTGAGCTGAAGCTCCCGGGACACGGACGGCGTTCACAGAAAACTACAGCGCAAGCAATCATTTATCGGGCTGTTATTAGCCCAGAACGGAATTTATTTCATAGATTTTTTTAATATATTTTTTATTTATTTATTTGACCATTGCTTTTCATACCTCCCAACAGTCTCTACCTCATTGTCCCAGGTAGCTGCCCCCCGTTTAACCCCTCGTACATATTGCACATACCGCACTTGCAGATTAAAAATGAAATTATACATAAAATCGTGTTTTAAACAGTGATATTACAGCATAGCCCCATATGCAAATGAACTTGTACATTTGCATACAAGAACACCTGAATGATAATGTAACAAAAAGGGTGGATTAAATAGTTGTGTCTTTTCTTGATCTACACATTTCCTCGGATCATTAAACAGCAATATTACTGCGTAGCCCCGTTATGTAAATGAACTCCAGTGTATTTGCATACAGGGGCGCATGATTTTAGAATTTTTTGTATTCTTTTTTATATTTTTTTTCTTTTTTCGATTCTTTATTTTTCGTGTTCCGTAGTTAATGTAATCGCGCGGCTGCCGTGCCGCAAGTCTTTCCGGAAGCTCAGTAACTCTCGAAGACAGGCTGTTCCTATAAATCTCCCGTAATGGCCGTCGCAGGGCCGTGTTAACTGCCATGGCAGGCAGCGGCCGTCAGCAGAGTAATGCGCTGAAATACCCGGTGTCAGGGTTTAGCGGATGTCTCCGTCATCTAACAAAGGAATTAAACATTTCCAGTAGGCAAAAGTCTCGCCGTTAATGGTAAAGCGGGGGTTGGGGAGGAATAACTGGAAAAAGCATTGTGACAATATTAACCTCTCGTTTTACAATATCAGAGAAACGCGGGGTGTTACAAACGCTGAGGACCATTATTCCACGCAGAGCTCCATCAATACATGATATATGTGGCACGCGTGTGGCCGCTGGCGTGTTTATCTTTGGAGCTGCCCTAGGGGTAACCCATGCATGGCCCTCTGGGCCGGTTTGGGGGGGATCGGTGATCTCCATAGCGGGCAACCGGGCTACCTGGAACCTACCCTTGCGGGATGCGGCCAGGACTGCCTACTGATGTCAGTGGGCTGTCCCGATGATGCCAGTGGGCGTTCCCGCTTACATCGTGAGGGGAAACGGGCGGGGAGTGGGCGTGTCAGGTATGGCGATCTCCCTTTTAAATGGCTCATTGACTGGGGGGGCAATATTTTTTTTGAAGATTTCATCATACAAGTTGTGAAAATCAATTGAGTTTGGGCACTGCGGGCACTCCTCCTCCTCCTCCTCCTGCTCCTGCCTGCCCGCTGCCTCCTCCGACTATTGAATTTAATATTTCAATTTCACAGCAGAAAAGCAGAAAAAAAACAACTTGTCTTAAATGTCTTGTCGAATTCCTTTTTGAAGGTTCTATCCGTAATGTTGGGAAATTTTACTGTAGGTGGTAGATAAGAGGAACAGCCTCCCAGCACAGGTGGTAGAGGCTAATACAGTGAGGGGAATTAAACATACATAGGATAGACATACGGCTCCTGAATCTAAGACGAGACCAACGACTGATTAAGGTTTGAGTCTTTACAGCAGGAGAAACGGGCGGCTAGACTGGGGCCGAATGGGGCCGATGTGTTGTCAAGTTTTATAATTATTATAATGTATTGTTTTATATAGCGACATCATATTCAGTAGCGCTGTACAATGAGTAGACAGAGCATAACAAGCAGTATATATATATTATAACAATTGGACCTGGGTCAAAGGAGCTTACAATCTAGAGAAGTAAAGATTCTCTCTCTATATGTGTCGCTTTATGGACCGTCTGTATGTTTATAGTTCTGGTTTCTAATTGGGGTCCGACCAGAAGTGCCATAATGACCTCCATCTTTCCGCAAACTCTACAACCCAACTCCCTGCTTGCATTGCCAGCAGCTTTGGTACAATACTGCTTACCTGCCGTCGGGGGAGGGGGAAAAGGTACATATTCAACTCGGAATTAATCGCATGGCTTGATACAAGATAAAAATATCAACTTTTCCCCCCCAAAAAATCTATTTTTCACAGCAGCAGCCAAGGTGTCGCATCGTGTGAACGATGCCAAGCAACAAAACCCTTTCACTTTTTGATCGCTTCCCTGTAATCATATAATTGCTTGCGCAGGCAACGTATAATTTAGCGCACAGTCCTTAATAACAAATTATATTTTGCTTTAACGGGTTTCGATACTGACATTATAAACTAAGCCGTTAATTATTCCCCAAAGCCGTCACGCCATAGCGTTCATTATTTTTTTTTGTTTTTTTTTCGATTATTTTTTCGATTTCCTCCCAAAAAAAACGGAGGAAGAAAAAAATATATATATATAAATTTTTTTGTTGTAGATTTCAGCTGAAATGTGCTGATATGCCAGCGTTGTTATGGTTTCATTTAAAAAGTAATCTCTCTGCGACTAACAATTTCTTGACAGCTGACAGAAGACTTGGATTCCTTACCAATAGCTGAAAATAAGTTTATTTGGAGTTTTCCATCCAAACCAATCTCGCTGCTCAGATAAAGTCATTTTCTGCTTAATCTGCTTTTTTCTTTCCAAGAAATTACCTTGTCATCATTTTATGCGTCTCCGGACCCGGGCATTAACATTTAAGGGGAAGGTGAGAGGCAGAAATTCGGTCATCTTACTTTCAATTTGTTGAATCCTTTTTACTTTTTTCATTTGCTTAGACTAAAAATGTTAAATTGATCAAAAAAAAATCCAAAAAGGACTAACGCTCACTTTCCATTTTCCACTTTAAAACTGGAATTTTATTAAAGATTTTTTTTTATTAAATAAATAATATTATTTAATGAAAAAGTTATTTTTTTTATATATAACTGTAAATAAATTGTTCCAAAACAAATAAATTAAAATAAATGTGTTTTATTTAAATTGATTTATTATCATTTATTAAAATGAATGCTTCTTGTTGCAAATATTGTTTTATTTTATTTAAGAAAAATTGGTACATTGAAATGAAATCATTACTAAATTAATTCTAATTATTATTATTATTATTTATTGTTTTATATAGCGCCATCAAATTCCGTAGCGCTGTACAATGGGTAGACAGGACATAACAATTAGTATGTAATATAACAAATTGACTAACAGAGGCAACAGGTGAGGAGGGCCCGGCTCAAACGAGCTTCTTCTGGAGCCAATCAGCTTCTATCATGGAAGAGTCAGCATTAAACTCACTGGGGAGGAATAATCATGTAGATACTAGGAACAGGATGTTAAGATGTCTGCTCGCTCCCATTGTATACATAAGATGGGTTATTGTTACAATATAGAGATAAATAGATATTTGGAATGCATATTTCCGAAAATGTGGATCTTATATAGAAGAAAAATCTTTATTAACCATTAATGAGAAATGTAAAAGTATCGTTCAGATAATTCACTAATTAATATTAAGTCTGGCTAATGGGGGTTATTCACTAAAGCAGATGGTGGAAGGAGAGTGTGCAGGTGAGGAGACTAGCAGAAAGTGGAAGGAGAGTATGCAGGTGAGGAGACTCGCAGAAGGTGGAAGGAGAGTGTGCAGGTGAGGAGACTAGCAGAAGGTGGAAGGAGAGTATGCAGGTGAGGAGATTCGCAGAAGGTGGAAGGAGAGTGTGCAGGTGAGGAGACTCGCAGAAGGTGGAAGGAGAGTGTGCAGGTGAGGAGATTCGCAGAAGGTGGAAGGAGAGTGTGAAGGTGAGGAGACTCACAGAAGGTGGAAGGAGAGCGTGCAGGTGAGGAGACTCCCAGAAGGTGGAAGGAGAGTATGCAGGTGAGGAGACTCACAGGAGGTGGAAGGAGAGTGTGCAGGTGAGGAGACTCGCAGAAGGTGGAAGGAGAGTGTGCAGGTGAGGAGACTCGCAGAAGGTGGAAGGAGAGTGTGCAGGTGAGGAGACTCGCAGAAGGTGGAAGGAGAGTGTGCAGGTGAGGAGATTCGCAGAAGGTGGAAGGAGAGTGTGAAGGTGAGGAGACTCACAGAAGGTGGAAGGAGAGCGTGCAGGTGAGGAGACTCGCAGAAGGTGGAAGGAGAGTATGCAGGTGAGGAGACTCACAGGAGGTGGAAGGAGAGTGTGCAGGTGAGGAGACTCGCAGAAGGTGGAAGGAGAGCGTGCAGGTGAGAAGACTTGCAGCTTCAATTCACCAACTTTACTTTAAACGATAAAGCATTAGCTCTTTACTCGGCCAACGGGCCCAGCTGCCCCCTCCTAATTCATATTTCAAGTAATGATTATCTATACATTATAAGGGACCACCCAAGCTCTTCTTGCCAGGAGCCATATGCCTATACCATGCTTGTTTAAAATCCCCTCACTGTATTTTCCTCTGCCTCCTCTGCTGGGAGGCTTTGCCACTTATCTACCAACATCTCAGTAAAGTAAAAAATCATTACATTTAATTCCATGATCAGTTAAAGAATATTTATACTTTCACATCGGGGAGGAGAGGCTGGTAGCTTCATGGAGCCACCATCTCATACTTTGTCCCATTGTACAGCACTGTGGATTACGTTGGCGACATATAAATCAATAAATAATAAGTGGACCAAGTATTTATTTTCCATAAAATGCGAGTTTAATCCATTAACTTCCTGCGCGAGGGGAATGTTTGATGGTTAAATAGTTTTATTTCACCGGATTAAATATTAAGCAAAAGAAAGACGACAAAATAAATAAATAAATGTAACATGCGCCAGGCTCCAGAGTTTGTTTGTAAATAGAGCTCTAATTACTGATAACTGTGTATTGATTAGAGACTCCATATTTAATTAGTGGCTCCGACGCCTGTTGGCAACCAAAAAGACCCCATTTGAAAGCAATTTTAAAGTCTCCGAGCGAAAAACATTGAAAAGGCCAAATGCAAAGCTCTGTCTAAAAAAAATCACAGCGGGGGCGCTTATATTAAACGGATTAAAAGAGGCATTCATCGCGCACGGCGCCTTAATTATACCAGAGGTTAGGGATCCATATGAATAGAAAAACAGAATCTGTCGGCAGATCGGCCCCATTCGGCCCCCTTTTTCTCCTGCTGTAAAGACCCAAACCTTAATCAGTCGTTGGTCTCGTCTTTGATGCATGTTTAAATCCCCTCAACGTATTACCACTTCTGCTGGGAAGCTGTTGCACTTATCTACTACCCTCTCAGTAAAGTAAAACTTCCTCCTCACATTCCGTCTAAGCCTCTGGCCCCACTAGGTGTAGATTCTGGTCTCTTGCTCTTTCTCCTTGTTTGAAATAAACTCTCCTCCTGTACTTTGCTAAATCCCTTTATGTATTTAAATGTCCCCCCCCCCCAAGTCTGAGACCCCTTCGTCTTTCCTGATCATCTTGTAGCTCTGCAAACCAACATTTAAGGACGTCGCGCGTAAACCCCCAGGATTTCACCGTGGAATGGATGGCGTCCCAAATATTCAACAAATCTCATGCACTGGGCTAGAAAAGGACCTCACGTTTCATATTATATATATTTCATATTATATCACGGATTTATCACCAATTATTGTTGTTGTTTTTTTTTTTATAGAGCGCCAGCAGATTCTGTTTTCCGGCTCCAATGAGAAATTTTGTACCAAACCGAAGATAATGAATCCGGTATCAATGAATCTGACCAGTAAAGACATCACCAGCATACCCGGGAACGGGGGGGGTTTGCCCCAATATCAGGGCGAAGGGGCAGAATTTCCAGGTCACATAGTCTGGAGCTGACTCCTTCCTATTCTTCTGCACTGTGATCATATCTAAGACTCCAAGTATATTATTGTTGACATCCCTGCTTGAATACAGGTGACTTATTCGTGTCAAGGCTTCCATTAGAGCCATTTGGGTAACACATTTGGCGAGTTGCTACATAGAATCATCACAAGGGGCTACTAAAGGGTTAATATTTCAAGAGCCTGAGGGTCGCCTCATTTAGAAGGCTCGCTGGTACAATTATCAGGTTCCTTATTATAACACGAACACGTTACAACATACAAAACAAGGAAGTAAGTTATGGTTGACGGCGGTTTGATGAAGACCGCCATTTTGGAAAGCCAATGGTGGGGAGACTGCAAAGGAGAGGGTGACGGATTGGTTCTTCCATAATGCAGGGTGTGGGCGCAAGGATATATTATATGACGGGGGCTTAATGAGCTTTATTGTGGGGATCTATCAGAGTCTGAATTATCAAGGGAGAAAACTTCAGAGGGCAGGTAGAGCGCGGGTGACAGTCCAGAGGCCCAAGTGGGAAGAAGGGAGGATAGTAGAGGAGGAGAACCAGGAAGGGAACATGCATAGTGAATGAATTCATTGGCCTGGAGTACGATAGGAGGTTCCACCCTGTGACGTATTCTCCAGGACACGGCCTTCCCTTTGCAGGACATCAAATCCCAGAACACCTTCTAATGCATTAAGGCCGCCGATCACGTAGGGACAGCTAGAGTGAACTTCCATAGGTCAGCCCCAAAGGTCAATCGCTGGTTAGACCGGACCTTTGCTTACGTGTGGCGTACGGTGGTTCCCCCCCAGTGGGAGTATAAAATCTGTTTAGTTTAGAAAAACAGCCCCTCAGAGGGGATATGATAGCATTATATAAATATATTTGGGGCC
This sequence comes from Spea bombifrons, assembly GCF_027358695.1. NCBI lineage: Eukaryota > Metazoa > Chordata > Amphibia > Anura > Pelobatidae > Spea > Spea bombifrons. Next base: position 104,994,939 of record NC_071091.1, on the reverse strand, counting down.
GATACAAACCATTGTGTGGAAATCTGTTCATAAACAGGACTATGCGTAGGACACGTGGTCACGCGTTCAGACTGGAAGAAAGGAGATTTAGACTAAAGCAGAGGAAAGGGTTTTTTTTTTTTTTTACAGTAAGGACAGTAAGGATGTGGAATTCTCTGCCTGCAGAGGTAGTTTTATCAGAGTCGGTACAGACGTTTAAACTGCAACTGGATGGATACCTGGAAAAACAATGTTCGGGGATATAATCTTTAATTATGGGGAAACAGCTTATTGATCCAAGGAGAAATCTGACTGCCATTTTGGGGTCAAGAAGGATTTTTTTTCCCTGGTTAGTGCAAAATTGGAAAGAGCCAAACTGGGGTTTTTTGCCTTCTTTTGGATCAACAGCAACAAATGAACAGATATAGGAAAGGCTGAACTTGATGGACGCAGGTCTTTTTTCAGCCTATATAACTACGTAAATAATGTATATTTGAGTCAGCAACATTGCTTCAGTCTCCTCATCCATTAAATTATACATTATACAGGGATAGCTCGGCTCTCTTTTGCTTAAGGAACCTACCAAGTGTTGGCCCTTCATAACGTTTGTTCAGTTGAGTTTAACTACTTGACTATACATGATGAAGTCCATCCCCATCGGGCTTCCGATGGTCTTGTACAATGTATACTTAAAACATCCTCAACTATTTAATTATACATAATCCCAGGGCACCTTCATGCGTCTCCATGGCGGTACTTGCCAGTGTTGGCCCTTTATAATTGTTAGGAAGGAGTTCAAACCACAGTAATTAGTGAAGTAGCCGAAACCACAGCTCCCCTGGGTTTTGTGAATGAACCCCTGGAAATGGTACTCGTTTCTTTACTGCCAACTTCCCACTTAGTGAATCCGCCCCATCTTAAACATGGAGAGTACATTTTATTACAAGTGCTTTTTCTTTAAATAGCTTTTTCTTTAAATGGTTCACCCCTTCCAGGCAGACATCGAAGGGTTAATGAAACAGGGCATAATTAATTCCTTCTGGGAATGATTCAAAGAAGCCTCAGCATGCAGAAACACGAAGGGAATCAGATTGGGATAAAGAAACCTACTGGGTATCCAGACAACGGGATGATGGCACTTCGGGGGCCACCCCCGGAAATATATTAAAAGGGGCTCATTCACATTTCTGTAAATCGACCCTTTTATAATAGACTTTGATATATGTATTTTTTTTTTACATTTTTAAGATATTCACTTGGCAATCAATAAGTAGCCATAACTTGTGTTGTAATTTCAAATACATTTTAAATGCTAAATAATTATTCAGCTCTGCTATCCAGGGCCGTTTTACTATTTCATGCATTTTTTTTTTTTTTTAATTTTCTTTTGAAAACTGCCAGATTTAGGGTTAAGAAAAAAATGAAATCCACTGAAATACATTGAAATAAGTGATCCCAATACATAGGAAAAAAAAGGGGAGAAAAAAGAAAATCAGGCCACCATTTGTAAAATTATACTTTATTAAACATTTAGGTCATCTGTAAAACATCTTCACAATGCGGTAAATTTGCAATAGAAAAAAAATGAGTTCTGTCGAAGCAATAACTGCTTTCTAGGCACGTCTGTACGGTTTAGCTCCAAGCGGTCTGCGTAGCATGAGAAGCCCTGGAAAAAAAAAAGTGAAAAACAAATAAAACAGGGTGTTGGACCATTTGCATGCGTTAAAGATGCCCTATTTATCCGGATTTCCCAAGGCTTCGCCGAGCACAGCTGACTACGAGGGAAAAATAATGCCCCTTACAGAAGGCAGGAGATGATCAGACGAGCCGGGCTCACCTCACAGCGGCTCCCCTTACTTACATCTCCTCGCTCGTCTCCGGACACACTCCGGCCGCTCTCTCTCCGTTACTCCTCTCCTCTGATTCCTACTTGTGAAAGCTTCAAGATTTCTCCAGGGCTGCCCCCCCCCATGCCTTCCGTCCTTCAAAAAAGCCCAAGGCCCGCCTATCGGACGCATTCACTTTCTCTCTACCAACTTCCTTTTGCTCCATCCCTAAGAGCAGCCAGGCCCTCCTCCGCCTCTTGTTTCTGTAAGTCAAATTGTTTACTCATTGTACAGCGCTACAGAATATGATGGCGTTCTATAAAACAAAATCAAAGGCTTGGAGTAGGCCCGGGGGTAGGTTCATTACACATAATACGACGGAGTGGTATCCTCTGTAACGCAGGGGGGCAACAAATTTGGTTTGGATCTGGGAAGCAGCCGAATAAGTTAGAAACATGATTGGGGATGAAAAAAAAGCTGGCTCTTCTGTAACTTCCTGGGCTAGGGTTTGTTGAGCCTTGCCATACACTAACATTCATTTACACACTAACACCATACAGTAACACACGCACTAACATTCTACGCTCATGCGCACACACATGCTAACACCATACACTGGCACACTCATGTTAGTGCTATGTTGTTACAAACACTCCTACACACACACACGCACTCTAACACTATACATAAAAATAAATTACACACTATGGGCACACTGACTTGAGCAACACACGCTAACACTCACACTACTGCCCTCTCACCGCTTGGAGACCAGCTACGCCACTGCCTATCTTCTGCCATTGTGAATCCGGCACCCTGGGCTTTCCTGCGAGTATAGGGTGCTGGATTCATGATGATTTGATAGCACAATCATATGCTGTAGTGCTGTACAATGGGTGAACAGGACACGAGCAGCACATAATTTGGAAACACAGAAACAGAGTGAGGAGATGCTTACACTCTAATTAGCCTACTATATAAAGTATAGACACTAGTGCACGCCCCCCCCCCAGGGGTCAAGACATTAATCTAACAATCCAATGAATCTGCTGTCTATAAACAGATTTAGTTTAGAGATTAAATGGAACCACAATAAATGCTTGAAAATGAGAATATGAGCCCCGAACTCCATTATTCCAAGTGGAAAAAAAGGGTGGGTTATTCGCTAAATATGGGTTTGTGATTGTAGCTCCTTCACTATTATGAAGGACCAAAAATAAAAAATGTAAGAAAAAAAAAAAGAAAGATGAGCTGGACCCGCATTACATGCAGATCAGGATTCCTTTGATAGTCTCCATAGTTTTAAATGCGGAAACCATTCCTTAATTATTGTTGTGCGTACTGCTGGCAATCAGGAACCCTGCAAGCTGTATAACGGGGGTGCAACAGCAGGAACGCCGCAGGCTCCATGGGAAATATCACAAAAATACTGATATTTTCTGATACGGGGGGGGGTTCAGGAACGTCTCGGTATAACCCGGGTCTACGGCCGGCTCTCTCCAACCCAGACCACGTAATATGTAAAAATAAAAAAAAAACTAAACATTTTGGAAATATGTATAATTTAAAGCAAACGCATATTTATAACATTCCTCCGATGGTTCACCAAGTGGAGACATTAAGCCACACTTGGCACCGAAATCCATTAAAAGGGCCAGGAGTCTAAAGTCGGCGTATTAAATCATAAAATAAGCCCGTTCTTACCAATGTTCCTTAATCAGTTTGTTTCCTTTATCAAACCCGTTTCATCTTCTATGACCCTAAATATTCTCTCCTTAAAGTCCCCGTCTGTCCGGGTAACCGATCTCCTTTCTATTAAAGATTTCCATTATGTTTGGAGAAAAAAAAAATTACAAGTTGTGTTTCTCACGTAAAAAAAAAAGAGCAGGAGAGGGAATTCACTGCGTCAGTACACAAGTGGAAAAGTCTCCCAGCAGAGGTGGTAGGGGGTAATACAGGGGGGATAGGCATACGGCTCTTGAATCTAAGACGAGTTTAGAGTCTTTACAGCAGGGGAAAGGGGCGATAAGACGGGGGCCGAATCTGTAGGGAGATCCTACTAAGCTTACGCAGAGCAGCACAGCAAGAAAAACATTGACAGTTTTTCCTGTAAACAATTTATGATCTTCTGCCCCCGTATCCATGTCAAAAAGTACCGTTTTCTGCAATGCCAATTGCCGAAGTCACAGCGGTTGAAAGGGGCTGGGAGCGGTTGTATGATGTCAGAGCGCTGTGATGTAATACTCAGAGGGGCTTTGGAAGAATGACAGGGCTCTGTTGCTAAGCAGCTCTAGTATCTCGATAAACCTTTCAATGCAGTGTAAATGACCGGAGCATTGAGGCGAAAAATAAAACCGGTTTCCTTTCACTTCTTGATATGGCGGTAACAGGGTGACGTTTTATGAGGCACCCCAGGTGGAACAGCCCCTTTAAACATTGGGCAGGTTAAATATATATATATATGAAAAATACCCCAAAAACTGGACTGTTTGAACGCCTCATTTATGACTATAAAAGTTTTAACAGCCTTTCATCTCGTAGCCCAGCTGTAAAGTGCACGGCATTTATTAACCCCTTAAGGACAATGGGCGGTCCCTAAACCCATTGAAAACAATGCATTTTGAGCCCGTACATGTACGGGCTTTGTCATTAAGGGGTTAATTTATTATACAGATAACAGGTAGCGTTAACGGTTCTGTTTTCATCATTAGGCCCTTAATCTTCGGCTAAACATTTTAATGACAAACCCCAATCGCAATATGAAACAAAAGTTAAGGCACGACATCCACAGAGGTAATGCCACGCGTGTTAATATATGCGCACTTTTCATCCGAGTTCAAGGAAGACGCGTAGCACGAGGCTGCTTTCAAGCAACATCAAAAGTAAACAAAATTAAGAAAAAAAAAAAAAAAAGCTATTCCAAAGCAAAAAACACATTTTCATGCGTTCAAAGCAAACAAATCAACCAAGTGCGAGGAGTGGGAAGCGATCGCATCGATTACTTGAGAGAACACTGATATATACATAAAAAAAAAAAAATAAAGATTATATATACTAGAAATAAATAAAAAAATTATATATATTAGAAATAAAAAAAGATTATATATTAGAAATAAAAGAATTATATATATATAATGAAATAAATATATATTAGGAATATATATAGTTACTATATTCTGTACAGCAGGGGTATAACAAGGGCATCACATATTTGGTATTACAGAAGAAAAAAAAGGTGCTGGTGTGACGTGATTGAGAACACACAAAAAAATATACCATTTGAGTATTATTGCTATATAATGGAATTGAGAACGCAACAGAAATCCTATTAACGTCAGATCCCTTCTACACGCGGGTTTAACAAGATCTAAAAATATTCGCGGTAGAATAGAAAGAAAAATATTTTTCTAGAATTGAGATCGTCGGCATATAGAGGGCCGTATGTAACATGTACACAACAGATGTCAGCAGCAAAAGGGAAGGCTAGCGGGTAGAAATATATTAAATACAGAATCAGATAGTTATTGCTTTACATGGACTGCAACTCTCATCATCCTGAATCTCCCTCCACCCGCTTAATGCGGCGAGTCTCCGTAATGTTATAATTACGCCGTTTATTGCTTTTCCTGATGATCAGCCGCATTATTCTCACCGGAGTCTGGAAGCGATCTGCCGCAACCAGCCGAATAAAACAGCCTCAAAGCCTTTCTGCATCACTAAAGCATGGAAGTAAACATATGTACGGCTGAACCCCCCGCGGAGCTTTTGTGAGGACAAAAAAAATAATATTTAGCCAGTCACACGAGATAAATTACAGCTTCACAATTACTGGCAAACCTATAGATGAATACATTAAAAATGCATTTTATCATGCTCTATATTATATATAAATATGCACACTATGAATGTATGGCAAACACTAGGGATGCACCAAAATGAGAATTCCGGACCGGAACTGAAAATGTAGCATTCACTTGGTCTCAACTGAAAATTCCCCCCACACCTTTTAAAAATGCTAGAACCTGGGCATGATAGGCGTGATATTACAGCCTCCCTTTGCTATGCTAACCCCCGCAAACTTACACATTCATTCACATTCGCCCATTCACAAACATTCGCCCATTCATTCACGCATGCTTGCTGAACTACAGAGCTCTCGCAGACTTCCACAGGGGGCCCCTGCCGCTTCCCTCTGTGCGAACAACTTCTCTCGTCTCGCACAGGGGAAGGAGGAAAGGCGCAGGGTCATGCGACGTGCATTCAGGTGACTTCACTGGGTTCCTGCTTTATATTTCGACTACCGATATATCAGTGCATCCCTGGCAAACAGCCAGCCACCCACCCACCCAATGCGTGGCAAACTACCACCCACCCAATGCGTGGCAAACTACCACCCACCCAATGCGTGGCAAACTACCACCCACCCAATGCGTGGCAAACTACCACCCACCCAATGCGTGGCAAACTACCACCCACCCAATGCGTGGCAAACATCCACCCACCCAATGCGTGGCAAACATCCACCCACCCAATGCGTGGCAAACACCCCAAAGAAATCAAGGATTGTAATCCCATCTACCACTTATGAGCCAGAGACCCCACTGCAGGAGCTACCAGAGAAGATCCATATCGGCTGACTGACAAGTATCAGCGCGCATGTGACAACCGTCTACTGCCAGTCTATGGGCAACAGAAAGTGAGGTCTAAGATGCACGTTGCCTTAAAGAACCCCCGCGGGAGAAGAAAAACAGCTTTAGCTTCTATCAGAGAAGCGAAAGTTACTGTAAATGCTTCTCTAAATGTAAGCATTCGGTATCATACATTAAATTATACTTTCTTAATATATTATACACACGCTACACTTACCCAAGATTCATAATAACCAGGTCGGCCGTTCTTCAGTGCTCGTTCTCCGCTTCCTGGCAAAAAAAATAAGAGGTTCAATTTAAATAACCTGAAAACAGTATTGCAAAAGAAAAAAACAGATACATTTTAATTAGAAAATAAAGCAGAAAGTTAATTTTTTACGTTACGTTCTGTTGAGTACTTAATGTTATGAGATTTTACATGATTTTAATATAAATGTTTTTAAATGTTAAAAATAAATGTTTAAAATGGGAATTTAAAGGCTTTCAGTTCAAGAACCAAAAACTTTCTAGTTTGTGTTTCACCTGCTTTTTTTCTTTTTCTTTTATTAGTTGCGTTAAGATAAAATTAAGGAAATATTAAAACTTTATTTAATTTACCTTTGCAAATGAAGATCGTTTTAAGGGTTAGACATCCTCTGCCACGGATGAAAGCGACCTCAATTAGTCAAGTCTTTAAAAGCTTTGTTCTAACTGCTCCCACCGCGGTACGAAGTGCTCATTAAGGAACCAAAATTCGTTTAAAATCCCAAAGTTGCACTAGTGAGAAAATGCTCGACAAAATTAAACTAGTCACATTTTTTTTTTTTTTTATTTCCAGAAATCTCAAAAAAAATTCTAATTTAAAAGCAATTTTTTTTAAAAAAATCATTATTTTTCGGCATTTTTTTTTTTTTTTTTTAAGTGGCATAAATACATAGCGTTTGAATACTTTATTCAACATTTATTCTGTAGCGAGCCAATAAACGTATATTTAGGTTTATACCAGTTTTTTAAAAAAATAAAGACTGAATATTTATTGTAAACCTTTTATGAATAGGTCAGCGTTCTAAATATTTACCCTGTTTACTACTATTTAGTTTTGCTTTTAATAAAAATGCATAAAAATTACGGTTTCACACACACTGGGTTTTCTTTCAAAAAGTTTATTTAGTATTAAGCAACATTAAACTTTGCTCAACACTACAGTACATTTTCAAGACTTACAAAAAAAAGATACCACATTTGCAATTGTAGTTTTCCTTTATGCAGTTTTACGAGAGAAAAAAAAGTAGCAAATTGCTAAAATACAGCGGAAAACGAAGTTTCTCCCAAACCTTTAAAATAAAAAAAGGTTACGCTTATGTTAAAATAATGGGTTAACATGTTTAGTCAATCTAACTTTAACGCTAGTTAAATCAAAAAGTTAAATTTGTCCTTTTGAACCCACCTATTTTCCAAAAAATAAAATAAAAATAAAAAACAGACTAGAAATTACAATTTACATTTGTTTTGTTTTTTTTGTTTGTTTTCTTTGTTTTGTCTTTCGGTTTTCCAAAGGAAAAAAAAATATTTTTTTTTAGGTTCAGTCCATCCGTTTATGGAGTTAGCACTTATTATTAAGTGTTCGTTAAAAAAACCAAAAAAAAAAATTACTTTGAACAGTATAGAGGGCTGGAGTAGAATGGATAATTCACAAGGTCACACTGTACAATCAGTATCTTGCATACGGCGGGTCTCTGTAGTTTCCTTTCGTGGATCGTGCGGGTGCAGCCTTGTGTCTTGAATTAGCCCAGTCTTCTTGTCCTACAAGAGTATGTTATATAAAATTAAATTAAATGTTTTAAGAATAGAAGAAAAGAAAAAACAGAATATAAATATAAAAAAGTCAATTTTATCTCCAGATTATACTGTATAGTTAAGCACCTTTGAAACTTTAATCATGGGGGTTGATGTTGGACATGCATATCTTTCGCCCAACGCACACTTACCGTAGGAGTCGTAGGATTCTTCCCCGAGTCCGTGCCCGTAGTCATAATAGTCTGCTGCGCTGAATGAACAGAAGACAGAACAGTCAAAAGTACATCGTTTCTGCAAGACACGCTGGAAATGCTTAAATCACCCAACACCTCAGCTGGGGAAAACCGTAAGGGGTAAAGATACCCCCTGAAGTCACCTGTTCTCAAGCAGTGATTTCAGCTGTCATATGGCAGTAAGAAGAGTCTCAACTGAGATGTTCAGATATCATTAAATCACTTAGGGAAAATAAAAAGCAGCAACGAATACAAGTGAAAATCAGCTAACAGATGAAAAAGTCCAAAATGTTACAAAAAACAAGACAGTTCTAAGAATATTAAAACCAGGATTTCCAAAGAAACCCATCCCAGACAGACATTTATGGTCCTATTTTATTATAATTCCAGACCAGTACAGAACTGTTGATACTATAGAGTAAACGCACAAAAAAAAACCCGTCATTTTCACCCAAAATTGTGAATGATGTCATAATGTTACAAAAATAAGATGGAGTCAGATGGAAGACCTGTCAGGGTTACATGCGCCAAACTGCAACACTGGATTCAAAATAAGTAATGTTACGTTATAAAAAGACATCCTAAACCACAGAAAAATCAACGTGACTCCCCGGCAACGCACCGCGCAAGTGTTATGGAGGATCAGACCCCGACAGATTACACGGGGTGGGGTGATAAAGGGCCATTGGAACACAGGAGTGATGGGAGTGATAAAGGGCCATTGGAACACAGGAGTGATGGGAGTGATAAAGGGCCATTGGAACACAGGAGTGATTGGAGTGATAAAGGGCCTCTGTATGCCTATGAAGAGATTCCATTAAAAATCAGCCGTTTCCAGCTACAATAGTCATTTGCAGCATTAACCCCATCTGCGCTGGATTTCTGATCCATTTCATATTTTAATAGACAAAAATCGGTGAAATCCGAGTGATGTACCGCACCCCCGACGAGCCTCATTTCCGCCGTGTTTTATGAAGCGGTTTAAATCTTGTGTAACCGGGAGGAGATGGATCGCGAGCTCCCAAGCTTCTGCTTTCTGATGCACGGCCATACGGGTGGCGCCGGACGCCTCGAGAGCCATCGTTTGCGACAGACATGTTTTATTAGCATCTCACAAAACAGAAGCCCACAAACGTGTAGAGAGCAGGCTTGATGTCGAGTTCCACGGAATTTGAAGTTTTCGGCGCACGCTTTGGGTTAAGAACTCATTTCTGGAAAGAATAAACCATCGCTTTATGTCCGGCTCCGAGGGGAGAGAGAGGACGGGATAAACATTGAAATACATAAAGGGATTTAACATACAGGAGGGGCGTTTATTTTAAAGGAGAAGCTATGATCTAAAACTAAATGGTTGGAGGCTTAGGTGGAATGGAAGGAAGTTTTACTTTACTGAGAGGTAGAGAAGTGGAACAGCCTCCCAGCAGAGGGGGTAGAGGGCAATGCAGTGAGGGTATTAAACATGCATGGGATAGACATACGGCTCCTAAATCTAAGACGAGACCAACGACTGATTAAGGTTTGAGTCTTTACAGCAGGGAGACGAAACGGAGGAGACAAATAAACGGGGCGACCTGCCGGCAGATTCCATGTTCCTATATCTCATATTTTCATTCTTATTTCATAAGAAAACAGACAAATTAAAAAGAATGCTTTGTGTATCCAGGAGCGTAAATCCCACAGGATACGGATGAGTTCCTTTATAAACCCCGCGCTCAGCACCATCGCAGATTTAAAGTCTCCGTGACATGAGATGAATGGGAAGAATCACATCTGCAGAGAGCAGTTGGCAGCTACACCGTCCGGCCCGGAGTTGCTCATCTCGTCGTCCTCTGCCGGTTTGAACCGTCACGGCGTGTCCCGGGAGTGGTAACGGAGGTAACTGCTTTGGACAGGCCGGGCTGGCAGCAAGCGGCAGAGATCCGTGCATCGCTTCCCGAGCCGAGCAGCTATTTCACTACCGGATCGCGATCAAGGAAAAAAATCCAAAGCAATGCAAGAAAAACTGAAGTTACAGCTTTCTGGAAATAGCGGAACCTCTGCATACTTCCCTCATATGTGCAATCTCATTATCTGCGTAGAGATGAAAAGATATTCCAGATACTCGTTGGGAAGGGGCAAGATGTTTCGGAACCGCTGTCTGCTGATACCGGGTTATACGCTGTGACAGCCAGGGCCAGACCGGTGGAGAGGGAGCAGCTCCGGCCCCCGCGGGATGATATCTGCACGACCGCAGGACCCGACCCGTCTCCGAAGCATTGGCTTGTCGTGCCAGATGGCCGGTCGAGGTGACAGTAACATTAGATGGTAGATAAAGGGGTATTAAGAGGGCTGATGGGGACATTCAACTCCAGAACACCATCCCTTTGGCTTTAGATGCGTTCTCCATGCAGACGGACATCACACGGCTAGACCTCTGCCCTGAAACCTCCTGTAATATTTCCATTACTGCACCTTCCAATTAGACGGCTGTACAAATAAAACCGATACCCTGTACTGTCGCACAAGGCGAGGGGGTTCCTCAGGGCCCTTCAGGAACGGAAACAGTTCCCAGCATTCAGGGACCTCCGACATACGCCAAGCGCCCTGAAGCCGTAGTCCGCTCCAGGCGCTACACCACAACCAAAGCCCGTTATACAAGGCAGCGGACCAAATACACCAGAGCTCACGCTTCACGCCGGAGAGCAGAAGACGACCTCTCCATGCCAGGCGAGGTTAGAGATGTTGAGTGCGGACAGGCTTCAGAGGTCTACAATTTGAAATCTCAATGAACAGAGATCACAGAAGAATTAAACGTGCCGGGGAGAGGATTGCACGTAACGCCATAACGTTGTTTAATCAGCCATCGTTCAGGAAAATCCCAATTTTTAACCCTTTTAACACCAATTTCTAGGCCTTTTACAATCTATTAAATAGGTCACTTCCATCTGGGAAGCACATCTTGTTTGGGTTTGCCTGTATTTAAGGGTTAAATTGCAAATATATAGGAAAGTCCTGGTTTCTATAGCGGTTTGCGCCTCGTTGAACGCAGTGCGGCTCCATGGAGATATCCCAAGAGATCAGAGCTATTCAGAGAAGCCAGGATTTGTCATTCTATAATTAAGGGAGCGGCGGTTAACGAAGCGCTGGATGGAATAACGGAATAACAGGAACAGATCAAGCTTTCTCCGCTTACCTCTGTCCTTGTGAATTGTAGTTATTGTCGTAAGAATCGTAACTCTGTTCGTCGTAAGCCGTGCTGTATCCATCATCGTAATCCTAAGAAAAACAAACATTAGAGGTAAAAAAAAATGTAGATTTTTTAGAAACAAGTCCTGCTTTTCACATATGTCCGAAGCAGCCGTCTCTATTAATTCTATCACTGAGGAACGACCTCATTGGCGTCGCCATAAAGCATCAGCTCAGTGTGGTGATTGAGCCGGGAAAGTCACCCAAAATATCACATGACTGACAGCAACGGCGGCTCCAGGCCTACGAAGTGAATGGAGTTTCTGCTTGGATCCAGATCTAGAAAAGCAGTCTGTCGATGAGGTACGCAATAAGTTACTAAAAGTTGCAGAAACCTCAGATCTCAAACATAGCAAAGGACCGGAGTTTTTTCCCATGGGGGAGGGGGGTTCTGCTGGGGCTTTGAGAACTTTTGTACCCCCTTTCCAGCATTATTTGTTTGATGTTGTGACTTTAGGGCCGTCGTACACACTCACTAAACATAATCCTACTAAAGGCATCGGGGGGCCCCCAACAAGTACAAGCATTGAAAGCAATCACAGAAGGCCTTGTAGAAATGCAGAAATTGTTGCATTTACTATATTTTATGGGTTTTATTGCTACCTGAAGGGTCATCACAGTATTGTGTCCCTACATTTTATTCTATGCCCCCCCCTCTACAAGATTTCGCCAATTTCTCTAGATTCCCTACAGAACGAGGGATATTTTGGTCGAGTTCCCTAGCGTATGACCAAAAGGGCCACAATTGGGTACTACGGGGCCATAAAAAAAACAAACCTTTCTGAAGGGTACATCACACATTTGAACAGGGGGGGCTTTAACATTTGGGCGATGTCAGCCATGCAAAGTCCAACGCAGTTACATACAGAAAGGCTTATTGTGAAGTTTTAGATGCAGCTAAAAAGCGGACTTGTTGCCGAGCGCTAACTTTTTTTAATCTTTCCTCTTGTTCTTTCCACCCCGATACCAAAATCTAATACATTTCTTTGCCAAATACATGAACTAGCAGAAAAACCTGAAACAAATCTGCAGGCAAAAAACTACTGGGGAGAAATAAAAGGTCCAAGTGGAATATACATCATGCAGGTTCCAAACACAAGATTAGGACACAGCATCTTGAATGTAGAACCCTGCCATCTGTATAGAAAGGATATTATAAGCACTCACGTATTCTCCATATGTATCCTGTGCTGGAGGTGGGGGTCTGTAGCCTGCAGGTGGGGGGATTCCTCTCGCTCTTGTAGATACAAGCCCACGCGCCCGTGTAGACGATACCCTTCCCGGAGTTAAGCCTCTGGGCGCGGGTGCCCCTCTTGGAACGCCAGCAGAAGGCGGTGGTACCCCGCCACGACCTCTGCAACCCCAGGGGAAAATGTTAGCGTTATAAACAAAGGCGTAGTAAGGTAAAGCTTCCTTACATTACATCTGACGGAGTGGTCTGTAAATGCAGCTGCGTCCCAGCAGACGTGGTAGAGGTTAATTCAGGAGGGGATTTAAACATGCACAGAATAGGCATATGGCTCCTGAAGCCCACGTGGGCTACAGGTGTATTTACCAATAGTAGCTGGAATTACATACATGTGGATTGTTCATGCAGCCCATGTGTGACCGCACATCAATCTAAGCGGTTTATAAACCAGTTCCAGATCCCCAGCATGTTAGCAGGGATCAGGATTTTACATGCTAGGCAGCTGGTTGCAGCAGATCAGGCTGCAGCGTCATTTTTACAGCATAGGCCGATTCAATGGTAGCCAACCAGGGGCCGATAAGAGCCTTAAAGCTGCGACTTCTACTGTCAGATTAGCAGCTCTCGTGATGTTCAAAACCCAGGGCATCCGCAAGGGAGCTCATGATGAGCCAATTAGCCTACATCACAATACAGAAAATTCCGGCCCAACATATATGCTAGGTTGGCGCTAAAGGGTTAAAAAGGGTAGTAATTCCACTTTGAAAACCAAGCACTAGCAGGTGGCACAAGTAAGAATTGCTTGTGTTCATTTAGTAGATAAAGACTCCTGAGGCTATACTTTGTTCCCAAAAGTTCTTGCATAGTTGGCGAACCTAAAAGAATAACGATCCGTTGTACGCGCCGCCATGCCGGCCAATCCATTACCTGGCCAACGCGGGCACGGGCGCTCCTCGCGCGCGGAGAGGGGGCTTCCCCCGGACCACCGGGACCTCTGCGTTCTCGGAGCCGCCGTTCAGGTAGGTGAGCTCCTGCAGCTGGGCCTGCCGGATCTCATCGTTGTAATCCTAGAAGACAAAGATCCTGAGAATGGTGCTTTCTACACACAGGCCCAAATCATTAAATTGCAGATTATGGCATCAGTGAACGCTGAGCGGCCTCCCAGAGGAATGGGGGGTAAATATAAGCTTTAATCATATAAGGGCTTCCCACACAGCCTACAAAAGGGCAGAAGTCACCTGGAAACAGAATCACCTGAGCAATTAAAGGACTCGCCCTCGGAAAGATTAAGAGGACGGGCATCGGTGTGCGAGAGAGTGATATTAACACGGCGATATACTACAGATAATCACGCGTCTCCATTATGCCCCGCGTTCATTAAATCGTAATCTTATCTAATCCCTTATGTTAGGCTGCCTCCCGGCATCAGCGTTAATGATATGCGTGATCACATCTCGAAGCACAAGGAAAAATTACCTCCTAACAACAGGGTCGCATCGTTCTAATAACACCATCCGCGATCTAAATAAAAAAGTAGTCTTATTACAGAAGAGACAGTCCGGGGACGCTTACAGGAATGAGGAACTTCTTTATTTCTTCCAGGGCATGCCCCATCCTGGCGTAGGCTTCCGCCGGCGGGGCGAACACCTCGATGAGCACGTGGAGGTCGTCGTTTAAATGGAAGTACTTGGCTTCCCCGCTTTTTCTGAGTTCCTCTTCCTGCCGCATAAAGAAAAAAAAAATTACAAAACTAATGCCAGAATATTTGGTATTTTTTGCTGGTGAAATGTGCCAGAAACAGCCTTCAGAGCCCTGTCCATAGCATCATGTATAGGCAGATGGGGCAAATAAAACTGGACAGTATTGTCCCATGGTGTCATAAGACTGGATATTTAACACCCTCTTCACTTTTAAAGGGCAGTTTGTAGGACTAATATATATGACTGTCTGAAGGATGTCTGACTCCGACATCTGAAGTCATATCCTGATGTTATACAAAGTTTTTTTTTACGGTGGGGAGGGGGATTATTTTAGCAGAAGGAGCTGCTGGGAAACAAAAATAAAAAATATATTGAAAAATAAAAAGTCAAGGGATAGGCGCTCTATAAGTCAGGTCTGAAGCAGTCACAGGCCAAAGGACAACTTCAACACTTTAACAATGAATAAATTACCCTTAAGGACTATAAAACATTTCTTGCCCATCCCCCCCCCAGCGTAGGTTGGGTTTAGAGCCTAATTTTATATAATACACGCTATTCAGACGAATAGATTTACTTATTTTTTGGGATATTATGCTTGTTTGGCGCGTTTATGTTTGATATCGCTGCGGGGCTTGTGTACACGTTACACGCTATACGTCTACACCTTGTCATCCGGAGCGGTAAGCGATTTCCCGAGACGCTGATTGGCTGTTAACCGCAAGGTAATGAATCCCGAAGACCGCGCCGTGTTCGCTGCCGGAGCGAGCGAGTTTGTCTGTTACGCGGCCGCAGGGCTGCCTACCTTGGCTTTATCTCGCATGGATCCTTTTCCCAGAATAGACATCTTCGTTAACGTGTCTTCCT
The DNA here is from genome assembly GCF_027358695.1 of Spea bombifrons. NCBI lineage: Eukaryota > Metazoa > Chordata > Amphibia > Anura > Pelobatidae > Spea > Spea bombifrons. Next base: position 104,979,501 of record NC_071091.1, on the reverse strand, counting down.
GCAAGCGTTTCAGGGAATTGCCGCGCGGACCCAGGAGTTTGCCGACGAAATTGAACTGCAGGGGAAACACAAAGCAACATTGTCTGTCGCCATCGCTCAGGTACCGGAGACGGCTGAATGAAGAGCATTTCAGAATCGAGCACGTTAAAAAAAAAAGTGATATGAACGCTCTCCAGCAAGAGACTACATCATGACAGAGATTCCAACCGTTACATGGATTTAAATAGAATTCTGTTGTGACAGAGCAGGCCGTGTATGGTTTCAGTGCGAGGATGGCCGGTTTCATAGCCGGACAGGTCAGGGGGAAGAAGATTCCGTTCCATCTGTACAGCACCGTGAAGTGCACTCAGATGTCTACCCAGCAAGTACGTTACAGCGTCTGCGTCACAGAACATTAACCTAAAGGGGCAGGCCCATGAACAGCCCCTCCCACCCCGGCACCATACACAACAGCCCCTCCCTCCCCGGCACCGTACACAACAGCCCCTCCCTCCCCGGCACCGTACACAACAGCCCCTCCCTCCCCAGCACTGTACACAGCATTGTCGGATGGCATTGACAAACACCTGGTTCTCGTTTTGTTCCAATAAAATACCTTTTATCTGCAGGCCTGGAGGCGGCCATTGTGGTCATGTGATATTTTGTGTATCCTTTCCCTGCTCCACCACACTGAGGTAACACTTTATGGCAATGCTAATAAAGTCCTTTCCTCTGTAGGCTTTCATTAGTCAGTGTAAAGCTGAGTGATTAAGGCTGAGCCATTCTATTGTTTGCCCACAGGCAGTATAAGGAGTCGGGGTTCTCAAAACAGCCAGATGTTATCTGAGCCCAAACGTTTTAATCACTGTCCCCGATTTTATGCGCATCCCTTGGAAAGCCCATACATCACAGGCTCATAAATGCATAGAAATATTCAACCCAACTCTCAGCGTAATAATCGTATCCTGGGACCGCCATCATAATTCATCCGGGATAAATTTAATTCAAGAGGAAATATTCTATTCTAAACCACAACAAAATATTCCCCAATAAACCCGTAAGGCTGAAGTCAAGCGTTACCATCAAATAGTTAAATAAACCAGTAAACTCCCCCAGTATCCCCAAACACCAGCAAAGCCATCCCCTAGACCAGGGGTGTCCAACCTGCAGCCCTCCAGCTGCTGCAGGACTACATCTCCTATAATGCTCAGGGGTGGGCTGAGGAGCATGGGAGATGTAGTCCTGCAGCAGCTGGAGGGCTGCAGGTTGGACGCCCCTACACTAGACCCCCCACGCGAGGCGTACGACTGGCTGGTGGCTACTCGGAGTCAGTACATAGAGCTCGGAGCCCAGATAAGGGAAAATCTGCCAGCAGACCAGACTCGCCCGGCCCCCCCGTCTAGGCGTGGGGGCTAATACCGCTGTAAAGATTTAAACCTTAATCAGTCGTTGGTCTCTTAGATTCAGGAGCCGTATGTCTATCCCATACGTGTTTAATACCCTTGCTGTATTAGCCTCTACCACTTCTGCTCGGAGGCGGTTCCACTTATCTACCACCCTCAAAGTAAAAAATGTTATTGCTAACCAGAAACTTCAGAAGGAAAAAAATGGACTTATAGAAACATGTCACGCCGGCAACAGAAAACACACGATACGGAAGGACTCTCAGGTGAACCATTTCAAAAATGAACATCCGGTAATTGGTAAATAATTCAGGCGCTTAAACAAAAACAGCGCGGCGATGTTCTGGTGAAACATTTATAGCGTTTGAAAGCTTTCCATGTTTGTTCCGTTATTCTCTCCATTAAGGGGGCCGACTATGCGCATGTTTACAAGGTCCATTCAGTGCCGACCTACGCAGGGAGGCGCTCGACACGCATACAGATTGGGAATGAGCCAATTTAGGCTAAACTACCCCAAAACAAAGAGCGGAACTTGGACCCTTCAGAGTCAACAAGCGTTAAAGTACATTCTCTCCACTGAAGGTGGCCGTAGAGCGCGGTAGAAACTACGCATAAAAAGGATATACGGCCCCAGCCAGGAAGGGGCGCTTGTTACCCCTCAACGACCACGCCGCAGAGAACGACGAGCTCCACGAGGTTCAGTAATGTCACAGAAGACGAGCCGGTTAGTCTGAGCGGAAAGCGTGGGACTGATTGAACGCAAGAGCGGGGCTTTGATTTTTCTTGAATGTCCCGACGAAGCCAACGATCGGTTAATGAAATGCACGTCGGGCTTTGCTTTGTAGAGGATGTAAACGGGAGCGAGAGCTACGCGCTGCTTAGAAGGACGAGCCCTTTACCAGGTGAGATCCTGAGAACGAACTTGGCACGGAGTCAACGGAACAATAGCTAGAGGTACTTCCTCCTAGAGAACCCGACCATCCTAATGGAATCTAGCCGGGAACCTAGAACATTCAGGCATTAGCACGGCTCTAGTTCTAATATTAGGGATTAATAAAAGTTTTAAGTTAGATACATTTCCTTTTGGTAGTATTTTGGAGGACTGCAGCAGCATTATTTAACCAGTTATCCAGAGATCGTGCTTTTGTTTATTATTTCTTAAGTGCTATTTTTCTTTATGAAGCTCCAGAACGTCCGGTTGTGACGTTATAAAAAGTGATTCTTGCCCCCCCCCCCCAGCTATACCATAAACCAAGGGGGAATTGCTGCCTGGCTTTCAGGAAGCTACAGAACAAGAACTAAGTTTATGCATCTGACGACTGACCTACGCGCGCTTAAGCCGGCATATTGTGCAGGGAATAGATAAATTACCCTTCAAAAGTTTGGGGTCACTGAGCTGTTTGCGATGGAACACAAGGACATTTCTGGCTGTAACATCATTACAAAAGGGTTTCTAACCATCAAACTTAAACTGGGATCAGCCAACACAACGTGCCATTGGAACACAGGAGTGATGGGAGTGATAAAGGAGTGATGGGAGTTATAAAGGGCCTCTGTGTGCCTATGAAGGGATTCCATTAAAATTCCAGCTACAATAGTCATTTACATTAACCCCGTCTGCACTGGATTTCTGATCCATTTCATGTTATTGAAACACTAAGTGTTCTACCAACGTGTATGGCAGGGACATGGCATTTAGTTTTAGACTCAAGCCATTAATATATAAAATATACTCTTTACCACTTCTGCTGGGGGGCTGTTCCACTCATCAGTAAATTTAAACCATTGTTCCTGAAAGGACAGGGCCTATAGCTGGCTACCCCTTGTATAAAGTCATACAGACAGGCATCTAAATGTGAATCAAGGGCCCCTAGGAGCACATAACTCCGGAGGTGTCCCAACGTGCCACGGACCACCTGCGATCTACTCCGATGGATTTATAGATCGTAGGAACCACCTACCTTGGGGAACTGTTTAATGGGAATTAAGACCTTCTGCGCAAGTTTCATGTTCTTATTTATCACCACGTCGATGTACTGGTCTTCAGTACTTTCTTCTCCTTTCTGGACTTTCTCGATCTCTGAAATTAGAAAAAAACAACACATTTAACGCTAAGCCAGTTTTCCACGAATCGGAGGAAAGTCTTGTTTAAAGTAGTGCCCCCTCCCCCACACACACGGCCAGGGCTGGCAGGATTTGAGGGTCTTGACCCCCTCTCGTCCTACACATGCCTGGGGGTCACATCTCTGGGCGGGAGAGGGTCTTAAACAGACGGATAGCAGCCATAAAGAGCGCAAGGGCTCCATTAAAGCAGCTGCACCATATTGAATGTGTATATTCAGTGGCATACCTACCATGTGTCCATGTTTAAGAGGGACTGTCTACTGGAGACAAACTCCTGTTGCACGCCATTTAACTCCTTCAGCCAGTGCCGTTTACACACCTGTGCGCATGTATTACAGTTTGTCTGGCTATTGACCGCGTAAGCAGCCAATCAGGGAAGACATTTCAGATCATGGAATATTTTGCAGCATTCTGCATCAAGAGGCACAAGCTTAATTTAACCCCTTCATGACAAAGCTCGTACATGTACAGGCTCACAATGCATTGTTTATGGGTTTAAGGACAACCCATTGCCCTTAAGGGGTTAATAAGCATTCTTCTACATATAGGGCGTCTCAGGGGCATTATCGTCCCTTTAAGGGCTTCGTTACATCATCCCGGTAAACCCCACGCGCCGCGCCAACCTACTTTCAAGCCACATCGCTTACGCAAATTGTGCTGCGGGGTTCAAACTACGATCATCATCATCATCAGCTACCGAAAACCAGTTCATCTTTCTTACAAACGCAGACGTTTTAATAAAGAGAAAAGGGGAAAAAGACGCGCATTTTAAGCCTTTTCTAGCAAAACGCGGACTTCTCGGGGGTTTAACACTAAACGGAATCAGTGCTTTCATTCTAGAACGCGCCGTTATTTGCACAGGGATTCCGACCCGTGGATAAAGCTGCCGCCCATATATTTTATCCGCCTTCCATACTATTCACACAGGTAGAATATATCATTAGAATATCATATAATTACTTCTTCCGGAGGAGAACGGCCTTCAGATTCTCCGATTTTCGGGGGCTGATGGGACGGCAGGACTAATCCGCGGATTACGCTCCGTGCCGCTATGAGACCTCGTAGGCGTCGGGCTTTATTGTAAGTGAAAAGTACGATTAGTTGTTCCCAATAAAGGCCGGGATTAAAAGCTCAGAATACAGATGTTCCCCTTTGTTTCTGTACCGGCCCCAATCTGTGCCGAGATATTTATATACGGGATCTATGAACGGCAGCTGCGGGGCGCCGGGGGTTGGGCTCGCGGACATCTGGAAAAAACTCATGGAGTTTCCGCCGAGTCCATAGATGGTGCATTAAATCAATCCAATAGCCGGATTTTTGTGGAAAGTTCCCTTTAATCCATGACCCTACTAAAGCCCGAACCCACCACACCTTCCACTACCCAACCGAGACGATGAAGCTCCGCTGAAGGTATTTTAGACTCTGACCTCTAATTGGCGTCAATGCAGGGTTAGGGTAAAGTTTCTGGATAAGGACTTGCTATGTACGGAGGTTATGGGGGATGCCGGGGTCTTCAGACGTCTTCACGACAAGCATTTTTATATAAAACCTGTAAAATGTTAGGGCCGCTACGGGCACCGGGTCCAACACATTGGCAAAAACTCACATGCGCAAGTTTATTGGCGCCGTACCGGCCCACGGCTGGTGTCATATCCCCCCCCCCTTCACCCGCAGCATTTCTAAGTTAGGGGTGAGGAAATGATGTGCAGAATGCAGGTTCCAGGGCATCATATGATGAGCTGACCGGCCCAGGCAGAGACTAAACTCCCCGCACACCGTGAACCTGACCGACACTAACCCCAGAGTCCAAGCTGCACTCACAGGTGCTTCTCTTCCGGGATAATCTCTATACCGCTCTCGGCGTTCATGTATGTGTATGTATATATATATATTCTTCAGGCAGGGCGTCCGTCTCATACAGGAAGCCATTAGTGGATAATGGAAACGTTTTCAAAGACCTTTAGCATGGGGAAAGTCCATTCCCAGACATGCCTCCTTTCCTAATGTTAGGGTTGAGAGATGAAACGCTAATTCTGCTCTTCAGGGACCCAAACAGAACCTCCGACCCAGACAGCAACTCAAACCGAGCCGGAGTCCAACGCCGTCCAGGAGCAACGAGGATCCTCAATCTAGGCCTATAAACTCTTTAGGACAGTCAGGGAAACCCGAGGCTGAGATGGAAGCGATGAGACGGAAGCGATGAGATGTCACTTTACCAGGAATCCCTTGTAACGGGGGGGGCGAGGTGTGAGCTGAAACTCCCCGGAACTCAACGCACGTCCACTTGAGTCTTGATCAATACGTTTACCGCTCTAAACTCCACTCAAGTGCTGCGCTGCATGAGGATTAACACTTAACCCGTCTCCTTTCTATACCACGTAAACCAGAGCAGCTTCACTCCTCGTCTAACCCGGTTCGGTCATTTTTTAAGCTTCCCATTGGTCGGCGGAGGCTCTCGGTCGGCAGGCTACGTTGTAGCTCCTCTAAGTTTGCTCCCTGCACGTGCGCGGTGAGGTCCCCGCTGAAATAAATGCAAGTGGCTGTTGCCGATGAAACGCACGCGAGCTGAACGATGAAGGAAAGGGGTGAAACGCCATGAATTACACAAGCTGGGGGCCAGGGAAGACTCAGCCATCTATCCTGTATACTCAGAGCTTCAGCCCAATGCATTCTTCACACTTCCGGCACATTCAACCCCAAATACTCTAAAATTATTTCCTAAACACAGGATTCATAGATTTACTTTTGAGCCTACTGGATTCCTGCAACGTCACGTCAAAGCCCCCATCCCTCCTTTTATATGCCGGGAGAGAGCCAGACCACAAGATAACATAATAAACGATATTAATAAAACATAATATACGAGTCACGAAAGGTCTGAGAACCCGCAGCATCTCACCAAAAGACATTAAATATAAGTGGATTGTTTTTTGGGGAGAAAGCTGCTCTTTAATGACTGAGTTAAGAATATCAATTCATTATTTCATTAGATTGGAAGGTTACGCGTCATTTGAAGAATAATTGCAGAGTCCTTAAGGTGCACAGAAACAAAAAAAAATGCAATTATATGGCGCTGGAGGGTCACTAACGAGACCTCGGATTAGGAGAAGTAAGCGAGTTACGCGCATGTTCATACTGAGTTCTGTTTATATTCCAGGGGCTCTCTTTCTGGGTGGCGCATGTTAAAGATCAAGGCCGTTACTCCTTGGAAGCCATCCTTGGAAGGAGAACAGACGTGAAAGCGGAGGCCGGTTAGTCTGCATGTTTTCCGCCCCACGCCAGGCACACAAGGGTGCGATAATTAATCGGCTGCAGAAACCGGGATAAGTATAGAGTTTGAGCTCTCCGGAGGCAACGAGATGTTTGGAACACATACAGAACTTAACAATGATGCCTTTATTAGCCGAGTGTAATAGATTGTTAGCTTTTGAGACTACTGAGGTCTCTTCAGGGTTATTTTTCATCCAAATTTGATTCTAGTAAAGAACTGCTTTACCGAAACCAGATTAAACTGCATTCCTATCCCTGCTTGAATGCAGGTGACTATCAAATAAGTCAATGTTTGCATGAAGAGCAGTAGTAGAGGCGTTTGGCGAGTCAGAATCTTCATGGTATGGCTATTAAAAGGGTTTCGGGGTCTGCTCATTAAGAATAAGGTGTGGTAACAGCTGTAGTCAAACAGCTGAAGCTGCTGACCATGTCTAGACTACCCTGTTAGTCAGTGAAGCACAGGAGCGCCTCATCCTATGACCAACGATCATTTTAAACGACCTGAGAGAAGGTCCATGAGCAGGCCTCATTTTACATGCAATACGTGCTACTCCATACATAAATATCGCATATAGATTGGGGGGGGGGGCACCCAGCATGTCCTGTAACCGTTTGATAAACTCCACGTCTTCTAAATAGTTGAGGGTCTACGCTGCTTGACAGAGGGAGGGAAAGGAGACAGACATTTGGCCTGTATGCCAACCGGCCAGCATATGCCTGATTTTCTCGAAAGCTGTTTTTCCCCCTATTTTTATTGCACTTTTTGGTTTGCCGCCGAACACCGGGGAGTCGAGAGCCGGGACGCCGATCCAATGCTTTGTTTTTTTTTGTTTTTTTTTTTTAAAGAGCCCTGCAGTCAATTAGAGCGGCTTGAACGAGGGCTAGAAATGTTTTACTACACGACGAAACCAACCATCTGCAGCCTGCAACAGGACTTTTATTCACACATACAAAAAAAGGGCTCATCTAAGATGCATCTTAATTAAGGAAGAAAGCAGCTCAGAAGTCTCCAGAGTAGCCGAAGGCTTGTGTCCGATCTACTAAACCTGATCTAATACTCCATTCACACAGTAGGGGGCAGTAACAAGCTGTGCCCCTCCGTACAGTGCCGGATGACTACATGCGCAGACGATGCGTTGGGTGAGGCTGGCAGGGATCGGTAACAGGGACGCAGAGCCGGCAAGCAGTTTTAAGCAAGCGCCTGCCAACTTGGCTCTCAGCTCCCAGAGTCCTAAAAGGCTGAGGGTTAAAGGGTTAAAGGGTACTTGGCGCAGGGCACATTCAGCAATGCACCGGTTCGCACCTCCACTTATAAATCGGATCCAAGAAAAGAAACCAACATCCCCCCCTCCCCGCTGAAGAGAGACTTAGAAGCTGGAAGACAACGACCGAGCCTCTCCTGAACTGGAATTCGCAGGACAGATTGTTCTGATAAAAGGAACAAGACTGAGAATCTGATTCTGAAAGTCAGAGCATTCCAGACACCGCCGGCAGTCTGTACATGGCCAGTCGCCCCCACATAGTGGCCATAGAGGTGAGTCACATGAGCTCCTAGGATGGTTGCCCGGGCAACAATCTGGCCCACTGTTGGATTTTGGGGCTACCGTGTCTGACGGCAATAAAGCCATCGCTCCAGCAGGGAATTATACGAAATGCTAAGGAATCCCCCAAAAGACTGAGAAAATCAACACGAGGAGAGCCAGCCAACCCTTTACTAAGCAAATACTGAAAATGCATAACAAGCCATTCAGGTATATCGGGGGGGGGTAAAAGAAACTTCATCTATACATTAACAGACATGCATCGTGTCCATAAGCAGCATCCAAAAGGCCATTTACATGCCAAGTGTCTTGTAGTTTATCTAGAAGTCCCAAAAAGTAAATGGCACATCTTGCTCCTCCTCCCCCACACGCCTTGAGATTTTTTAGGTGGCCTTCCGCATTTACCCCGCTGGATGCCAATGAAGACAGACTTATTGCAAGTAACGGGACACATTGTACGTACACCAAATCCACTCCTACAGTCATGCGGGTCTCCTATGATTTTATATATAAAAAATATATAAATTATATATAAATCTCTATATACACACTTGATGTACATTGACTTTTCTAGAGCGATTTATTAGCCATAGGCTGTTAGTCATTAAAGCAGCAGCATTATATCCATGAATACAGATAAATCTAGAATGATGGAAGATCAGAGCCAGATGACCCAATACTGCCAAAAAAAGGCTCAACACACAAGGTATTAGGAAATGCCCATCTTTATCACCCCTCGTATGGAATAGATGCAGAGAACGGGGTATCAGAGTCCGTGGCAATCTGTGGCAGCGCTGCAGGAGTGTGTATTTATCTCTGAGCACGTGAAGCCCCCCTGGGCCCCCCCAGCAGATTTGGGCCACACGGAGTAGAGACAGCGTGCGAAGGGTCAGCGCCGAGCCTTTGTTTTCTGTTCCACGTCTCGTTAAAAGATAATGTTTTGAAATCCATCACAAGCGAGAAACGCAGGCAGAGGCAGCCGAGGAACGCAGGGAAGCGGCTTCGGAGGCTTCGCATTCGGGAGACCCTCGTGGTTTGGCTTTTAAACGCTCATTAGGACAGCGAGGCAGCGCCGGATTATAAATTATGCAGATTTAAAAGCCATTTGCGGGTGCCGCACGCATTAGTGGTAAGGAAAAAGGAGTAGTTGCCATAGCAACCGCTGGAATGCTGCTGTAGCCTGCCCCACTTTTACCAGAATTCTTCCTTCTAAAGGATAGTGCCAACAGATGGGGACCCCCCTTGATGGGACCCCCCAAAAAGATTTATAGTATCGATTTATATAGAAACCTATACAGCGTTTGCTTTGCTGCCGTCTTCACTAAAGAGCTTGCATGTCCCGGGAAATATCCAAACGCAGCACATCTGTAAGAGCCGGGGGGGCCAGAAACCGAGCCAAGATGTGTGGGCATTCCTGCCAATGCTACGGGTAAAAAGGTATACAATATACGGGACAAGATTCGCAAGTGATAAGGAGTCTGCGGCATCGCCCGACGGGGGGCAGAACTCACTAACCAGTCACATACTGCTCACAAGAGGGGGGGCTTTTAAATTACACCTGCTCCCGTACGGGGGGGGGTAAATAACCCAGATGCCCTCAGCTCTGCCCCTTAATACTGAGTGCTGAACATCTGCCAATAAAACTTGTTTTTAAGGCTTAAAAATTAATATAAATACATTTTTTTTACTTAATGATTATAGGATTTTTTATTTAGATTTTTATTTAAAAAAAATACAGCTTAATAAAGATATAATAATGCTTTGTCCTCATGGTTAAAATGCACAAAAAAAATTAAAACAGATTTCAGACGTCGCTGTACATCCCGGAACACACGGGGTTAACCGCAATCCACACAACATCAGCAACTCTAAAGAATCATTAAACTGGATTCCTAGCAAATACCCCAAAAACACAAAACAACCCCAAAACAAGAGCCGGTGAAGGGAGAAAAACAGACAATATCTCCTTCAATAGATGGGGAGGGAAAATAAAAACATTTTTCAAGACTTTCGACATGATTTTTAGCTACAATCCCCTCAATTCCGACAATCAAAGCAGAAACGCGTCTACAAACCACAAAGGTCTCCTCGCCTCATCTCCACAGACAACACCACAAACTTCACAGACCTCCCGCATGTAGAGGACACGGAAAGTGACCCCAGCAACATGTATGTCAACCCCATGTTACACCCAACCCAACCAACACGTATGTCAACCCCATGTTACACCCAACCCAACCAACATGTATGTCAACCCCGTGTTACACCTAACCCAACATGTATGTCAACCCCGTGTTACACCCAACCCAACATGTATGTCAACCCCGTGTGACACCCAACCAACATGTATGTCAACCCCGTGTGACACCCAACCAACATGTATGTTTACTCCGTGTCTTTATACAGGTGCCAATCTCCCGTGATTTAACCCCTTAGCTTGGGAGCGGAGTAAGATGTGACTTGATGACAGCTGGGGAGGCGATGCGATCCGGAGGTCCTACCTGCATCACACCGAGGAGACATTAAATAATCCCGACCGCCGGGGGGGACGCCAGGTACCGACAGTACATCGCGCAATGACTTCACTTCATCATCTGATTTGCAAATCCCAAGTTTATTGACTAAAAATAAACGGATGCCCTCAGGAGCCAAAACAACGTTCCGCAAAGCGATGACTTTTTGGGACCTGCGAAGCAGATGAGGCGCAAAGGAAAGGGGAGGGGAGCCATACGGTAACGGGAACGGTAACGGCTCTATAGCGACCGATCAGTGCATAAAGAAACAAAAGCAACCATTTCTCTACATACACATCACCCACATCCAGCGCAGACCGGCCCCTCTAGCCTACCTGCTAATCCCAACATAAACACTGAAACCGTTGGTCTCGTCTTAGATTCAGGAGCCGTATGTCTACCACATGCATGTTTAAGCCGTCTCACTGTATTAGCCTCTACCTCCTCTGCTGGGAGGCTGTTTCACTTTTCTACCAGCCTCGGTAGACAAACTTCCTCACACTCAATATACACGATATTCAGGGGATCCTCGCGACATGAGAAGGTCAGAATCTGTTTAAAAGGTGACTGGAAGACACCACATGGGGGAGAGGTAACAAGAGCAATGATACCTACTGAATGACAGAGCCGTCATATACCATAGCGAAGTACATATTAAGTCACAGCCCCCCCACACCTCCGCCCAACAAAAAATGCTAAGCATAACGATACGCAGGTATCCGAGGACATTCAGGGGACCCCTTTAGGAGACATAAGGCGCGGGAGTCGGGGTACCTCCGGCACGGATCCCGGGTTGTCACTGTTGGCGCCCAGTAAACGCCTCCCTCACAACTGAGGGTAAGTGAAGGGTCCCAGGGGGGCAGCGGCAGAACCAGGCACCTCACCTTCAGACACCATCCGGAGTGCGTGAGTGAATGACGGGTCCAAGGCGTCCTTCTCAGCCAGGAGCTGGGGTAAATACTTCTCCATGCCAGAGACGCGCAGATTCCCAGAGCCCGCGAAAAAGTGTCCAAATGAACCTTCCCCTCCCTGGGCCGCGCACGGACTGGAGCTCCCCGCCCCGTGACACGCTATATAACTTTCGGCCGCCCCCAGCCACTCCCCCTCAGGCGGTGCTAACCTGCGGATGGATTCATCCGCTCAGTGGACCGCCGCAACTCGGATCTTCACACAGAGGGCGGGTCAGTTCACGCTGGAGGATTCTCATTGCTAGAGGCGGCTGTCAGTTCACCTCACTGTGTTCCTCCGCGGCCGCTGTCCGTGGTGCTGAGTCCGGTTGGGGTCCGGCTGAAGGCGGAGGGAGACAGCCGAGCTGGACACGGAGCCGCCTGCCGGCGGAGAGTGATTGCTGCAGTTTGCCCCGCGGACTATTTTAGCAGTGTGTCCCGGTTTATTATGCTTCTCCAGAGTGGGTTATTGGGAGGCAGAGCGCCCCCTATAGATGCACACATGATATATATAATAACACTGAGGTCAGACTCCACTTCCCCTGTGGCCCTTCTACACCCCTCCCCATCACAATTACCCGACTTCTCACCCCTTCCAGCCTAAATCATAATAACCCCCAGCTTCTCACCATTCTCCCCATACCTAAACAATAATTACCCAGTGTTTCTGCCCAAGGGGCAGCTTAGGGGTTGTGGCCCCAGGGTACAGTATTTCTTCAGCACCCCCATAAATAACACACCTACTCTAACATCATGGACTGATGCGTACACGCGCACTCTGCCGAGGGCCACTAGCCCTACGCTCACCCCTGACACCATGTAGGGGCACACACTCACACTAACACCATACCCTGACGCACACACACTTTTGTACCACACATCAGGAGCTTGGTCGGCCCTGCATAATGTATAGTTAAATCAGTGAGAGGTCTTCAAAGCCTCCTCTGTTGAACTATACATTACACAGGGCCAGCTCAGCCCTTCTTGCTGGAGAAACCTTTCATAATGAAAAGTGAGCTCAAACTACAACTCTCCGGACAACACTCCGTTTAGTGAATAAGCCCCATTCTCGCTCCCACGCTCTCTCTCTCACCTTCTCCTTTCTCGTCCACATCATAAACCCGCCATTTCTCCTTCTTTGCCTTGGCAACACTTTTTGGGGGACGATTCACTAAAGAAGGGGGCTTGCAGGAGATTCGGACACTTCGGTTCTTTAGGGTTAATTCACTAAAGGGAGAGTTACCTCTTTCACTTTGCTATTCGTTACCAAGGAGCAACACTGGCAGGCTTCTCCAACGTGAAGGGCACAGCTGGCCCCGTACAATGTATAATTCAATGGGTGAAGTGCCCTTCATAATGTACCGAGCGAAACCCAGAGACTTCCCAGGTATGAAGATCTCCGCTGTAAGCAGCCAACTGGGCAGCAGCACACCTGGGGGGGGGGTCAGCGGCCCCTTGGTTGTGGAGCAGGGGGTCTTCTGCCCTAGGCCAGGATAGGATACTGAGTATGGCTAGTGATGGAAAAGTGAGTGAAGGTGACTTAACCCATTAATGCAGACGGAAGCCTCTCTGTGTCTTTGATGAGGAATTACAGAACACACTAATAATAATATAATAATAATAAATAATATAATAATATATATAATAATATATAATAATATATATATATACAGTATGTATAGAATATATATATATATATAATGCACATTTTCTTGATCCATGTAAAATCTCCCGCCCTTGTCTTGTTTTTTTTAATTCCTTGTCTCCGGTCCACTCAATTTCTCCTGTCGCCTTTACTTAATGAGGGGGAAAAGGTGGCGTTCACCGCCCTGATCCCCCGGTAGTAAATATCACCTTCTCATTACACAAGTCATTAATCTTCTACGCCTCGACTCCCCCAACAGAGAGATCAGCGGAACGGCCCGCGCAGGAACAGGAGATTTAAATCAGGCGAACGACGCAGAGAAATTCGTGAAAAGGAATGGGGTTCTACGCGCCGGCTTACGGGGGATCTATGGATCTTCACAAAACAAGCAGATTACATTAACACTCGGAGTGCCAGGCTGGTGGTAGGGGCGAGAGCATTTAAACACGCATGGGATAGGCATATGGCTCCTGAATCTAAGACGAGACCAACGACTGATTAAGGTTTGAGTCTTTACGGCAGGAGAAATGGGTCGACTAGACGGGGGCCGAATGGGGCCGATCTGCCGGCCAAAGAGGGGGTGTGTGGTTGGAGATGTGGCTGGAGAACTTCACGTGGAGCTGTGTCTATATGGGGTATTTAAGAAGAGAATGTACTTGACTTAGACATCCGATGCTTAGAAACATGTCATGGATAATGTAGAACCCTGACCTTCTGCGCCTCAACAAAGAGGGGCATCAGAGTTTAAAGAGGAGCAAAGGGAATTTGGTCCAAAGTGGGACTGTCCCCCCCAATGAGCGACACTTGGGAGGTATGGGCTGAGGGAATGTCACACAGGACTTCTCATTTTATTCCTTGAGAAAGGTTCAGCGGGTAAGTATATGTAAAATGATCAGATTCGCTTGTTTAGGTCCTCAATACATTAGCCACGGAGGAGAGCAGAGCCAGACTGGGGATGAAAAGCAACCCCTGGCGCTTTAAGGCCAGCAGCCACTAAACAACATGCGCGCGTCCATCAGCTGGGTACTGTCATACATGCAGTGTGTGACACATAGATTTTGCCGGCAGATCTGGCCCCGTTTGGCCCACTTTTCCTGCTGTAGATGTTTAAATTCACACGCCAGGGCCAGACTGGAAATGATGAGGTCGCCCTGGCACCTTAAGGCCAGCAGCCACCTGACGATATAAGTGCAGCCGACAGCAGATTATGGCTGAAGGCTGTGACAGGAACAACCTGTACCGTGACTGGGTAAACCCTCCAATCAATCCTTCCTTCTCCCCATAACCACCAGGAACACGAAACTTACACCATCAGCCAGAACTAGCATCAAAGACGGCAGGAAACGTAGTTCTTCGGGAACCGCTTCATACACTGTAGAGTACAGAACCACAGCTGCGTTGCCCTAGCAAAATAGAGCTTGCATTGAGGTGAAACAAGTACTGACTTTACTGAGGAAACAATCACCACCAGCCTCCAAGAGCCTTTCAATAAGGTGGTGGTGAGCTACAACCAGCATGCATCACACCATATGCATCACACCATATGCAGATCATATGTAAATGTATTATAATAGAAAACCACACCAACTTACACAATCCTGCCAGCAGAACCAATAATATTGGTTAGACAGCCAAGTGGGAGGGATCTGGAGAGCTCTGGTCTTCTCACTGGTGTTACCATGTACCCCTAATCAGGTGGAGAGTACCCTAACCCTAACCCTAACCCTAACCCTAACCCTAACCCTAACCCTAAACAAGGAAACCAGATATTGCACTGGGATTTGTCTCTGCTGTTACCTGTTGGAAGTATGTAATGCAATCCAGGGGTCCACCGCCTGTAATGGGAAATACATCTTCCAGGTGATTCCCAAGACACGGAGGCTTCTGTGACAAAGCCCACCCACTGCTGCAACAGGCCTGACTCTGGGATGGCACAATGCGTGAATACGAGGCACTGTTGGCCAGCAAGGCACTGGGCATTTGCTTCGTGTGTCCCTCTCCCTCTTCTGCTGGGAGGCTACTACAGTTATCCACCACCCTCTCAGTAAAGTACCGCTGGAGAGGTAGTAAGGGTAAACATGGGGCGCTATGGGCCATTGGCTCACCAGGCAAATGCCTGCTGTGCCAGATGGCTAGCCCAGACCCGGAAGATGCAAAAAAAACAGCCAGTGTTCAGCGGTTTTCCCAGCTCTGGTTGAAAAAGGGTTAAATGTATTTATCTGCTCTGCTGGAATCCAAAGGGTATCGACTGAAAAGTTACCCATTCATCATAATCCTGATTCCATCCATCAGCGCTGCTTCCTGTAATACCCAATCCAAGCTCTTTCGAAAGCCGCGCAGGCACGCCGAATATTTACGGCAGACTGCGTCCGGCCCGTCAGTCTGCGGAGGGCCGGAGATCTTGTAAAGGGATCACTATTGTTTTGATTCACGTATCCGTTACATCACCGAAGGATTTTTTTTTTTTTAGTCGAAGCGGGGCCAGTCCTGATTACATGCGCAAGGACGGAAAATAAAAGCCTTCGACCGCGCGGCACATTTCCATTCATTGTTTAATGCTTGCTTAATTATTTAACGAGGCAATTTGCGATGCTCTGTTCAAATGGATTCTTTCCCCGTTTCACGCGGCCTGCGATGATATATCTGCCACTTAATCCACGTGTCTGTATATATATATACCGTATTTATCGGCGTATAACACGCACTTTTATATCTAAAAAAATAAGTTTAAACCCTACCTGCGTGTTATACGCCGATAACTTTCTGTGCTGCACGATCTGCAGCCGCGTCTCCCGCACTTCCGGTTCCGGCGAGGGTGCGTGTTATACGACGGTAAGTACGGTATATATATATGTTTAGAATGTGATGTCATCAGAGTCCCTGTTGGTAACCTCTCATTTATATTATGTTTATGCATTTGTTGCCAACTTTATTAGGGTAAGAAGCGCAGACAGTTTTTGTTTTTTGTATACAATTCTTAGATATAGTTAGACAAATAAGCATAACGTGTATAGCCTTTTTAGCTACTCAGAGGAGGGAATGAAGAACAAGTTAAATCTACATACAAGTGTAAATTATTAGTAATTATTGTTTTATATAGCACCCTTATATTCCGTAGCGCTGCACAATGGGTAGACAGGACATAACAAGTGGTATATAACATAACAATTTGACTTACAGAGACAACAGGTGACGAGGGCCCTGGTCCAACGAGCTTACAATCTAAAATAGTTAATGGATTTATTCAACTACTGCCAAGAATTGATGAAGGTTTGAGTCAGGAACGTTCTTATCTACCGAGAAAATTCTACGGTTTTATGTATTCACTAATATGTGAGCGTTCGTGAGCTGAACTTGCATGTCCTCGCCTAAAACTCGCAAAATGTAGTGTAATAAAATACACAATAACAAAATAAGAAAAAGCCTAATAAAAATAAACAAACAAAAAAAAAGCCCTAAATTAACCAAAGGGAAAAGGGGGCTACAATTGCCCACTAGAATGCAAATTCTGGGGGGGTCGTTTATCAGTGTAGAGTGTAAGCTCATTTGTTATGTGACGCACTAAATGTTATATACAGTTTCCCCGCAGAATATGACAGTGCCATATAAATCAATAATAATATTCCCTACAAAATCTATAAAGTTTGCCGAATTCTAACGAGCGCCGCGTTTCATGGGAGAGGTGAGATTGAACAATGAACAGAATCAAATCATCCATAGTAATTGATATTTTTATGGGAAATAAGCCACGTAAGCAGTCTCAGGCACAGCCGCAATTTTTTCCTCTTGCGCAATAAAAAGCACCGAGGGA
This sequence comes from Spea bombifrons, assembly GCF_027358695.1. Taxonomy (NCBI): domain Eukaryota; kingdom Metazoa; phylum Chordata; class Amphibia; order Anura; family Pelobatidae; genus Spea; species Spea bombifrons. Next base: position 104,962,268 of record NC_071091.1, on the reverse strand, counting down.
AGGGATGTTCGTCGCGTTCCGTGTTCGCACCCTTTCCTCTGTTGCCGGAGCTAATTAGACAAAGTCTTTTAGGTGTGAAGAGAAGAATGACTGCGTGTTCTGCGTTGGCTTTAAAATAGTACAGATAGATCTGCTAAATGTACTCCGATCCATTGCAAGGGAGGGCTGGCAATTATACCCCAAGCAGGCATGAGCCTAGGGTAAGTGGCACCCCAAGCCATGGCAGTATTTCTTCGGTGCACCATCTGTAACTAAAACACACATATACTAGCACCATATGCACACACGTTATCACCGGTCCTTGCTCCACTAAGCCTAAGGTCATCCCCCTAAGCACTATTCCCCTACACTGACACCCACGCTAGCACCATACCCTAATGCCCCCGCACACATGCTGACACTAAATACTAAACACACGCTCATGCTAACACACACTCTAACACCATGGGCTTAAACACACGCTCATGCTAACACACACTCTAACACCATGGGCTTAAACACACGCTCATGCTAACACACACTCTAACACCATGGGCTTAAACACACACTCATGCTAACATACACTCTAACACCATAGGCTTCAACACACACTCATGCTAACACACACTCTAACACCATGGGCTTAAACACACACTCATGCTAACACACACTCTAACACCATGGGCTTCAACACACACTCATACACACAACAGCATACATTTACATGCCACACACATGCTAACAGCATGTACTCACTCATGCTAACACCATACACGCATATATGCACACTCTAATGCCATAAATCAACACACACTAACACAAATACACTACATACACTTAAACACACACACTCTCTCTCCCATCATCCCTGCAGCTCACACAGCTCTCCCTCACTCTTTCCCTGGGGTGGATCTCTGTCTTCACGGTAGTGTGCACTCACCGCGTGCACTTCCGCCATACTGCCATGGAGACGCACAACGCAATGCACATGACCCCCATTTTGCGCCTTGGTTACTGGAGTACCAGCCAGTGGCACTCGGTTGAGTACGCCCTTGCACTTGGCTGCTCATCCAGTGGTCATCGTTCCAGATAAAGCCCTACAGGATTTTTACTTGGCCGGTCAGTGCTTCCCAATTATATTGGAGAACAGGCTACGTGGAGTGTCTTCTGCGACCAGCCCGAGTATCATTAAATGCAGTGGGTAAAATCAGATGGGGAGCGGCCATGACCAAACATCACTTCTCTGCCTTGGAAAACAAGAGCGGCAACCTGGAGACCCAGAGAAGGAATGCTTCCCCCCGGAGACTCCGTGTGAAACCTGATGGTTGCCATCCAAAGAAGAGATACATATTCACGAATCAGCATAGAAACGGAAACAACATGTGCCGTAATAACATTTTTAACATTAGTTGTGGAAAGAAGGGGTCATTTTATAACTTTACTGTTAAATAATTAATGAGAACTTGGTAAATCTCAGAGATAGGGATTGTTGAGTAAAGCTGCCCCTGGAGACGGCGGAATAATTCTTGTTTGCTAACCTAGTGTGAAACCTCAGGTTATATCATCATGTAACAACTTAATAAAAAGGTTTCACTGTATTAGTCTCTACCACCTCTGCTGAAAGGCTGTTCCTTTTATCTACCACTACGCACACAGATGTTATTTTGTTGCTTTACGTTTTGCCCTTCTTACCCTTAAATCATGCGCCAGGCTTTTGCTTATCCCCCCCCCCTTTGGTGTCTGACATTGAGAAGTCATTGGATATTTACCTGTTTGCCATTTTTATGTCACTGACGCTGAAACCTTGTTATCCCAAAACTTCGCTGCACCCGGAGCTCTATCAATATATGGGGGGAAAAAAAAGAAAAGTGACAGAGGATTATTTAAGTGACGGGATTGATTTCTGGGGCCTCCGATGCAAGACGTGAAAAGTGACATCCAGAGCTAAGTGTATCGCATCGTTCAAGATATCTCCCGAAAACACTCCCTGAGCCTGGATTTCCATCTGTTGTGCCAGGAAGTCTATTTCACAAACTGTCAGGCGACTTCGGACTTAGAGAAACTCTCATTTCTAAAGCAAACCTAGAAAAAGAATAGTCTAGTCCCCCGGAATTGTATATATATATATATTTATTTTTTTTTACTTTTTTTTTTTTTTTTTTTACTTTTTTCATTTTTTTTACTTTTACTTTGCATGTCGGAGTCCATTTTACATGGGCTTTAAAGCTTTTTTTCACATGAAAACGGAAAAACATTGATTAATTATTGGAGTTCTGTCTCGTTTAAAGCCTCCCACGGCGGTCATGGCGGTCCTTACTGAAATGTCTTGCAAAACATCAGTGTTCAGATAGCAGACGTGGGGCTGGCTGTCTTTAATTGCAATAGAAGCTCAGCTCCCGTTGATTAGAATATAAGTTCTACTGAGCATGTGCAAGAAGCATATCACAGTATGCTTCCTGCTTTCAGTAGAAGCAGCTGGGGGGCGGAGTTACAAGAACACAAAAGAACTCCAATAACTAAAGAACGCTTGCAGCTATTTACGTGCAATAAAATGCGCTAGAGTCCATGCAAAAGACACGAGAACGTGTTTGGAGTGCTTGATTAACCAAAGCAGACATTTTTTGTGTTTTTTTATTTGTTGTTTTTTTTTATCTTGGGTATTTCTGTTTTCTTCCAGAATGGTGAATCCACATTATTATCATCTAATATAATATTGTATGCATCAAATAACTCGTTGGCCGTGTATAACACAAATCATTTATGTGCTATGTTTGATAAATTAAACTTCTTTCTGTGTTTTCTTCTCATGTGGCAAGACTAGATGGGGCCAAATGGGTCTTATCGGCTATCAGACTCTATGTCTCTACAACACTTTCCCTAAGCCGGCAGGACATTCCTACAATCGATCTTTTCCCTTTAATAACAGCTGAGTTGTCCCCCGTATAATATAATGACATGGTCCAGTGGTAGGATAGGGCCAGCTCACACTGTGTGTTACAGTGAGCAGGGCCGGCCCTATAATGGGGCAGACTGGGGCAATTGCCCCAGGCGGCACTTTAGAAGGGGCGGCACTCTGCCGTCCCAAGCGTTTTTTTTTTTTTTTTTTGAAGCGGAGGAGAGAGAGAGAGAGGGGCACCGAGTGGTTTTCGTTTACCCGCTCGGCGCCCCTCTCTCTCTCCTCTGCGGCGAGTCTCCCTGTTCGGTCCCGGTGCCGGCTTGTAATGCAGAGCGCCGGAAGTGACGTCAATTTCCGGCACTCAGCATTACAAGCCGGCACTGTGGCAGAGCAGGGAGACTCGCCGACAGGACTGTTTAAAGGTAAGTACCGGGAGGGGGGGATCGTAGATTATGGCGTCGGCGAAGTTTAAAATGCCCCCCCCGGCGTCAGGGGGGGGCGGCGTTTTAAACTTCGAACGCCCCCCCCGGCGTCGGCGGGGGGGGGGGCGTTTTAAACTTCGCCCCAGGCGGCGTTAAGTCTTCGGCCGGCCCTGACAGTGAGTGTGCGTTTAGTGTGTCATGGAAGACGGGAGGCCACTTGGCTTTACATGCCCCCCTGGGCCAGAAGGCGCCAGCCCTCTCCTACCTCTGAGCCTTAGACGTCAGTTGGCTGCCATATTGGAGACATTTAGAGGTCTATCCCGATGGATCGAAATTTGACAAATCTTCAGCGGAACTTAAATATAATATGAAGCTTAGAACTGAGGAATGTAGAGGGGATATGGGTCACAAAGTATACGGGGTCTTCCATCTACCAATTGTATGAGGACTTCTAGTTTATATAGTCTTTTCAATCAGCTCTGAAGTCTAACCTCCGAGGTATTCTTCTCTTGGCTTTTGGTCCGCCGAGCCCCGTTACAACACAAAGCTTTCTCGTGATGGGTGCACACAGTGACTCATTTAGCTTTCGTTCAAAAGCCGAACAGCCTCTTGTTCCATTGTTCTCTCCTCCAGCCTTTGTGATCTATCAGTCTGCTGCTTCCTTCCTTATCCAAGTCATCTTCTCTGAAACATCCCGGTGTATTGTACGAAATGTACCTCTCCGCCGGCAAACATGTCTGACATTTGATTGTGTCGCCGAGTTCATACAGGAACAAGGCATTACGAGATGCTTGAAACGTTGCCGTGGATATAAATAAGCTCATTGTGGGGAAAAAAAGGATACTTTCGTATGATATTTTAGTAAATGCGGAGGTGGGGAAGCCTGCCGGCCAACATGTCGAACCGGGGTCATCGAGCTTTACAGACCTTCAGTCTCCATGAGCCGGGCTTAGACTCACAAAATTCAACTTGCGCATAAAGTCCTGCGAGTCACTAGGGGGCGTAACTAGAAACTACAAGGCCCTGTTGGGAAAATTGCCCCGGGGGTCCCCAACTTCACAACTTGTCTGTGCCTACTTTGCCCCCCCATCCAACTTTTTGGATTTAACCATAAATATACAGAAGAAATGGCTATAAAAACTAAAAGCATTGATATAAATCGTTATATCCGGTTCAATAGTTTCCATCATGGTTAAAAAATGTTCCAAAGGGGTCATTTTTAAGCTAAAGGAGAAACTATACAGAGGAGGACGTCTTCCAGGAACAAGGAGAAAGAATAAAGGGAGACTTTCCATTTAACATTTAAGTAATACTCTCAATGAATTAAGAGGTCTAAATAGGGAGGAAATAATACAACTTAAAATATAAATAACACAACTTAAAATCTATATTGGTCGATAAAAAAGAAGGGCTCTTCCGAAATGTTCTCAATGCTTCCAGAGCTGTCTTTGTCTGTGGAATGCGTCTAAAATGCAGAGAAACCTCCTCTAAAAAACAACACAACACAGATAAACACAACATACACAAAATGTCAGATATTTGCTACAATGTAACTGGGGAAAGAGGGATGGAGGGAGAACGAATAGACCTCTATATATTAGGATGGAGGAGCATGTAAGAGGCACGAAAAGGACTTGGGGAACTTAATCATCCGTCCATCGAAGAAGCCGATACTGAAACGGATCCCAGAGGATCCCAGAGGATCCCAGACATTCACAGAAGATCAACTACAGACTGAGAAACCTCAACGACGTTAACCAATCCGGCTCCAGCGGAGAGACCGACCGCCGTCTGGATGTTTGCGTCTTCTGTCTGTCGTGTAAGAGGAGGAATCACAACTTTACGCAACGCAGTTCTTCATATTTTAATGTTTGCCATTTCTTCTCTTTTCTGACCGTTTTCTTACCTGTACCCCGATTGAACCTGATACTGGGGGCAATAACCTGCAATAGACAGCAGACGCGTGCATTCGGTTTGGTATGAACTTTGTTTTTAGTGAAAAATGCCTGTTTTAACAAAAACGAACACGAACTGCAAAAGTGACGAAAATGTGTTAAGATTCGCTCATTTGGGCCCTCAAAGGTTAATGAGGTATAAATTATAACAGACACTAAAACCATAAATTAGGGAGCAAAACGTAACAACAACACGGTCTTTAAAGATGGGATTTCTATTAGAATATAATGATACAAAATCAATCCGCTGCAGACCCCGCCCATAACAGCCACAACCCAGAGCCACTCCCATGCCCATATAAGGTCATGCCCATGTTACCAAGGCTGAACACAGGTGACTGTTCTCTGGCCTCTGTGATGTCATCGGCTGCGCAGCGCAATACATTCTGTGATCTCGGCTGATGTCACTCACTTGTGTTTCGATCGTTCCTGATCTCCACACAAGGCTTTGCTGAGAGATACCGGAAATTATTCTGCGTTGTTCGGAGTATTCGGCTGCAATAAATATGGAAGCTGTAAGTTCGTATTATTATTACCTTTGCAGCATAAATGATTAGAACATATTATATGGAGCTTCAAGGTTTTATTATCACAAAGAGTCAATATGTTGTGTTGTAGAGATAAAGATACAAAACTAACTATTTTAATGGAGCAGTTATTAGGCTAAAATCTTAGGCTTTCCCAAAAATCCCCGCTGTGAGGGTCCCGGGTTAGATGATAGATCAGAAATGCTGATTTTTTTGGTGTCTTTTTTCCTGCAGAGTTCTTCTTTTATGGGATTTTTAAGGCGCTGCTTTCGCTGCAACTGGTGGGGTGCGGAGGATTCAGATGTGACTGAGGAGGCCATCCAACTCGCCCCTGACACTCCGGTGAGTGAGGAGCCTCCTGCGAGTAGCGGTATCTGCGACTTTATTGGCAGAGCTCCCAACGCCAACAAGTTTGAGGCGTTCTGCAGCGACACCGTCCTCGACACGAGCCTGAGCTCAGAACCCAACGACGATGTCAGTGATGGCAGCAGCAGCGAGTGAGGGGCTCCTCACAGCTGATGGACATTTATCTTAATAAATTTATTATTATTATTATTTATTTATTGTTTTATATAGTGCCGTCATATTCCGTAGCGATGTACAATGGGTAGACAGGACACAAAACGTAGTATATAATATAATTTTACTAACAGGTGTTGGGGGGCACGGCTCAAACCAGCTTACAATGTATTGCGTTTCACCTCACAAACTGAGTAACGGGGGAAGTGAGGAGTTTATGAAGTCGCTACAACTTCTCTAAACGGGAGATTTAACCCCTTAATGACTCAAAATGCATTGTTTTCAATGGGTTTAGGGACCGCCTATTGTCCTTAAGGGGTTAAAAAAACTACCATTGAAATAAAAGCAGCACATAAGAGTCGCCGTGGCGATTATAAATAGAGAACAATATCATAAGACATATTTCCAGTTTAATATTTCCAGGGGCTGGATAAAGATCCAATAAAAGTAGCGGGGTAATTACTAACGGAGCTGTGCGGAGCGGATACGTCGGTGATGAGGAGTAGGGGTATCGTAACGTGGAGCACCTGGCGGTGAATATTCCTTTCCGCAGCGTCCGTTTTCACTGCAGCTCCGCGTCTAAAAGACTCAGCGTTTAAAAGGCTGCCGCGATAGAGTAAATGGGCCGATTGGGGGGATCAGAGATAATGTAACCGGCCCATCGAGCTGCAGCGCAGTGAGGGTCCCGATCACCCCGCGGGACGTCCTACCCCCGGACCGGTCACTTTAGGGCTGGTTGAGAAGACATTTTTATTCACGTTTTATTAATGATATTTTTTCATACGCTTGGTTTTATGGTGGAACGGAGTAAATAGAAAATATACACCGAGGATGCGATGCCAACAATGTTTCCTTCTGAATGAAGAGTTGAAGGCAGGGATTTCCCATTCGCAATGTATCTTTATATTTTCACCCATGGAATGAGCGTGATCTCTCGCGTTCCTTTATATCCTGTTGACCGGACTTTGGCTCAGATTGTGTGATGTAATCACCTTGAAGTGTCGTTCCATGAGCACAGGTGAGATCTTCTCCATCCCGACTCTGCATTATATGCAATTATAAACAACCCTTACAGCGCCAACATTGTATGTAACTTATTGTTGGCCATATGGACCCCAGTAACCAACCTCTAGCCTCTACCACTCTTGCTGGGAGGCTGTTCCACTTATTAACCACCCTATCGGTAAAATAAAAAATTCTTATATTATATCTAAGCCTTTGACCCTTTACTTTTCACCCACAAAACATAAAGGTCATGTCGCAGCATCTCAAATGATTCAAGTCAGAACTTTGACTCGGCGTCCAAGACCTTCATTTTGTTTCTTTTTGAGTCATTCAGAGCTGGACTTGCTTGTGTGCTTCGGTTCCTCCACAAACTGACGGGCGGACGTTCTCCTTCAGGGTTTTCTGGTAGAGAACAGACTTCGTGGTTCCATGGATGATGGGAAGTCACCCAGGTCCTGAGTTTGAGTTCTATAGATGGAATTACCATCCGCGTTTTGTGTTTTTTCATGTTATCTGTGTCATAGAGCGTGACAAACATGCAGCGATAGAAGAACAGCGCTGTAAATATATTTTCACGCTAGAATGTTCGAGGTCCAAGGATCCAGACAGAGGATACCGACGAGAAATGTAACGGCGAAGCTGCACAAAGAGATACTATATCTGTTCACTGGAATTATTAATAAAAAATCCATTTTAACTCTTACTCTGTTTTGTTTTTTTTGTTATCGAAATGCACTGTTTACTACTATTCAGTGCGTCATCTGCGTTGGACACGACAACATTCTTAACATGCATTTGTCCTCGAGTGTCTCCTTGAAATGAGGTTTTCTGCAGCCAGACAAAGCACAGAATTCCCACAACTGTGAGTTCCTTACAATAAAAACACGACTGATGTAAAAAAAAAAAAAAAAATAAAGAAAAAGCACCTGATTTTGATGATAAATTCCATAAATGCTTAACATTATTTTTATCCATGTTGATTTTGCAATTTCCTGTTTACAGTTTTTGCTGTAAAGGTATTGTTGGTTCTGCTGAGATATTTTCTTGCGATGAAAACGTATTGGGGAGAAATAAGACACATTGAGCTCGATTCAATGACCTGTCAAATTCACCTACAAATGCACAAGCCAAACTTTTTTTAACCTCTTATAAACCAAAGCTCTTTCACATGTGAGGACGAGTGCATTTTATCATTTTTACTGTCTTTCTTCATCGGTCGTTATCATTATTTTTTAGGACAGGGAGGGTTTTTTAAAAAATATGCTACCGTTTACCATGAAAAAAAATCATAAAAACCAAGTGGGTGAAATTTGTTTCTCATTCTACATCGCAGCTGATGCAGACGTATATAATTTGTCTTATTTGGCAACACCTCATTTGCCTGGAATTTGCCCTTAGTTTTTGTATTTAAAGTTAGATTTGTGCGCTCCTACAGATCTGAATTTTAACAAAATTTGCCAATTTTCTTAATTTGTACTAAAGCCAGAAAACAAGGAGGCTCCACAAACAAAACAAATGACAACGAATCGGGAAGCTCCATATTTCCGTTTCGATTTCTGACTCATTAACTCACTTTCTTCTACCATTCCCTGTCTCTTTCGCACTCTCTCCATGCCTTGCTTCCTTCTTCTCCTTCTTCTTCCTCCTCTTTGCTGCTTCTTCATTCTTCTGTCTCCCTATGATCTCCTGCGTTACCCTGGCCTCCTGGAGCACTTCCGCGTGTGGGCGGAGCCTCGTAGCGCACTACAGTGACAGCATCCCCCATGATTGGTGATTGGTTACATGCGTCATGACAACAGGTCGTCTTCACACCCACATGGATTACATTTGATCTTTTTTTAATGTAAAATATCTGAATATGGTTAAAAGAAATCAATGAGATTTTTTTTTTATATTTTTACCTCTTTTGCTGCAGTTTGCCGGGTACAAAAATGTAAAATACTTGTTCGTACATTTATAACTTATGCATGTAATGATGATTTACATGAATTACTATGAATATTGATTAAAAAGGCGAGCCAGCTAAAGGCGAAATCAACGCCGCCAACCAGAAGTTAAGGAAGAAAACTAAAACTAGAAAAAAACGAGAGAATCAATTGTCAAAAGCTAAATAGAAACGTCGCAATAGACAGAACAGAAAGATTTCGGAATCTCAAGAGGACGCCAACGGCAACAAATTACTTAAAATGTCAAATGATATTACTTTGTGAATTGTGTCGGCTTTAATTAGCCGGCTTTTCTGGAGAGCGAACGTATCCTTAATAAATAATGTCTGCACGGACGCAGCGCGCAGTATCTCATTTTAAAGTGCTGTCCTGTTATGACACAATAGGTTTTGTTTGTTTGTTTGTTTGGCTTTAGAAATTACAAATTACACATTTTTAGATCACTTCGAAAAAAAAAAATGTTAAAAAAATGATGTATTTACCTTGGAAGACTTTATTATGATTTTTCATCCAATAACTCATCTAATCTAGATCTAAAATACGACTAAAAGTAATAGATAAAGTAAGATTGGTGAGTATTCAGGTATGAGTGGGGTATTGGGGTAACTGGCCGGGTAGATGGGGTTAGGGCTGCCCCCTACGCATCTGTTGGTTAGGAAATCCAACGCTGATACAAGATGTTAGTCAAGGTAGCAAGCGACACAAAGGGGGAGGTAAATCCAGGAGACTCCAGGAGAGCTTTGCAAATTCTGGTGAAGACTTTTTTTCCATAACAAGTGACGCGTTTCACATTTTAGTATTTATCATAGCTTATGATTAAACACTAAGGTGCGAAACGCGTCAAATGGTGAAGTATGCCTGGTGTGATCCCGCCGTGGGAATATTGGGACCCAGGCACAGCTTATATTTAATTTGTACCGCCAGGTCATATTGTTCGCTGCTTCTGTTAGGTAGTCAATCCCTTTCCACCCAAAACCTAAGTACCAATAGTCCACGCACCTACATGTCCTTAGTCCGTTTATGTGACTTTCTATATCATACCCAGATCTTCTTGAATAGAGTGCTCCCGTGGAAATCAATTAGGATGTGGGTCTTGGCGGGTCAAAGTTTGCTTGCGCCTGTAATTATATAAGTTTTACTTTACTGAGAGGGTGGTAGATAAGTGGAACCGACTCCAAGCAGAACCTCAAGAGATCCCCGAAGGTTGAAATGCCAAGAAGATGATGAGATGCTCGTGCAGAGAAAATTTGCCTCTCATTTCGGTTCTGGACTGCCTTTTTGGGATCAGATCCATTTGTAGATAGAGATTTTTCTTCTGTAATGGCTCAAGAGAGCTAAAATTTGAGATGCTCCCAAGCGGCGATGCCCCCTAGGGCAGGCGATGAAGCAGCTGCCTGTTCTTGGTGAGCATCTCAAATTCTTTTTGTATGGGATTTCAGCCTCTGGGGATCTCTTGGGGTTCATCCCAAGTGTAAAGGCTCCCTTGGGCCTAGAGAGATACCCCACTGACGAGGCCAATGAAGGCCGACGCGTACGTCTGGGGCTGTTGGCTCCCTCGCGCAAAGGAAATTTGCCTCTCCTTTCGGTTCTGGGCTCCCCTTCTGGGTGGGATCAGACTAAGTACATGGAAAGAGGGCTAACATTTCTTGGGTCTCCCAAGCGTGGACGCACCGTAGGACAGCGGCTGTCTGTTCTTCATGATCATCTCATCCTCTTTTTGCGTGGAATTACGTTGCGACGGGTAAAAAAAAAAGTTGAAGGCTGTTGAAGGAAGAGACCGAGACATCACTGGCCGGTCTATCATCTCAAAAGTCTACACGATATACATTTTTTATATTCCAGAAACTTCTACGGGCGTTTGTGATCCGAGCCACCGCCAGTGTCCTGGGAGGGCGGACGCTGATAGACTGAATGTTTCATTTAGTGAATATGCTGACTGCGAAATGCGTTAACATTTCACTCTCTCTTTGTGTCAGCTCCTGTGATCCACTCGCATTATTTCTTTCTCCCTCAGGCGCCAAACCGTAGAGGAAATTCGAATGGTTAATGTACTGCGTCCCCCGGGAACGCTCCTACGGATAACTTAAAATGCTGTTTTGGCAAAACAAGCAGCGCAGTAATGCCGCATTTGTCAGGTCTGAGTGACAACGAAAGGTGCAGAAAACATATAATAAATACCGTATACTGCTTACTATTAATATTTCCATCTAAGTACACGCGTTAGAAAGGATATTACGACAGCGTGGCATTCCGGCCGGAAATATTTTCTTAAAAACATTGTTTCCTTGCAGCTACATTAAAATGTAAATTGCGTCCTTGTTGGCAAAGCAGCAGACGTTCACGAAAAAAAGCAGTTTTTGAGGTCACAGTTGGCCATTCTTCAAGAAACATAGCATTTGACGAGCAGATCAGACCCATTTTACCCCATTTTGCCCACCCATTTTTCCTGCTTCAAAGACTTAATCCTTAATCAGTCGTTAGTCTCGTCTTAGATTCAGGAGCCACATGCGATAGGCATATATAAGCCTCTACCACCTCTGCTGGGAGGCTGTTCCATTTACATTAACATATATTGTATGAATCCAGGATCCATTAACAATAAAACATAGCAGTTCTCATGAACAAACAGGCCCGTGACCACAATCAAAGCTGTAAAGATGTTGGATTATTCGCCATATTCCCTATTTTATTTAACCCTGAAGTGCCAGCTGTCACTTTAAGAATTGTATCATTTATCTTATTTAAAAAAAAAAAAATGTTAGAAAATATACGCTGATTTTTGTGGCTTTAGGTGCATGGATTTTATTCAGTCTGTGAGAAAAATCGTTATTTTGGAGCCAGAGATTTCGGTGCTCTTATATTTCCTCGGTGAGTTTCATGAAGGACGAACAAGTTCACTCCAAGTGTGTTCCATTTTACAAAGCAGTCTTTAGAGACAGTGCAGATGGTGTAGAGACACTCGTTACAAGCAATATTTAGTGTTTTCACACCTCACTTTCAATGTCACATTGCTCATATACATGTTCCCTCTGCTATTCCTACATTAAGATATTGGTTGTCGTAACATTTAACATTTGGAAGTGTGATGGAAGAAAAACTATTGTGATATTCTAAACAGGAATGTATATATATATATGTTTATATGTATAAAAGTGTGTGTGTATATATATATTTATTTATTTATATATTTATTTATACATGCAGGAGCAGAATGGCCCGGGGAACAGTACAGTTTGGCACTTTGTAAACAATTTTGGACCGGCCTAGGAATGCAGCATGTTCCGTGACCCCACTTTGCTTCGCTGCAGCAAAATTGTATACAAAGGACCTTGTGTGAGCACAAGAAAGAAAACCGCAACTCGGATAAGATATGATGGTGGCAGGAGTATGAATGAATGAATGAATGTATGTTAGTTAGAATGAGAGTGTATATATATTTGTGTTTGTGTGTGATCACGAATATGTGTATGTGTGTGTGAACACGAATGTGTGTGTGTGTAAGCATTTATATGTGTGTGAGTATGAATGTCTATGTGTAAGTGTGTGTGAGCATGAATGTGTGACGAAGTGTTAGTATGAGTGTGCAAGTGTGTGTTGAGTAGGAGTACATGCATGTCACCCACTCTCTCTGACACTCTCATTCACGTTATCTCACACTCTCTCTCATGCTCTTTGAATGTCTTCCTACCTACTTCCTTGTTCCTGTCTCCTTGCCGCACAGCTCCGCTTCTTCTCTTACATCTTCTTGTTCTTCTGTCTTCTTTCTTCGCCCGCTGCTCCTTGTGTCTTCTTTCTTCTTCCGCAGCTTTGTGGACACGGCCTCCCAGTTAACTTCCACGAAAGGGTGGTTAAATGGATCAAGTTAAATAGATCTTTCCAACATTGATCCGGTTATTCTGTATGGCCATACATGACTTAAATCTCAGGTATGTAAGTCTATCAAAAGCAAACAGAGGCAACCAATAAAAAAACGACCTCCTAAAATGAGCATTAAAAGACATTCAGCAATAGCCCTCATAAATGGTTCGCCAACCTGCTGAATCTGGAATTTTACGGATAATGTTCTTAGGAACGCTGTAGAAAACTATTTTTGCTCAAAGAGTTTGTGTTTAGCAGAGAATGCATTGTTGACATGGTTAGTCATTGTGGGCTGGATCTGCTAAGTAGAAGGAAAGCTGGACCAAAACCACCTTTTTTCTAGTTACTGCTCCCCAGATTTGGATGTTAACTTATATTTATGCTTTAAAACAATAGGTCATTGGTGGGAAGCAGCTAGTTCTGCAGCTTGAAGGACAGCATCATTTGCAACAAGACTTGGTCAATGGACAGTAGAAGTTCAAGATGATCAGCCAAGAAGTCAAGATTTTGGGGCACAAGTAAGTGGAGTGAATGTTAAGCCATAGCCGGTGGACTTTTCTGCTCCATCGTTGTCCTTGCATGGACCCTATGTCCGAGCACCAGGAAGTAACATCATATTCCGGCGCTCAGACTCAATGTGCTAGGCCTGAGGAAAAATATCCATCAGAACCTGGAAGTAGGAAGGACACCAGGCATGACCAAGAGTTTTGTTCAGGTATGTCCAAGCAAACTATACATTTGGAATGTTGGCGCTGCTGAAACATACTTAGAACAATCCCCTATTAGCATTACCTTGGATGGAAATAATACATCATAAGTTTGAAGTAGCTTTTACTCACTTGTTACTTTTTCCTCAGTGGTATTTTTGTAAATCCATAACCCAAGAAAAAAAAAATTGTAAATGTCTAATGCTTTTAGTGATTGCAACACAGACAGCACATTCTAAGAGGTAAAAGAAGAGGAGAGAGAATAATGTATTTTCTTGAAGACAAATCATTCCCCCCCCCCTTAATGTGAAGAGTCACTTTGTTCAGCTTGACCCCTGCTTTTCACTTCAAAATGGCTGTACCTGATTAGGATGCCCTGGAAGAGAAAAGTAAGATGTCATGTTAACCATTTGGTGCCAGAAGGAGACATCTTACTCCAAACGAAGGGGGGGGGGTTACATTTTTAAAAAATGAAGGCTTTTTTTTGAGAAAGAAACAGTTTCGGTGTCTTCTCTATGCTTTTTTCATTGTTAACTTTCATCTTTCCCACAGTGCGCACCCAAACTATACACTTTCTTGCCACCCATTGGTTGCTTCAAGGAGCCAATCAGTGGCACGAAATGTTGGCCCATGCTCTAGAACTGCAGCTTCTCTTAAAGCTAAGTAATCCTTATTATTATTATTATTTTTTGCATACAATTCACTTTAAGATGCATTCATTGTTCGAGCGGACGCCTGAGACACGGACCTTCAACGTTCCATGGCTCATACGCCCTACAATGTAAACATTGGGTCCTGTTTCTACAGAATTCCAGAATGAATGTATAACTGGGGGTGCACGTCACCAGAAAAGTGACACACTGCCTCCCCGTGGCTTTATAATTTATTTACTGTTTTGATAAACAATATCATCTGCTGTTTATAAACAATTCCCCCCCCCCCCCCCCTCTCGTTCAAGGATTCAAATGTCAAAACAGTTGCACAGAAAATATCGCTGGATAATTACGCACAATATGCTTCGATGACCTCGTCAAGGATGAAAACGATGTGTCTTATTATGTTTTTCTTTTATCATGATCTAAAAGCTGGTAGCTGTATGTTTTGTTTCTATGTCTGTCCATATTTCTCCCTTTCTTTTTGTTTTAGTGACATTTGCCAACGTTGTCCTTCTATTTGGAGATCCAGAGCATTAGTTTTAATTACATCTTCGCAGATGCTTCGAGCGAGATATCCTTACGCGGATCCACAATCAGATAAAGCTTTGTCATCGCATTCATCTCTTGCATACAGGAATGGAAATGGTGACGGTAGAACCCAATCACCACCATAGTTGACCAGCACCAGCAGCAGATGGTCCGACAAACCAAAATGACAGCCTCTTATGTGGTTTGGTGGCCCCAGTCACTCCAAGAACTCCATTGGCTCTTTGGTCAAGCCAGAACGAGCCAATGGAGGTGAAGAGATGACTAAATCCTTGGAATGGCCATACCATACAAGCCACTGATTGGTGGGTGCACTGCTCACCCTTGAACGTTCAGTCATTGATATCCCAAACCTAGAAATAGAACTCAATACTTCATCTAGAACACCCTCCATCTGGATAGGGAGGATCATTTGGTCACCGCAGTTGTAGCGCCAACGTTACTACCGTAGAGTTACAAATATAATAGTAATTGCAAATATTTTCGTATATTTATTCTTTATTGGGGGAGTTGTATGGGGCTCTCAGATGTCTCTTTAATAGTGAATGGGAAATATATGCCAGCTGATCAGCTTTTATTCCAGTACCTGTAGTAATAAGTAATACGTTTTTGTTTTTTGTATATATTGTACAGCCAACACACTGTTTCTTGCAGCATGCTTACACCTGTTTGGTAGGCCTCGTATTATACATTTGTATTATTTGAGCCTGTGACTAGCTTAGCGCACCGACATTTTCTCTTTTCCCTGTTTGCACATATTTGAGGTTGTTGGCTCCTCATCAGTCTGGTTGCAGCTTGCTGTCCAGGGGTTAATAGGGAGGAGGTTTAATTGCACCTCCCCCAACACATTAATAAGGTTTTGGTAGCCGTATAAACTGCTTTGTGTGCCCACTATGTAGGAGGTGAGAGTAGGTTCTCACCCTATTGAGAGTGTGCCTTGACGTGGCGGGTGAGCTTAATTATGCTTTGGCCAATTCATATAACCAAAACCTCTCATTTATATTATGTTTATATATTTGTTGCCAACTTTATTAGGGTGAGAAGCGCAGACAGTTTTTGTTTTTTGTAATAAGTAATATGTGATGTCCTGATATATCTCCTTTATATATATATGTGCTATATGTTATTTATTCCAAATGCATATGTGACAGAGCATTAAAGCTTATACCGTCGCTCCTGGAAAATTAGAATTTGACACAAAAACACATTAAACTGTTAAGGTACCTCATTATTCAACCAGATTGGAACTAATTTAGCCTCAGCTGGCTCTATTACATCTATTTCTTGCGTTGGTAGATGGGATATCCACTCTCTCGTATATAAAGATTTTTCTTCAAGTGCCACTTACGGCTTTAATTTTTCATCTGAGAGCTTCCAGATGCGTGAAGACGTCTAAATCACAGACACTCGCTGGAAGGCACTTCCAACGCCGCACAACTTGGTCTTGGTTTCAGAAACCGAGGAGTGATACTTTGTAATCATTAATTAGAAGTACAACAGACCCCGAATTCATCAATTATTCCATTAAAAAGAGATTATTAAGGCAAAATAGAATTCAAGTAAAAAGCTGTTGACAGGAAAAAGAGCAAATTTGGTAAACTGGCCAATGGCACCCATGTTGGCTTGAAGAAACACTCCAGTGCCCCAGACAGCCTCCTCAACTAAGAATGCATACTATAGTACCCTTTAATAGTCTTTTGGATTCTAACAACATTTTCAAAATTAGAACGAATATCCGAAAACGAGGAGGGACCCCAACGGAAAACGAAGCAGAGGGCTCTCAATTTATGTTTGCATTCCATTGCTTTTTCACTCTTACTCACCCTCTTTCACAATCTACGGTTGAATGAGCTGATACCGGGGAGAAGCGGACGAAGATAGAAGAACATGAAGAGGCAAGAGAAGGAGAGGAGCTGTGGAAAAGGAGACGGGGGCGGGACACGGAAACGGTCGGTGGAGAAGGTAGGGAGACATTGAGAGGACAGAGTGAATGAGGGTGTTAGCATGAGTGTGAGAGAGTGAATGAGTGACATGAAATTTTGTTTCCGAATGGAAAAAGCCCTACTTTTTTTTTAAATGGGATCTTTTAGTATGCATTCTTCAACCTGTAAAAAATAAATAAAATCACTTACCTTTAGGGGAAGCTGCAGCTTGCCACCCCTTCCATTGCCATGTTTTACAGCTTGAAGCAGTTAGTGCCAGGAAAGTGCTCTCACTGGGGTGCCTCTTATGCATGCGCACAGATGTTCTTGTTATGTTCATGTTTTCTCAATACACGTACATGAGCGGCAAAACAGAAAATCATGAAAATACTAAAAGAGGAAAAAATTTTCAAGAAAACCATTTTTTTTTCTTACATGGTCGGAAGAAATCCAAAAATACTAAGATTCATAAAAAAACTTCAGAAAACCTGCGCCTTGTCACCCTGGATGTCAGACGGCACTTTTTAAATGGCTACTGATAAGCGCGATAGAGGTTATTATTACACCAGAAGTAAACTGCTTACATTTAATCAAACCTCATCACATAGCGATATGAAAAGTTATCTTATTATTCCTCCCAGACAATAAAAGTGGCTGATTACAGGAACAAGAAATAGTGCCTGATTATCTCAAAACCCCGTGACACCGTACGCCTGATTATGCCGCCCTTTGCCTGTACCCCTCTGAACTGGACAATTTAAATCCATTGTTTCTTTTTTCTTTTTTTTTTAATCGTCGTTTCAAGTGGTCAATTATTCCGCTTTACAACGTAATACCTTTTACAATAAAGGTGATGGCCCGGGAGGGAAATGGTTAAGTCGGGTCACCGTTCTTTCCATGTGTAACTTGTTTCTGTTACGGCATTCATTTTGATGGAAAGATCTCTTTGCATTAGCCAGAGGAGGACTAGCGATGGTCGGGGTGGCCACCAGACTTTAAGTGGTCAACCTTTGCCAGTAATGACCGATGAGAAGAGTTGGATATGGCGCCGCTCACTGCTTTTTCCGCTTGCATGGGATGTGGCGGGTGTCAGCCAATGTCCCAGCTGGCATTTGCCCGGTAAGCCAGTCGGCCAGTCTGGGTCTTTCCTTGACCCCAAGGTATAAATAGACTACAATGCCTATAAACCTCTGTCTGCTAATGTCTCATAGATACACTGTAGTCACTTTCTATATAAGTTGACCTTAAGACTATTTAAGTATTCGCCTATTACTAGCCCACCGTAAATATTCTGCCTCACTGATGGTGAGAACAAAACAATTCTAATAATTAAGTCACCTGCATTCAAGCAGGGATTTCAGTTGAAATCAGAATGAGATATCATTAAATAGAGGTAGAATATAAAGATGTCAGCTCTAGACTGTGTGGCCCTGAGAATGTGCCCGATCACCATGCGATGTGTGTGATCCACGAGACTCAGGGGTCCATGATATGCCAATAACAACTGTCAATGGACATTGGCCTATCTAAAAAATAAGACATTTATGGGTATAAGACATACCCATTAAGGTGGTCCAGCCACATATCTCAGCGTGACCACTGGGCCCACGTCCAGACTGAGAGCTGAAGAGAGGCCGGGAAAGGTTTGGCAGTCGTAGGTTGGGAGGTGAGATGTTGAAGGGGAAATACCAAGACATTTCCAAAATCTTGTGGAAAGCCACTGAGACTCCCCAAAATCTTGTGGAAAGCCTTCCCAGAAGAGTGATAGCCGTTATAGCTGCAAAGGGGGGACCAACTACATATTAATATCTATGTATTTAGAATGTGATGTCATCAAAGCCCCTGTTGGTGTAATGGTCAGGTGTCCCAATACTTTTGTCCATATAGTGTAGGTCTTAAGGAGTTTTTTTGAAGGGCTGGGTATAAGGGGGGAGTCTGATGAGCCGTGGAAGGGTAGGTCAAAGGATAGGGGCATCCCATGTAAATTCTTGCATATGTGCATGAGAGGACATCAGATAAGTGGAGTGACGGGGTAGGTGTGTATCTGGTTAGTTATACGATGTATGTAGGGGAATCACTAAGAAGAGCTTGGTAGGTGAGAGCAGATATGAATTTACCTTCCATGCTGTCCTTGGCCTGACACGGGGCCGCTCCCTGCACGGTGCTTACAAAATATACATTATTTGTCTGAAAATTGTAATTAAGTCCATCCTTGGCTGCCGCTCCTGCTTCTTCTAAACCCGCCGTGGGCTTCTGTGCATATATATATACTTTTACAGCGAATTGATCAAACACACCACAGCTGTCCTCAAAAAAAAAAAGGGAAGGTAAGGTTCTTAAGGAATATTTCAAACCGAATCTCAGGCTTAATACGTCCGTCCATTCAAAGCAGCCGTGCACATTGAATAAATACTTTCATATCGCCCTCGTATCATCTTTGCTCAGTTGACTTGTCAAACCAAGCTTATGTTTCTTTAGTGATACAGAAGAAAACGTACTGTGAAAAGCAAAAAGCCGTTCCATTCCGCACATCAGGAAAGCGAGGGAAAAAATAACGCAGAAAGAACAAGAACAGCGAGGAACGAGAACTTTAGACTCTGAAGGAGGATTGTATAATTGAATTAAAAAGATTAATTTTGTTGCTTCCAAAATTTGGGTTACTTTTAGGAGATTATTATAATCTCAACAGTATAATGGAACTTCCAGTAACACCTGTTCTTTTTACGTTTTGTTTTTTTATCATGGATAGCTAAGTTATTTAATGGCTTTATTTTACTTTTAATATGTTTTCATAATTTTAACATGAGAGAGAGAGAGAGAGAGAGATAGATAGAGAGAGAGAGAGAGATATAGAGATATATATAGAGATATATATATAAAACAAGGATATAATGTTTTTCGCATTGCATAAAAACATAGAATTTGCCCGCAAATCAGCCCCATTCGGCCCATCTAGTCTGCCCGTTTCTCCAGCTCTAAGGACTCAAACCTTAATCAGTCGTTGGTCTCGTCTTAGATTCAGAAGCCGTATGTCTATCCCATGCATGTTTAAATTCCCTCACTGTATTACCCTCTACCACATCTGCTGGGAAGCTGTTCCACTCATCTATCACCCTCTGAAAAAAATGCTTGAAATATATAATATAGTCCATCCTCAGCCCCCTCCTCTTCTCTGAGACCTAGATGAGCCCATCAAGACAAGATGAGTTCCACACCAGTGGAAAAAATGGAAGTTGTCTTTGATGACGTGGGTTCTGGGTTGGAAGGGAGATGCTTAGAAGTACCTCCAGTACCTTCGCAGGCAATTACATTCTCAAGCGAAAATTAGAAGTGTTTGGGAGTGCTTCCATTGGGAAGGTCTATTGGAGACACATAGTTTAGTGATTGAGAAGTCCTGTGAAGATCGTGGATGTAGGAGAACCAGAGTCTCCAACACTCAAAGGCATTGAAGAATATTTTGTGTCATGGGCAGAAACGTATGAGGAGCAGAACCGTTAAGGGCTTTGTATGTTAGGATAATAAATATAAATGTCATTCTTGAAATAATGTGGATGAGGAGTGACGTGAGAAAGATAATACTTCTAAGACAGAACATCATTAGCGCAGCAAAGTTTCTTCCAATGTATTTTGAACGGTTATCGAGTTTTCTTTCCTACCCTGCAGGAATGCGATCCTATTAATTATTGCATGCCAAGTCTCACTCCCCATGAAGCCATCTGCTTCTGAGACATTTCCACACTTAGTCAGGTGTGGATTGGAATGACAGGGAGTACAAAAAGCATTGAGGATCCAGATGATTGGAGTTTAATGAAAATAACAGTCCAGGCGCAGTTCATTCAAAAGATTTTTTTTATAGTCTAAGTAAACAGTTGCTTGCATGTTCTGTAAGCGGAGATCGGTCAACACGACGCTACCAAACCGTTATATAGTCTATAAAGGAATCTCAATCATAAATTTAAACATGTTAGGATTAGAAAAAATGTCGGTGCGCTAAGCTAGTCACAGGCTCAAATAATACAAATGTATAATACGAGGCTTACCAAACAGGTGTAAGCACGCTGCAAGAAACAGTGTATTGGCTGTACAATGTATACAAAAAACAAAAACTGTCTGCGCTTCTTACCCTAATAAAGTTGGCAACAAATATATCAACATAATATAAATGAGAGGTTTTGGTTATATGAATTGGCCAAAGCATAATTAAGCTCACCCGCCACGTCAAGCCACACTCTCAATAGGGTGAGAACCTACTCTCACCTCCTACATAGTGGGCCCACAAAGCAGTTTATACGGCTACCAAAACCTTATTAATGTGTTGGGGGAGGTGCAATTAAACCTCCTCCCCATTAACCCCTGGACAGCAAGCTGCAACCAGACTGATGAGGAGCCAACAACCTCAAATATGTGCAAACAGGGAAAAGAAAAAATGTCGGTGCGCTAAGCTAGTCACAGGCTCAAATAATACAAATGTGTAATACGAGGCCTACCAAACAGGTGTAAGCATGCTGCAAGAAACAGAAACTTTATTAGGGTAAGAAGCGCAGACAGTTTTTGTTTTTTGTATATGTTAGGATTAGAATTGACATTAGGCCTTGGATCTACAGAAAATTAAATGCTACACTTGGCAAGCATCCTGGGACCACTTGGCCAGCCATGTATTCAATAGTTTTGTGGCACTTGGAAAGCTGCACGCCAGTTGGTAAGAAGGGTGTGTTTGCACCCCTTCCTTCGGAATGAACCTTCTTGGTTAATTGTTACTGGATGATGGGGTGAGAGGGGTGATGGAGGGATCTATACTCCCTCCCGGCTTAATATACAATATGATCTCTGGACATGAATACGATTTTTCTCAGGGACATATAAATCTTGAAAATATTAAAAAAAATTGATTGAATGAAAGACCCCATTTAATCTCAGGCCCCCCAAAACATCAGTGTATACTCCAGACATGTAATTTATTTAATCTCATAATATGGCTATTTAACTTTAATATGGAAATACTTTCACAACACATTCATTGCGTGAAGAGCCCCGGCAAAGCTGTTGTTCATCTATGGAAGTTTAGTCGTTGTTTAAAACAAATTCTAAACAATAGCTTTAATATAATGAGACGGCGGCAGGCATTCTGTATTCATGGCGGCTCGCTGTGAGTTTCACTTCCATAAATCTCTATCCCCCTGACTTCGTGATTTGAGACTAATTTACTTAGCATTCGGAATAAAGTATAAATGAGAACATTTTATAGATAGCAGCGTCGCATCATATATATAAATAAACTGGAAACGTTCTTGATTTCAGCAGACCTGGTTACCGTGCCTCCAGATCACGCAAGCCTCAACTCAGCGTCTTCCGACTCCATAAAGAGGTCCCACCAACTTCTCACCAAGGTTCTATCCACTCTCCATACCCTTCGCGTCCAGGGGAAAGCTTGCATCATTTGGTTTGGTGGAAAACCAACAGGTGGCCCATTAAGATCACAAAAATATTTAAGATACAACACAGTGTCCAGTTCTGCATCCCACCCAGTGAGTGGCTACTGGTGTCTGGTGGGCTGTAAAGCATCAGAACATTAGTTCAAATATGGAAGGTGTCATTTAAGATATGACATAGATCATATCTAAATGCATAGATAAGAATATCTAGTTGGTCCCCCCTGCAGCTATAACAGGTTTCACTCTTCTGGGGAGGCTTTCTACAAAGTTGGAAGCATATCATTGTCCAAAATGCCTTGGTATGTCAAGCCAGTGCAAAAAGCAAGGCCCATAAAGACATGGTTGGATGAGTTTGGGGTGGGAGAACTTGGCCGGCCGCACACAGCCCTGACCTCAACCCCATCGAACACCTTTGGGATGAACTGGAACGGAGATTGCGAGCCGGGCATCTCGTCCAACATCAGTGCCTGACCTCACAAACGCTCTACTGGATGAACGGGCAAAAATCCCACAGAAACTCCCCAAAATCTTATAGGAATTGCTTCCCAGAGGAGTGGAAGCTGCAAGGGGGACCAACTCCATGGTAATGTCTTTGTATCGAATTCCCTGTTGGTGTAATGGTCAGGTGTCCCAATACTTTTGTCCATATGGTGTATGTCTTTTAACTGCCTTAAAGTGAACAGTGAAAAGGTGTTGACTTTATAAGCTTTTTGACATTCGCTTCATGTCTGACTTTGTAAATATATCCCTTGATCAATAATTTTATTGTTCCAGGAATAACACGAGTCTACATGGTTTCCATGGCAGTGCTTCTTACACGCTGTCCCGGTATCTTAGATACAAACTCTTGCAAATGTCTGAACTCATAACGCATTTCCTAATTCAGCGAGATGATTAATCCTCAACATTCGAGAAATACTAAACTCTTAAATGTAATATATATATATATATATAAAAAAAAAGATTAAATCAAACAACGCATTCCATAGCAAGCGCCGCAGATATTCGTGTGAAAATATTGTGTGCGTTAACCCCTTCATTGCCAGAGACGTAAATACAAACAGTAAAGGAATGATATGGGTATCTGAAGCAAAAGAGGATCTGAGAAGAGGGAATATGAACTGGGGGTAGTGGTCTTTAACCACATTAACATACAGGCATTTATAGATAATGATGAATGTTATGTATACATAATGCATTAAGACCACAAAGCATGGGATTTAGTTCCGGACCATTTTATTATGATTAATGGCAGGGGCTGGAGGCAGTCCACCTGGGGTGAGCCGGTGCAGGTGTAGCAGGTGCAAAGTAAGAACGAGGGAGGGACAGCATTCGTGTTGCACTGTGGATGGTAGAGGGGAAATGGAGAAGAGGGGGAGAGGGAATGGGAAGGTGAGAGAGAGAGAGAGAGAGAGAGAGAGAGAAGAGAGCGAGAGGAGGAGAGAATTAGGGATAGAAGAAAAGAAGGTAAAGGAGAAGGTTTGAGAGAGAGAAAGGAAGAGTAGGAGAAAGCGAAATAGAGGAGAAGATTAGGGGAGAGTGAGTGAGTAAAATAGTTTATAAATATATGTTAGAGTGTGGGTCCATAAGTGTATGGTCTTTGAGTGTGTGTAAGCATTTGGTGTTAGCATGAGTGTGTGCATATCAGCGTATTGTGTCAGGGGTTAGCCTGGAGTTAATGGGGAGGGAGTGTGTTTGTATGTATGCATAAGTATATGGTATTACAAAATGTGTGTGTTGTTTACTGTAGGAGGCCACCACTTGAGGGAGACGCTCATTGTGAACACTTCCATGGAGCTGTTAACAAATGATCAGCCCTGAGTTTCAGATGCGCTACGTACATCACTGTTAATGCCCTCAATGTTTAAGATTCCTTTTTCAGCTTTGAAAACTAATATTTCATAGAAACATAAAATCTGACAACAGATAAAACCATTCAGCCTTTCTAGTCTGCCCATTTTTCATGATGTAAGATTTAGATCATAATCCAGAAGGGTGGCGCTTCTGGGAACATTCTCTCCCCCCATATCTCTAATCGTGGGAGAGGATGTTCCTGGAAGCTCTGCCCTTTTGGGAAAGTATGCGGGGAGGCCTGATTTACAGACATACAGACCAAGAAAGAAGACATGGGGTGAAATGGACAAAGGCAGAAGAACAAAGACAGAAGACTGAAGAACAAGAAGATGCATAATCAGAAATCATTTCATTTATTTCGTAATCAGGGAAGTGACGGCAGAAATAGAACAGCAGAAATGCTAAAACGTCCCATAAACACTTCTCATTGTTTTGTTCCTCTTCCTTGGAATGGATCAGGGCAGGGTTGTCTTTAATGACAATATAAGCCTCCCCAGAGCAGCCCACTGTAATCTAGACAGCAACCAGCAGTGCTCCTCTCTTCCTGCATGCATACAACAATGAAGGGCTAAGGAACAGCTACTGTTGGCCCCTTAGGCCCACCTGAGCCTTTAACAGGTCTGCTTTTGCTCTACATCAAAAACATCCCTGATAATCAACAAAACCATCTCTTCCATGCTCAGGATTCCAATGGCAAGGCTGTAGAAGTAGCGTCCACTAAAAACTGAGGGGCCACCAGAAGACACACTGTAGGAAACCAAAAACATGATGATACTTGAGACATCAGTTGATGAAACCAATGCAGAATGAAATACTTGAGGCAGGCTCCAGAAACAAAGGGCAGGGCAGGAGATGGTCAACAATACCAAGAAGAAGCCAAGGTTTATTAGCAATAGACGTAACAGCTGGATACGAAGCCCCTGAAGAGACTCTAACGTCAGAACCTGGACACCACAGCACCTCTTAGATTAAATGGACTAAAATATTCCATAGAATGTCTAGTCTCATGGATCAAAATAACAATTGAATGTGTATTATAACACCTTGTGCATGTACAATGAGAATCACAGTGGTAGCTGCTTTATAGCTTTTCACATACATATATAACTGAGAATGCGTAATACAACACTGGACATTTGATATTTGTTTTGTGTCTAAAGTCCATATATTTATTTATTTTTTTTTTTTCATTTAAATTGGCACAATGAAAAGATTGAACCCTTCAAACGATGTTCGTTAGCAATTAGACAAGGCTATTGGCTTCAAAGGTCAGACTGCACTTGGATTCCATATTGACCTTTAGATCAACCATCTGTTAAATGAGAACCATCACAGAAGCCTTGATGCTGACAAATACAGGATCTGACCCCCCTAAATAGAATATTTCTTCTCATCCTTTGATGAAAACACCCCCCGGGGATGTGAGTTGATATTTGCAAGTTAGTTTTTAGAACTTTTCCCAACCCACTTTTGCAACTTGCAAGCACATCATGGGTTAACGAATGAGTGGTAATGTATTGGCCAAAGTCAATTGAAAAGTCACTGTAGAACAACTTGTTAGAGTTTATTGCTGGCCATTTTAAATTTTACTGAGGGTGGTAGATAAGTGGAGCCTCCTCCCAGCAGAAGTGGTAGAGGCTAATACAGAAAGGGAATTTAATCATGGATGTATGGGAATATGGCTCCTGAATCTAAGACGACACCAACAACTGATTTTACAGCAGGAAAAATGGGCCGACTATAATGAAATCTAGAGGTAGATACAAGCAAAAATGTTGACAATCCCTTCATAGTGAAGGATACTTCTTAGGTCAGGCTGCAAAGATTACGTGGGGTAATGGTGATGGAAAACCTCCCCACCTTAAAATAAGGGGGTAGCAAAACGTAGTATTATTATAACACTAATCTACAGACACCAGCCAGAAATCCTAAACTTGTAGTGTTACCACCACTGCATGGGATTCTGGGTAGGCATATGCAAATAAGGTTAACAAAGATCACCTTTTTGCCGCTATATCCTATAGATATATGGATCCCGTGGATCAAATGTCCTCCGTACTAGAAAAGTACTTTAAACAAAACCCCGGGACGGAAGTGCAGAAGCAAGATGACCACTCATGGGCACGCGCTCTCCCTCCAATTCTTTGCGGAAGATCATCGGGAGGCCAGAATAATCAAGACAAATTCACTGGGAAAAGGAAGCGTTTCTTCACTTATTTCTGTTATCCTGGCCTCTGTGTGTATTTCTGCTAAAAAGTCCCCCCCCCATTCCGCCAAAAGAAGAAGAGGGTGTGCCGGGAGGCTTCGCTATTTTGCGGAAGTTCACTTGGAGGCGATGTCCACGGGGAAGCTGATGAAGACGGGAAAGACACAAGGAGCATCAAGGCGAAGAAAGAAGAAAAAGAAGATGCAAGAGAAGAAGCGGCGCTGTG
The DNA here is from genome assembly GCF_027358695.1 of Spea bombifrons. Taxonomy (NCBI): domain Eukaryota; kingdom Metazoa; phylum Chordata; class Amphibia; order Anura; family Pelobatidae; genus Spea; species Spea bombifrons. The sequence continues at coordinate 104,935,612 of NC_071091.1, read as the reverse complement.
TGGAGAAGGTAGGGAGACATTCAAAGAAAGGGTGAGAGAGAGTGAACGAGAGTAAACAAGAGTTTATGAGAGTGTATGAGAGTACAAGAGAGTGTGAAAGAGCACGAGAGAGTAAATGAGGAGAGTGATAACAAATTTCGTTACCAAATGTAAAATTACCAATAGGGCAGGATACAAAATTCACTGTCCAAAAACAAATAGTCCTGAAACAAAACGAAAAATGTGTCCAAATCGTTGGTTTATATAGCCATCATCTGCTACACAACAGACACACGTGTACTTCCTGACGTATGTTGCTAAGTGACAGATTTACCTTGGGTGCTCCCTTAGTGCCCTCTCCAGGGCCGCCGTCATCATATGACATCATATCCTGGCATTCCGGGATTTGTAGTGTAACATTTGTGGTGTTCATGGGCTGGTTGGGCACAGTAGGCACCTGATCGCCCAATATGTCAATCTGCACCCTGTTTTGTGGCAGGGGCACTGCTGCCCCTAGGCCTAGTGTCGGGAAAATACCTTCATCTTAAGACCAGCTGCGGGGCGCACAAGCCCAAGTGGAAATCATAAGGGCATCAGTAAGAACGTAAGTCAACTTTTGTTGTTTACAAACCAATATTTTTTATTTTATATAAATTTTTGAAGTAATAAAAATTTTCTTTTATTCTCTTCATAGCCCCCCCCCCCCCCCGCATTTCAATGAATCCCGCATGTTAAATAAAGAACCACAAACCATAACCTTGTGCAAACAAAAATGCTGGGGGGAAATCGGAGGTGAGCCAAGCGGATTTTATATTTTTCTTTTACCACTTTTAATTATTTTAAAAATATAAAGGCTTCATTGTGGAAAGTTGAATAAAACAGATGCAGTACTGAGAAAAACAGCAACAGATGTAGTCGTGAGAAACATCAGATTTATTTTAATATGATTTCTTTTTATCGACACAGCAGTTCATTTTGCGCCAAGAAATCCGTGGTCACGGCCTTTAAATTGTTTCTTTAGAACTTCTGCTATCTCTAGGCAATACAGTATATGTATATATTGCCTATATTTGCGTTCTACATAATAATATTTAATTAAAATATCGAAGTGCTAACCCATGAGTAATCCAATGTCTTTCAGTCATATGTTTATATCTTAAAAGGGAATACTTAAAAGGTATTTTTTAGTTTTTCCATGGGTGCCCTTTCCTGATTTATTGCATGTCCATAGGCTGCTGTGTCTTCTTTCTTTATAACGCTCCATCATCACCTATCCCAGCAAGGCCAACTGGGCCAGTGTTGTCGTCCGCTGACATCTAGCACCTCTTCCACGAGGAAGCGTATTGCTGAAATAAGGTCACATATTAAGGGAGTATGGGAGAGAGTGTAATGGAGGTTGAAGGAGAGGGTAAGAGTATGTATAAATGAGAGGTTTGTTTGGGCAACAACTTTTGTTCCCAGATAAAAAGCCCCACAAATATGTCCGAACATAAAGGGGCAACATTCATTTTGGGACAACAAATTCTGTTTCCTGCCCTTTATGTGCCCTTTTTATCTGATGAATTAGAATTAAAATAACAGAGCAGAATGAATATGCAAAAAAAAATAAAATTAACCATTTCAGTGCCTGTAAGGAGAGCTGTACATTACACAGAAAAGACAGGATTATATAATAATTTATAATGTATATATACTTATAATTATAAGGGAGGGAGAGCTGGGGCACAGACAGGACAGGAGGAGAGGGCAGACAAATTTTGTTTCTGAATAAAAATGAATGAAAACGATTTGTCCAAAAATTTAAAAAAACATGTCTCAAACTATTTTAGGCCTCAAGCACAAGTGTATTTTGCAGTATTCTATTCTGTATTCATTGCTCCTGATAGCAAAATCAGCAAGCGAGGTAAAAGGGTGTGGGAGAGTGAATGGGTGAATGAATGTTAGTTAGTGGGTGAATTAAGTTAGTAGTAAGTTAGTGTTTAGGGGCAGAAATGGCACAGGCAGGCTGATTAGGGGGGCAGAGGTGGCACAGGCAGGCTTATTGGGGGACAGAGGTGGCACAGACAGGCTGTTTTTTCAGGGGCAGGGTTGGCACAGGCAGGCTGTTACAGGGGCACAGTTGGCACAGGCAGGCTGTTACAGGGGCACAGTTGGCACAGGCATATCTGTTCAGTAAATGTTATTCATTTAAACATATTTAATTTATGTATGAGTTCATCATTTATTTTTCCATATTTCTGTTTTTTCCAGTTGACATACAGATACAAATTTGTGAAATAAAATATTCTGGCCAACATAACTTTTTTTTTTGTGTGTGTGTGGGTGCCAAATACTCTAGGTACGCCCCTGAGTCCAAGGACTAAGTAACCTTTAAGATCTTAAGGTTAGCAGTCTGTCGGAATAGTACAATGCAAACTAGATTTACATTTATTCCCACATAGTTTCCTCTGCAAGGGAATGATATCAATGCATCCAATATATCTTTAATTACATGCCTCTGTTATGTTAGTATTGTTTATTTGGATTGTTTTTTTTTTTTTAATATCTCCCATCGCTATGGTTTGGTAGCCTGAGGCATCAAAAAGGTTGGTTTATTAACTCCCATACGGATTGTAGTAAATGGAGTTAGTTATCCGTATGGTAGCGCGGTAAGATATCCCCTGTTACCCATATCCAACGCAGCAACAGTTAGAATTAAATCTTAATTAGAACCAGTGAACCAACACAAGGCTATAAGAATATTCTTGCTGCACCTGTTAAATTATGAATGTCCCATTCTTATTTGTTTCTGTAATTGTAGATTTTCATTTTATTTTATTTTTAATAATTTTTCGTTGAATATAAAATCTGACCTTTTTTTTTATTAGAGGTCCATGCATTTAAATCCTTGCAAAATGTGAATGATTCCTCCAATATACCGGTAAAAGTTATATATTATTTAAAAGATACATAAGGTTCTTTAAGTGTCTTATACCATAATGCGATGTGTGATACGAACTCCGTATTAACATATACATACATGGGAACTTCTTGGCTCCGGGCCTTCCTTTGCGGGACGCGGCCAGGACTGCACACTGACGTCAGCGGGCGGCCCCGCTGATGTTGGTGGGCGGTCCCACTGACATTGGGGGTGTTCCCACAGCGGAAAACACCCCCATTTAAAGGGGAAATGGGTGGGGAGTGAGGCGTGTCAAGACCCCCCTCCCGCGACCCGGAGGATTCGGGTCTTGACCCGGAGAACCGGAGGAGCAGCGCTCACCCGGCAATCTCCAGGTCAAACCTGCAGAGTTCCCAGGTATGTATATATGGCATACCTGGGAACTCTCAAGGTTTGGTTTTGGGGGTCTAACGTGTTAAGAGGCCTCAGGGTTGGATTAACGAAAGCACAAATGGAGCATTTGCCCTTGGGCCCAAGGTTGTAAATGCCCTACCTGCTGTCTGTTTACTCGCCGCAGTGCAATTTATGTATTTGCTTGTACTACATAGGAGGAACATGGTGGTTCTAGGTGATCTGGGGGTCTACCTAGTGCATGGAGCTCTTCTTCTGGAGCAAGGGTATTTGCACTAGCCACATGTAAAAATGTTGCCCCAAGGCACCATCTGATCTTGCTAGGCAGCACTTGGTAGCCACACAAGATAAGGGGCTCTTGTCTCCGAGCGCTCCCATCTTGGTTTCAACCACTTCAGTAGAAATGTCCTTCAACATGGACATCTCAAGCACGTGACCTCATGACGCAAGCAGCGTTTCAGAAAATGTCGATATCTCCCCATTATTGCGAGTGTCAATTCTCCCGTGGACCCTACCATGGAAGCGGATGAAAACATTGGCATTTTCCAACCTCCTCACAAGATCTATCTTCAACATCCTTGTGGAGAACTAGAGTTATATTTCATTCATGGCCCTGCTTTTCCAGGTTGTTTACCCAGAGGTCTACGGGTCAACCAGGGGGCTCCAAAACCATACGTTGTTTACAGCAATGAAGTCAGTTGAGATCGAAAGCAGAACGAACAAGAGAAATATATCAAACACCAGCTCCTTAAAAGAGCAGAAAGTAACTATCTCTAATGATCGACAATTATTTACCCAATTTATTCAAGCTATAATTAAATTTAAATAAGTAATATACTTTAAGATACAATTCCTGCTCTATGATAAATACTAGAGTTGTAAATGTTACTGTTCAATTTAAATAATCATAAAAAATCTATAATAAAAGTATATAGCAACTTAAAAAAAAAAACGATCATTCTAATTCATCCTAACAATTTCTTGCATCCATCGTAGAGGACAAGTTGACCTCGACGGGCGTTCGGCAGACACTATCACATACAAGGCGTACAGAAATCCGTCCCCAAGTGTTTGCTTTGGTAGGAAATCATCTAATTCACTAAAACAAGTTGTCAAATCCCCTTTTTTTTTTAAACAATACTCCTAGGAAATGCAGACGCAATCTCATGCTCATGACTTTTTCCGCATTCGATGTCATAAAAATTGATCCGATCCCTTATAAAGATGAAATCGATGAAAGGGCAATTCGGCGTGCTCCGAAAATACACATTAAAGAAAAAAACTTCAAAACTACAGATGTGATGCGACCTGATATTTATGGTACGAGTACTGCTAAAAAAAAAAATAAAAACATATGTTTTCTACTGTTTGCCATGGCAACGGATACTTTGCAGCTCAGCTACTGTATATTGGGGGAAACTGTAAGACCGAACAGTGAGGGAATTTAAGATAAGACCAACGACTGATTAAGGTCGGAGTCTTTACAAATATAATAATAATAATTATTATTATTATTTTTTTATATTATTATTGTTATGTACTGTTTTGTAGAGCACCATCATATTCCACAGCGCTGTATGATGGGATGCACAATGCTTGTGAACTTAGATTTCTATCATATGTCTCACAATTATAAAATGTCAGGACGTTATTATTATTGAATCATTCATTACGGAGCAGTCTGATCAATATTTATCAATTCCATGTTTAAGACACACATGGCTGGGTTAGATTACACGGATAAATAGAAGGCTTTGGATTTCAATACAGTCTACAGAGATAACAGGTGTTGTACACGTTTCACAATTTGAAGGTATTTAAAGTGATTGTCATCGTGATATATTCATGTTCCAACCAGATGAAGCACACACAATGTTTCAACAATGCGGATAGATTGGATTTTTCTAAATGTGAATTTCAGGTTTCTGCCATATTCCATGTATCTCTCTGCACATTTATATGTAGTGAATATACAAGAACGTTCCGTTGAGAAGGTGCTCAGAATGGACAGGTCCAATCTTAAAACAATGTGGAGTAAGAAAGATCATAGGAGATCATGAATCTGGAAGTCATAGTGACTAAAAAATGGATATAAACATATTAGCCCACGCCAAAATGGAGCATTTTCTTGAAGTTAATCTATTTTATTGGGCCAACATCAAAAAAGATGTAAAGTTATGTAAACCTTGGGGACTTTAGACATCTCTACTTCAGGTGGAATGGACATTAGAGACAGATAAAGTCCTTTCTTGTCTAGTTCACCAGTTGGGTTTAATTATCTGTGAGCTTACAGTCAGTTGTTCAACCCTACGGATTTAATAAGACGATTGCATTGCATTCAGAGAGAAATTAACAATAAAGGTAGAGGATCTCATGGGGCAAATTCAGATATAAGTTTCCACCTCATTCACTTGTTCTCTCAGGACATTACTGAGTTGAGCTGGCCAGCTAGGTCATCGTAGACCCTGAGTGAATGTAAATGTGTGTATGATATATTTCTTGGATTTCTTGGAGAAGTATCAACTCTAAGAACGTTTGGCCAATTCTGAACTTTTTGTGATCCAAGATACTACAGAGCAGGTATTTTTTTCTTTGGTCATCAACATGGCTTCAGCTCTGTTCTGGTGCCACTGATTCTCTCTCAAACAGTAAAAATACGTTATCTCATTGCATTCATATACACACGCTTTCATTCATACACCCTCTAATAGTATGCTTTTGTTTTATTTTTTCTGGGACTCTACTCCTAGGCTGTTGGCCATGCATGAGAATTGTCACTATACAGTTATAAGCACCAAGGTGTTACTAGGTTCCTCTTCATCCTTTTCTTGCTCGACTGCCCCAAGGTGTATGAATGTGCAACATACCATTTGACATATTTTTGCCTAGTGAGAAGTATTAAGTGCTGCTATTTCCCGTCTCTGGGATGTTGGGTGATTCTATTCCAGCCGTCAGTGTTCTACTTGGATAGAATTACATATTATATATCCTTGCTGCAGGGTCTTTAGCAGAGACATTGATATTAAGCAAGAACCAGGCACACGCACAGGTGAGATTTTTTCTCTCGCTTCAGAGACCTGCCTTAGACATACCTTCAGGGCACAGAATGAGGATTTTCACTGACTTGTTGTATATTTTATATCAACCATTTTTTTTCCCAAAATATGTTCTGTATTAAGAATTCTAGGGAAATATTTTGCTTGAACATAGAAACACAGAATTTGAGGGAAGATAACAAACATTTGGCCCATCTAGTCTGCCTGTTTTTCCTTACGCAGAGACTCAAACCCTAATCAGGCCTTGGTTTCTCCACATGCCTGTCCTACGCATGTTTAATTTCCTTTAAAATTATACAATAATCGGTCTCTGCAATATAAAAATATTCACATTCATTCCTAAAATACAAAATATTGGGATATGCAGGAACTGCGTGCATTAGGATTTGGGCAAATTTAAATATTATCAAAATTTGCCAATTCATACCAATGTCCGAAAATGAGGGGGGAACTTCTAACGGAAAAAAACAAACAAAAAAGAAGCAGTGAGTTCTTTGGTCTCTCTACCTTCTCCGTCAATCGCTTCCGTGTCACTGTCTCCTTTTGTGCTTCGCTTCTCCCCAGTATCCGCTATGTTAACCTTGCCTCCTGACAGACAGAGAAGGAGAATCGTTTCTGCACCTCTCTTACCACCACCCAAATCCGTCTGTATTATTCCGGCCTCTTAGTTCCACAAAAAGCTGGAGCCACGGCTTGCACCTCATGGGCACATCCTCTCCCCCATTCCTCCATCCTGGGGAGAGGACAACGCAGGGGATAGGGCAGAGGCGCAGACCAAAGTAGAAGAAAGAAGACAGAAGAAACGAGGAACATGATGAGGCAAGACAAGAAGTGGAGCTGGGGAAAAGGGAGACAGAGACACGGAAGCAGTTAGGGAGACACTGAGAGAGAGTATGAGAAAGATTGAGTGAGGGTGAATTGAAGTGACAATGAATTTTGTTTCCAAATTGAAAAAGCACTCCGAAGTTTGCTTGAACCGAAAAGGAAGAAAATGGAAAAGGAAGCGAAACTGCAGAGAAGAAGACGGAGAAGTGGAGACATGGAGGCAGTTGTCAGAGAAGGTAGGGAGACACAGTGAGAGAGATTGTGAGAGAGAGTGAGTGAGTGACAATTAATTGAAAAAGCATTCCAAACTTTAGAGCTTACTCTTTTTGATTTGTTTTGTTGGTGCCCCTCCTCATTTTTGGATTTTTGTACAAATGAACAAATTTAACAAGTTTCATTTAAATTAATACAAATTTGATTGCACAACTCATAGAATGTCACTGTATATGATCAGTTTTGCAGATTTAAAAAAAAAATGTAACTATCGCCATCTCCTACCCTGGTAGAATATTTATAAATAAACCTATTTTTCATATTTGGTGATAATATCCCGTTGAGGCTGTACTAAAAACTTAATCAGACATATAAAAAAAATATTTAATTTTTGAACTATGCCAAAACTCATGTGCTCTGACACTGCTATTTTAAACATGTCATCAGAGATTGACAATAGTAATTTCTAGGTTCATATTTCTGATCTGTTCCTGGGCGATGGTCAAAATAATAGAGAAAAAATAGAGGAAAGAGACAAGCTAATCATGTCATAATAATACATCGAATATATTGAACATTTATGTTTCCAAGGTTACTGGGCACTGTCGGGGGATTTCTGACATATAGCAGTGCAATTTATTTTATATTAATGGCTTCATGCAATTTTGTCCCAAATGGGTTTCGACAAAATGTGTAGCGGAAGATTCGGTGCCTTGAGTGGCTTATATCATACGCCGTGTTTCTAGGGTTTCAGATTTTTCCATGGAATCTTTTGAGGTTTTCTTTTTTTTGTTTGTTTAAGTACAGAAACAAAATATTGGTAATAATATTTTAATATTTAGATGTAACTGAATTTTTATGTTTAGCAACCCCCCCCCAAAAAAAAATATTGATTGAGTGATATTTTTAATTTATAGAGACTTCTAAATAAAAAATAAATGTTAAAAAAAATTGTAAAATTTACTGATTTTGGATTAAAAGCAGAAAAATATAGAATGAACAAATCTACACAGCTGCAATTTTTAGTACATAAAATGTATGTACGGTTCTTCTATTCATAAATAGGAAGTTCCTAGGGTAGGCTGCTAGGAGCTTTACCTCTTGAGGGGCGTTTTCTTAGTGAATGGGCAGGGCTAACCCCTTAGTGAATGGGCAGGGCTAACTAAGTGGGCAGGTAATAGGAGGGGAAGTGGGTGGGAAGTGGGCGTGATTAAATGCTGCTTCCTTTCCTTTCCTTTAAAGCCCTTTACCCCCAGCTTAAATTATATTAAATTGGAGTGAATAGTGCATGACCTTCGGTGCATTTCATTGCATGTCTATCGGTATATACACTACCGTTAAATAGTTTGAGGTCACTTACAAATTTCCTTGTTTTTGAAAGAAAAGCAGATTTTGTCCATTAAAATAACATGAAATGGATCAGAAATCCAGTGCAGACGGGGTTAATGTTGTAAATGACTATTGTCGCTGGAAACGGCTGATCTTTAATGGAACATCTTCATAGGCGTATAGAAGCCCTTTATCACTCCCATCACTCCTTTATCACTCCCATCACTCCTGTGTTCCAGTGGTCCTTTATCACTCCCATCACTCCTGTGTTCCAATGGCCCTTTATCACTCCCATCATTCCTGTGTTCCAATGGCCCTTTATCACTCCCATCACTCCTGTGTTCCAATGGCCCTTTATCACTCCCATCACTCCTGTGTTCCAATTGCCCTTTATCACTCCCATCACTCCCATCACTCCTGTGTTCCGATGGCCTTTTATCACTCCCATCACTCCTGTGTTCCGATGGCCCTTTATCACTCCCATCACTCCTGTGTTCCGATGGCCCTTTATCACTCCCATCACTCCTGTGTTCCAGTGGCACATTGTGTTCGCTGAACCAAGTTTAAGTTTAAAAGGCTAATTGATGGTTAGAAACCCTTTTTTAATTATGCTACAGACAGAAATCCTCGTTTTACATGAAAACAGCTCAGTGACCCCAAACTTGTGAACAGTAAGTGTATATTTATATATATATATGGAAAGTTTTATTTTCTAAGTCATATTAAAAAAACGGAAACCGGAATGTTCTTTTAATATGTGAGCTGTGGTTATATCTTTATTCCTACAGCAAATAAACCCCATTCAGCAGCAGATACTGCACCGCATGGCCCTCTATGTTTAAAAATATATTTAATGTCCGCTGACTGATCTTATTTAATCATTTTGCTTTGTTTGACATACAGATCCACGGCAAAAATCAGTACCTGGCATTTTTGAGAGTAGACCTATTCACAGCATGCTGTACTTGTGATCACTTATTTTCTATATGCTACTAGTAATGATAAAAGTCGCGACTGTAGTTTTATATTCCTTCGTACACTCTATTAACCTTTTATCTGCCAGACACTTTGAGGAGCAGAAACAGCTCTTTGGTGCATCTGGAGTTTTATGATACACGCATACTTGATTTTGTTTCCCGATGCATTCACTTACCCAAAGGGTTAATTCACATTAAATACAGTGACGTAAGAACAGATACATATTTCATGTCCCGTCAATCATGTCACTGTGAGAGCGTTAAGACACTGTCTCAGTATTATTAGATGTTTTTCAATCCAAAACTCGCATGTGCACTCCTGGTTCTAGATAAGCATCCAAGGGCAAAGATCTACAGTGGCGCATGGGCATACGAGTAGGGGCTTCCATTCATCTGAAACATTGTGCCTGGTGGGCTGGTGGCTAATAGGGCCTATTAGCGGCAGATTGGTTGTCCCAGTGTGTGGCCGCCAGCTGTATATACGCATCGACAAGAGCTGTAGGTACGTCACTTTGGGGCTGCTGGCCTTAAAGAGAAAGCGCCACCTAGTCATCCCCTGTCTGGCCCCGCAAGTGCGTTACTCTGTTACAGCCATCAATAGGCCCCTCTAACCAAACCCACCATATCCTCAAGGATGTCATGGTTTAATAATAATAATAATAATAATAATTGTGCCACCATTGCCACATGGAATCACTATTGGTCTTTATCCATAATGCGTTATGTCCTTTTTATTATATATTTGCATGGTAGGTATGTACTACTCCATAAAGGAGAATCGTCATTATCACATCTTTTAAAATAACCACATCCATCTGCGATTTGCAAGTGTTTTGGAGGTGGTGAGTTTAAATGAAGCTAAGATCTGGTGGCCGTTGCGGCAAAACTAGAATTATCCGATCAATTTCCTGTCCTGAAGTCCAATGAACAACAATCAGCCACTAGACCCCAATCTATGGAAAAGGGGCCACCTGACTTCCAAAGCCTGCAGGGGCCCAGTCTCAGTGGGTTGCCAGGACCAAAGAAGGGGCCTGTGACACTAATGTTCAAAAGTTTGGGGTCACTGAGCTGTTTTTATGGAAAACAAGGACATTTCTAGCTGTAACATAATCGCAAAAGGGTTTTCTAACCATCAATTATCCTTTTAAACTTTAACTTGGATCAGCGAACACAACATGCCGTTGGAGCACGGGAGTGATGGGAGTGATAAAGGGCCACTGGAACCCAGGAATGATGTGAGTGATAAAGGGCCATTGGAACACAGGAATGATGGGAGTGATAAAGGGCCATTGGAACACAGGAGTGATGGGAGTGATAAAGGGCCATTGGAACACAGGAGTGATGGGAGTGATAAAGGGCCATTGGAACACAGGAGTGATGGGAGTGATAAAGGGCCATTTGAGCACAGGAGTGATGGGAGTGATAAAGGGCCATTGGAACACAGGAGTGATGGGAGTGATAAAGGGCCACTGGAACACAGGAGTGATGGGAGTGATAAAGGGCCATTGGAACACAGGAATGATGGGAGTGATAAAGGGCCATTGGAACACAGGAGTGATGGGAGTGATAAAGGGCCACTGGAACACAAGAGTGATGGGAGTGATAAAGAGCCATTGGAACACAGGAGTGATGGGAGTGATAAAGGGCCATTGGAGCACAGGAGTGATGGGAGTGATAAAGGGCCATTGGAGCACAGGAGCGATGGGAGTGATAAAGGGCCATTGGAACACAGAAGTGATGGGAGTGATAAAGGGCCATTGGAACACAGGAGTGATGGGAGTGATAAAGGGCCATTGGAGCACAGGAGTGATGGGAGTGATAAAGGGCCATTGGAGCACAGGATCGATGGGAGTGATAAAGGGACTATAAAGAGATTCCATTAAAAATCAGCAATTTCCAGCTACAATAGTCATTTACAGCATTAACCCCATCTGCGCTGGATTTCATGTTATTTTAATGGTTTGCTTGGCTTTCAAAAACAAAATTTCTAAGTGACCCCAAACTTTTGAACCACCATGTATACACCCATTACAATATCTCAGTCTTGGGGTTAGTTACTAGTAACGTGTAAAGTAAGAACAAATCCGTCCCACTGTATTGGGGAAAGATGAAGGATACACATTTTATTCTTTAAAAAAAAAAGGAAACTGCCAAAAACATGAGTTCAATGCTTAATTTATAGGATGCATTATTCAAGAACAATATTCCTGGGGATCTGGTTTCCTCTTTATGAAAGCACATCTGGCATTTCTCATATTCAATGAAGGATACGTTTCATCTCAGACTCGCAATCCAGGCATCTTATTCTCCGCTGTGATGAGCTATTTGTAAATAATTTAATAGGTCTGTACTGAAAATCATTAGCCTTTTTTTCACTTGAATATCTCTTGTTGGGCTAAATGTTAAAAATGTTTGCCAAATTAAAGGGATTTTCCCCAATAATAAGTACAGTATGTAATACATATAGATTTTTTTATATATATATAATTTCTACTTTAACATTAAAGTAAAATAAAAACGTCACTGACCCCATTTTATACTGCCTGACCTCAGGTGAGCCCGGAACATGGTTGGTGTAAATGTTCCTGTGTTCTTTATACTTGACCTGGCTTTTTCTTGATCTGGCTTCTGGCTCCTGATTCCTGGTTCCGCTTTTGTGGTTCTGCTTCTGGTCCGGTTTCTGGTTCCTATCTGTTTGGATCAGAGGTTGCATCTTTTTAAGACCCAAATTCCTTTGTCCCTTTTTCCTCCCCTGAAGTCCCTCTTTTTTGGTGCTCAGAATGCTTACTAGGCATGAGGTTATCACAGGGTTCTACAGCCTAAAAAGCTCCAATTATTTATAGAAACAGCAGGGGATCTCTTAATGAACCTAAATATATTTTTCTTCTTACCTAAGATAATACCTAACCCTACCTAATATAATAATAATAATAATAATAATAATACCTAACCTTACCTAATATAATAATAATAATACCTAACCTTACCTAATATAATAATAATAATAATAATAATAATACCTAACCTTACCTAATATAATAATAATAATAATAAAAATAATACCTAACCTTACCTAATATAATAATAATAATACCGTATTTGCTCGATTATAAGACGACCCCGATTATAAGACGACCCCCCAAAATCAAAATATTAATTTAGGAAAAAAACAAAAAGCCTGAATATAAGACGACCCTATAGGAAAAAAAGTTTTACCAGTAAATATTAATTCATGTAAATATATTTTTTAAATTTCCTTTTATTTGCCAACCTGCCCCCCCCAGTTATGCCACTCTGCCCCCAGAAATGCTTTATACCCCCCCTATTTGCCACTCTGCCCCATGATATGCCTTATACCCCTATATGCCAGAGTGGCATATAGGGGTATAAGGCATATCATGGGGCAGAGTGGCAAATAGGGGGGGTATAAAGCATTTCTGGTTAAAAGGCATATCATGGGGCTGAGTGGCATATAGGGGGTTAAAATGCATTTCTGGAGGTATATATGCATATCATGGGGCTGAGTGGCATATAGGGGGTTAAAATGCATTTCTGGAGGTCCACTCAGCCCCATGATATGCCTTTTAACCCAGCATGTACTGGCTGCCTTGGCTTGATAGGAGTGTGATTGCTGCTAACAGCAATCACACTCCTATCAAGCCAAGGCAGCCAGTACATGCTGGAACCTGGGGATGATAGTAGTGGGATTACAGCCTCCCTATGCCATGCTACAACCCCCACCCCCCTTACACATCCATGCTATCACACACAAACACACATTCACAAACATTTAAATACTCATTCATTCCATTAATCACACATACTTCACACATTAATCACACATACTTACCCAAAAACCCTCCCCCACCCCCTTACCTGAACTGCAGATCTCTCACTCGAAGACTTCTGCAGGGGACCGGCTGTACCAGCAACTTCTCTGGCCCCGCCCCCAGAGGAGGGAGGGGGAGATAGAGTTCTGTGAGGAAGCTACAAGCTTCCTGTCCTCCTGCTTCTAACGGAAGAGACGCTGCTCGCGACCGGTAAGCAGCATGGCCCCAGCCATTTTTTTGGGGTCTGATTAGAAGACGACCCCGATTATAAGACGAGGGGTATTTTTCAGAGCATTTGCTCTGGAAAAAACCTCGTCTTATAATCGAGCAAATACGGTAATAATAATACCTAACCTTACCTAATATAATAATAATAATAATACCTAACCCTACCTAATATAATAATAATAATAATAATACCTAACCTTACCTAATATAATAATAATAATAATAATAATACCTAACCTTACCTAATATAATAATAATAATAATACCTAACCTTACCTAATATAATAATAATAATAAAAATAATACCTAACCTTACCTAATATAATAATAATAATAATAATAATAATAATAATACCTAACCTTACCTAATATAATAATAATAATAATAATAATACCTAACCCTACCTAATATAATAATAATAATAATAATAATAATAATAATAATAATAATAATAATAATAATAATAATAATAATAATACCTAACCTTACCTAATATAATAATAATAATACCTAACCTTACCTAATATAATAATAATAATAATAATACCTAACCTTACCTAATATAATAATAATAATAATAATAATAATACCTAACCTTACCTAATATAATAATAATAATAATACTAATAATAATACCTTACTTAATATAATAATAATAATAATAATACCTAACCCTACCTATAATAATAATACTAATAATAATAATAATACCTAACCTTACCTAATATTATATTAATATTAATAATAATAATACCTAACCTTACCTAATATAATAATAATAAAAATAATAATAATACCTAATCTTACCTAATATAAAAAAGTAATAGTTAATAATATTATTAATAATGATTTGTTAAGCCCAACTCCTAGCTTTGCCCCTTTGTTTAAATTCTTGGTTGTGTCTTAAATTCAGAAGCCATACGCTATCTCATGCATGTTTAAATTCATTGTATTAGCCTCTACCGCTTCTGATGGGAGGCTGTTCCACTTATCTACCTTCCTCTCTTGCAGTAACAGGTAATTATAATTGCACACATATAAAAGACCGGTAACTTTTAATATATTTTAGGAATATAATTATGCCTATTTTCTTAAGAATAATTTTAATTTCTGAAACATGTTATCAGTATATAAAATATATTTAATTATATATTTGATATATATCTCTAGCCAAAGAAATATGTGAAGTTAACAGAAAAAAAGAATTATTAGTACATAATGCTGATATCCATCTGCTTAAGTGGGGAAACAGCGTTTAAACAGTTTGCGTATAAGGTGAAAATATTATTTTTATTCTATTTTTAACAGAAAAACCAAGATCTGCTTAGCTTAACAGATCTAAATGAATATATAATCCAATTTATGTAATCTAACATTTTTAGTGATTTGGTTTTGTATTATTGCAAATCTAAATAGGCATCAAGCTGAGCCCAAGAAAGAAATGGAAAACGGGAAATTTCTGAGATGTACTTAATGAAACCAGCCGCAGCAGCAGAGCATTGTGTGAGTTATTCTTTAAATTCTTTGTTTCTTTTTAATTTTGTTCTATTATTCTTTCAAAAGAATTTAAAGATTTAAAAAAAAAAAAAAAAAAAGCGTTAACCTGGGAAGTAAATGTTAGTATTTTTATAAATCCAAACAATTGTAAAGAATAAAATTTAATTAAATTATAAGGAAAATATAAACAGTGTATAGTCTGCCATGCCAAAAATTACAACAATAACTATATAAATTTCACAAATCTATAAATGTTATAGTAACGTCAATCCGTGTTTTATTTTAGATTGGCTACCGTCATCTGTCAATAAATTACCTATTATTAAATGAGATTTGTCACATTGATTATTTGGGCCATTAAGAGGAGGACTTGCTTGCGTGATTTGGATCATCGTCCTGCTGCGTAACCCAACTGCGCTTGAGCTTTTTTTTTTTTTTTTTTTTTTTTTTTTTTTGAAGCCCGAGGTGCGTGCTTCTTTGGTGCCACATTCCGTGCTCAGAAGAGGCAGCGGAAGCCCTATACGAAACTGGGTCCCCACAAGGGGAACCCAGACAAATTCCTTCCCCCCCCATGGGAGGGTCGGCTCTTGGGACTCTCCCCGAAGGGTGAGACCCCATTGCCGTGGGGCACTCCCATGAGGAAGTAACCCCCTTTAGGCTTCACCACCAGAAGGCAGTGTCCGAAATCAAAAGTACCAAATCGAAAAAACAAATCGTGAACGTGGCCTCGCATAAAGGTTTGGTGACCGTGAAAATCCAAATCAAATTAATTGGCACACGTGCTTACACACATTGTGATATATAAATAAGAATAAATAAGGGCAGGCCATAACTGACCCAGCCGGGTTCAAAAATAAATTCCTCTCCATGCCCGAATGGTGCGATGGAGGGAGTGCAGGATCCACCTGTGCAAAGACGTGCGCTCACCATGTGCAGCGGCGTGCAAGACTGCACATGGTGACTCCGACATTTCTATCAGGGCAATCTAGGCACCTCGGGCTCCATGCATTCCCAGCCCTAAGGCCAGCCCTAACTGCGCTTGAGCTTTTGGTCACAAACTGAGGAGCGGATGATCTCCTTCAGGAATTCAAGTAGAGAACACACTTTATGGTTCCATCAATTGTGGCATTACATGAGTTACGGTGAGTAAAGGTGATGGAAAACCCTTCCACTAAAATTAAGGGGTTAGTAGAAGAATTATTAAACTCTCATCTACAGACACCAGACAAGCCAGAAGGCTTGTTTTCCCTCAGAAATCTCATGGTGCTGCCACAACCACAAGGGATTCTGGGTAGGTGCATGCAAATAAGGCTAACAAATCACCTTTGCCTCTATATCCACTTTATACATGGATCCCTTGAAAGTACTTCTGAGGGGAGTACAAGAGGGAAAAACAAGCCTTCTGGCTTGTCTGGTGTCTGGCGTTCTACTATCAATCATGGCAAATGGCTCAGATCCGGAAGCAGCAAAACAGCCCCAGACCATCACACAAGCACCACCATGTTTGACTGCCGGTATGATGCTGTAATTGTGGAATTGTGTTGGCTTTACTCCAGATAAAACAGGACCCGTGCCTTCCAAAAAGTTCCACTTTTGACTGCTCAGTCCACAGAATATTATCCCAAAAATCTTGAGGTCATCAGGATGTTTTGGGTCAAATGTGAGACGAGCCTTTGTGTTCTTTTTGGAATCTTTTTGTTGGTCCTAATTTACTAATCTCCCTGGTCCCTTCCCCATCTAGTCTACCTTATCTACGCAGCATTGCAGGGGTTAACGGCAGCGTAAATCCGTAGGATCGCGAGGAGTTAAAGGTCCGTGCAGCCGACCAATAGAGTCGCTCTTATGGACCTTTAACTTCTGTTCCCTCCCCAGGCCTAGTTTCGGCTTCAGGAGTTAAAGGTCCGTACGAACGACTCTATTGGTCGCCTGCAGGGGGCTCATCTGACATCAACCAATGAAGAGCATTATTATTATTATATTATTATAATAATTATTATATTATTATATAATAGTCTAAACACTGAGTTTTGTTCTGTGCCAGACCCCCTTCTTATGATAATATTCCTGGGTTTTTTTTATAATTTTATCCTTTTTTTATTTTTTATGACCCCATTAGTTCTTCCATTTTTAATCATCATAAAATAAAAAAAGTACCTTTGAAATAAATTGTTAACTCTTTCAA
This sequence comes from Spea bombifrons, assembly GCF_027358695.1. Taxonomy (NCBI): domain Eukaryota; kingdom Metazoa; phylum Chordata; class Amphibia; order Anura; family Pelobatidae; genus Spea; species Spea bombifrons. Next base: position 104,918,206 of record NC_071091.1, on the reverse strand, counting down.
AAGAGAAATATCATTCCAGACTATATTTGATATATTGATTTTTAAAAATATTTCTAGTTATTTTTACACAATTTCCTACATTCAACAAGATTAGGAAATCCATTGAGTATTAAATATAAATGTTTTTTTAAAAAAACTTCTAAATTATACAAATCATTCCTATCTCTTATAAAGCGATGCATTCTCAATAATTACTTTTTGTCTATGTGGTACTTGGAAGTGAATTTGATTCTTTTGAACTATTGTATTATTAAATCAAACCTTTAAGCAGAATAATAATACATAATAATAGCATCAAGATAATTATTATTATTACGCATTCATAAATTTCAATACTTTGCGATTGAGCTACCAACACAAATAACATGCAATGAAAGCTGCAATAATAACACTTTTCAATCCGTTAGCACTAAATTTCTATGGAGAATTTCTTGTTGACAGCATTAATAACAGCCCAGAAAACGGCACTCATAAAATATTTAGCGTAATAAACAAATCGCAAGTTCTCCAGTGTATATTAAGGGAAATGCAAAATAAAATATCTAATGCGTGCTAAATGTCACTGAGAATGAAACCATAACCTTGTATTTGGGGTTATTTCTTAAAAGCGTTTATGGTAAATTATTATCATCAGAACCATCTCATTTTTATGTAGTCTTATTACCATAGCAACCAATCTATCAATCCCCATTGCTTTGACAATTGCACAGGTTGTCTTATGTAGGCTTCTCAGTAGGCTACCCACAGCTCTCCTTCTTCAGGGGGAGTGGTTTTGTGAGGGGGCAGGGCTAGCTGTCTGTGGGGGTGGGGCTAGTCATGTATCGAGGGAGAAGTTAGCCCCAGACAGTATAATAGTGAGCAGAAAGTAGGAGGGAAGTGGGCGGAGAGTAGGTTGGCATTGGACACGGCAAAGTGTCGCATTCCCTGCCCCCCAGGAAGAGGAAAGACCCGGGATAGCAGCGCTTCATCTGAGGATTCTGGGCCAAACTCAGAGAGTTCCCATCAAACTGAGTGCTAGATCTGCCTGGACCACTGTAAGTCCTATTATTATAAAGTGGAAACGTCTAGGAGTACCAACAGCTCACCCACGAAGCGTTAGAGTGCGCATTCACTGAGCGGGGCCACGGAGTGCTGAGGCACGTAGCTCACAAAAAAATCACTACCGAGTTCCAAACGGCTCCTGGAAGCAACATCAGTGCAAGCCCTGTGCGTCTGGAGCTTCATGAAATGGGTTTCCATGTATAAGCAGCACAATGTATATGTGCACAATGCCAAGCATCTCCTGGAGTGAGGTAAAGCACATTGAAGTAATGTTCTCGTTAATTAAAAAATTAATAAATCTCAAAACATAATGCTAAAAAAGTGGAAACCAAATACTTTGTCAATTAACATATAAAAATCAACACATGGAGCTATTCCTATGCCTTTGTATCCATAATCCACCCGAGTACAATGAATAGCTCCCTACAAGGGTTAAAAAAGGTAATAAAGTCCAGAGAAAGAGGCTCAGAGGCTCAAAGGGGTCACTACTGTGTATCAAACTATCATGCTATATCCTAACAGAAATGCTTATATTATATACAAAGAGATAAGGGATGGCGAGTGCAGATACAGCTTCTTCAAGCAAAGATAGCACTTAACAGAAGATGGAATTATACCCCTGTATATAAGGATCAAAAGGAAAGAAAATCGATACTTATTGTGACAATACATCCGTTGTGTAATGCAGGGGGCAAAGAATAGTTTTCTAGATTAAAAAATAAATAAAACCTATAAAAATATATAAAAATAAAACCTATACATTTAACAGTCATAGAAATCAAGAACGGAAATGTGGATTTGTGTAAGAAAATATAAGCAACGGTTAATTAATTACATCATTGGATACAATTTCTTATCGAGAGATAGGCACATGGGTTTAGAGCTGGAGATACATCATAAGCAATTGAATGACAAATGGGATAAAACTGTTGTATATGTTGTACTGGGTTTATTAATTGAGATAAAATTGTATCCTTTGTATTATTATTATTTTGTTATTATTATCTTTTATTAATATAGCGCCAACAATTTAGCAGTGTTTCAGGTTTTTTATTTAGTTTTTTTTTCTTTGACTTTAGGTGAGGATTGTTATTTGATTTTATGCATCCATGGGATGTTCCAATGGTAGAAAAAAGTATTTTAAAAAAGCGCTTCTGACGGTCACTTCAGCACTCCTCCACCCAACCAGGGGGCATCTCGACCCGGGAGCCTCTCCAACTCCCCTCTCCTTGGTAGGAACTCTTACTTCATTTGTCAGACGTAAAAATTAACAAACTAGTACAAAGAGGCTTTGATGTCTCAGATACGCTGACTGCCTCAAGCGTTTCGCGCTTACTAAGGCACATTAACTATATGCCCGTGTTAGGCTATCAGAGAGCTCTCCGACTTCTAGGGGAGTGGTTTTGTGAGGAGGCGGTGCTAGCCATCCATGGGGGCTGGGTTTGCTTTGTGAAGGGAGGGACTAGTCATTTAAAGGGGCAGGTGTAGCCTCAGGCTCGGAGAAAGAAGAAGCTGACCCAGAGACTCTGAGGGACTCTCCAGATATGATTGATTTAACTCCTTCTTTGAATTTAACTCTGGTGGTGTCATTGCAAAGAATAAGAGTTCTATAAAGTAAATATTTTTTTATTTCTAGAATGTGTTACCGTACATAATGGGTCATGATCTTCTGGAGAATGGACAACACATCGCATCCGGGGCCCCGCAGTACTGCAGGAGCTTCTGTGACGTACACCAAGATTGCAATTCAACTCCGTGTTTTAAATGTAAATATATTTATCGCAAAGAACATGAATTTCTGCCAAGATGCTTAAAAGGAAAACCTCATCACTATGAATTATAATTAGGCTTAAGTTTATGATTTATATTATTTGATGACTACTGTTTGAAAGTATAGGACTCCTGCTGCTGTGGATAAGAGCTATCATAGAATAATGGGTCATCATGGCTGACATGTCCACAACAGGGGACAAAATACAAGACTTTATTTTAATGCCAATATTGCAGCATTTTAGTCATAACAAGACTAAATCCGTGATGGTCACTACATTACTATGGCTTATTTAATATTACCCGCATTGGTTGGGATGTGGACTCATCAATGTGTTGTTGTGATTATAGGATATGCCTGCTAAACATCTGAGCAGTTAGCGAATGTAGTTTGGATTTTTGGTAATTGAATACCATACTTGTGAATCTGATTTCATCTTGTCTTCTTCATTGTCTTGTTTAGACAGATTGTTGAAGAGCCTGACCCAGCCAATGAATATAATGGCTTGAACAACGATGGAGTTCGGTTATGGACAAGTGTACGTTGTAACCCCTTCAACCCCATGCCGTCATGAAAAAGTGTGCTTTAAAACCTGTGATGCCGGCATGGAGCCTCTTCAGTAGCGGCGTGTGCGTCTGTCTATATCGTTACCCAATGGTCTCCACCATTGCAGAGGGCCATCATTGAACCCTAGGGCTCAGGAAGTCTTACACATAAAAAGCAAGTCTTCCTATAGGTTTGGTTCTTATTTGTTGCTGGTTGGTTCCTGTCCGTCCATGACAAAATGATGTATAGTTTGTGTGGGTGCCCCCAAAAAATAAAAATGGGAATCATGGTGGTACAAATATTGCAAAAATGTCAAAAAGCTTGAGGTTTTTTGGGTACGAATACCAGTAAGTGTTAAATTATTATTATAACACAAAGTCTATGTTGTTGTCAGCAGAATCACTAATCAACAGAAGTATTACACATATTATTACACATATTTTACAGTTCTGCCTCCCACGATAACATGATCATTCACGCTACCCCCATCTCATTTTTACATTAATACCGCTCACTTTAACAGGTATTTTTTTTTTCTTCTTTGCAGTCAATAAGTTTAAGCGTCATTAGCTAATGAGAAAAAGAAAACGTGCGTCTTTCATCCCCCGATGCGACAAAATTGTTAGTTCAAACAAAATAAAAAGCGATTAAAACAAGAGATTAACATTTCCGTAATGTAATTGAATGGCAAGCCTTTTCTTTATAAATCACCTGGAACCTATAACAGCAATTGGCTAATTACGTTTAAATTAATTATTCTTAGTAGCATTGCTTTTATCTTTGAACCATACACAAGGCATTTTTTAAATTTATATTGTTTGTTTCTTAACAAGACACTTGACAGGTATGTTTATTCTTTAACAACGCAGTTGCCAGATGGCGTGCTTCAGGGTACGATGCAAGAGGGAGATATAATGTATCAAGATTGTATACGGAAATACATTCTCGCCTTTTCCCAAAATGCACTTTTTTCGGTTCTATTAACCAATTGCGTGACTTTTTGCACATTTCTCCGAAGCGCCCCGCCAGCAAAAATTTCTTTATGCATCCGTTAGAATTTACGAGAACTTATTACGACATATTGTCATCTAACGGTGGGAAGTAAAATGTCCACTTTGAGAATGTGGAGCAATCTAGAACTAGCTAATCGTCATTCCGGGCAGATGGTGTTTCCCGGCTAACTATATTAAATACCTCCTTGGGTCCAATTATTGGAAAAAGAAAACAGTCTTTAACTTCAGTGTGAGTTTAGAGATTAAAAAAAAAACACACATCAACAAGTGAACGTTATAAATCACATTGTTGGGTTTGGATGACGTTTTTTTTTTTTTAATCGTCTGGCTTTTTTTGCCCCATTTTATTTTTGGGGACGACCTTCTGTTATTGGGCTGCAGATAAGGAGTCCATGGCTACTTTGATCATGGCATTTAAGATAAATATCCTTTTTAGTTTGTTTTTACATGTTTTGGGTTTATTAGATGCGCTGCAGCCCCCTACCTGGCATACTTACAGATGAGGGGTAGGTGCAGTTTGTTTCTGGGTTTTTTTTTACCTATTCATTTGATTTTAGATATATTTTTTATATTTTTATTTATTTATTTATCGTGATGTGTAACCCCTCGCTTCTAATTGGCACAGAGCGCGCGGGGCATTTTTTTTTACTATATTTAATCCCAGTCCTTAACAAAAGGAAAGGGGGTAATTATTAGGAGGCGAGGAAACAAGATCCACTTGCCAGCCTTTCTTGGCAGTTTTTTTTAACCTATTATTTTTTTATTACTGATATATTTAGAGGTTTGTTTTTTTAAAGCAGTTTAACGTTCAGTAAAGGTTAAAGGTGTCGATGAATCCCTTGTCCTAAAGGTTTGGAGGAGCCTCATAATTCTTTATCGTCCCTCAAATGTTTCTACGAGAAGATGGCCCTGCTAGTCTCTTCTTCTGCCTCATGCCAGTTCGTGTCTGGTTTGAAGACTATATACAAACCTATGGGGAGCGAAAAAGCAGAGATTTATGTCCATGGAGGCATAGATATTTTCTCCCAGACAAAAAAAAATCACACAAAGAAGAAGCATGGGGCCCCAGGGCCCCTGAAAATTGAGACCTTCTAGAAGCGCCTCCTGCAACCTCTATAGAAATGCAGCTTATGGAGGAAAATGGCCGTCAAGTTCATGTCTGTCGCTATTGTTCATCCCATGAAGATACATTAAAAAATTGTAATACTGTTGAAAACATCTATGGTTCTATGCTCTATTCCAACAATAATGTTAGTATGTAAAGATGATTTATCAACACTACAAAAATATTTATATATCATTAAAAAAACTGCATCTGAAGCCACTCGTTATTGGAATAATATCTTAATGAATGCTTCTTATTTCTACATTTCTATTGAGGATTGAGTCTTAACATCAAGAAAACCGGGCAGACTAGACGGGCAGAATGGATCTCATCTGCCGGCAAATTCTTTGTTTGTTATAAAATTGTATTATTCTATAGAAAATAACCAAACTACCTTAACTGTGATCGCTAGGTAAAACTTTAACCCAACTTTGTTTCTCTCCCCTAATCCGCCGCCCGTTTTGAATATTAGCATTATGCATATAACTACCGAACAAATTTAAATACCGAATTTCAAACTATTATATTCTACCAATTATAACTCGGGTCATCACATAAACTCAGCCCCAGGGAATATCGCACCTGGGGCCAAAAATAGTTTCATTCGAATGCAGATGCGATATAAGCTATATTTAGATTCTAGAAGTTATTGGCAAACAAAAATGTATTTTTGTTGTCATGGTGATTTTCCTAATATCTTAATAGCGACTTGAGGTTTTACAAATGAAATCATATCTTGTGTGTGTAAATCCATAGGTTGAGTAAACATGGCAATCTCTTTAAGTATAGCTATGTAAGAATACCCAAAAAAAACCTAAAAAGACAAAAAAATACTTTTTTATTTCATTATTTTTCTTTTCTGAATTCCTCAGGTCTCCACCCTGACCAAGAGTGGCTGACGATTGTCCTCTTCATCCTCCAACATGGGGCATAATAAGAGCAACCTGGAGGTATAGTAAGTGACTTTTTTCATTCGAGTGCCGTCCGGGTCCTGCTTAGAGCATTGTCCCCAGCTTCCTGCTGTGGAGCGACGTGATATGATGTCATATCCTGGCACTCTATGACCTAAAGGCACACCAAGCATTTAGTCTAATCAGCTCTATATTGGACCAGCTGGGGAGATCTCCCTAGTAACTGCCCCATTGAGCAGTGGCAAAAGACTTTGTTGGGTATAGTCTCCAAGAAGAAACCCATCAACCTACACAAATATCCTGAGTGAGGAATGGTCCCCATTCTGTGCCTCCCCATTCCATCTGGGATCCAAATTAATTTAAAAAGGTGCTTTTTACCCCAAACACTGACACGTATGGCTTCACAATCCTTAAATATTATAATCAATATTAGTTAATTTGTTACATGAAACAAAACTGGGAATCAAAATAGAAATTCTTCACGGAGATGAATTATTCAGCTTGCTAACATTTGAAGCTGCAATGAAATCCTGTCTAGCGTACGCTGTGATTATCAAGTCAGGGCCGCATTTGTAATTCATAAAGATCTCTTACCAGTTGTTCAGATCAAATGTCCACTTATTAGCAAAATGACAATCAACAATGTGAGACATCTGCTCATTATGCAAAGCTGAATTCTTTGTGCTTTGCAGATTATATCAGAAGAATTTTAATGCAAATGCGGTATATTTAAAAAAATAAAAAGCATTCTTGGTATTGCTTAAGTAATGTTAATATTTATATAAAAAATATAATAGAGATCAACGTAATATTTTATTACTATAATCAAAATAATTTTGCTAAGAGATTTTTTTTTCTAGAAATAAAATAAGCCATAAATTATAAAAAAAATATCAATACATAGTGGTAAATATAGATTAAGTAAGCAATAAAAAAAACCCACCTTATGTGTTATACCATGGGGACGGCCATCTTAACTTCCTGTTCTCAGGATCGGCATAAATATATTTTCCCCAATTATTTATCTCTCCCTTGTTAGGTTCCTGATTTTTGTTGATTGGTTCAGGCAGTTTTTGTAAGGGTGCAGCGAGGAGAAGGCAGAGAACTTTAGGACATCTAAGGCATGCTAGATATGTCAACTTCTGCCACAAATCTCATCATCTTAGTAAAGTACAAACAATGAGAAGGTGACAGCTTTTTGGACAATATTTGTTACATGTTAAGCAATTATCACAAGATATTGGCTAGTTGGGTTAGCATTATTTAAAGGTCTTGCTATAGACAAGAGAGAGCTGATTTCCTTCCCAATACGTCAAGACTATGATGGTAGACGATGGATCCAACTAGACCCTGGTCTGATGCCACAACACTATTTGAAGAATAGCCTGTAAAAAAGACAGAGCACACGTTTATTCCATAAAAAGAACATATTTATATACTTTTTAAATAATTTGCTCCCTTTTTAATTGACTTTCGTGGGGCGTTTTTGGGTTCTGGCCAACAGCATTAGGAAGTGATGGCACAAAAAAGCAGCATTACTCTGTAATAATCTAGAAAAGAATCTAGAAAGAAAACATTTTGCTTGTCACATAACGTTATCGCAGGTCTCTCGAGTTTAATTTACAGCTTCCCTCCGTTAATAGTTAAATTGGACAGTCTCTGATCTCAGCTGCCGCGGTTATGTCCCGTACGTCAGCCGCGTCTGTGTGCATTTCCATTAAGACGGTAGCTGGGGACTGCTGAGAATCGAGCGCGGTATGAAATTATTCCATTTACATTTAAAGACGGTGAATCGCCTTCTTCGAAATGTTACTGAGCACAGTAAGAGAGGCTGTTTTATCTCCCCATGTTCCCAGAGAAATATATTTACATCTCCCCTATCCTCATTGATAGGGAATGTTAATTAGGGTAACGCGCGGTTAGGTTTTTCCTTAAATGATACATTAAAAACAGAAAACATAAAAACATTTTAATGACTTAAGTGGCATCTTATCAAAACTTCAAAATGACCCTTTAACTAAACTCTGACTTTTTTTGCATGCACGAGTTACAATTCACAAAATAATGCCAAGTAAAGGCAATTTATAATTATTTTATTTTTGTTTTTTCTCCACTCCAAGTGTGATGGGCAGGGGTAATTAAAGTACTCTTGGGTATATGCCCCTCACCCTATCTGTGCCATTAAGCCTCAACTCACACACTTGAGAGCTGTAGACCCCATCCCATGTCTCTCCCCCTCATTTCCTTCATCTCCCGTGAGCTGGAAAAGGCAATGGTTTGTATTATATTAACCCCTTAAGGACAATGGGCGGTCCCTAAACCCAATGATTTTTAGCCTGTACATGTACCGGCTTTGTCATTAAGGGGTTAAATAATGTTTAAATAAAATATGTCCCCATAGTAAATTGCCTTTGGATGCTGAGCAGGTGAATAATAAAAATCATTGCCCCCTCCCCCGCCACGCAAAGTGCAAAACCTGTGGTTGCAGAAGTATTTTGTTTTACTTTTCAAGGTCCATCCCAACAAAAATAAATAATCTGATCTGTGCCATATGGCAGCAGATTGTAAAATAGCCCCTCTTTACGTGGTAATGTTTAAATATACGCTAGTACACCAGCGGCCCCCAGTGTTTGGAGTTTGCATTGCACCCTTCATAGACTTCAACAGGCCCCGTTGATTTGAATAGAGTCTATAGACTTGAATAGACCCCATTTAAATAAAGACAATAAAGGGAATCAAGGTGTAAATTGCACCACTCGTTACAGGAGCAACTGAGCCATTGAGAAAAATACATTTCAAAAGAAGCTGTTTTGAAGGTATAGTCGCACATTAAGGGCAGGAATATCATACCACGTCTGTACATTGCATTGTACCATATTGCTATTCAGTTACTTAAAACCCTATTGTCCGACGTCTTGGAAAGATTAAATATTAAAAGGATACAATAACACAAATGCATATTGCCATTATTTACATGCTATGAAAAATTCTGAGATCCGCTCAGGTGTTCTCTGTGGCATATTCTTTCCTAGAGTCGCAGTTGGGGGGGGGGCAGTAGCCCTTCTGCCAAAAAGCCCTGGGAAAGATCTTTTCTCCTTGGACCATTTGGGGAGATCTCCTTGTACCCGGCACATATACACTACAGAACACTTTGCCTAACAGGCAGAGCCTCCATAGTCACCTTACTTCATGCAACGTATGCAGAGCTCCAGGATATGAAGTCATATCCCGGCGCTCAGTGTAGTAATCGGCAGCCACGGAGGTAAGTGGTATGGGGTGGCTGGGGTGGTGTCCTGGGTCATGCCTAAGGCACCACCCAGCCAAGATACCTCTCTCGGTGTTATGTGAAGCAGATAATTGATAGGGTACATTTGATAGGTGACATGGTGACCTACAATCAAGATTTTTGGTTCATTGCTCATATCTGATTAGCATGTTCTCTCTTTCTTTTCTCTATAGACTTTCAACATTAATAGATGAGACACCAAGAACAGAAGAAAAAAACCCAGCATGAGACATCTTATCCTCTCTCCCACCTACGTCTTCTCCGCGGCAATAAAGAGGTTGGATCACCGTAAAGAATATGTGAATTCCCAGCCGTCAGAAGTGTTTTGCAAATTATACAAAAAGGTCGTCCGTTAAAAGACACCCCCATCAATCAAACATAAATCAACATGAATCTTTCTGTGTCGTCGGCAAGACTTTGGAATACTGCTAAAGCGTAGAGTAAGGAAAGCTGATAAGTGGCTTTCGGACGTGGAAGGCGGCCAGATGTTACCACATAAGCAACAAGGACACAGCAAAAAAAAAGGCTGTTTCAATCATTGTAGACAAAGCCCAGAATATCTCCTTTTTTTTATTTCCTTGGAAGGTCGCGTGTCTAAATTTTTTTATATGTAGGTTTCAAAACAATAAATCAAATAGAATGCGAAACAGACGTTTGAATTTATTTGTACGTTTCCTATTTTCACTTATTGCAGGCAATCGCCTGGATAGACGAGCCCGGCAACGAGAACAATTCCTATTCATTAAGGAAACGATCATATTGGTGATAGAATTTAAGATTCTGTCTGATGTTAAAATATTTTTTGTTTTATTATATATTATTATGTTTATTTATTATATATATTATGTTTTATTATTATTATTTTAATAGACATACCTGCCAAGTGTTTCTTTCTAAGAGACGGGCCCTTCTTTGAGCCCTAAACTCCAGTGTCCGTCTTTCCTCCTCTGATGTCCCTTTTTTCTTGGAGTTCAGTATGATTGCATGGACCCCAATGTTTCAGGGGTTCAAATTGGAGATAAGTCTGTCCACCTCGGTTCAGTTGATTTATTTTTTTGTGTTTTTTGTTTCGTTTTCGTTCTTTGCTCAATTCCCGTCCGTACTGTGCTGGGATTCCACCTGAAAGATACGATATGTGGGGCCTAGACGTGGGCTTCTGCTGTACTATTGTACTTTTGGCCCTGACCCCTGGGGCCTTTACTTTGGGCTCCTTGTTTCTCCTTTTTCGAGGGGTTTTGTTATCTGCCATGTATCCACTGTGATCTCTTGCATATTGTATTATCTCTCTGTATGTATCATCGCCTTTTGCGCTATGTACCTTAGATGTATGGCTGTGTCTGTTTTTTAATAAACGGTGAATTGACAAATTGGAGATAAGAGTATCTCCCCAACCAGACCATATTCTCCACTACCTGCAAAAGCAGGACAGTGGAGCAACTACCCGAGACAGGGCCTAAAAATCAAGACTGTCCCACAAAAACTGGGACTGTTGGAAGGTATGCGAGTGCATCAGTGTTCTATCTACAAAAAAAAAGTACCCCTAAAAACATTTTTAAATCACTAGAAAATGTTTTTTCTATATACAGGTTTTTAAGTTGATACCTTTGATTGGACCAACATAGAAAAGGGATGTCGAGTTACGTGTTAGGGACCTCAGAGGTCTCTTCTTCAGATGAGGATCCTTGCACTTTGTGTAAGGACTCAATTTTCTCTGGAGCTGATAAAGCAATATCCATTTTTCTTCCCCCCACACAGGTGTGCGAATATTGTTAAGCATCCTGACATCCATACATACTAACGATACCCTTAGGTGTGCGACGGTTGTTAGATTGTTACGATAGACATTAACATACACTGAGGAATGTGAATATTGTTAAACCCACTAAAATAGCTGTTAACACTTCCCCGAGGTCTCTGAAGCTTGTTAACACTACCGAGATCGATGCTAACCCTATAATGCGATGCATGGATGTTAGGCCCACACACACACACACACACACACGCTAACCTAGCGTTTTTATCAATTCAACACTTTTTATTTTGAAAATATTTTTAGCATGTGACTTCCTCAGACCATCTGCTTTGTGCGAAATATTTCATTGTTAACCTTTGTGGGAATTGAATGTATTGACCTGGATTGATGGGGAGCTGCCTCCTACGCAGCCTGTAATAAAATTAAAATAATTATTACAGCTATGTAATATAGACTTTTTATTTACGTTATTTTGTTTAGGGACATACCTGGGAACTTCCAGCCGTCCCTTTTTTGGTTAGATAATGTCGGTTAGATAATGAGTGGCGCTGATGTCATCAGTGAGCAGAACCAAGAACAACTGGTGAAGTTGGTAACATTATGCAGATGATAAGGCTGGTCTAAAAGCTGCTACCACAACCTGGCCATGACCCGGAGAAGCGAGGAGTCTTCCCGGGTTTGCAGATTGACCTTAAGCATTGCTCTTGTGTCCATCTCTAGACAAGCAAGTCCCTCTTTTGGACCTGAACCCCTCTGCCTCCCTTTCCTTCCTTGATGGCACACTTTTCGTGGAGTTTCAAATATTTCATGGGCATGTCATAGAGCTATACAGCCCTCAAACTTGGATGACCCTTCTCCCTATGATATCTGTCACTGAGGGGCTCATCAAGTGGTCAGGTCACTCCAATTGATCAAGAGTCATCTGACCATCAGCCCACTCCTGGTTGGCTCTTCAGCAGTTTGAAGTGCTCATGACGTACCTGGCACATCATTTGGTCATGAAGGGGTTGAAGGCATGATTCCGGAATCAAAGATCTGTAGCATAATGTATCAGAGCTAACATATAACTAAAGTCAGTACTTGTTTTATCTTCTCTCCCCCCCCCCCCTAGCTGGCTAACAATAGTCAAGGGATAACTTCATGGAGAGGACTACTCATGGAGATCCTAGGAACAGTAAGTTAAGTTGGCTGCCCACATGGTAACTGAAAATGTGTATTCTTGCATTCTTGTTAAATGCAAATTTTCCCCGCACTATAAAATATGTTCCCAAATTACTGTCGTGAAAAAAATACAAAAAAAGAACATGAACCTGTGGATTTTTCACAGCGCATGCTAGCCTACTCATTAAAGGCAAATCAAATTATCAACTTCGCATTGGTGAGATTCATTATTAAATTTTAATTGTCTTAAAAACAAATTAGAAGTAAAATAAGATTTAAAAGACCTATATGTGATAAATATATGGCTTTATCCATGTGCTTCCTTCAGTAAGTTATTATTTTATTCTCCTTGAGAAGTTAAAGATCCACATACTTTAACTTCCAAGGCATCAAATCTAGGGGTACTATAAATGGTCAAGCCCTAGGTGTTAACCACATGCCTTAAAACCTCTAAAATGAGATGAGCCCACAGCTTGTCAGGTGGTACAGATATTCTTAATGAAACTATCTGTATTCAAGCAGGGATTTCAGCTGTGACATGGTAGTTACAAAAGCTTCAGCTGGGTTGCTTTGATGTTTCTACAGCAGAGTTGAGTATAAAGGAGTCAGCTCCAGAATGTGTGACCCCGAGAATCTGTCTATTTACGCTAAGACTGGTCTAAACATGCTTTCATTATATTTTATTAAGGGGGTAATAAATGAGTGGAACAGCTTCCCAGCAGAACTGGGAGAGGTTAATATAGTGAAGGGCATGGGATAGACATACGGCTCCTGAATCTAAGGTGAGACCAACGACTAATTAATGTTTGGGTCTTTACTTGGAGGTTCACATGTGCGCTGTATAAACCCAGGGCTGCTTCAAAATTCTTAAAACTGGGCCTGTCCAACGTGGAGCAGCCCACCTGCAGAGGCAGGATTAAAGCTACAGCCAGAAAGTCTCCGGTAAGGTGAAGGGATGAGGGAAAGAAGGCAAGAGGAGAGAGTGAGAGAGACGATAAGGAAGTTAGGGAAGGAGTTTGTTTGTATGTATGTATGTATGTATGTATGTATGAGTGAATGTTTATATGTTAGCATTAGTGCTTATGTGTAACATGAGTGAGTAAGTGGAGTGTGTGTTAGCATTACTGTAAGTGTTTTTGCTCGCATGCATGCATATATGTGTGTTTTAGAATGAGTGTGGTTGTGTTAGCATAAATGTGTGTTAGTGTAAGGGTGTATCATGAGTTTGTATGTGTGTGTAAGTTTCTGTAAGTATGTGTTAGTGTGGCAATATGTGTAAATATGTGTGCTAGTGTGTATGTTAGTTTCTGGGGGGGGGCAAGGGGCCGGTGGGGCCACTTGGTTTAACCTGCCTCCCGGGCCAGAAGGTGCCAGCGCTCCCCTGCGCTCAACATTAATTAATAACAGTTATAGGGGTGTATTGCATGAGCCTAAAAATAATTTATGGAACGCTTTTTTAGGAATAAAATAATTTGGATATTTATTCTGTCTTCACAATGCTTAATAACAAAAAAAAAACAATAAACCATTTTCTGTTTCTTATCACCATAGCAATAGTTTTTCAAACATTGCACCTTCATAAGCTTTTTATAAATACTCTTTCTTTTTCTTTTCTACGTGTTTAACATACTTCAACACAAGCAAAAATATTTTTTTTTCTATGAAATTTTAAATAAAATTGAAAATCACCTTTAATATTCACCAAATATTTAAACACCTTTTTGATAATCTTTGGTTTCTAACACTTAGAAACAAAATACAAATTGAAGGCATCGTAACTGTGTTTCTTTTTAATTATTCCACTCAAATAAAACAAAAAAAAGATTCCATTTTAGATTTTTGATATTGTCACCGACTCCAGCTTTGCTTTTGGAAATTGTCAAAGTTTAGACAGTCATTTAAAGCCTGCTAATTTATGATTATGCCTCTAAGGAGTAGCGGAAGTCATTGTCTGTCCAAATCTCCGCTCGCCCCGTCTAAATTAAACTTGAAAGGTCTTTAAGCCGCGTTCTGTACAAAGCAATGCGCCTGCTTCCTTAGCATGTTAATAACGAAATGGAAAACACAGCCAATACTGGACAAAAACAAGTACTTACGAGCTTATGGGGACGCTCATCTAAGCCCCGTATCACAATGACCAGGCTCTCAGGAGTCTGTCCTTCCAGCATACGCTCTCTTTTGCCAGGACAGGATTAAATCACCATCCCCTCTCCATACAGAGTTAGTACTCAATGAAAATAGAGGAAAAATACAGTGCAGAAAAAATGGATTTATTATGGCAACGTTTTGACCACAAACGGCTTTCTTCAGGTTATAATATAAGCCTGCATTATAACTTTTGCCCTGAAGAAGGCCATCTGTGGCAGTAACGTTGGCATAATTATTACTCTATGTTTTCTATCGATAAAGAATGTGAACGATATGTTACCTCTAAATTCTTTTAATCAGAGACTGGGATGCAGGGATCGGCTTCTTAAACTGCAGCAACTCCAACTTTTCCTCTTTTTTTTTTCTTGGTGATTTATTGGAGTAAAACTCGGACTGCACTTGGTTTAAAAGAGACTTTGAGTATAAATGGTTCAGCGAAAAAACTCCAGAAGGAATTTAAGTTGGTCAATGAAATGTGAGTTTTGTTGAAGGAGGAAGAGTGCTAGAAATGTCCCTCCCACCCCAAAAAAAAAATATTTGAAAAGTATATATTTAGGACCTTAGGTGAATCCCCTGACTGGCTGCCGCTACTCCCGTTGATTTCAAAGGGAACTCAGCCCCTTTGACATAAATGGGAACACTATAGCACATGTACAGGAAGCATACTTAAGACGCGGCCAGGACTGCCCAATGACGTCAGAGGGCGGTCCTGCGCCATTGGTGGGCGTTCCCACTGATGTCAGAGGGCGGTCCCGTGTCATCAGTGGGAGTTCCCACCGACGTCGGGAAACACCCTTATTTTAAGAGGAAATGGGCGGAGAGCGAGGCATGTCAAGACCCCGCGACCCGGAGGAGTTTTGGTCTTGACCCGGAGAACCGGAGAAGCGGTGCCTCACCCGGCAATCTCCGGGTCAAACCCGGAGAGTTCCCAGGTATGCTTAGGTGTAATGTAGAGAAATAGAGAAATGGAACAGCCTGCCAACAGAAGTGGTAGAGGTTAACACAGTGAGGGAGTTTAAACATGCATTGGATAGGCAAATGGCTCCTGAATCTAAGATGAGAGTCTTACAGCAGAAAGAACGGACAGACTTCATATCCCCTTAAATATGATTTAACGGATTTGGGCTGGAATCTACAGTGATCTAGGTAATCTACTAAGCAACCGGAATTAAACATCTATGTTGTATCTCTTTTTACCTGTTGCTGAACTCACTGCCTGAAATATTACGATTAAGATTCAAGTGTATTAGAAATTCATAATACAATTCATATTTTATACAGCGATATCATATTCCGTAGCGCCGTACAATGGGTAAACAGGGCATAAAGAGTCATATATAACATAACAATCTGACTTACAGAAACAACAGGTGAGCTGCTGGAATATATGCAACCCATTTCACAATGTTTAACTCATCGACTGCCTTGGAGTCAGTGTGAACTCATTCCCTGAGGGATTATACTTACAGCTGCCTGCCGGATTCGTATGATTACTTCTATTTTCACCGATTCATCTCTTTGCATATCAAGTGTCGGAGCAGCTACAACTGTAAATTTGCAATTTATAAACGGTTACAGATTTTCACTCTGCCTAATGAGACTCCTTCTGCTGGATTTGCCACACAGACATTCTAAGAGCGAAGGAGCTGGTTACACTTTCCCGTCATGATTTTAATTGTGTATTTCTGTATCCTCAATGTTTTACATTGACAAGTTTTCTATGTTACTTTACATACTACATGGCTTTTTGTGTGTGTGGGGGGGCTATGTTAAGTATAGTTTTAGAGCAGGGCCCCATGGGAAGATTGTCCTGGGATCCACCAGCTTCATAAAGCAACATGTCCCACTTTGCCAGCTTTGCCCCTAAACAGCTTGTAAGTGCCCACAAACAGCTTGTCTTTTGCATCTTTGTCACCAAACAGCCAGCCTGTGCCATCTTTGCCATCAAACAGCTTGTCAGTGGCCCCAAACATTGTCCCCATCAGGGGAGGGCTAGCACCTTTTGGCCCGGGGCAGGCAAAGCTGAATTGCCTCATTGGCTTCTTGCAGAGCCCCCCTTGGTAACATACACACTACATCACTCATTCTACAAACTAAAACACACTCACACACACATTATTAAACGCATGTTAAGAAACACATTTACATATATATTCACTCATGCTAACACACATGCTAACATGCAAATATACACACCTATTCTACAAGACACACTCATGCTAACACATAGATACACATGTTAATACAGACACTTATACACACACTCATGCTACCACACACAGTCCTACATATATAGACTCATACTAACACACACACTTACAGCTACACAGTTATGTTCACACAAATACACACTCTATTACATGCACATTCACTGTAACATACATGCATGCATACATACTCACTCCCTCTCTAACTCCCTTATCATCAGGTAAGAAAAACTAATTAAAAGTGACCGTCACAAAATGGAGGGACCTATTTATACAGGACCCCCAAAGTCCCCTAACCAATGACCCTTAACCCCATTATCCTAAGCCCACCTCCTCACCCAGTCATGGCCCCTTTCACTTAGCTACGCTGGTTCCATGGGCTACAGTACATTTTATGCACCACAATTAACTATTCATTAACGTGCAGCATTGTATATGAGTAATGAGCATCAATCTCAGCCTCTGCTTAGCTGTCACTCCAATTCCCCTCAGTCTGTAACTGCTGCTACTGACGAATTAAAATGGTGTCAGCACACTTATATGTTTATAGGCTTCTCCCCTCTCCTTGTAAATGCTGATTGGCTAGAGTGAAAAAGTAACTCCCACAGGTTGTTGGACCCATCAATCACAGCTATCACCACTAATAAGACCACCCACTGTTTGTTTGACTATTTTTACCTGTCAGTCATTGATATGTCCCCTCCCACACACAGTCCCTCCCCCTTTACCTCATCAACGGGCTAAAATGGCTTCACGTTGCAACGAATGGACAAATCATAACGAATTTTGAGAACTTTTGCAGTTGGTTCTTGTCAGTTTCGTTGGAAATCGCCTCTGTTGACTCGTACAAAACATGCAATTATTGTTAAAAATAAAGTTTGTACGAAAACGAATACACGAAAAAGAAAGTCTAATTAACCCTCTTCTGTAAAGCCTATTTACAATTTAGGAGAGAGGGATCATCCTATTTTATTTTAAAGAAAAACATCAAAATCCACATCTAAAAAATGCCTCACAAAGATAAAAAAAAAAAAATGTCAGGAATATTAAAAAAAAAATCTGTGTGTGAATAATATTGTGCGTTTGTGTCTCTTCACATGCACAAGCTTCATATGTACAAACGCAGTAGAAGAGAACAGAAAAAGCAACACTTTGCAATAGAAGCTCACAGAGCGAGAAAAACTGTTTTTCTGTTGTTTTTTCCTATTTTTTTCTAAGGTGTTTATTATTGTTTCCTCATCCTGCTTCACGATTCACATATTTAATATTTTGCAAGAATCCAAGAGCAGGTGCCAAACTCAATTATCTCTCTCGGCGCACCGCTGAAATCAAATAAGACTGAAATATAATAGAAGATTCTCTCTTGGCTCCGGCGTTATTCACTTCTTTGTTTATCATGCTTATTAAAAGCAGACATACAAGTGGAGAAAGTACCAAAAAGAATCAGTGATAAAAGGAAAAAGTAGCATTTTCCACTGAAAATTCTTTACCGGTATTTTTATATATTTTTTAACACTTTTATTTATTTTTTTTTGACCAAAAATAGTAGGAAAAATTCTACGTTTCTAAATTTGGGAATGTTAATAAATAATAATTATTAATTAATGTACATCATCATATTCCGCAGTGCCGAGTCCTTCCTTCTCAGAAAAAGGGGGATTTTGGTATAAGCAGCATTTACACCCTTTATCTTCTATTTTTTATAGTTATTGTTACAGAGAAGTCTGAGTGAAGGAGGTCTCAGCCAATCAGGAGAGACTTCTCAACACTCCTGTTTGCCTGAGAGTTCAGAAGCCACTCCTGATAGGCTGAGTCCCTCCTTCACACCAAGCTCAGTGTAGGCTGCAGCCAGCCCCAGGAATGTGTGTTTGACTCTGTGTGTGACTGTGTTTGTCTGTTTGTGTGACTGTGTTTGTGTGTTTGTGTGTGTGATGTCTGGTAATAGCGGTGTTAATTCTCTGAATCTTCATGCCTGGTAATAGAGGGGTTAACACTCTGAATCTACTCATGTCTTTAATGACTGTATGTGTATTATAATATAAGTATATTATTAAATCTGAAATCAACATGATTTCCAAGGTTTCCAAATAATTAATATATAATAGTATATGTCAATCAGTGTTTATGTAATATATATATATATACATATAAAGTATAAAATGTATTTATGTGTATATGACGGTGTGTATATCTGAATCAGTGTGTATGTGAGATATATATAATATAAAATGTATTTTATGTGTATGTAACGGTGTGTATATCTGAATCAGTGTGTATGTGAGATATATATATAATATAAAATGTATTTTATGTGTATGTGACGGTGTGTATATGTGAATCAGTGTGTATTTGATATATATATATATATAAAATAAAATGTATTTTATGTGTATGTGATGGTGTGTATATGTGAATCTGTGTGTGTGTATATATATATATATACAGTATATATAATATAACATACGCCTGTGTGCGTAACCTCATCCACTTCATAGTGTGTCCCTGAATGGCAGAAATAAAATGTGGGCACCCTAGTGGCAGCCGATTGCCTTTGGTAGCCTCACGAGGGTGGGGTAAGACAAATTACTTCAGGACAGGAAATGAATGAGTTGTTCTGTGTTACCGAACCTAAAAACCAACAACATTTCTAAAATTACTTACTGTAATAATTAAATCAAGAAACTAAACAATACTAAATGTCAGCACGTAGTTGACAAATATATATATTTTTCCCCCCGAAGTGGCATCTACATAATGCTCAGTACTTTAACAAGAGCTTGATATATGGAAACGCTGTGATACCGCGAGGCCTAGATAATTCCTCAGACTCGGGCTCAATATATCAAACAACAAAAAGTACTTTGCTTACTAAAAGCCTAATGTGTCCTTTCTACTTACGTTCTAATGCCTGTAAACACATTGTAATGGTACTATTAAATATTACGTCTGCATTCACTAAATTATTCAATGGTTTTGCAATTTAGTTGGAAGCAACCACAATTTAGTATGTGGCTTCGCCCAAGTGTTGTTTCCTTATACCTAAATTTATGACTATGGCTTTCAGTGATGAGCAGGCGTTTGCACGAATCACAAAGATTAACGCATTCATTCACGGTGAAAGAATTAACATTTTTGTGCCAATATTGAAGATTATTTTGTTTAGAGACGCATGTATCAACGTTATCGGCTCATAATGTACATCATCTGAATAATATTTTAAAGCGACACCCCATGCAGCTCCACGAAACGTTAGATTTACTTTTCTGTGCATTCTTTAGAAAATACATGAATAAATAAATCAATAACTTACCTTTAGGAGCTGCAGCTCCAGAGCTGCAGTGTGCCACCTCTTCCACACATGCCTGAGCCTAGGGTCACTAACATCGATAAAGTGAGCAATAGGTACCATGATAGCTAAGGCAATAAATCTTTACAATGGCTTCATGTAATGTTGCAACGTTCATTGTACTCATATACTGGATCATTTGTTTTCTTCTTTTTTTTAATCCAGTAAGAGAAGTTGCCGTTCGGTCGCCGACCACTAGAGTTCTCCGTCTCAAGGAGGAAACCTTTTGTTGTAGTATAGAGGACATGTTGGTCAACCCCTGCTAGGATTAACCATGTGTCATATTGCCATCACCTGTCCAAGCCCCTTGCCCTATATTAAATTAGAAAAACGCCATGAAACAAATACATATATTCATATAAAAACATCTATTTATTAAAATGGGAAGATGAGCGCTCATGGACTACAACTCCCATCTGCCAAAATGGTTCACAGGAAAGCAGGTGCTCTGGATTTTCGATAGGGGTATCATGTTTAGGGCTGCAACTAACGATTATTTTAATAATCGATTAGTTGGCCGATTATTTTGTCGATTAATCGATTAATCGAATAAAAAAATACATTATTTTAAATTAAAGAAAAATTGCAATAAAAAACGTACAATTTACACTTTCATCTCTTTATTGCAATGGCCTCTCTCTATTCACCTTCTTATTTTACTGACATAATAATAAAAGCTACAAGAACCCAAACACTGTTTCTCAAACTAGGTTTTAATACAAAGTTATTAGTAAATATTAATTCATATGTTAACAATTTTTCATATTTAATAAAAACTGAGAAAAAAGCCTTGTTTAAATTTTTTTATTTACCAAACTGCCCCCAGTTATGCACATCTGACCCCCAGCTTGCCACTCTGCCCCCATATATGCCTTATACCTCTTATATGCCAGATCCACTGTGCCCCTGATATGCCACTGTGCCCCCGATATGCCTTATACTCCTTAAATGCCAGTGATATGCAACTGAGCCCCCTGATATACCTTTTACCCCCAGATTTGTTTTATGCCCCCCTGATATGCCTAATATCGATATGCCTTATACCCCCTATGGCATATGAGCCCCCTGATACCTTTTACCCTCAGATATGTTTATGCCCCCTGATATGTCTAATATCGATATGCCTTATACCCCTATATGCCCTGAAATTCATAATACCATCCCATACCATACATGACTTTGGTTCCTCCCCTCCCATACATCACTTTGCCTCCTTCCCCTCCCAAATACCACTCTGCCTCCTCCCCCTCCCATACTCCACTTTGCCTCCTCCCCCTCCCATACTCCACTCTGCCTCCTCCCCTCCATCACTTTGGCTCCTCCCCCTCCCATACTCCACTCTGGCTCCTCCCCCCTCCCATACTCCACTCTGCCTCCTCCCCCCTCCCATACTCCACTCTGCCTCCTCCCATACACCACCCTGGCTCCTCCCCCTCCCATATACCACTCTGCCTCCTCCCATACACCAGTCTGGCTCCTCCCCCTCCCATACACCACTCTGGCTCCTCCCCTCCCATACTCCACTCTGCCTCCTCCCCCTCCCATACATCACTTTGCCTCCTCCCCCCTCCCATACTCCACTCTGCCTCCTCCCCCTCCCATACTCCACTCTGCCTCCTATGAACCTCCGTTGCTGACAAGACACCAGGGAGCCGGGTAGAGAGGCAGAGTGGCGTATGGGAGGGGGAGGAGACAGAGTGGTGTATGGGAGGGTGGCTCTCTGAGAATCAGAGAGGATGATTCTCTGTCAGCTGGTGGGGGTCTGCATCGCACAGACAGATTCCGTTACTCACCTTCACTTACACTGAGGCTTCTATGAAGCTGCAGGGAAAGTGCCTGTCAGTAATGGAGCCGGGTAGAGAGGCAGAGTGATGTATGGGAGGAGGCAGATGGGAGGAGGGAGAGAGACGGAAGTGAGAGACCGGCCGACAGTGAGGGGAATCCAGGTCTCCTGCAGCGTTGCGGGGGGGATCTGGATTCCGGTGTTATAATCCGATCTCTGTTTGAGGTCGGATTATATAAGGAGAGGAGTTTTTCAGAGCATTTGCTCTGAAAAAAACCTCTTTTTATAATCGATAAAAATCTATTCGATTAATCGATGATGAAATTCGTTGACAACGATTTTCATTATCGATTATTATCGATTTTATCGATTAGTTGTTTCAGCCCTAATCATGTTATATGTGACTACCTGCAATGTGGTGTGTGTTGTCACCAACACAAGCTTTGTGTGCAATCTACAAGTACACTATATGACCAAAAGTATGTGAACACCTGATCGTCACACTTGAATGAGCTTGTCCAACTTCCCATTCAAAGACCATGGGCATTCATTTGGATGTTGGCTCCTTCCTAT
Source organism: Spea bombifrons (assembly GCF_027358695.1). Lineage (NCBI taxonomy): Eukaryota > Metazoa > Chordata > Amphibia > Anura > Pelobatidae > Spea > Spea bombifrons. Next base: position 104,895,562 of record NC_071091.1, on the reverse strand, counting down.
GCGGCTAGAACAGCCACCACTTTTCTAGGAAGACTTTCCACAAATATGTCTGCTTTTCAGCTCAGGACCAAAAGGTATTGGAACCACTTTGTCCACCACATATCCTGTATGTGGTTGGCACTCAAAAGGATAACTCATGGGAATGAGTGGGGTCTTTTGTGGGAGGTGGGATGAAACATAACTATTAATAATAGTGAATTACAGCATAAATGCTATAATGTTCCGCACCATATTCCACTCTTCCTATTCTTGTCGTCTTTCAGGTTATTTTTTTTTATCAACAACCTTTTTTTCATTACTCTCATTGTAACTGATACGTGTTCTATAAACCGCTGCGGAATTTTGTTTTCTAAATGTTCCGGTCGCAGTAAATATATCCATAACCTAAAGGAATGTCTGCAATGTTTTTTTGAGACGATGAGGAATTCAGGATTAAATAGCGTTTATTCAAGAGCTGAAATATATGGAAATGCATAATGATATAATTTAGAGAAATATCTAAACCCATTGTAATAAACAATACAGGCTCTGCCAGAAGCCTGAAACAAAGTATACTGATTATCAAGATGAAAACAAAAACAGAAAAAGAAAATGAGACAAGTTCCTATTTAGAAATACTGAAAAATATATTATTTGCATACTTATATGACATAGAGATGCTATTTCACGATGTCATAGCTCTTCTCAATTAATGTGGGCTTTAATAATTGGCTTATTCAGGAAAACGCATTTATTTGCAGACTGTAATGTCTACTTACAGACTTTACTATGTTCTATCAATGGCCACAAGTTTCTTCTAAAGGAAGAGCTGAGCTGGAAGATTTCTTAAGTTCCCTCAGCAAGTAGAACTATGCATTAAGTAAGGTCACCTCAGCCAATTCTGCAGAAGCAGAAGAAAGCCATGTGGAGTTTCTTCTGGTTCTGCGACTGGCGGGCTGCATAAACATCAACGAGGCCCCAGTGTTGCTCGGCTGGCCCCTGGAGCAGTGAAATCTGTAGATGAGGTAAGGGGGGTGCGGGAGAGAGAATAGGTGAATGAGCAAGCGAGTGAATGACTGTATAAGTGCTTAGGGGCAGGATGTTAAGGGGGCAGAGGTGGCACAGGCAGGCAGTTTAAGGGGCAAAGATTGCACAGGTAGACTGTTTCAGGGGGCAAAGATGGCACAAGCAGGCTGTTTCAGGGGCAGATGTGGCACAGACAAGCTATTAGGGGGCAAAGGTGGCAGATACATGCTGTTTCAGGGGCAGAGGAGGTACAGGCAGGCTGTTTGGGGGCTGAGATGGCACAGGCAGGCTGTTAAGGGGCAGATGTGGCACGGACAGGCTGTTTCAGGGGCAGAGGTGGCACGGACAGGCTGTCTTAGGGGCAAAGGTGGTACAGGTAGGCTTTTTAGGGACAGACAGTTCAGTTTTTCTAGGTGTTATTAAGGTGTAATTAAGTTGTTTAAAGAAAAGTCTAGCCCCCAACTGACTAGAATGTGGGTTCTACTAAGAATGTGTAAGAAACACACCTCGGTATGCTCCCTGCTTTCATTAGATGGCTTGGGGAGGAGTTAAATGAGACAGAAGAACTTCAATAACTAAAGAATGCCAGCACCTACTTGCATGCAGTAAAATGCAATTGCATGCAAAATGGATTTTAGACCAAAACATTTCCTATCGCCTCAGTTTACCTGCAAACTCATTCCTCATTGAAAAAACAACTAAGATGATCCCCGCACGCATACATGAATTACCGAAGGTCAAGACTGTTCACTTGTACAGTATAAACAAGCATGCCCTTCTCCCACTGAAATGGCTTTATTACAGTCAATAACATGAGAGGTCCTATAGAAAAAGCAACCTTACCCTTATTGTAAACATCTAATACAAGACACAACTAAAGGGCATTTCAACGACTTCAAACATAATACTCTATATAACGCACTCTTCTTCTTTACTTAATATAGGGACAACAGTAATCACCTTTTGCCTCTATAGCCATTTTATACATGGATCTCTAGAAAGTAAGACAGCCTTTAGACGAAACTCGGGAAGAGACACAGTAGCCGGATCTCCGCACTTAGACGCCTGTTGGGTCTTTAATAGGACTTGTCAGCATGAGGTTGGGATACTGGTTTAATACTTGAGGATTGGGGTAGCACGAGAAATACCATTACATAAGTTATGGTGGTAAAGGTGATGGAAAACCCTTCCACTTACATTTAAGGGAGTAGTAGAAGTATTATTAAACACTCATCTACAGACACCAGACAAGCCAGAAGGCTTGTTTTCCACTCAGAAATCTCAGGTGCTGCCACAGCCACAAGGGATTCTGGGTAGGCGCATGCAAATAAGGTCTATGAGTGGTAATGGTATTTCTCGTGCTACCCCAAGCCTATTGCATACCCAGAATCTTTTGTGGTTGTGCCAACACCATGAGATTTCTGAGGGAAAACCAAGCCTTCTGGCTTGTCTGGTGTCTGTAGATGAGTGTTTAAAACTACTTCTACTATTCCCTTAATTTTAAGTGGAAGGGTTTTCCATCACCTTTACCCACCGTAACGGGCAATTACTTTCAAGGGATCCATGTATAAAGTGGATACAGAGGAAAAAAGGTGACCTAATTTGCATGTGCCTACCCAGAATCCCTTGTGGTTGTGGCAGCACCATGAGATTTCTGAGGGAAAACAAGCCGTCTGGTGTCTGTAGATGAGTGTTCAATAATACTTTTAATACTCCCTTAATATTAAGTGGAAGGGTTTCCATCACCTTTACTCACCACAACTTATATAATGGTATTTCTCGTGCTTATCCTGAATCCCTTGTGATTGTGGCAGTACCATGAGATTTCTGAGGGGAAAAACAAGCTGTCTGGTGTCTGTAGATGAGTGTTTGATAATGCTTTTACTGCTTAATATGGATATCATCCATTATTTTCAGTATGCCTTGGGGCTATCCCCAGAGGACATTACATGGGTTTGTAGGGGGAGAGGAATTGGACAGGAGTGGGCTTGGCTAAACCCTGCTCTCCTTCCCCAGTAAAAGACTCAAAGATCTGAAGAAGCAGTGCTTTACCTGGAGACTCCGGGTCAAACCCAAGAGTTCCCAGGGATAAACGTATGTAAAAAAAAAAAAAAAAGACTATGTTATAGATACAAGAGGTTGGGAGAGAAAAGGAGAAAGGAGAGGAGGAAAAGTTTCTGATGGAAAGTCCCACAGTGCATAAAATGCTACTTTCATTAATTTGTTTGGATATAGGTATAATTGTTTATATATACAATGCCTCATTTAATTACATTTTGAATGCCAGGTTCCAAAAACTGTTGCTGGGTCACTAATCAACCACGAAGGATCCCTGCCGCTAACACTAAAGTGAATTTTGCACAGAGAAAGTATTTTTGGTCGCCTATTGCTTACTATATATTTTAACAAGTTTAACTCCGCATTCATCAATTATTGTTAGGTAGGTTCCTCTGACGTCTCGTTATTTACTTCCATTCAGTGATATACTCACTAAACAAAATCTAATTATCAATTTATTACCTTATATCGCAAATTAATTATCAGGATTTTGTTTCTCAGCAAAGGTATCATCGTAACCATCTTTCAATAAACGTCTTTTATATTATTATTAATTTCAACATTTCAAAATAATTAATTTTTTTTTTTCCCCATAAAGGCAAAATTACATATTTCAAGCTATAATTCAGATAATGATATAATATATCACACTTTAAATTTTGCATGTCATTAAAGCCCATTTTCACACAATACATTCTACATCGTTTTCAATCAATCATTCTAACACGCATGAAATTGAAATTTGTTTCTGAAATTTAATTATATAATTAAGTATCGTCAGTCATTCAAAAAAATCAATTAGTAAATTTTATGTTAAATGGGTATTATAGAAGAATGGATTGTCTTGAGAATAGGGGTTTTTAACTAGTATTTTCACTAATAATAAATCAGCCTTAGAATATGGTTGATAATTCCCAGTATAAAATCGAGAGGCGTCACGTTAATAACACTTCATATTAAAATCTTGATTTGTCAGTCTTAAGACATTTTGGGGAAAAAAAGATGTAGATCACACGTCACGGCGAACGGAGAAAAAACGGTTGATTTTAAGTAATATGGTCAGATTGTAGGAGGTCTTCCAGCACCTCGTTAATCTTAATGTGTGTCTTTGCTGTCATACGCTAGAAACTTTTTTATTTTATTTTTTTGCTGAAACAATAATGAACGGGTGTCGTGCTGCGCATGTGGCAAGGGGTTGATTTTGATTGTCCAATTTTTTTTCTGTTCTTGAGCAGAATATTTTAGGATTATCATAAAAATGTGAAAAAATGTTCTCTGGTGTAATTTAGTATAAAGTGTTGCATAAAAGCATTGGATTTTATTTATTTATTTTCCTCCTTTCTTTCTGAGCGCACAGTGAAATTCGACACGTACAAATTTAGGATGAAAGTACCCAAAAAAAAGTTACATGCTGTTTTCAGAACAAACTGATTGATTCATACCCTTAAAATAAACAGCCTGTCAGCCTTCAAGTCGATACTCTATACTTTTTTTTTCTTAAATAGAAAAATGAAAAACTACTCAAAATGAATAATTTTCGGATAAAAATTAACATTTTTTTTGGAGTAATTCTGGCGAATTAGGATAGGAGGAATAATGGTTGTCTACAATGCTGTCTCGATGTAATTTGGCAGGAAAAGTATTTTAGCACACTCCGACGGGGTGTGTTAGGTCTTTGGATGCTAAATAGAGTTGTGAGACTAGAATTCTCATTTTTGAAGATTAAATCATGCTATTTTATTTAGATTAGTATTCCAGCGGTTTGGTAAACATTGCTTTACCACTCTCTGTGCCTTCCATTTATCACATATGTGGTGCCACATCAAGTTGCCGTCACTAAAAATGTTCTGTAGTGCGGTGGAGGCAGTCTGAAGTCACTGCAGGATACTACTTACTAGGTCGACAAGTCAAACTGGTTCTGGATATTTGACAAGAATCAATATGGCAAATAGAGGAGATTTCTGTGCAATGTCAGCCACCAGCCACATCTTGGGGGAGGCAGTAGAGAGTCAAGATGTGAACTTAATAGACCAACTTAGTAGACCAAGAGAGTTCTTTCACCTTTGGTGGGGATATTTTATGTGTTGAATTCCCAAATACTTGATATTTGGCCGGATACTTGTTAGCGAAAGGCAGCTACAATTGGGTAGCCACTCCAGTTCCCGAAGTAAAATATAGCTCGTCCGAAGAACGTTTCCTATTAACCAAACAAACTTTATTAGGTTAAACCAAGGCTTTATATGGGTAGGAAAACAATGTTATCATGAGGAATAAACATAGAAAACAAACTGAATTGCCCACCAGTATCTGCAGCCAATGGTGCCCAATCATTTTAAACTTACGGTGAAGAACAATAACTAATAGGCAGCACACTAAGGTGGGACAGAGACAATTAAACTAGATGAACCAGAGAGTTGCGAACAGTCACAAAATGACCCAAATTTATCATGTAATTGCCAGGGCATTGCACCAGAGGGACTCAGAGACGTGGGGAAAGCACTACTTGTGAACAGTATTACATGTGCCCCCAGGTGGGGCTGGACTTGCTTACCTTGATACCGAAAGATTTCCCAGTAGGAGGCCTCCCCGGGCCGCTCTTGAGGTTGGCCATCTAATTATTCTTGTGGCCGTGACCACCAATGAAGCTGCAGGAGTGAAATAGATTTTGTCCCTGCAGCTGCATTGGTGGCCATCATCTCGGGCACATGTATAATTACTCTCACTGTGCGTATCGGCACAGCACTGGATATGATGTAATACGCGGCGCTGACTGGTGGACATGCTCCCACGGTAAAAGCGTTACAACCTAAGCGTTGTTGTCTCCAGCAATAGGTATTGCGGTGGACATTTTAGTAAATGTTCAAGACACAGTAATGATCGACCACAAGTGTCCCGTTTTCCATGGACACTGTCCCGATCTCCAGCGCAGCTGTATTCCTGTCCCACATTTGCATGTAGGGCGGATTATGGGCCATTAGGAGGTCAAAGCTATTGTAGCATAGACCTCCATTGCAGCTCCTACATGGCTACCAAGCTATGCTCAGAAGCTCAGCGTTTCAAGGTGTCTCTTCATGTAAGATCGGCACCTCCAGTCCTGATCCATCCTTGCCCCCCCAACAATTTGGACAGTACACTCGAAATTTTGGTAGGTATGCTTACGCAACAACGGTCATGGACATTGTTTTCAGCATATGGACACTTTGGTTTTTCATACCCCAACAATATAAATATTACTTTATAAACCCATTCTTTTTATCTGGTGATATAACTTTTTTTGTTATTTTATTTATTTTTATTTTATAAAATCACACTTTCTTAACTCGCTGAACTCGGACGTACACACGGTCAGCGAACAAACCTCTAGAAAAAAAAAAATACTTAGAAAAATATGCTGTCAAGCGCCTGGTTCTGTGACTTGTTCAACTTTTGTACACATTGCGTTTTAGCCATTAGTTTTATAACCCTAATATTTATTTTGACTTTGTTACTGATGCATTGTGAGCGTTTTCAAGCACTTATTTTTCCCAAACTGTCTAAAATAGACATTTTTGCTGTTATTTATGTTGAATAATGCCTGCTTTCCGGTGTCTTAGCATGAAATGTAAAGTGTGATATGTTGGCATTGGAGCACTAATAACAGTCCCGAGATTGTTCAGGGTCAGCACTTGTCTTAAAACGTTTTATTACATTACCTGTCCTTAACGTAGAGGTAAAAGTAAAGATGTTTTAAGCTATTAGGACGTCACTCATAAATTACTATTTACACAAATACTCAAATTATCTACTAAAACAGAAGTCATTTATTCCTTTATTTTTTCTTCTTTCTTTGGACTTAAAGCCACAACAGTTTAGGCAAACTTTATCACCCTTCAGTCAAAATCACAGTGGGGGGGGGATATATATATATATACTAAGGTAGGTTTTTAAAAATATATATAGTTTATTATTTCATATGGCTGAATTTTAGTCCCTTTTGCCTTTCATTGGCAATGAGATTGAGCAATGAAAAAAAAAATTCCATGTAGACACATGAATAGCTGACTAGTATCTATAGAAATATACAAATGAAGACCCTTCTTTATCAGAGGTGTATTCTCATACCTGGGAGGGTTTGCCCCAGAGTCTCAGGGTTTTTGTTCCAATATCGGGGTGAAGGGGCAGATTCTCAGTCTGGAGCCGACTCATTCATTCTCTATACTGATGATACTGAAGACTCCCAATTGGTGCTTTGCAAACAGTTTGTTATGGGTGAGATCCCTGCTTGAATGCAGGTGACTCAAATGTATCTGGGTGACCAGTATTAGAGACATTTACTTAACACCTTGGATGAGTCTTTCTATAGAATCTGAATAGCCTCCATAGGACTCCTCACCCGACGCTGCTCATTCTTAACCCCTTAATGACAAAGCCCGTACATGTACGGACTCAAAATGCATTGTTTTCAATGAGTTTAGGGTAAGGGGTTAAGATAGAGGGCACCAGGGTATCAAACGATAGCGCTGGGCAGTAAGGACGTCTAAATCCAACTTAAATTTTCTTTGGGTGAAAAATACTATTTTTTTCGGATATATTGGCAAAACTTAACATGTGTTAATGTGTTGGGGTTTATTCACTAAAGCTGAAGATGACAGGGTAGTTGCAGTTCCTGAGTGCACCATAAATGACCACCTCTGGTCCCCATTAAGTATTAAGTATCTTAATATACTTTATACAGGGACATCCAAGGCTCTTCTTAAAGTAAAGTCAGGGAGATGAAACTGCAATTCTCCTGCCAACTCCTTCTTTAGTGAATAAAGCCCAAAGAACATGCCGGAATATTCAAAAAGATTGGTTCTAGAATGATTTATACCATCATATATTAATAAAACGCCTGTTGGAAATATTAGCGCCCTACTTTACAAAGAATTTCTCATCTCGGATCCTTCTACGGCTGCATGAAAATTTTATATCCTAGACATAAATTTGGGGCTAAAATTGTACCAAGATTCGCAATCAAATCAGTCTCTCCGTGGCTATATCTATCTTAATGACTTTCCGTAGAAGAGCTAATTTGTGTCAGAAAAATTAATTCAGATGGCCACGGAGCAGCTTAGAACTTTGCAAGGCAATTAGCAGTTTGTCTCATTTCTGAGAAAAGCTTTGATGGATTAACCTCTTGCAGCGAGGTACTACAGTAAGCAAAGCCCAAGTCTTTCTACAAAGAAACATGGAATCTGAATACAGATCAGACCCGTCTAGTCTGTCCATTTTTCCTGATTTAGAGACTCAAACCTTAATCAGTCGTTGGCCTCGTCTTAGATTCAGGAGCCGTATGTCTATCCCATGCATGTATATATGTGTGTACGGGCAGGTTTCTTATGGGCAGTGTACATGTGTGTGTATGGGCAGTGTATATGTACGTGCGTGGGCAGTGTATTAGCAGTGTATATGTGTGTATGGGCAGGCATGTGAACGTATATGTGTATGGGCAGTGTATTTTTTTTTTTTTTTTTAGATAGCACAGATTTTACATCCAGCGACACACACTTACACCATACTGCTTTTTTTTGAAACCTGATCTCAAGTTACTTGATAGGAGAATCTAACTTAGATTACATTGGCACCTCATTAATATGGCTTTTGCTTATACATTTCTAGGGGCCATTCATTTAATGAATTCGCCTGCGTCGAAGCAGGAAAACAGTAACTTATAAAAAAGCAATCCGTTTTTGTGATTGGCTGGATGACCTAAATGTAAAATTTTAAAAAAGACCATATTACAAAACGTGGAAACAATCTATAGAATATAACTAGCCCCAGGAGATAATATTTAACGAATGCTTTTCATTGACCGTCTCACAAATGAATTGCCTCCCTACTGATTTCACAAATAGTTTTTCCCTTCGGTGAAGGAAAAAAAGGGGAAACTTTTGATTTTTAATCGATCGCAATACAAAAGCTAACGTCATTAAAAATGTTACAAAAACATACAACGCTTTATTTCAACATTCTCTTTTGATCATGACAATTCAATACAAGACTAGCCTGGGTTTAATTTAATGTGTTTTATTGAGACCACACGTGTAGTTCTGTTTGGGGCAAATGTGATCCCCAACGGGGACACAGATTCTCTGATAAAGCATCGATATATATAAGATAATAGAATAAAAACATTTTTAATGAATAAAACATGTAGAGGCAGGTTTCCTTTTATCCATGGCAATAAATTGACACATTTTATTTCATAATGGAAAGAAATTAATTAAACAGAAAGGTTACCTCGACACTTAGCCCTGTTTCTGGCAGTTAAAGGAGCTCTTCCACATGGGGGGGCCGCTTAAAATATACCCAAATAAGTTCTGCATCATGTAGAGAGGAGTAAAAGAAAGCTATGCGTCATTTGTTTTTTTCTCTTTAATGCTCCCTGTCACTTAAAAACTGTGTTTAAGAGTGTATCGCAATACAACAGCTGCCTAGCAACAAAGTCCTGTCATTCGTCCACAGCCGTCTCCTGTGTATTACATCACAGAAGTGTGAACACATACAGCCACGCCCACTCAAAGCTTTATAGTAACACATTTACACAGTGATGGCCAGTGAGTGTGATTGAGTGAGGTGTTCTGTGCAATAGGTGTGATGAGAGTTGCTAGAAGACGTGAAAGGTATTTAGAAAATATGACAGTAAATCGTTTAACAAATTATTTCAAGAAATAAATGTATCCAATTAAATTCCTGATAATTATACGAATGATAATGAAATCATGTTTAGAATTGAATATATTTAGATATAATTTACATTATAAATTATTAAAAGTATTTGAGAAATAAATTATTTTCAGGGTCTCAGGGTTTAAAAACAGATTTATTAACTTTGTAAAAAAAAAAATTAAAAAAAAAACAATAAAAAAAATAGTTCATTATTAATACAATGACAACAATCAATATTTGAATTGTTTTACATCATCTTATATAGAAATTTTTACTATCCTGTTAGGAAGCCATGCGTGTTAAGCTGCGGTGTCTGAAAATCGTTTTAAAATCCAATGTTTCGGGCACAGCTGGGCCCTTGAACAGGGACTGACATAAAAAAAAAAACCCTCAAATTTACATCTCTTTTTTAGACCCACACAAAAAGGAAATCAATTCAATACTAAACAAAAAGTTGTGATAAACTTCAAAGAAAGAATGTGTCTCTTAGCAATCAAAGCGATGGCAGAATATGAGATGAAAGTGTTTGGTTAGGTTAGGGAGTTCAAAGCACAGACCAAAATCCATTATATTATAGCAAGCATGGTGTAGGAACATGAAAGTAACGTAATTGTTAAGTTAAGGAACTTTCTTCTGTTAGTTTCAGATATTAACAATGTTCCATTTTGCAAGATAAAAATGAGCAAAATATTAAAAAGACTAGAAATTATGCGAGCAACATCAGCTGTTAGGTGCCTAATATAGTAAATTTCATTAACAAAGGAAATTATATCTGTCTAAGACAGGATCTATGATCAACTTTTTTTATATCCTGCATTAACCCATGCAATGGCGTTTACAGATTAAAATAAACCCATCTTGGGGAACGCTCTGGCTACCAGAGCCCCCCTTGCTGGATGGAAGTAGGAAGTCTTGCTAAGGTTGGTAGGGGTCTCGCTGATGTTGCGGGACAAATGCCATTGTTGTAGGGGAAATATGGGGGGGTAGTAGGGGTGATGCAATGCTACCCCCGCAACCCACACTTTCCCCTTAGTGAGCCATAGACGAAGAGAAGCGGTGCTTTACCTGGAGAAAGACAAAGAATTCCCAGGTATGCCTATATGTATAGCATACCTCCCAACATTTAAAAAATTACCTGCCCATAAACACACATATACACATACACTGCCCTTACACACATATACATACAGTGGGGCAAAAAAGCATTTAGTCAGCCATCAATTGTGCAAGTTCTCCCACTTACAAAGATGAGAGAGGCCTGTAATTTTCACCATAGGTACACTTCAACTATGAGAGACAGAATGAGACAACAAAGTCCATAAATCACATTTTTAAAGAATTTATTAGCAAATTATGGTGGAAAATAAGTATTTGGTCAATAACAAAAGTTCATATCAATACTTTGTTATATACCCTTTGTTGGAAATGACAGAGGTCAAACGTTTTCTGTAAGTCTTCACAAGGTTTTCACACACTGCTGCTGGTATTTTGAACTATTTCTCCATGCAGATCTCCTCTAGAGCAGTGATGTTTTGGGGATGTCGCTGGGCAACACGGACTTTCAACTCCCTCCAAAGGTTTTCTATTGGGTTGAGATCTGGAGACTGGCTAGGCCACTCCAGGACCTTGAAATGCTTCTTACGAAGCTACCAGTATACACTGCCCTTACACACACACACTGCCCTTACACACACCTGCCTTTAATATATTAGTGGTACAGCTGATCTCGATGTTTCAGTCCCATCTTGATAAAAGTTCCCAGGCAGGACTGAAATGTTGAGATCTGATATAGTATTGATATACTAATCCTTGTGGCTGGATGATGCACCCTGGTGTAGTACTTGAGCTTTGTAGAGTTAGATCTTTTTTGAAAACCATATTCATGTATGTAAAACATTATATTACAGGTGTATAAATTATACATGTTTTTAACCTCTCTTTAACCTTAATCCCATACCAGGTTAATTCCACTAAATAAACTAAAAAGTAAATAGAATTTTTTCTTTTTTCAATATTTTTTTAATCCCTGTTTCTTACTGTCTGCTATGTCTCTCCAGCTCACAATAACATTGAGAAGGAAAGAGGCAGTGAATTGAGACAAAGGCAGTGCTTAATGTTTATGTGACTGTATATGTACACGTGATTGGCTGTAGAATTGATCACATGCGTGTAAGAGAATCGGTTGTAGATGGGCTGCTCCAATCATTGAGATTGCGGTGATGTGATATTCTTTTAAGTAAATTGGCAATTTTTTCTAAATCAATAATTCTTATAGATTCTGTTTTATTCTGAAATAACGTATCTGAAGCATGCAAACTGCACTCAGCAGACACGCAACTGTCAAAATAAAAGAACAAAAACGAAAAAAGAAAATGTACAAAGTTATTCAACTTTTATGCCTTTTATTTCCTATATATTCTATTTCAACTATATTTATGTTTCAGCTTGAACACACCAATTATTATGTGAGTAAAATGTAAATGCTGACAGATTTTTTTGCAGTAAAACCATAATATTACATAAAACATTCAAATAAAAAGATTGCATGCCATGGGATAGTAGTTTCACCAAATTTTTGAGAATTTGCTGAAAGCTGTGATTGAAAATGATTTTCTATTATTCATAAATCACTTAACATTCGGCCCGGTGTTAAAAATCTCGGTGTGAAATCACTTTTCATGATTTCTTTACCTTTCTTTTTATTCTACAGATATAAAACTGAAATTATCTGTCTATGATTTAAGAGAGACTAAAAAAATATATAGATATGTGTTATAAACCTATCATGCATGTATATGATGGGAGCAGCCCTCTTGACTTCCTTATTCCTTATAATTCCTCCTTCGCATTATGGTTCCAATTAGACTTTTTATTTTTTTTGTTCCATTCGTTTTCTGGCAACAAATTTAGTTTCCTGCCCTTTTCATTCTCTCGCTCACACGCCCTCTCTCAATGTCTCCCTTCTTCTCCCGTGTCCCTGTGTCCTTGCCCTGCAGCTCCACTTCTTCTCTTGCCTCTTTTTGATCTTCTGTCTTCTTTCTCCATGTCTTCTTCCGCCTCTTTGTGAAACAGGTCTCCCTGCTCAATTCCTCGGGCACAGCCTCTCCCCCTATTGGATGAAAGTACTCAGAGAGGCCAGAGTGATGAAGTTAAATTTGCGGAGAAAGAGAGGTGAAAAAAAGCTTCTCTTAAAGGCATGCAGTGCCATTATTGTACCTGGATGCCAACCGCAGCGCAGAAGGTGGCTTGGTATGGCCCCTAAGGTAAATGCATCACTTGCTGTGAGGTAAATACCTCTGGGTTGCAGCCAGGCCGCAGCATGTCACTCTTGCTGGGGGGGGCGGACATGCAGCTTGTCATATTACATAAAAAAAGTGTTAAAGTAGCTCCGGCCGGCGGCATCAGCACGCACCGGCCGTTTAGATTACATTCCCAGCAATCTGATGGCCGCATAGTGATGGGAGCAGCGTGAAGGGTGAAAGCTCCACCTCCTTGCACCAGAGTGGCATATAGGAGGGTATAAAGCATATCGGGGAGGCAGAGTGGCATATAGGGGGGCATAAGGCTTTTCTGGAGGCAGAGTGCCCCATGATATGCCTTTTAACCCCCTTTATGCCACTCTGTCTCCAGAAATGCCTTTTAACCCCTATATACCACTCTGCCGCTATAAATGCCTTTTAACCCCTATATACCGCTCTGTCTCTATAAATGCCTTTTAACCCCCTATATGCCACTCTGCCTCCAGAAATGCCTTATACCCCCTTATATGCCCCTCTGTCCCATTATATGCCTTTTAACCAGAGTGGCGTATAGGGGTATAAGGCATTTCTGGAGGCAGAGAGGCATATAGGGGGTTAAAAGGCATATCAGGGGGCAGAGTGGCAAGCCTGGGGCAGATGTGCATAACTGGGGGGGCGAATAAAAGGGAAAAAAAATGTAAATAGAAGGGGGTAGGGATAGGGTAGATAGCCTGAGAAGGGGGGTAGATGGTGTGAGAGGAGGGTAGATTGGGTTGGGGGGGGGCCCTGCCAAAGTGCATAACTTTGCATTTATCTACATTGAATTTCATCTGCCATTTGTGTGCCCAGTCCCCCAGTCTATCTAGATCCCTCTGCAGCACAGTAATATCCCGCTCGCACTGTATTACTTTACCTAGTTTAGTGTCAGCCGCAAACACAGAAACATGACTTTCAACGCCTACTGCCAGGTCATTTATAAATATGTTGAATAAAATTGGTCCCAGAACAGAACCCTGAGGGACACCACTTACCACTTTTGTCCAGCTTGAAAAATGACCGTTTATAACAACTCTCTGTTCTCTATCACTAAGCCACAGTGGCGTCTCCAGCTTTCATATTTAGGGGGGGCACATGGGGGGCCAGGGACCAAAGTAGGGGGGCCAATTATAAAACAGTACATATACACACACATATATATATATATATTTTTAACTACATAATATGCACTTATCACTTTGAAGTAAAGACCGCGATTGAAATATGATTTCAAAATAACAGCTAAAGTGACAGTTATTTTTCATTCTTTAATATTAGCCCTTGCTGACAATATATATAAATATTAGACCCTGCTTCCGATATATATTAATATTAACCCCTGCTGTGGATATATATTAATATTAGCCCCTGCTGCGGATACATACTTATATTATACCCTGCTGCCGATATACATAAAAATTATACCCTGCTGCCAACATATATTAATATTAGCCCCTACTGCTGATATATATTATTAGTCCCTGCAGCCAATATATATAAATATTAGCCCCTGCAACCAATATTTATTGATAATAGGCCCTGCAGCCAATATGAATATAAATACTAGACCCTGCTGCCAATATATATATATATATATATATATATATATATAAATATTAGCCCCTGCTTCCGATATATATTAATATTAGCTCCTGCTGCTGATATATATTAATATTAGACCCTGCTGCCGGTATATATTATTAGTCCCGGCTTCCGATATATATTAATATTAGCCCCTGCAGCAAATATATATTAATATTAGACCCTGCTGCCAAAACATATATAGATATTTACCCTGCTGCCAATATATTTTATAGTGAAAATATTGGACCCTACCCAAGCATTTTCTTGGGCCCCGCTCAACGCTCCCTAGCATGCATGGGCGTAGGAACCCCTAAAAATCTGGGGGGGATAGCATTTTTACTGGTAAGGTATACCTGACCATTTCACCAACAGGGACTTTTATGACATTGCATTATAAATACATAGAGATTAATATGTAGTTGGTCCCCCTTTGCAGCTATAACGGCTTCCGCTCTTCTGGGAACGATTTCCACAAGATTTTGGAGAGTTTCTGTGGGGAATTTTTGCAACCATGCCTTTATGGACCTTGTTTTGTACACTGGGGCACAGTCATGATGGAATAGAAAAGGACCGTCCCCAAAACTGTTCCCACAAAGTTAGAAGCATAGTGCTGTCCAAAATGTCTTGGTTTATCACCTTCAGCTCATAAAACGTTCTACTAGATGAATGGGAGAAAATTCCCACAGAAACAGAAAAATCTTACAACCACAGATGGACCCCGCTGGACACGGCCACAGAGACTACTATGATGTATTGAAGGATCCATCTAAGACTCCTAACACGTCATGCACACAGGAACATATCCACACACTTAGACACTTGAATAACATACATACACACACACACACACACACACACACACAATAATACACCCCAAAACAATCCCACCCTAATATACCTAGACACATGCCCACTATAACACACCTGGAAACAGACTAACATACCCATAAAAACAGATGTGCACAATAACATACCCACAAACATACGCTATCACACCCAGACACGCATTCAAACACATCCTTCACTTACTCTGCCTACCCCTAGATTTAACGAGTGGCGCTTTGTGTTAGTGATGCCCTAGACCAAGTAGCACCCCGCAATATTCTCTTGTGTCCAAATGCTACATACAGTGACACACACACTCATTTTAACCAGAAATAGGCCTGGATTTAACCCTAGGCGCCCCTGAGTTAAACATGTGTTACAGGGAATCATTCTCTTCCCTTTAAGTACGACATGCCTGCTCATACACACACATATGCACTGCTCTTACGCATGCCTGCCCACAAAAACACATATATACGCTGCAATTGCCTGCACATACACACTTGCCAGTACTCACACATATGCACTACCCTTATACACGCCTGCCCAAACATACATAAACTGCTCACACACACATGCCTCCCCATAAATATACACTGCCCTTGCACATACTTACACAGACGTATACACTATAAGACAAATACACTCCTTATATACACACATATACACTGCCCATACAGACACATATACACTGCCCATACACACGTATGCACATACAGTGCCCATATGTGCGCGTGCCCATACATGCACATATACACACCTGCCCTATACACACACATATGCCTGCCCAAGTGCCCATACACATTCATAAACATTGCCCGAATACATGCCTCACCATTTGTTTATGCACACACACATATCTACCATCAGACCCCCCTCGTTTTGCACATCAGACCCCCCCTCGTTTTGCACATCAGACCCCCCCTCGTTTTGCACATCAGACCCCCCCCTCGTTTTGCACATCAGACCCCCCCCTCGTTTTGCACATCAGACCCCCCCTCGTTTTGCACATCAGACCCCCCCTCGTTTTGGACATCAGACCCCCCTCGTTTTGGACATCAGACCCCCCCTCGTTTTGCACATCAGACCCCCCCTCGTTTTGCACATCAGACCCCCCCTCGTTTTGCACATCAGACCCCCCCTCGTTTTGCATATCAGACCCCCCCCTCGTTTTCCACTTCAAACACCCCCCCCTCGTTCTTCACATCTCTTACCTTTCTCTTCTTCCTTTCTGCTTTCTCTTCTTCCTTTCTGCTTTCTCTTCTTCCTTTCTGCTTTCTCTTCCTCCTTTCCTTCTGGTTTGCCGCTCACTCTGTTTATGCTGAGCGCCGGGGCTGGGATATAAACGTCATATCCCATCGCCCGGCGCTCAGTGACAGAGAGCACACGGATCTCCCCAACCAGTCCTGCACGCTGCAGCTGCTGATCGGGCAGCACCACTTACAGCCCTGGGGGGGATTTCTCTATTATCGGTCCCCCCCTTCGGTTTTAGAGCAGCTCAATGTGCCGGCACACCGGGAAATGTCCCGGTTTCCCGGCGGTGAGCTGGGTCAATTGGGGGGGCACACTGGGGGCCAAGCATAATGTAGGGGGGGCCATGGCCCCCTCTGGCCCCCCCCTGCCGACGCCACTGCTAAGCCAATGTTCTACCCAAGATCAAGAATTTGCTTCTCGATCAATTTCTTTCAGTTTGAATACTAACCTATTGTATCCCTCTCTCATTTTCTAGTTTAGCCCATCTAATCACCTTTTTGCATGCATTATTGGCTTCCTTATATCTTATATTGAATTTCTCTGATTTGTCTGATTTAAATGCTTTAAAAGCCCTTTTCTTATTTTTTATTTAGGTTTACTTCCCCACTAAGCCACATTGGTTTCACTCTGTTTCTTTTATATTTATTACCCAATGGTACATACTAGACTTGGGCACCAGGGGGCTCTTTGTCTTCGTCTTCGTGCTCGTCTTTGCCAAAGAATATTCGTTTTTTCTTTGTTTTTTTCCGGTGAAAGGGTTAATGCGTACCGCAGCAACTCTGGCGCCAGTAGTTTAAATGTGCGTATCAGCAACTCTATTGGTCGCCAGCAGGGGGCCTCCTGCTGGCGACCAATGAGCACACTACCATATATAGCTAATATATTCTCGGGCAGAATATTATGCTACTCAATGTAAAACCAACAGAAGGCAGCATTCTGTCCGATGATATATTAGCCATATGTGGCAGTGTGTTAATTTTCATTTATTAATTATTTAAATAAAATATATTCCCATGATCCTCTGGTCTCCCCGCTCTGGTCTCCCCGGACATTAATTCTGTTGAACTTGCAAACTCTTTTTTCTATTATTCTATTTATTTTGGGTTTTTTTTGTATTAAACTGTTAGACGAAAGGATCATGGGAATATATTTTATTTGAATAAATGCAAATGAGCACACTGCCACATATGGCTAATATATGTTCGGACAGAATGCTGCCCTCTGTTGGTTTTACATTAAGTAGCATTGATCCATATGCTTGAAATCCAAAGTTATTATGCTACTTAATGTATCTAACCAACATAGATAGCATTTTGTCCGAACATATATTAGCCATAGATGCTAGTGTGCTCATTTGCATTTATTCAAATAAAATATATTCCCATGATCCTTTCGTGTAATGGTTTAATACAAAAAACTGTTGGAGCGGGGAGACCAGCGGATCATGGGAATATATTTTATTTAAATAATTAATAAATGAAAATGAACACACTACCACATATGGCTAATATATAATCGCACAGAATGCTGCCCTCTGTTGGTTTTACATTGAGTAGCATAATAATGTATTAAGCTCCTCAATGTATGTAACCAACAGAGGGCAGCATTGTGTCCGAAGTTATAATAAGTTATTATGCTAAGTTAAATGTCCGTACCGGCGACTTTGTTGGTCGCTGGCACGGACTTTCAACTGTTGCAGCAGGGTCCCAGGTTTGTTTTTTTCTTTTCTGCATAGCAACTAGTGGTAAGGGGCCGTGTGAGTGAGCCTATTGGTCGCTTGCACGGCCCTTTACCCTACGGATTTCTGCTCCCGTTATCCAACGCAGCATCGCAGGGGTTAACGGGAGCGGAAATCAGGAGTTAAAATGGCCGTGCGAGTGAGCCTATTGGTCACCTGCAGGGAAGACCCTGCAGGTGACCAATAGGCTCACTCGCACTGCCCTGTAACCCCTGACGACGAACCTGCGGATTTCCGCTTCAGTCAACTCCCGCGATGCCGTGAAGATAAGGTAGGCTAGATGGGGAAGGGACCGGGGAGATTAGTAGACGAAGGCGAAGATTCTTTGTATGTGAGTCTTCGTCTTCTCCTACATTTTACCGGCACTGTCTTCTCTTCTTCATGTCTTCGGAACGAACACGAAAATGCACTCTTTGTGTTCGTTTTCCTGTTCGCCCAAAGACGAATGCACAAGTCTAGTACATACTGAGAAGTGTACCATTCTAAAATTTGTTTGAAGATACTCCATTCAATATGTTGTAAAGCTGCCCTTATCTTTTTGAAATTGGCCTTTTTATAATTATAGGTTTTAGTATTCCCTGTGTGCAATTTCTTTTTTGGAGTTTATTTCAAAAGACACCATATTGTGATCACTATTACCCAAATGCTCCCCAACTTGAATGTTTGACAATGTTTTTTATAACAAGAATCCGTTGCCCTGATCTTGCCCTTCCCCCGATCTCTGTCCCCCCCCCCTGGTTCTGATCTAAAGCCCCTCTCCTTTCTGTGCTCTCTCCATTTTCTCAATGTGATATGTGTGTAGACATTGCACCCTGGGAAGGTCCAAACTTTCTTTGTGAGCACTCAACCTTTTGTTCTCCAGGCTCTAAGTATAAACATAACGGGGTCAATCAAGACATAATGTACTTTTAATCCTCTATCGAAACATTAGCTTTAAACTAGAGCGTTTAATGAAACGGATCTATTAAAGACACGCACTTCATCTTAATAGGCAGACTATTTTATTCTAAAGCTGTCATTTAACAAAAGAATTTGCAATCAGCCCAGGTATAATTATATATCCAGCAGACAAAGCTGTTAATGAAGACTATTTTAATAAAACCCAAAAGATATTATCTTTAAAAGAAAAAAGCATTATAGAAAAAAAAATATGCAAATCTCAACAACTTCATGACTGCAAAAAAATGCTTTGCCTGATCTCACGATCAATGACACATTGAGGATTCCGTGACATTGTTGGGTTTTTTTTTTTTAAATACTGCCAAATCGTTCCTTCAAGGGAAAATGTCAAAGATGCAACTTTTAATAATATTTTAATTATACAGATTGTCAATCAGAGTAATTGTTTTGGAAATATTCATCTCTTTGTCTCAAACAGTATTATCTAAACTATTGCGTTTTTGAAGTTCTCACCCTATCCTTACAAAGGCTGTCTGAACCAATCAAACACAAGCAGCAACTTAACAAAGCAGAGATAACGTTATGGAGGGGAATACCATAAAATCTGGGGTATAATATGCATCTGTGTATGATATGTAGGGAAAACTTGTGTGTAATACGCAGTCATAAGCAAAGTGTTCATACAAGGACCCTGGTGTCCGTGGCAAGGTTTACGATGTCCGTAGAACATCATTAGTTTGTTGACCACCATTAACCCCTTAACGACAATCCCCGTACATGTACGGGGTTGCCGTGCAACGGGTTAACGACAATGCCCGTACATGTACGGGCTGCCGTTAAATAGCTGCATCGCCGCGATCGCGGCGTTTTCGCCGCGATCGGCGGCTTTGCAGCATCCACGGAAGCCTCACAAGTGAAAAATGGCCGACGCCGCATGCCGACGTTGCCGTCATTCACAGGATGGCATTAACAAGAGATTTGAGTTCACAGAGGGTCTATCCAGACCCTCTTGAGAACTCTCGAGCTCCTCCTGCAGGTTGAATGCAGGTACTGCATCCAACCATGCAAGGTCAATGGAGCCCAGCTCACTAATGAGTGACTAGTGTAAAAAAAAAAAAAAAAAAAAAATAATAAAAAAAAAATTGAAAAAAATGGTCAAAAATGTTTAAAAAAAATGTTAAAAATATGGTAACATGTAAAAATCCCCACTGTCAGCAAAAAAAAAAAAGTTTTTAATAAGCAAGTCCTAAAATTTTTTATCTTTACAAAAATTCCATCATGGAAAGAGTTAAAATATTGGCATTACAAATGCCCATAGGGTGTCTAGTATTAAAAAATATATGATTTGATGGGGTAAATTGAATTGGCCGGGTTCAAAGATGTCCCAAATATGGGACATGGGGCAGATGTGTAAATGGCAAAAAAATACACACCTCACAAAGGCGGCCTTTTACCTCCCAAATAACCCTACAAACCCATGCATGGGGGGTATCGCTGCGCTCAGGAGATGTTACTGAACACATATTGGGGTGTTGTGTGACACGGACATATACCAGGAGCGATAAATTTATAACTGAAGTACAACATGTGTGAAAAAAATAAATAAATAAAAAAGAATTACTACCATAAAGTTTCACAAAGGGTAGTGGTAAAATTAGTGCATTGAAAGGGTTAAAATACCAGCATTTCAAATACCTTGGGGTGTCTAGTTTTTAAAAATATATGATTTGATGGGGTAAATTTCATTGGCCGGCTTCAAAGATACCCGAAATGGCACATGGGGGGAATAATGACCAGATTTGGAAAAAAAGGTTTTGAAATAGCAAAACGCTACCTGTACTTATTGCCCCATAACGTGCAGAAAAAAGCAAAAAAACATAAAAACATTGGGTATTTCTAAACTCAGGACAAATAGTAGAATCTATTTAGCAGGTTTTTTCATTAGTTTTTGCAGATGAGTAAAAGTTTTCTGTTTAAAAAGTGAGAAAAAGTAATTTTTTAACAAAAAATCCCCATATTTTATCATTTTTTTTATAGTAAATTAGATGATATGATAAAATGAATGGTATCTAAAGAAAGCCCTGTTTATCCTGAAAAAAACAATATATAATATGTGTGGGAGCATGAAATGAGAGAGAAGAAAATCACAGCTAAACAGTAACACTGGAAAACGTTAAAAGAGCCATTGTCCCGCAATATACTACGAGTAAAAACCCCTATTGTCCTTAAGGGGTTAAATGTCCATCACGGGCAATGTTTTTGCTGACCCCTGATAACACGCACCATCAGATTAGGTCCCTGGCTGATAATTAGGGAGATATTGTAAGTGACGAGTTTAGGATTGGTGAATCCGATTAATAATCAGTGATCAGATCCGTTATGTAATAAAAATGCAAAAAGATTTATTTATTTTTTTAAAATTAATGCGTGATAATTATAATTA
Organism: Spea bombifrons; assembly: GCF_027358695.1. Classification (NCBI taxonomy): domain Eukaryota; kingdom Metazoa; phylum Chordata; class Amphibia; order Anura; family Pelobatidae; genus Spea; species Spea bombifrons. The sequence goes on along the minus strand of NC_071091.1, from coordinate 104,873,793 downwards.
TTTTGTTTACCTTATGATCTGGATGACCCTCTCCCTTTCTGCCGCTTACTGACGGGAGGGGGAGGGGTCATCTGCTGTAGGGTCTGACGGCAGCTGACTTCCAGGTCAATGCTGTTTATATTATTATTATTATTATGTTATTATTTAACGCTGTCAATGCTGGTGCTCCATATGAGCACATCCTTGACTGAATACACAAGTTTTAACTTCTTCGATGCCGTCGCAATGAAGGGGTTAATGCTGCACTCTCATGGAGCGCTCATGCAGCATATTGAAATACACTTAATTGGGTATAATACGCATAACCTTTTCAGGACTTTTCAGGAAAAACGGGTAAATTGGGCATATTATACCTGAGATCTTACGGTAATTATGCAGATCCTGAGAACAAAGTAAAAGTGGCTGCTCCCGTGGTGTACGTACCATATGGGCTTTTAATACATACTATATATATTGCTTAATGTTAACAACCGTACATATATTTATTTAATGCGTTGCTGTAAAATGTAGGATTCTGAAACAGTAACATCGGGTAAAATCCATTCAGCCCCGTCTTGTCTACACATTGTTCCTGCTGTAAAGACGTTGGTCTCATCTCATAGTTAGGAGCCATATGTCTCATATCTCATGCATGTTTCCATTACTTCACTGTATTAGTCTCTACCACCTCTGTTGGGAGGCTGTTCCACATATATATACCACCCTCTCATGAAAGTAAAACTTTATTACATCACATCTAAGCCTCTGACCCTCTAGTTTTAGATTATTACCCCTTATACATAACCCAGGTATTGCAGTTATGCTCATTTATATTATTTATTTACAACTGTTTTCCAAATTCCAAAATGATGACATTTACTTAATATTAATATAAACAGAGCAAGAATTCAGCGCATGTCCAGGGAAAAACCATTCAAAAAAACACCAGTATAAATATCGGGGATCCCGTCGCAGTATACGTATATATTACTTCGCCCGCCACTACGTCAAAGTACTTTACGTTTGGTGAGTCCTATCTAAGTTTTCACGCCTGTATTGCTTACGAAGGAGCTGACTCAGCGGGACTGAACTGCCCTTTAACCAGGGCCGGCCTTAGGGGTGTGCGACCTGTGCGACCGCACAGGGCGCCATGGTAGCCTGCCCGGGACTTAACTTAAAACATCGGGGTTTTTTTGTGTTTTTTTGTTAAACTTTATTTAACATCATTCATGTTAAATAAAGTTTAAAAAAAAAAAAAAACGATGCTTTAATCTAAGTCCCGGGCAGGAGCGCCGAGCGGTTGCTCGTGAAGTTCTCAGCAACCGCTCGGCGCCCCTTACTCTCCGTGACTCCGTCTACTATTCCGACGCTCAACATGAAATGCCGGCCCCGCGGCAGAGCGAGAAGACGGATGCCTCCCGCTCTCACCGCAGGACTCCAGCAACAAGGTAAGGGGGGGGAGGGGTAGTTTGAGGAGGGGTAGTTTGAGGGGGGGTAGTTTGAAGGGGCAGAGAGGGGGGCAGAGAGGGGGGTAGAGAGGGGGGGCGCCAGAGGAGTAGTCCGCACAGGGTGCCACAACGCCTAAGGCCGGCTCTGCCTTAAACACACTAAGACTCTCAACCAATTTAAAGCCGTTGCTGGACACCATTAATGAGGCTCCTGTGTGACTTCATTTTAATATAACGCTAAAGCCTACATTTTCTTTTTCTTTACTTATTACTTCTGTTCTTAAAATAAGTGGTTTGGCTAAAACTTGGTATTAACCATTTTTGCATAAATTTCATAACAAAACGTTTTTTTGGGTTTTTTTTGCATACATTTGATGTCATTCCTCACACACTGCACACAGTCCAAAACACATTTGCCCAGTTCTATTATGACAAAAATATCATCTGTTAAATTATTGTTATTTTTATCAGTATTAATATTATCAAATTGTAATTTCATGTATTTCTAATATGGGATCTCATTTTTTTTATCAGATTAAAACTATTTTTTCCAATATATTGAGCCGTTTTCTTTATAAAACAGTTGTAGTTTTGCATAATATATAAATATAATGTATTCAGACAGCTGCATATTAGCCATTTCGCTCAATCTACAAAACAAATACCCAGACTCCTTTTCATACTGCCCTTCATTGGTTGATGCCAGAGGAAGCCCCTGCGGTGACCAATAGAGTCGCTCGTACGGACATTTTACTCCTGGAACCTCCCCAGGCCAAGATTCGGCATCAGGAGTTAAAGGTCCGTACAAGCAACTGTATTGGTCACTGGCACTGAGCTCCTCTGGCATCAACCAATGAAGAGCAGTTGCCCTTCATAGGTTGATGGCAGAGGAGCCCCCTGCCGGCGACCAATAGAGTCGCTCTTACAGATCTTTAAAATAATATTAACCCTTGGTAAAAAAAAAAAACGGCAAAAAAACTAGGAAAAAAACTAACACCAAGAACGTACACGAATATAACATGGGAACGGGCGAATATTCGTGGAATATGAAGGTGTTTTTTTTCCACGAAGACCAACAAGAAATTTGTAGGCACCCAAGTCTAGTTATTACTGTAGGCAGTGCTGACGTTACAACAGTAGCAAAATTATTGTGCTTTTGAACAGAAAATAATGTTGCTCATTCTTTTTAATTAGATTTCTTTTTCTTTGTAAGATGTCTTTATGCAAAAAAAAAAAGATGTATACATACTAGCAGACCCATTACACAGTTACTATAACATTGCTACAAAACAAACCACAAAACGTATTTTGTTTCACATTTCCATTATTTTTTAATTCAACACTGCACTGCAAGTACGTTTTACTTTACTGAGAAGGCGGTAGATAAGTGGAAGAGCCTCCCAGCAGACATGGTAGAGGTTAATACAGTGAGTGAATTTAAACATGCACGGCATAGGCATACGGCTCCGAACTCCAGAAGACGAGACCAACAAGAACACAGGAATGCATAATGATCTGATCGGCGTCTAACTCGACTGCTTCTCATTTCCAATGCGAGGCTTATAAATACCATTTAAACAGATCCGAAGGTAAATAGTGATCTGTCAGCGGGAAGGAAATTGCTGACCTTGTTCTGTTCACTAGTTTAAGCATTGATAAAAAAAAAAAAGCCAGCCTCCCGGGATTAACAATGCTCTTTTATTTGGTGGAAGAAAGAAAAAAAAACCCTGAAACCTGCCCTATTTAATGAAAAACCTCGGAGGGTTAATACAGAAATCTAAATGACATTTCACCTTGACTTACCGCTGCCCTATAACACCGCCTTAGGGTCTTCCTAAAGTGCCATCTCCGAACCGACATCTACAAAGAACGTCCGAACCAATCCGTAGAGGAATCTCGTCATATCGCTCTCCGCTTAGCCCCCATTTCTTGTTTTTTTAAGAAATCTATTATGGATATATTTTGGAGTTTTATGCTATTTTTTCACAGGCTCTACCCATTAAGTCTTTAAAACGCGGAAATTCCGAATGATTAAATAAGCTTATTGAGCGGGTCCTGAGCCGCGATCAGTATTCCGTACCGTGGATGCCTATCGATAGCTGCCGTTCTTTTATAAACTAGGCATTGATGAGAGGTCTAGACTGCTAATTGCGGGTATCTTTTTACAAGCGGGCTTGGATTAAAAGCTTTCTCACTTTAACTGATTCTAGTTTGTGTGAATGTCAATTTGATCCTTTCGGTGTGTTTATGCTAAGTATTTAGAGACCCTTGGGAAGCTCTCAGGGAACAGCGCTGAATATTTTAAAGAGTAAGGTGTTACAAAAGTTAGCTCATCTTCTTTGCAGAGTGTTTTTTTTTGGTTCCAAATCACAGAAACGAGGCACTTTCCAGTGTACGTATAGACATGAATCTTATGGCATGGCTAGGTTAATGTAAGGTTAAGGATAGTAGTATTGTGTAGCGGTTTGGTCAAAGATCTAAAGATTCTTCATAATGTGGGTCTTCGGTTACATTTATCCTCCGTCACATTCGATTATTCTGTATTTGGTTTGGACAACGAAAACACAACATCCATGTCTAGTCATAGACGTTAATGCAACTAATTCAGTCCAAGTTAAAATATTTAAAGCAAAACTGTCACTTTTCCAGAATCCTACATTTCACATTTTCATACAGCAAATAAATCTATATAATGGTGTTTACAGATTAATATATAATATACTGCATATATGTGTGTGTGTGTATATATAAATATATATATAAAGTAATTTTCAAGGGATCCATGTATAAAGTGGATATAGAGGCAAAGGGAGATAATTGTTGACCTTATTTGCATGTGCCTACCCAGAATCCCTTGTGGTTGTGGCAGCACCTGAGATTTCTGAGGGAAAAACAAGCCTTCTGGCTTGTCTGGTGTCTGTAGATGAGTGTTTAATAATACTTCTACTACCCCCTTAATTTTAAGTGGAAGGGTTTTCCATTACCTTTACCCACCATAACTTATATAATGGGATTTCTCGTGCTACCCCAAGCCACAAGTATTAAGCCAGTATTGCAACCATGTGCTGATGAACCTTGTTGAGGAGGTGCACGCCACTGCACATGGTGAGAGCATGATCTCGATGGTGGTCTTCTCCCACTTCCTTTCCCCATTGGGTCCTGGGGTTAAGATGATTTATGTTTGAACCTGGCTAGCCCAGAAATGGCCTGCCCTTGTTTATTTTTCTTTAGTTTATATATTACTTCATTTTATCACAAGTCCCAATTAATTTCCCTGTTTTGATTTGGCACATGATTTTGTCACTATGTTTTTGGACACTGTTTTCTTTTTAGAGTCAGTAAAGCCTGGATTTTGCTGGAGGAGGATTGGGAGCCTTTTGGCCCCCTCCTCTGTTCAAAGAAGGACAGCAAAGGAGTCTCACCGTTCGAGGTGAGACTCGAGATCCGAGGGGAAGGAATGTGTCTGAATCGTATCCTGGGCTTCTGCTGCTAATGCACAGAACAGCACCAAAGGAGCACGCACCTCGGGCTCCACACAAAAAAAAAAAAAAATGTCCATGAGTGGTGATCTGGCTACTGAACCTCTTACCTGAGTTTTGTCTAAAGGCTTTCCTGTACAGCGGGCAATTACTTTCAATCCATGTATAAAGTGGATACAGAGGCAAATGGTGACCTAATCTGTATGTGCCTGCCCAGAATCCCTTGTGGTTGTGGCAGCACCATGAGATTTCTGAGGGAAAAACAAGTTTTTTGGTTTGTCTGGTGTCTGTAGATGAGTGTTTAATAATACTTATACTGCCCTCTTGATTTTAAGTGGAAGGGTTTTCCCATCACCTTTACTCAAAATAACTTATATAATGGTATTTCTCGTGCTTATCCTGAATCCCTTGTAGGCATGGCAGCACTGTGAGATTTCTGAGGGGGAAAAAACAAGCTTTTTAGTGTGTTTGTAGATGAGTGTTTAGTAATGTTTCTACTTCCCCCTTAATTTTAAGCGGAGGGGTTTTCCATCACCTTTACCCACCATAACTTATGTAATGGTATTTCCCATGCTACCCCAAGCCTCAGGTATTAAGCCAGCATCATGACCTCATGCTGATGAGTCCCATAAAGGATGAAACGGCTGTCCATGAGCGGTGATCTGCCTACTGCACCTCTTACCTGAGTTTTGTGTAAAGGGTGTATTATAGGGTAGGCAATTACTTTCGAGGGATCTGCGTGTAACATGGATAAAGAAGCAAAAGGTAATTGTTGTTGACCTAATTTGCATGTGCTTACCCAGAATCCCTTGTGGTTGTGGCAGCACCATGAGATTTCTGAGGGAAAAACACAAGCCTTCTGGCTTGTCTGGTGTCTGTAGATGAGTGTTTAATAATACTTCTACTCTTCCTTTAGTGGAAGGGGTTTCCATCACGTTTACCTACCGCCATTTATGAAATGGTATATAGAGATAAGAGATAGAGATATATGTTATAAACTCATTCTGTGTGTATATCATGAGAAGAGACACCTTCATTTCCTGTCCTCGGGATCTACATAATTATTCTTCCCCATTAAGCTATCTCTCCTCTGTTAATAAGGTGCCGGTGGTTATTGCAGGTGCAGGAGAAAGAAAAGTCATTTGACAGTTTAAGGTGTGTTTTTTTTATGTAAAAGGCCCTCAATGTAAACTAAATATCTTGGAAAAATGACAAAAACAAGCCTGTATGTACTTCTCATTGTTATTTTAATTTCTAATCGCTTTCATTGTGACAGGCACCATTATGGTTTTAGTATAAGTAAGTTCTCTGAGTTTGTATCATATGTGACCTTCAGGTTACTTTCTAAAGCAGAAAAAATTCCTAAAGCATAAAATTGACTATTTTTGTATCCGATTAATGAAAATAGGGAGAAAGCTGCACACCTTTATAATAAGGGACAAGTGTGCTAATTGGCTAATAATATTTTGCATGCTTTATCACCATACCTGGGAACTCTTAGGGGTTTTGGCCCCGTGTCTCAGGGTTCCCCCGCTGTTATCATATCTACCACTCACAATTGTCGCTTTTGCTCCCGGTATGTTGTTGTTGATATCCCTGCTTGAATACAGGCGACACAATGAGGTGTATCTTTAAGTAATGACTAGTGAAGTTTTCCATGAGGACCGCTATTAGAGCCAGTTGGGTAACACATTGGACAAGTCACTATGGAGTCCTCACAATGAGCGATAACATTTTAAAGAGTCTCAGAGTCAGCTTGTTTAGAAAGTTCCCATGAATGTTTATTGGGTAACCAAGGACATAGGAACATACGTTTCTCTGTAAGCTCCAAACAGTTAAAGGGAATATCAGAAGGCAACCTCTTCCCATAATGGAAACTCTTATTGTGTCCACTGTTTACCCCACCGCCGGGAGTTCGTAAATTAGACATGCTTGGAGAAGCTTCTGTAGTTATAACAGTTGTTGCTTTCATGTTGCTGTTCTTACTCCAAGCACCGACCGAACTGTAATGATCTCTTGTTGATTTTTTCATTACATTGCATGCGAATTGTGACCTTGGCCGTTGTCTGCGTTCCTGGGACACAGACCCTTATCTTATAACATTGATTCTATTTCTTACTTTTGACTTGGGTCACCTTAACTTGGCCCAGACCTTCTTTTTCTGACCTCGTTTTTGATAACATGCCACAGATTCTGACTTTTGCACCCAGCCCTGACTCCTCTAACCTTTTGCACCTTTTCTACACCTGTTTCCTTTAGTGAAAATAATGAAAACAAGCAGCTGAAGCCGATATTAACCCTGCATTGGATTATTATATCTTCAGCATGTGAAAGCATCAGATTTTTTCATTAATCTCATCTAAAAGATAGCGTTAATTAGGATGCAATCTGATTCAATAGCTCGGAATATATATATATATATAATGCTTAAGGAATGTTTTGATGATTGTAGATTGGTTAATGGACTCAATCGTCAAAGGGTATCAGATACGCCTGTAAAAGTTAAGTGTCTACAGAAGCAGGGCAGAAGACATCCAGATATTTTTTCCAGTTTTCTACGTTTGCTTGTCTAGAGATAACATGCACGATAAAAGCAATAAAAAAAATACTTAATCAGTCAATATGCAGACGGATAAATGTGATTGACGGGATGCAGAAGCTAAAGTTATATGAAGTCACTTAGGGAAGGACTCTGTAGGAAACAGAAAGCTTACACAATTCTATACCCACAAAAAGATATTGAAAACCTTTCAAAATGTGTAAAATAATAAGACATTAAATTGGGGTTTTCATTTCAAAAAATGTTCTTTCTCTCAGTAATTTATTTAAACCAACATCTATTTATTCCCTTCCGTTGATAGGATTTTCTAATGCGTGAAATACTAGTATTTTTTAATACCAATATACCAATATATTACCATATAAATAAACCAGGTTACGTGGCTAATCCATAAAAAACTAAAATGTCAAACTCAATATCATAAACAATTAAACTACATGGCGTTTAACTTTGATATTCTCGCTGAAGCTATTAATTAATTAGGATCGGCCAATTATGGTTTTTTTTTCCCATTTTTTTAGCAATTAAGAAAACCCGGCATTTATTTCGCACAGACGAATGCATTTTGTTTTGTTTTTTTCCTTTTATTTACAGAGAGCATTATCCATTGACCCGTTTTGAATGTCATAGATTATGAACAAAATATGTTTAGCATTAAAGCACAGAGATTGAGTTTCAGATAGCTTATCGAATCAATCATCCACAGTTTCACCATTGTTTTTTTAAAGAGGACAATTTATTATTTTCTTTTCAAATATTCTTTTACTTGTCTCTCTTTGCTTTATTATATAATAACTGCTTATTTTAAGTTAACAAACACATTAAATATCTTTCTTTTAAGAAGATACAGCTTAGTCACTGATTACGTTCTGATGTCATGTGTTTATGAAACACTCCCGCCATCATAGGTACTTTAACACGTATGACAGCTGTGTGTTCCCTTTAAACGTACACGTTGTTTCCCTTGCAAATTCATAGGGGGATCCTGCACGTTCCCTTATATGCATTTTCCCCTTTACCTATAGCCCAGCTATTACCTGTTCTCCCATTGATTTCAATAGTAATGTCTTCCTGCCACGGATTGGCTGTTTCAAGCAGCCAATCAAGGGGAGGGAATTATGGCACCATGTCTGGGAAATTAAAATGAATGTCTAAGTTGAGTGCTGAGTAAATGTGAGTAGGTACCCATTATTCCTGATGCATTTCTCTCTTGTTGCTGCTGTAGTTCCAATCTTCATCTCAGCAGCCAGTCTCGCACTGGGATCAAAAATTTCCCCAGGCAATTAAATCTTACCTGCTCAGTAATTAAATAGTTAACTTTCTGCCATTAAAAATAAACCTAGAACCAGTTGTACACCAGGCTTTTGCCTTATGACAGGTCCGGGCATGGACATCTAGAATACCATATTCAGTAAGTGGATGGAGTGTCCATGTTAATGGCGATAGGTAGCATTACTATGAACAGATCAGCGAGTGAGACTCAAGGACCATGAGGAATGGAGAAGAGCAAGCTAATCAGCGCCTCACCTTTGAGTATGGCTGTACCGGCGCATAAGAGGATAGTCCTTCTGCAGCCTTGGGCTGGCTACTCTACCAGTTGGCTCGACCATCACTACCATATAAACAGTTTAACCAGTTGTTTATGGTTTACATCAGTTGTGTAGGCGATGGTCATGGATCCATCATAATGTTATATGTGAACTGGAACAGGCAATATGTGCTCACATGTTCCCATTACATTCTCCCCTAGTGGGTGAAGCACTCGTCCCAAACACTCTTCTTTGCCGTTGGCACGCTAGCATTAGTTAAAAGGCCAACACTATGAAATCTCTTTGAGCGCGCCTAAAAAAAACTCTACAGGACACAAAGAACCCAAGGGAACTTAAAAGGACAGTTTAATGTCCCTGGCAGCCCTGTCATAAGAATCGCATTAAATATGCCTTTTTCCAAAACGAAAAAAAAGCCCTTACCTGAGCCCTGCTGCTGTTGCACTTGCCCTACTCCTTTATGGTCTGACTATTCTTGCAACTGATTGGTTGCTTGAAGCAGCCAATCAGTGGCAGAAAAGCACTCCCACTGAAATCTGAATAGACTTCGTCCCAGACTGGAGGTCAGGGAAATGGGCAAATGACATATACATTGTAAGGTCGGGCGGAGGAGCCCGATGGCTCGGAGGCCGGATCGCGGTAGAAAATGGGAATCCAAAATGCGTGGTGAAAAAAGACTAAAGAATCCCCCTCATAAATTAGAAACACGAAAATTTAAATGAACCAAGTGCATTTGAGGGCTGGAGTGTCCATTGATTTTTTTTCTAAAATGGAGCAGTCAAGTAAAAAAAAAAAAAAATCTGGTTATTCCTTTCATTGAATAAAATGAATTTATGAAAAAAAATTTTTTTTACTTAATCTATAATTTTTATTGTTATTGTGTAACTGTATAGAATTTTTTATCGCTACTGTTCTATTAATAAATGTTATTTTTATTATTTAACCCCTATTCTTTATAAATAAAAGATAATAATAATATTCACTTTTTTCTATGTATTGTTCATTCTATAAGCGCAAAGATACTAAAATACTCGGAACGGCACGGGGTGAATGCGCATTTTTTTATTTTTTTTGAATCAAAATATCTAGTCTATGTAGGCGCATTTTGCTATTTCCTGCGGGATAAAAGCTATACTTGATAGGACTGTTATGTGAAAGGGGGGGATTAGATAGAAAATGATTCCGCAATTTTGTTTCCATTTCCATATAAACAGGTACTATTGTCGTATGAAATAAAATCCTGTCATTCAAGGTCAGAATCAGAGCTAGTGAAAACATTTGGCAAAATACTTGCCATTATCCTTGAGATATTTATCAGACATCTATAGGTGAATAGTGTTTTGTGTTTAAAATAAAAAAATAAAAAAAATAGATCACTAAAAAAAATGGAAAATATATATGGCTACAGCAAATCAGGAATTTTTTTAAAAAAAAATATACAAACCATTTGTTACATAGAGATATACTGTATATGTATATAATCGACCTTCTAAACTTCGGGAAGGACTTCTTATGCCTCATAGGTACTCCCTGCTGTATAATCAGGGGCAGAGCACCCTATTCGACATCACATGCAACCCTTCCGTTTGCATATGTTGTGACATCATTAGCAGTCACCCCATGTACATGTCTTTATAGTCGTGGCCACCCAGCTACGAAAACAAGAGGTTTTTTTTCTGCTCGTTTTTAGAGATGGGCAACTTTTTTTTAACCCAGTTTGACTAATAAGACGATACACTATAAATATGGGGAGGCACTGAGGACCATAACTGGGAACCAGTTCTTTACATCAAACCTGATGATAGGCCTACTGGTAATTGTAATGGTGATTGTGACCAGGGAAATCATGGCCCCATTGAGTAAGAACCATTCTCCCCGTCTGGTCTACCCAGTTTTCCTGCTCTAAAGACTCAGACCTTAATCAGTCGTTGGTCTCGCCTTAGATTCAGGAGCCGTATGTCTATCCTGCGCATGTTTAAATTCCCTCACCATATAAGCCTCTACCAAATACTGTTGGAAAGCTGTTCCACTTATCTACCACTTTCTCAGCATATGGCCAAGAACGTAGACTTTCTCCCCCAACTGATTACACGTTGGCCCTCGACTAAGCTGATCTTTTAGAAATAATTCCAATCAATGCACTGCGTTTGTACTTGTATCACCTGAATGTCAAACTTTTAATCAAATTTAATAACGTAATCATTATTTTTACGCATAGTGAAATTTAGGTTTTTATATATTTTTTTTTTATTTAATAAGCTCTAATGGTAAAAGAAAATAAGTCAACCCCGCTGTTCTTGAATACCTTTTATTCAGTAATACAATGGCTCTCTAAAGCATTCCAGAACAAAAAAAAAAAACCATCACCCACCGGCACAGCAGTCACCTGCCAGGCGTCTTCTGATAAGTCTATAAATCTTTGGGAGCCTTCGTCGCAAATTGCGATTATCTTGCAACAACAGCATGTTTGCAGCTTATGAATTTGCTATTTTTGAAAATTACTTGTTCCGTTTTGCAAGGCAAAGTAGCTGCCCTCGCGCGGCGTATTCATTAGAAAACATCTTTAGTCATTTTAAGGAACATTTGTAACCGATAAAACCGAATAAATTATTGCTATTTTTTTATATATAAATATAAAATAAACAACTCTTTGAAAAAAAAAAAAGGTTTTAAAAATATATTATTTTTTATTATTGTTGTTAACACAAATTTTATTACCATAAATGTTATTTAAAAATACTTGTTTAAATTCTTATTTATTACCCGGTATAAATTTCTTTGTATAATTTAAAAACTGAATTCATTTATTTCTGAACAACCTATTAGAAAAATAAAGTATTGTACAAATAAATCTTTTTATATTTCATATGAATAATTATTCTACACGTGGCTGGGGGGGAAAAAGAACCTTTCCCGCTTAATACTAAAGTAAAATTCACTGGAGTAAAATTGTAATGTTTTTTTTTAATGCTTTATAAATCACTAATTAGGAGGTAACTGGCAATGCAGCGGTAAAGTCCAACCAACTGGTCCAATAAGACAGTAGCACAAAACATATTTCAAGACATGCTCAAGACACAGCGTGCAAATTGGTCCAGAGCTAGTTGTTTCTGGGAGAGTTGTGGTTTCATTTCACCAAATTCATTATGCATTAGACATGTGCACATGCGCCAAAAACGATTCGGGCAAATTTTCCCGTTTGTTTTTGGCTCATTCATTTGCGGCTGAAGATTCGGGGGGCATTTTTAATTCCGTGTCCACATTCACTCTTATTCACCGTCACTCACTCTCTCACACTGTCATTATCATTCACTCTCTCACGCTCTGTAAATGTTTCCCTACCTTCTCTGCCACTACACCTTCTGCCGTTGCTTCTGTATCTTCTTCTTCTTCTTCTTCCTCCTCTTCCTTCTCCCTCTTCCTTCTCCCTCTTCCTTCTCCCTCTTCTTCTTCCTTCTCCCTCTTCTTCTTCCTTCTTCTTCTTCTTCTTCTTCCTTCTCCCTCTTCTTCTTCTTCTTCTTCCTTCTCCCTCTTCTTCTTCTTCTTCTTCCTTCTCCCTCTTCTTCTTCTTCTTCTTCCTTCTCCCTTCTCCCTTCTCCCTCTTCTTCTTCTTCTTCTTCTTCCTTCTCCCTTCTCCCTTCTCCCTCTTCTTCTTCTTCCTTCTCCCTTCTCCCTCTTCTTCTTCTTCTTACCCTTCTCCCTCTTCTTCTTCTTCTTCTTCTTCTTCCTTCTCCCTTCTCTTCTCCATTATATCTCCAATCTTCCATCTTTAATCTGATATCTTCTTTATTTGTCCCGGCATTACCCGGCAATTAAATTAAACCCCCCCCCCATTCTCTCTACATCCTGTGAGAAGGGGTAGGAGGGCTAATGTTTTTGACCTTCTGGAGTACAGACCCCCTTCCTGCACCTCATGGGATGATGTTAAATGTAATAAAATACCCTAAGGGGGTTATATTATTTATCCTTGAGTGTGTGTACACTACCAGTACTAACAGGCCCAAATAGTTAGCCCAAATAGTCAGGACCAGGGATGACAAAAATGCAACTGCTTTAAGCAGCCATAGCAGGTGCCTAGGATGTCTCCTTAGCAGGCAAATGCTGATACATCATAAGCATGTCTCTATGGCAGAAGCTTGAACAGCAAGGGTAGGTCTCTCAGCAGTAGCTTGTAACAAGTGTAGGTCCTTGAGCAGCAGCATGTAGACCGGTAATCAATTCAAACAAGCAACGTACCAAGCGAAAAAGACAAAATCAAGCCACAAGCATAGTAATGCATGAAATAAAAGTATAAAAAAAGTATAAATAAATACTCAAGTGTGTCTCCGAAGCAAGGAGGACAGAAGAAACACAGAAACATAGAAGCAAAGTCTGATTGTATCTCCTGCTGTAAAGGCTAAAACCTTAGTCTTTGCTTTGTCTCAGATTTAGGAGCCATATGCCTATCACAGCCATGTGTAAATCCCCTCCCGGTGTTAACATCTACCACTTATACATATACCCTGGAACATGAATAGTTGGACACACACTTTCAATTCAGTTTCTATCGGAACATGACAGATGGATAAGCAGGACTTCATTAGCATTGCCGTAAAGCATCAGCTCAGTGTGGTGTTTGAGCAGGGAAAGTCACCCAAAATATCACATGACTGACAGCGACGGCGCCTCCAGGTCTGCAGAAAAAAGGCTGTTGAAACCAAATGAGATAAAACCTACTTATCTACAATGCTAAATTACTGTATACAGCTTGTAATGCGGAAAAATATTTAATTTTCCATGACATTTCCTCTCACTTTTACACAAAATGTATAAAACATTTGATGATGTCAGGTTAGCGCTATGTGCTTTTGTTATTATCATATCATATTTCGCGGTGCATTATTCTTCATACATTCCTTGTTCAATATACTTTGTCATAGATATACCAGACAAATAGTTTTGACTAACGAATAAATGGAATGTATTTCATGTTTAGAATCCCACGAGGGCAAAGAATGACCGTTTTCATCATTCCTTCGCTGGAGCCTAAGTAATATAAGCTGGGAAATTTGATATCGCTCGGCGTTTGCATTATAGTTAATGATCTGTTGTATGACTTACATTGATTTGGTTGTAAAATTGTGGCTTTAGAATTAATATACAAAGACAGATGAGCAGAAATTGTGTAATATGGAGTACTTAAGATGGATTTAGAAAAGAATAAAGGTGGAAACGTGGTCGACCACCCTAGTACTCACACGGTTAAATATGAGAGTGCGGTATCAGTTACGGAAAAGTAACTAGACAACACAGACGAAATGTACTTGGAGAAATATTACTATGTTTTCTGGGAATTAGGAAAGCTCTTACTGAAAACGGATTCCAAATGGCTAAGGTAGGATCACGTGGTGTCTAGAAAATCGATGCTACAGATCACATCATAAATTGCCTCTATGAGACCACAAGTGACAGCAGCGAGGAAATAAGACCACGACGTGCAGGTTAACCACGAGAGCCTCGAAGAAGGGGTCCGACACATTTAAGGAAGGAATCGTCTAGCTCGGAATAATTGTTGTCTTGCGTAATGGGTTTGGATAGATGGACACTTTCCAGGATGATGTGGCTAAGGCTATAGAACCTTTTCGATTGGTTATTTTCCACCCTGTAGAAACCACCACACTGCACTTGACCACAGCACTTGACAGAGCCAGCATGAAGAGATACAGATTTATTGATAAGAAAGTCACCATTGAAGTTCCATCAAGTTCTGCTCCAGTGAGAATGGGTTGCACTCAACTGCGGCCATGTTGGAAGTCAAGCCAATGAGTTTGATTGGTCATCAGTTGTGTTGGTCCCATGAGTCACGCCATCCGGGCATCATACAGACAGTTTGATCATTGAGTCTGCTGGTTCTGCTAGATTCTACTAAGGAGTCAAACTGATTTTGTTGAGTTTCAACTCAAGTTGACTTTTTTTTTCCAATCGAGTTGTTATGCTTTTTATTGTAAATCACTGTGGGCCGGCACTCAAATTGTGAACAGACCCAAAAGTTAAAAAAACAAATAAAACACAGGTTTATGTAGTTTATAGAATTACAAAAAAATTGCAAAAAGACCCACCTGTCACTTAAAGGGTTAATACTCCAGACCTCACCCCTTCACTTCCTTGAGTAGTACTTTATCTGCTTCAGATTTCTCACATTGTACAAACTGTTTTTTATTTTATTTGTGTCAACATCTGGGACATAATTCAATTTCGCCATCTGTGTTTTAGTCTTTTCGACTCTTGAATAATTTCAGAATTGTTTTGGCTAACAAATTCAGCTTAATAATGTGTTTACTGACATTTTTCCTCTGTATTCCGGTGCTCACGGGTCAACGATTTTTTCTGGTTAAAATGCATAATGTTAAAATTTTATGTATTATTTGTGAAAGTTGCTTGGAAATAAATAAAGGTTAATAGAAAGCCCTTTTCATACCTTATATCTATTGCTATTAACAGCTCTACTAACTGTTATATTCTGCCATATGCAGAACCCCCCAACTGTCTTAGTTTTCCTGAGATAGTCCTAATTTTAGGGCACTGTCCTGTTGCCCTAGGCAGTGTCCCCGCTGTGCCACCTTTGTGGCAGTTGGGGATCATGGACTGGTTGGGGAGACCATCTGATTTGATCAAACCTGGACAGTTTTCATGAATGAATGGTCTATTATTATTATTATTATTATCATTATTATTATTATTGCTAATAAAAACATATCAGAGTCATTGACCCAAACGCCCCATGATCCCCACTGCAGGTCAAAGAGGGACAGCGGGACTGTGTCAGATTGGGACTGTCCCTCAGAAAACAGGACTGTTGGCAAGTTTGATGTATATTAAAAATGTTCATCCATACATTAGTACTTAAACCGTCTCTTAAAATATAACATCATAGAACATTTTCCTGGAAGTCCCCGAGGAACCTAGACACATCATAGTTATAAGAAATAAACAGGAATAAAGTCTAAGTGAATCGTCACGATCCGCACAAATCCTGTCCAGGAAATAATCCAGATATATCCAGATCTGACATGTGTCTCAAGATATTTTGTAACAAATTACATTTCCATATAGTTATTTCAAGCCTGCCTCCCCTACCCGGAACAAGTCATAACCTTTTTTTTCTTGGTTTATCTCGAAATAAATGTATTTTTGCGCGTTCCGATTCACCGATACATGTAAATATCAACTCAAATCAATCTTGTTTTCTTCTCTTTGGGGTATTATAGTGACATTTCTCCTCCCCGAAAATGGAACAGGACAGAAAAGAAACATACAAGGCTAATTTCTGATCTTTATCACCGGTATCTGAAGGGTTAACCTCTGGAGGATACTGGACATAAACTCTGGTCAGGGGCCGGACAATCGGAGGTGCAGGTGGTGGAAGGCACCGGGGGCCCCGCACCCACCAAAGGGCCCTATGAGGGTGATCATAGGATCTCCCATTTCTGGTGTAGAGAAGGCCCTTGCGTTGATAGGGGCCGATTGCGAAGTGGGGGGAATTGGACAATTTTGGACCGGTATGGGGAGGCAGGAAAACAGAGGGGCCACAAAACCCAAGATTTCGTAATCCCACAGTGAAAGCAAGGCTGCTCAGACACCATGCGAGTAACAGAAGAAAAGCTGGCAGTGAGGTAGGGGGTGCAAGAGGGAAGGAGCGCAAGGGACTTTTTTTAGTCTTTAATATTTATTTTAGCGACGTTACTATTTTATTTATTGGGAGTGGGTTTAGAGTCCCACTGGGGGTTATTAGCATACCTGGTAACTTCTTCACTCCAGCTACCCGGAGCCTTCCCTTGCGGGACGCGGCCAGGACTGCACACTGACGCCGGTGGACGGTCCCACTGACATCAGCGGGAAACACCCCCATTTAAAGGGCAAATGGGTGGGGAGCGGGACATGTCAAGATCACGGTCCCGCAACCCAGAGAGTTCCCAGGTAGGGTTATATACAGCGCTGGGAGTTATTACTAAAATACAGTGCTGAGGTTTGCCCTTACAAAAAATTACTGCGGTTTTTCTGAAGTAATACTACAGATTTTTGGACATGAAAAAACTGCAATACTGCACATTTACTGCACTTTTTTTATATTGCAAACCTACAGTTGTACTTCAATGTACTGTAGCTTTATTGCATTTGTACTTCCGTACAAAAACAACTGCAGTAAAACTGCAGTACAGTGAAGTACAAATGCAGTAAAAGTGCAGTAAATGTGCAGTAATACTGCAGTAAAAGTGCATTAATACCAGTATTGCAGTTTTTTCATGTCCAAAAAATTTTTTTGTAAGGGTGATATTACTGTATACAGCACTGGGGGTTATATTACTGTATACAGCGCTGGGGGTTATATTACTGTATACAGCACTGGGGGTTATTACTGTATACAGCACTGGGGGGTTATATTACTGTATACAGCGCTGGAGGTTATATTACTGTATACAGCGCTGGGGGTATATTATTGTATACAGCGCTGGGTGTATATTACTGTATACAGCGCTGGAGGGTTATATTACTGTATACAGCGCTGGGGGTATATTATTGTATACAGCGTTGGGGGGTTATATTACTGTATACAGCGCTGGGGGGATATTACTGTATACAGTGCTGGGGGGTTATATTACTGTATACAGCGCTGGGGGTTATATTACTGTATACAGCGCTGGGGGTTATTACTGTATACAGCGCTGTGAATTATTAATGTATACAGCACTGGGGGTAATATTATTGTATACAGCGCTGGGGATTATTAATGTATACAGCACTGGGGGTTATGCTCTATTTTATTACATTGCAGCATCTGTTACACACAGTCAGCTGGCGAGAGATAGATTTGACCTATTGTCCTAATGCAATCCGTGTAGCGCTGTTTGGCTGGGTAAGCGTCTTCGTGCACCAACTGATTCTGTAACAATTCTCAATCCGATTCTGGAATTACCGAATTTAATTACGCAGTTGGTTAACTAGCGCAAACACAATAAAAAACCACATTCATTCTTAAAGCAAATGGCACATTTATTCCAATGTTACAAAAGGCTTTTTTTTCTTTCATACAAATGGGTCCCTCCAAGTAAAATATTTAATCTGATTTGATTAAGAAAAAAATGCATTTATATGTTAAATCCACTAACTTAGTGCAGTAACATGAAAACGAGATAAAATAAAAGCAAATAAAAGATTGCCATTCAGTATTGCTTTCGGGTTAATTGTTCCTCTTGAAGTATTTTTCTGTTTATTACAAAGCCAAGTCAATCCATTAAAATCTTCCACGCAAAATTTCTTGTTGCTACGGGAACAAAATATCAACAAGCAAATTTCTCATTAGTCTGAATGAGCCAAGAGCCACGGGAAGAAATATCACAATATGTTAATTTGGGCCCAAACAGAAACTGGGACTGTCAGACACAAAATTGTAGAATTAAGGCTAAACAATACATGGATATTCTAACACCCTCCGTGCGTGAGTGTTTTTGGTGTAAACACAGTTTGGTTGGTGGATCTGAGTAGTTTTTTAGTATTCAGTATTATTTCAAGTGGCGGGGGGCACCATAATGCATTTATAGCTAAGGGGTCCCTTTAAATTATCATGGTGTTCCCCTTGCTAATGTGTATTTGCCCCTTTCCTCATCCCCTTTTATTTTCCATGTAGGATATGTGTTCGGCCACAAATCATCTCATTGAGTGTGATATGGTTACCACACTCTGATATGGAGCACACTACTTTGTTCTTCTCATGTAGAATTTTGTCGGGCATATCCGGCCATACACAGCAACACCGGACCCGCCGCTGGAGAGATGGCAAGTCCGGACCTTGTCTGCACCTACTTCCTTGCCAGGAGACTTGGAAGAGTGGGAAGCAGATTTAATGTTGTCAAATGTAAAGTTAGGCATTTTGGGAAAATAAATAAATGTGTAAATTATACATTAAATAGGGAAATCATTAAATGAAATGGACTTGAGAAATGCAGCTGTGTTCAATTGTAAGGAATGCATATTACGCATAAAGTTCTGGCCATGGTCATCTCAACCAACTGCCCCGATCCTCGGTCCTACCTGGAAGCTGTGCTTCCCGAAGGACACCCAACATGGATGAAGAGTGGTATAGAGGCTCTGACTGCTAGGCACATACCTCTGTAGTGCACATGGGCTGATTTTTGATATCCCCAACCAGTCCATCCAGGAAGTGGCGTCCTTGTTGGTCCGATATGTTGACCAGGCACCAGGAATGCTCCTGCCTTCCAGGCGTTGTTGGCCCATCACTGGGAGGGTGATATCGGGTGGAAATGTATTGCTCATGGTAGATCTGCCACCTTGATGTCTCACATCTAACTTCCCATGCAGTAAAACGGTCTCTTACTTTTAGACTGAGTATCTCCAAAACAATTTGACAAATCCCAACCAACTGGTAATTTAAATACATTACTTTAGAGAAGCACGAAGGCTTCCATTCCACTTTCCACCAATGCCTATTGGTTTCACTAGATTACAGATGGTCTTTATGAGCTTTATCCAAAACCTCTACTACATTGTCACTAAAGCACTTCTCTTTCACAGACCCTAAAAAAAAGTTTGATTTTTAGCCATCAATCACGCGTGGTAATCCGCCATAGAGAAATGGATATTTCTTTCTCTTCGTTATATGTTTGTTGTATCCCTTCGGTAACATTATAAACCGCGTCATATGAATATTTATGCTACAGCGACTAATTCCGAGCAGGCCTTCTGTTTCGAGTTGATCTGTCATATTTTAAAACAAGTCGGGGGGAAAAAAAAAATAGGGAAGCATCATTAAAAGAGAAAATGTGACACAGCCATGAAAGATGTACATCAATAATACGTTCATGAATATTTCAGAAATTATTAATCAAAATCATGAATCTCGGTGGCTTGTTATGACTGGCCCATTTGTGTCTGTCAAACAGATTGAGTAAATATTTTCTCAGACCTAGAAATCACTTCTTTAGTGAAAGATGGAATTTCTGGATCGTGTTTTGATGGCCTTTTTTTTTTTTCTTTCTTTCTCTCGTTTCGGAAAACGTTACTCTCCATATTGCATTAATTGCGAAATGATTTATCCTGCGACCCGCGCGTTACGCGTTACTTTTCTGTTTCGTTTGCCGAAAGTTTTTTTAAGATCTCTAATTACACGATGCCGAGAGAGCCTAATGGCTGGCCTTGTGCAAACAAGTCATAGCATATTACTAAATATTCATGGATACTCTATGTATTATATAGCGTTACGGCCGTGCTGGGTGGACATTTCAGAGACATGTTTGCTAAGCAGTATATTTTAGTCCGAGTCAATACTTCCAATATCAATATTAATAATATTTATTAGTATTGTTGAACAGTCTAGGACGTGTTGTGAATGGAACATAGAATTTGACGGCAGATCAGATGTCCCCATTTAGTCTGCCCGTTTATCCTAATGTAAAGACGCAGATCTTAATCAGTTCTTAATGTCAACTTAGATTTAGAAGCCATATGCCTATTCTGCGCATGTTTATTAACCCTTACCACTACTGATGGAGGCCACTTATCTACTTCCCTCTCAGTAAAGTAAGACTTCCTTACATAATATCTGACCCTCTCGTTTTAGATTATGGCCTCCCTTCCCTCTTGTACTTTGTTTTCTTCCTCCATGCCGTACATATTGGGATCCCTTACTCTTTTGTGATATTTTTTGCCATGCACTTTTTTTTTGGCCACTCTTTGGTCTGAACTTTCTCCAGAAAGTCAATATCCTTGGTGGGATCTCCAGAACTAACCAGAGCTCTGTAAAGTGGCCAAACTTTACATCTCCCTCTTCCTCTACTAATACCTCTATACAACCCAGCACCCTGCTTGCTTTTTTTTTTGACTCTTCATTGTATTTTCTGTTTACTTTTAACAATGGTGATCCCCCTAAGAAGGAACACTTAATGTACACCTCTTCAACCTCTACAGGAACAGTTGTTGGGTTAGTGTGGCGCTTATCTAAAGAAAAGGGGTATAGAGAGTATTCTTCCCAATTATAATTATAAGTTGCAGAAAATATCTCAAAGAAAGCAAAGAAAATCATTAATATTGTAGCATGGCAATTTAAATGACAATTTAAGTACAGGGCAACCACTGCTGAAACTTAGCAAAAGTATAACTCGGGATAAAGAAGGTGGAGAACAAGGGTGAGGACCAATATTGACATTTAATATAAATAAATGAAATCTGCTCTTACACATAAGTAGATGGCAATCAGGGCCGAGCCTAGGGTCACTGATGCTTGGTGCAAGAATTTGTTTGCCCCCTCAGGTGGGTGTGGCTTGATTGTTAACACCTCCCCTTGACAAAATAACCCCCCTAACGCCTTTTCTATGACAACCACTCTCCTCTTGTTTCTCTTTCTTTTCCTGTTATCTCTTCTTTTTCGATCTCTTCTTTATCTTTATCTCTCTTCTTTTTGTTTGCCTCTTCCCTTTATCCCCATCTCTCTCATCTTTCTCATTATATCTCCCCTTAATCATTATCTTAATCATTAGTTCTTTTTATCTCTGCAAATGTCCTCATCTCTCATTATCTCTCCCCTTTTTTTCCTCATCTCTATTCTTTTTCATTATCTCCCTTCTTACTATGTCTCCCAATTCTCCTTTTTAAGATTATCTACCCCTTCTCTCTCTATCTCTCTCCTTTCTTTCTTCTCCTCATTATCTCTCCATTTTCTTACTATCTCTCCCCTTTCTCACTATCTATCTCTCCACATTCTCACTATGTATTGCCCCCTTTTCTCTTTACAACTTACCTTCCTTAAGTCCTCTGGTTGGAGCGTGACCCAGGAGGCAGGGAGAGGAGGAGAGAGAGTCGGCCACCGACCGGTTTTCACGAATTAGCTGTTTGCTGATGGCATCCGTTCAAGCTATGGCACAGCTATAACTCTTAAAATCCGACATGTGTATAGCTTGGAACGCCTCCACCAATTACAGCCCCTTGTTATACATTAACTTGCACACAGGTGCTAATTTTCTGCCTTGAAGTTTTCTCCTCACTCAACCTCTACAAAGGCTGTCTGAACCAATCAACAACAATCTGCAACTTAATAGGAGAAAAAGAATAATTATGTAGATCCTGAAAACAGGAAGTTTAGAATGCGGCTCCCATGGTATGAATATTAGGTGGCTTTCTAGTGCACATTAATGTATATTTAGTGCTCCATGTGTACTGGTGTAAAATGTAGAAAAAAGGGAAAATAGATGTAGTTTTATCACAAACTTTATTATCTCGTACAATCATCTGTTTCATGGGCTGTGGGGCTGATCAGGCTTAACAAATATTACCATAGTGTTACCAGAGTAGATTTATTATTAATATTAATAAAATGAACTGGTTTAAAAGCTAATCTTCAACTGGAATTATAAAAAAAACCACCCAACTCAAACAAAAACCAGTCAACCAAGATGGTGTTTGAAGGTTCTGTACACCATAAAGTATCAACCCATTAGCATTATCATCATTAAAGAAACATAGAATGGCCTCTAGACGGTCGTTCCAAGCAGTTGATTGTAAACATTATTAATAAGGACAATGCATAATTTAACGAAGATGGGTTTAATGGGGAACCATCACATCTTTTAGCTTAGCTATGTTTATTTATTAAAATTCCCTATAGTATGTATTTTTTCTTTACAGTCTTCAATAGCTCGGTTTGGGACCATTTTATTTTTGACCCCGAGACGCTGAGATCGGTAGCAAAATATGGCAAAACTAATAAAGTAATTACTAATTAGCATTCTGTAATTAAATGTCCTCCTTTCCTTTCTTACCTTCCATAAGGAGTTAAAACGAGAATGGGGTAAAATACTCCAGTTTGTTTTTCCCAATGTTTTTTTACTTACTTACTAAAAAGTACTGTGGAGGAATGGGTCACCATTATTTGAAGTCCTCTAAACTCCAAAAAGACAAGATAATGAGCTGAAGGAGGAACTTGGTAGCCTTGGTATAAAAGAGAGCTGTCATCTGTATTTGTCAACATTCAGCGTGGAACCCCTTCATCCAGCATACAAAAAGAAACGGAAGACCCGGGAAAGAGAGAAAAACGTAACGTATTCTCTTTACATATCAACAGTCAGAAAGTAAAGCTTAGTAAACAAAAGAAAAAAAAACTGCGGAGTTAATGGAGCCTTATGTGGATTTAGCAATTAGAATAACAATATGGATATTTCCATTGAAGTATCAGCCTTAAGCTTGGTGGGGGGTTCCTTTTATTTTGCCGTCAGAAAATTGTTGTTCAGATTTTTTTTGCCTATATATATTTTCACTTACATATACATAATGTGTTTTTTAAAAAAAAAAAAAAAATTCAGTAACATATCCAGGGCCAAAATATACTGTGATACTTCCGATATTCCCAGTAAGATTTCTTAGAGGAAATATTATTCTGGCACCTCATTATCCCATAATTATAATCTCTACAAATGTATCTTTCACATTTTAAGGAATAAATTACAGCCACACGCGAGGGCGATGTTAGGGTTCTTGGTAGCTACACGCACCCTACTCTTGACCCGTTCATTTCTAGTGACAATGGCCTGTGGGACTTGTAGGTGGTCTACTATTAGAGAAGTAACCTTAGTGCATAGGATAGCTGAGGTTAATGATCACACGGTCTCTATGGTCTAGGTACCCGGTGACAAGTATCAGTTTATGACATCAAACTTTGGAATTTTAAGTCATTCGTAGTTAAGGCCTGGAAGACAAGAGAGAGAGCCCTTGTTTTTTTGGGCTCATTCCCAAAAATCCACCAAAAACACAGGCATAAGTGATGTGGGGTCTGTTGAGTTTTGCTACTCCATAATTATATCACTTAAAAAAAAAATAAATATATATATATAAGTTGGAAATCTCAGAAAAGATGTGAGTTTTTAAAATTTTCTCGACTTTGGGACTTCTTCATAAAAACAATGTCTTCCATGCAAAGGTAAAAGAAGAATAGGAACATCTGCGCTTGACTGCATTATGATATTTCATGAATGTTCATGCCCGGTGTATATACAGTTTTTATATAATAATAATTTGGCCAGGGAGGGGGGCGAAAATGTTATTTTTTCCAGTTCTGGATGGAAAAGTACACGTCTTTTAATTATATTTATAGAAAAAAAAAATCTTGTTTGTATGAAATGAATCATAATTTAGTGAACACGGTAGTCCCGAGAACATTACATAAAAAAAGGTTTTTTTTTTTTTTTACGCCACTCAAAAGCCGATCACCATAAAAAAAAACAAAAAAAAAAACTATTCATGTCCAAAAAATGTCCTCTATAATTTATTTCTCAATTTGATTATAACAAAGTAGATGCATTTTGGCTTATTAGATAAAAGTTTACTGCTGTGAAAATGTATTCTAAGTGCTTCCATTACAAAGAAAATAATGAAATGGAATTTTTATTTCTTTTTTTCTTTTTTTTTTTTTTTTTTTTTTTATCTCAATGGGGATAAGATGCATTGAAGGAATATTGCACTTTGCAGTCGTGAAGTCAAATGCAGAGCAAAGTGAGAACATTTTAGCATAGAAACAACATGAATAATTAAACAGGATGGGAGAAACGCGAAAAGGTAAGGTAATCGGATGAAGCGATATGGTAAACATGGACCAAAGCATTACAGAAGCAGAAATAATAGATCTTTTCCCAGATATTTGTATACATATTGTATCTACTTATATGGGGAGTAATATGTATTGTCAAACAGAGAAAATAGTAGAGCGACAGTAATCCCAGTCGGATAATGTGCATAATAAAGAATTTGTCTGCGTTTTTCCCGAAGGATGCTTTTGTTTTCTATAGAAATGGAAAGTACGCGCTCATCAATGATGGCGCAGCATTTGACGTATGTATTGGATTGAGAAGGAAAAGGACAGATAGAATGAAGGAAAGGGAAGGATACAATAATGCGAAAACGGATCAAATAAGGGGAAAAAAATCACCTGCTTTATTTTTACCCCTTAATGACAAAGCCCTTACATATACGGGCTCAAAATGCATTGTTTTCAATGGGTTTAGGGACCGCCCATTGTCCTTAAGGGGTTAATGAATCTTTTCTATCATTCTTAAAGGTATCACTGCAAAGGTTTTCTTGCTTTCAAATGTGACTAAACATTTGCATGGTCCAAGGGCAATGGCATATACCGCCCCTGGGCAAAAGGTCCAGGAGGGTGGCAACCCCTCTGACGCACCCAATGGATTTTTTGGCCGATCAGGGTCCCTGTAGGGACTGATCTCTGCAACCTGACCAGTAACATGATGGAGGACTATGCCAAGTCCCCACAGCATCAATAGTGTGCTTCCATCCTTAAAAGGCTGAGCGTGGGATATGGAGTCATACCCCAGCGCTCAGAAGAAGGATCATGGCGGCTGATGGTGTTGCCCTGGCTGAAGTCTGGAGCATGGCCGGAGATTAATTCAGCACAGTCCTGGAATGAAACCAAGCCATTCAACCAATGCTATTAGATGGTAGCCACAAGTACTCTTATTTGCATCTGTTGTGTGAAAATGCAATTATTTTATTTTGATAATGCTACAAATTCCGCTAGCGCTAATTGCAGTATGTTATTGCAGTAGGAGCTATTCACACCAACAATATTGTCTCTACTTCACTGACTACGTTATATTTTGTTAAGAGCTAGAGCTTAAAATATATGCTCTTATTGATGTTGGTATTCAATAAGTGAAACTAAGGGTATAAAATAAAGATACCACAGTATATAATTGCTGTCTATGAGACAGAGATTAAGAGCCAAAGAAAGAAGGAGATGGGTTAAGGTTGGGTGAATCAGCCATTGTTGGACCATAGACCTACCATAGTCATAAGCGAAGAAGGCTCGACTCGAACTCTTAGAGAGAGAGATCTAAAAAAACATTTTATTCAACTAGGAAACATTTAGAGTTATAAGTATAATGAATTGACCCTTAAACAAATTGATGGTACCAGGTTGGGAACTATATAACATTCCTTTATGGGGATTCTGGAAGTACTGCTTTAGTTATGGTTTTCAGACAATATTGGAGCTTGTAAAGCTCTTAGTGAATATAGTGAATCCTATTTTATCATAAACCCCTGCTATTGTCCATTGTCCCACCTTTCCCCATTATGAATTGTATAATGGAAAAGAGATCTCACCCCTTGCAAAAAAAGATGCGGATACGGAAATGGTCGCCAGAAACCAAAGTGGTCAGCAGAGAAGGTAGGGCGAGAGTGAACGAGAATGTAAGTGTGAAAGAATGAGAGTGTGTGTGGATTCAAGAACTATGGACAGAAATTCTGAGCTTTTTCTTTCATTTTCGTCGGGGGTCTGGCATAGTTTTCGGGGCTTTGTATGCCGAATTTACCAAAATTCTGTAAATTTGCAACTCGTACGAATCCAAAAGCTAGTCTACTTCTATTACATCATATCTTCTGATTATTATTATTATTTATTGTGTTATATAGCGCCATCAAATTCCGTAGCGCTGCACAATGGGTAGATTATGACGTCTTGTCCTCAGGTCTTCATAATGTACACAGAATACCTGGGTACAAAAC
This sequence comes from Spea bombifrons, assembly GCF_027358695.1. NCBI lineage: Eukaryota > Metazoa > Chordata > Amphibia > Anura > Pelobatidae > Spea > Spea bombifrons. The sequence continues at coordinate 104,847,218 of NC_071091.1, read as the reverse complement.
ATTCCTTAAATCACACTACATTTATTTTGAAGGGTCTTTCCATGATGCATTGTTATCGTTACTTTATTGTACAATAAAAAACCTCATTATTAGGTTACATTTTTTTTCGGCCCCTTGACCTATATTACAGGTACGAGGCCAAAAAGCACGCATCATGGTAGGAACAGCCGAAGTCACCATCAGCTTGGCAGACCGAAAGGTACTCATTTACCAACCCACTCTAACCCCCGGCTTACTTAAAGACTACTTGCTATCAAGAACAGGTTTTAAAAGCAGCAGCCTGCTGTTTCTTGCCGAAGGTCACAGGGACAGCAGGCCATTACGCGGTAATTACTATTTCTTGATTTCAAAAATGATTATAGAGTATATTACATAAAAAAAAAATATATATGCATTTCTTTCCGGCACTCCAAACTCCTTTTTCGCTTGTCAATCATTTTCCGACTTCAGTCACAACAGAAAATAATAGCTATCTCTTACATTTTCTTACCTGGCAGACAGAATTGCTTTCTTATATGACAAAGTAACATTATAACGTATTTAATATAAAAAAAAAAAGATATATAAATTCCAGGATTATCTGTGTTGTATTTTTTATACACCATTCCGTGTTTTATTCTTCTTTTACTGAGATCAGACTATAGTTACTTCATTCTGCGTTTGAAATACTCACCTTGACTCCGCTTAGTCTGCAGACTAACAAGAATTTCCGCCGTAATGTTTTGCTAAGGAATGTTACATAAGCTGATAAATTATAATGGTTTGTACTCTATTTCTTTCCCTTCCATTCGCTACATTAATATTGATTATTTGGAAGCTGAGTAGCTTTGGCCCCAAAGACTTGAAGTTGATATGGATCATTCGTTGGAACGATTGACTCGAAGCTTACAGGACGTTACGGATAAGGTTTGTGTCGGCAAAAAAAAAAAAAAGGTAAATAAAAAAAAGGCAACATATGCATTCGTTTTAACTAAATATAAAACTAAAAATAAATATTAAAATTAAATATAAAAAATAAATATAAAAAATAAATATAAAGACATTACATTTATTTGAATAGCGTCAGCAGATTCTGTAGCACTAAATATAAATACTAAATATAAAACGCAAATATAAAAAAGTAATTCGTATGTTGTGCTATTAAGAAGCACTTTTAGGTGTGGATAAAATGTGACGTGAAAAACGGTGTAACCCCCCCCCCAACATTTCATGTTTTTAAATCAGGGACCAGAAGAAAGTGGGGACATCACTGGAAGTTGCTGAGGTTTGGTCGAGTCACCTTGGGATTCAGAGCATTGCCAAGTGGCCATGTGGGAAGTATAATGGTCCATTGATTTTACAGCTCCATGGGCTGGATCCATGCCTGGCCCCAAAAGTGAGACAGTAGGGCTGCCACCCTGGATTGTCCTGCAAAAACTGGGACTGTTGGGAGGTATGCAATTGCACCACCGTGGCTATATGGACAAGAATATGTTGTGTAATTAGTTGACGCAAGCGTGATTAAAGCACCCATAAGGATATTAAATGTGCATATTAGTTACACGGGTACACATGGTACACGGGACAGGGTCTGCCGCTTGGGTGATTATTGGACATTAATATTGGCTATTAATGAAATCCAACCAGACTAAACCATGGAAATTTGGCAGATAAGAGTCAGATCCAGACTGGGCTACCTGGCACACCAGGCAAATGCCAACACCCCATATTCATTGAAATAATAAAATAAGGACTGCAGCGTTGAGGTCTCCACCGCCCTCTCCCGCGGTCTCCACGGAATCTCAACAACATCGACATCCAACAGAACAACAGGAAGGCAGGAGGAATCCAACAAATAAAGATATGAACTGTTCAATGTGCAAAAATATTCATTTATTGCAGGTTTATAATCCACAACACAGCACACAGCAGGGGTACGTAAGCCCGAAGGGAAACATGAAAGTAAACGCTAAATTCTGCCTACATCATAAATATTCCTTTACATTTTACTTTAATTATCAACCAAGGACAAGTGAGATTGGGATAGGAGAAAATGCCAAAAATAGAAACAGATAGGAGTTAAGAACCAGGAGTCCGATCAGATTAACAAACACCGGGTATCAGGGATACTGAACATTGGGGAATATATATATATATAACCTGTCTGATCAGGGTAACAAAGGGGATGCATGGCAAAATTTGGCATAGAAATCCATGTAAGGAGCACAGAAAGGATCCAGTTACTATGTAATACTGCTTAATGTCCTGTTTACTATAACGCCTGGCAGCCGTGAATAGAAATGCAAGTAAAACACTAACGCAATAGTGGCCCAAAATATTGAAATCAGAGCAGTCCTGTCCCGCTTGCCAGCCCCCCTTGATAGAAATGATAACTCACTGTACATTGTGTCTCCACGTCGCACCTTCATACAACGTTCTTTCAGCTCACAATTCACATAACGTGACTAGATGTAGTCATTTGCAGCTTGGCAAAACCTGAGTACATCCATTAGGCTCAGAGAAATCAGAGGAACTTGCCTGATCAAGCTATCATTGCCATACCTGGCCCAGTCTGGGCCATCATTTTGAGCTAGTTATCCTGGATTTGGTGAACATAATGGAAAGGCTACTCATGTTCTAGGTGAAGTCACTTCGTGGCTACATTGAGAAGAGGTGGTGAAGCCAGTTTGGGTCCAAGCTGGGCTCCAGCTAAATGGTGGCTTGGACTGGCTGTCGGGATAGACTCAAGTCGGGTGCTGCCAAGCAAGTAGGAGCAGCTAAAGTGCTTTCATCCCTTCTACCTTTGGGTTCTTACGCACATCTTGAAGGACACAAGTACATGCATCTTCATAGAGTCCATTTGGTTAATGGGCTCAGTGAGCTGGGCCAAAATCTGGCCCGGCCTGTTTCAGCTCGTGCCCAACTATGGCTGACTTGCCCGGTGGCTTGTGGCTAGTACACTGATACTGCTGACAAAATCTGGTCCTACGACTATAAAAACGTATGTTTCACCGTGCAATTTGGCCAGACGGACTTATAGTGCCAGGGCTACTAAGTCATCCCCCCTGCAATTTGTTTTAAAATGTTAAAACATACAAATATTTAAATAAAAAAAAAATCGAATTAAAACCAAGATATCACAAATTATATGAGTTTTTGATATGTGGCAGGCCCCGTGGAAATGGCAAGGAATGGTTTGCGGTTGCTATGTGTCAATCACTGTAGTGGTTTAATGGTAATTGCACCCTTTTTTATCCTTTTCCACTGAATGACAGGTTAAGTAGGTATAAAATGAGGACGGTGTATTGTATGGCGTTGGTTTAGTGATCATACATGTATTTTATACTCAATTTCTGCTTTTATGTGGCCTAATTAAATCCCTGCCAAAAGTATGTATTTTATCAGCATGTGCTACTAATTACCTCATAGTGGGGTTTTTTTTCTGGCCCCAGGCTTAATATGTAATTGTCACGGAACCAGAGAATTTTGAAGAAAAAAGGAAAATGCTATTTTGATTAATTTCCATTAATTGGTCAGATTTTTTGTAAATCATTTTTTTCTTTAGCTTTTTTTTAACTGTTATATTTGATATTTTTAAAATATTATATATAATCATTCCTAATATTTTGAATGTCCAGACCTTTCCTCAAAATAAATCTTTATTCGCATAAAAATTTGCCCCGCTCATAATTTTTGCCACAGACACTTGTCATGTGACAAAAAAAAACAGATGCTGGTAGGATATTGCCATAGAAACTAAAAAGAGTCTCCGCTACTGCCAGTGATCCCGCTATCTGCAGGTGCATATATAATATCTAATAGTTTTTGGGCTAAACTATGAAAATTTGGAGAGTTTCCTAAATGTTTCTAATTTTTTTAAAATACTTTTTTCTAAAAAAACAAGATAGCAAAAGTACTAAAAACCCTTTAGTCCTTAAGCATAAAAAAAAATCATTTAGGGGTTAATATTGCACAGGTGCTAGAAATATATACAAAAATAATAGACTTTTTGGGGATTTATAGAAATAAGCAGCCAAGTCATTTATAGTGAAAACCAAAATGTACGTTCCTATTTTTAAGTGTGACAAACTTTAGTTACAGTAACTGAACAGCGGCTCTTAAAAGAAATGAGCGCACCCTGCAGAATATCCATTGTCGGAGACGAAGGGGCATTCTCCTTGGAGAAGGGCAGGATTTATCAGTAGAAGGAGCGAAGTTTTGCTAAGTCAGGAGCCGTCACCGCGTTGATGGCAGGTAGGAGGGGAGGCAGGCTGTGCGGTAGCTTATTATGGAAAGAAAGATTTTCTGACCTAGTGAATCGAAACAAGGCATTTTTGATTGTTATGGTGGCGGTCTAAATGATGATAGCCATGGAGTCTTCTTCAAAGATTGTCAGCCGCGTATGATCTTCATTCGCAAGGTCACTGAATTCTCTCTCTCGTTTTTTTTTTTTACTCAGTGAACTTTTTTCCCCTTTCCCAGCTAGCTCACACCAATATTTCTGTCAACTTCAGCTTGGTTATTATTAGGATTAATTGATTTATAGAGCTCTAGCGTAAAAATGATCAGGAGAAGTCTTAGGGATCTTAATATGTGGGGATCGGAGAAGGAGGATGCGATAGAAACAGTCAAATACTTGCGGGAGGGAAATTTATGTCAAAAGAGGAGAAATGTTAGTACAAGAGGCCATCATTTAGAACGAATGGGTCACATGCTTAGATGTAATGCAAGGAACTTTTACTGAGAGGGTGGTTGATAGATGGAGCAGCCCCCAATCAGACGTGGTAGAGGCTAATACAGTGAACATGCATGGGATAGGCATATGGCTCCTGAACCAGACCAACGACTGATTAACACTGGAGTCTCTGCATTGGGAAAAATGAGCCGACAAGATGAGCCAAATGGTTTTTATCCAGGAGTATAACACACACAGGTAGACGCACCCTTACATACCCAGACACACACTAACATACTCAGACATACACACATAAATACCCAGGCAGACACACTCACACTAACATACCTAGGCAGACACACACTAACATATCCACACAGACATACACAATAATATACCCAGAGACACACAATACCACACTAACATACCCAGGCAGGCACTCACATACCTACCCAGACACACATATACATGCAGCTCACTTACCCTCCAAAGCCCCACCCTGTATTTGATGCAATACATTGTATAGCGTGCGTAAGTGTTAGCATGAGTGTATGTGTGAGTTTGTGTCTTAGCGTATAATGTTGGAGTGTCAGGGGTGAGCCTAAGGTTAGAGGATCCTTGGAGGTGGAGAGAAGGAGCAGGAGAAAGAATATGTGTGTACAGTCCTGGACTGAGTGGGTGTTAAAGTGAGTTTGGGTGTTAGTATGTATGAGTGTTAGTTAAGGGCCTTAAAGCAATAGTTCAGCCAGACGCCACTAACCTAAGCTTGCCTCTGTTCTCATGAGGTGTGCTTATGGGAGGATCTTAAGGCGGAGTGATGGGTGGACAGTGGGATGGGCATGGGGGTGGATAGTGGGATGGGGGTGGGCTGAGGGGTTATGGGGGACCCTCCTGTATATAGTGGGCCCTAAGATTTCTGATGGCGGCCCTGGAAGTAGTGTATCACATAATTGCAAAATTTGCTTAAAATTAACTTGTACGAAAAATGTACGAATGCCCCGATTCCTCTTAATATATAACTCTTAGTATATTAGCGATATTAGTAAAAAAAAAAAATATTATGTTACGAAGTAGACCCGTCTTACAACATACAGTAAAAATCAATTCCAAACCATGCCAGTTTCTCATTATCAGTCTCGCTTTTTCCTCCTTAACTAACTAGCTGTTACTTACTAAAGTAAGTTTTAAGGTTTTTAAATAAATACGAAGGAGTGGAGAGCTCAACAATTTAAAAAAAAAACAAAAAACAAAACATAAGTCAAAGAAAGTAATCATAAATCAAAAAAAGTAGTCTGGTTGAAGTACAGCTGGTAAAAGGGTTCCCTGCGGTGAAAACCTTTATAGAGCAGGAGGCAAAAATTATAAAAAACGTACATTCTAAATATAAACAGAATGTTGTTTTCTTTTTTATATTTAAAGTGTGCGTAGTTTTCCATTTTTCACCGGCTTACTAGGTTGGGCTGCAGTATCCTCCATATCTCAAACATAGACGTATAGAATTTGACAGCAGATAAGACCTTCTAGTCTGCTCGTTTTTCCTGCTACAAGACATCCAATAGAACGTTTCCCGTTTTAAAGCAGAGTTAATAACTCTAGAAGGCCGGTGTGCGTTCCAAAATGGCGCAAGACACTCTGATGGAATCAATGCTCATTACTTTATATTTAGAACAGGTTTGGAAATGTGTCCCCAGTGTGAAAAACTCCATTGTAATCTAATCTGTTTTCCAATAAAAGACTTGCTTTAATTTTTTTTTGTTTTCTAGAGCGTACTCTTTTTTTTTTTTTTTTTTTTCGCTGTAAAACACAAATAAACAAATCAATATGGTTGTCAGCCACTTAGTAATTCTAAAATAACCATAGGTTAAAATATCGTCGTGGGAATTTGTGAAAGGGGTATGGATGCAGCTGGTAATGCGATGTGTCTCAGTCTGCGGTTCTAGGTGGCTTATGGATCAGAGATCAACAATTTTGCTGAGTGTCTCCAGCATGAAACTAATCAGGATGTTGACTTTGAAAAGACAGACATGGGCATTGCGGAAAGCATTGCAGAGACAAATTCTGGGGTCCAAGAGGGCTCTGGTGGAAATGTATACTCGCCAGATCCATATGGGGTCTGGTGTTGTGAGGGGGAATCCTATATGCGGATGGGTCGCAGTAGTAGGCATCAAAACCCAACCCAAGGTGCCATACCTACATGATCCATGGTCAGAACTCGACTTATGGTACAGGTGCTGAGGCAGATCCAGATGGCAAGCAGGCAAACCAAAGCGAAGGACAGGGATACAAGGATACCTGGGAACTCTCTGGGAGCAGCATTGCGGCACACCCCACTCCCAGCCCACCAACGTCAGTGGGAGCTCCTACCCACCCCATGGGTATCTGGAGCCAGAGATTTCCCATTTCTGGACACAGGCAAGCATGAAACCAAATACAAGGAACAGAGAAACATAAACGAAGTCAGAGACATACAGGGAACTGGAGGCATACCACGGTGGCTGCCCGCAAGATACCCAGCCTGACACAGAGCCACCAGGATTGGCTTTAGTTGGGTTCGTTCACCAAAAGGATCATTTGTAGAAGAGTTGTTGTTTTCACTCTGGCAAGGTCCTTCAGTATGACCGGACTTGGCCCCTTATAACATATAATTCAATGGCTGAAGAGGCCTTCAAGGGATCTGGCTGATTTAAGTATACATTATACAGGGCCAGCCAAGCTCTTCATACAGCAGAAGCTCATTGGAGCCGTACCTTCATACCGTATAATCAAGGAGCTGGAACATCAACTCTCATGCCGACTCTCCCTTTGGCACTGAATGTATTCCAAGCGATAAAAAAGGTATTTTAATAAAACTGAATGCTAATGTAGGCATGTCCAAAGTGACTAAAGGCCCTGATCATGCAAACATCTAGACCCTGGAAAGCTCTGTGGGAGTTACCATGGAAACATCAGGATTTTGTCTCAAACTCCTTTTTTTCACAGGAGTTTAACGAGGCAGAAAATGCTTTCGTCCACCAATTTTTGGCGGGTAAAAGTTTTCTAACAGTTCTACAGAGAGCAGCAAGCACCTTTTATAGTTTTATATCATCGGGTGAGGTTTTTTTCCACCTGAACTCCATTATAAAATAACCATTTTTATGATATTGGGAAGGGCATAGAGCTAAAGAAATATAAAAAAAGTGAGATAATATTTTATCTTTAACAACAGTCATGTTAACCAAAACACCCTACAGGTCTATAGTTACTGCAAGAAAATATATATATTTGAGGCTAAATTTCTATCATTTTTTAACCCCTTAATGACAAAGCCCGTACATGTACGGGCTCAAAATGCATTGTTTTCAATGGGTTTAGGGGCCGCCCATTGTCCTTAAGGGGTTAAAGAGTGCCTTGGGTTGCTTCTGAGATAACGGAGATTTAGTGCAAGATAAAAACGTGTTCTAATTTAGAATGTAGACTGTTCCTGTGTAATCTCTTCCTCTGCTACCTGTTTTCTATACATTTCATTTATCTAGTTGATTAAAAAAAATGCATCTGTGCATGACCAAAATATCAGTAAAAAATGTATAGAATAAACATAACTGGTAAAATGATCGATTTTTGTTAAAGTGAGTCCGTCAGCAGGGCGGATGTCTTCTTATACACTCTAGTCTATAGTATAGTCAAAAACTTTCTATACAGAAGTGCATTGTGGGTATTCTTATGAAAAAATGGTGAATCGTGTTCATCCAAATCAGGGTGGACTGGTAATGGGCAGGCATTCCTGGCACTTTAAGGTGGTGGCCGCCTAATGATGACAGCTGGATATGCTCTGACGCACGCTACTTTTTCTCCTCGACCAACGTGTGGCTGGGCCTACACGGCTACTGACCAAACCTCCATGAACATATAAAAAGTAGCATGCAGTCGCATGTCTGCAGTATGTGGTTAACATGGGACATGTTTTTCCAGTATGGTATGTAGAAGCAAAATGGATATAGCCATATTAGTCCGAAAATGGAGTCTTTAGTCAATTTGATACCTTTTATTGGGCCAACTTAGAAAAAGCTGTAAGGTTACATAAGCTTTCAAGACGTCAGAGGTGTCTTCTTCGGGTGGAATCATTCTGTATTAAGGAGAGAACTCTCGTATGTAGAGACTCAAGATAAAAGGACAGGACACCCCTGCAAATATCAACCACAATGATCCGGAGGTTGGTGGCAATTAATTTTGAAAACAAGGAAACAGGCCTGAGTGACAGTCAGGGGTATCTAGAAGGGTACTTAAACAGCCCATTGGTTAAGTCAACCAATGCAGGTTCATGAGTGAATGCTCAAAGTGAGTGTCTGAAGCTCTTATAGCATCTACACTATCCTTTCTTCAAAAACAGAAAACAAAAAATGACATCAACTCTTAACAAAGCAACAAAAAAGATAAAAGAGACAATCCAAAAAGTAATCCTTTTGAGTCCTTGGTATAGTCCTGGCATATAATCATATTTCTTTTACTGAGTTTGTTCTATAGAAACAATTAGAGTATATTGGTGATTCTGTCCATATTTTTTTATGTTTTTTATAAAATAAACTGTGTATGAACTGGAGAAAGCTGTCTATTGAGACGTGATACTGCGAGACCTGTGCCTTCGTTCAATCATCATATTTACTAACATTAAAATATCTTTTTATTATAGGAAGGGAATACATGGGATAAGGCTTATATAATATACATGCTGGCTTTTGTATTCTCAGTCTTACCCTGTCCATGTTGACCTAGGAACTCTTCTGGTATGACCCAGAGTCTCTGGATGAAGCGCGGCTTCTCTGGCTCTCCAGGTCACCTCGTTCTTTATCTGAGTAGTAGAGTGATGTTTTGATCATACCCACTCGCTCGCTTTCTCCATGCAACGCTATGATACCTTTTCGTGGTCTGTGCCCTTTAAATAGCACAACGTATAATTTATTAACCCCTTCATGAAAAAAGCCCTTCATCACACTGCATTGTTTTTAATGGGTTCAAGGACAACCCATTGTACTTAAGGGGTTAAAACTGGCTTCCTTTAAGCAGAAAACACATTTTCTTTTTACAAGCTACCAAACTCATTTTTTCCCCCCACTTACCCTGAATGGTCAATAATTCTATTTATTATGCAGCACAAATTTACCGAACTGTGGTGTTTTTCAAGGTGAATTTCTAAATATCCACTTAATTAGGCTTTTATGATTATTTTCCTTGTCGGGCTTAGTTGTTGCTAAGAGGATAATCCATATCAACATCCACCAGTAATTGAAAAGGCTTAGGGATTTTCAGCCGATACTTTCACATTCAGTTCAAATAGTCGGCAGTCGTCTTGAGAGTCCTCGAATGAAGTGAAGCTATTGATCCAGGGTTTTTTTTTTATACATACAGAATAAAAGGTTTAAGCCCAATTTCTGGCATACGACGCGTCTCCTTTCGGAGAGCTGATGCGGCTCATTTACATATTTTAGTTGTCAGGCTACCAGTTTCGTCAGGAAAGAGATAATTGCTGGCCAATTATGGTTGGAATTTAAGGTATTTAAGGGCTCAACCGAAGTCTTTTTTTTGAAAAAGGCTAATAGCAATTAACACAAAATTAACCTACTAGAGGTTAGAAAATTGGGAATCTGTGGTCAATGTGCAGATAACCTCCAATATTAACCTATGATGTCATCAGAATCACTATGAATATTAAAATGCTTCCTTTATCCTTCAGCCATGGTGTGGACTTTTGTTGGGGTTTTTTTATAGTGCCAAAAAACTATAAGAAAATAGGATATACAATACAAAGTATTTTATAATAACAATACTATCATAATTGTATACAGTACTGCGCAGACGTTTTAGGCAGGTATGAGCTAATGCTGTAAAGTAAGAATGCTTTATTTTATTTTTAGTAATTAATGAACAGAAGAAAAATCTAAATCAAATCAATATTTGGTGTGACCAACCATTGTTTTTAATACAGCATCAATTCTTCTAGGTTCACTCGCACACATTCTTTTTTTGTTTTTAGAAACTCGGTAGGTAGGTTGTTTGGACCCTCTTGGAGAACTAACCACGGTTCTTCTGTGGATTTAGGCGCCTCAGTTGCTTCTCTCTCTTCCTGTAATCCCAGACAGACTTGATGATGTTGATATTAGGGCTCTGTGGGGGCCAAACCTTCACTTCCAGGACTCCTTGTTATCCTTTACCCTGAAGATAGTTCTTAATGGCTTTGGCTGTATGTTTGGGGCAGTTATCATGCTGCAGAATACATTTGGGGCCAATAGGGTGTCTCTCTGATGGTATTGTGTGATGGATCCAGGGCCGGCCGAAGACTTAACGCCGCCTGGGGCGAAGTTTAAAACGACGCCCCCCCCCCCCGCCGCCGCCGCCGGCGGGGGGGGGGCATTTTAAACTTCGCCGATGCCGTAATCTACGATCCCCCCCCGGTACTTACCTTTAAACAGTCCTGCGGCGAGTCTCCCTGCTCTGCCACGGTGCCGGCTTGTAATGCATTACAAGCCGGCACCGGGACCGAACAGGGAGACTCGCCGCAGAGGAGAGAGAGAGAGAGGGGCGCCGAGCGGGTAAGCGAAAACCACTCGGTGCCCCTCTCTCTCTCCTCCGCTTCAAAAAAACAAACAAAAAAAAAGCGCTTGGGGCGGCAAAGTGCCGCCCCTTCTAAAGTGCCGCCTGGGGCAATTGCCCCAGTCTGCCCCATTATAGGGCCGGCCCTGGATGGATCAGTATCTGCTTATAATTCTGGCCAAACTTGCAAGGAACCCCCACCATGCTTCACTGTTGCCTGCAAACCTTCACTCTTGTACCGCTCTCCAGCCCTTCCGCGAAACAAACTGCCTTCTGCTACAGCCAAAGCTGTGGCTGGAGCAGTTGTGGAGTGGAGGGGGGTCTCCCTCTTCTCCGTGAAGACCACTTCTGATACGATTTCTGTAGATTCAGTAGATGGGTGTACCAGGGTCCCACTGTTTTCTGCCAATGCTAAGCTGATGGGGCTGCTGGACATCTTCCACTCGCAAAGGGACGTAAGCATGATGTGTCTTTTATCTACTGCTCTAAGTTTCCTTGGCCGACCACTGCGTCTATGATCCTCAACATTGCCCTTAACTGTTCTCCTTCAAAAGGGCTTGGGCAGAACATCTGGAAACCCCTGTCTGCTTTGGACTTTCTGCCTGGGAGAGACCTCCCGGATACGGTATCTCTACCCTGTGTGTTGTTGTTGTGCTGAGTCTTTCAGTCTTTCAAGTCTTCCATGACTTTTGACATTAAACTGTATTCAGCAACCTCACCTTGTGAGTTGGGCGATTCCTCACCCAGTTTTATTCCTCTTCCACAACTATTTCTGTTTCAGTTAATGATTGTGTTACGACTTAATTGATATATATATATATATACTATGCATATACTATATATACTATATATATATATATATATATATATATATATATATATATATATATACAGTATATACTATACATATAACATATATACTATATACACTATATATATTTATATATATATATATATAAATATATATATATATATTTATATATATATATATATAAATATATATATATTTATATATATATATATATATATATAAATATATATATATATAGTGTTGTGCAAAAGTTTTAAGAAGGTGCAAATCTTCATCAATTATATATAAAAAAATATATATAATTAATAATAATAATAATAATGTGTATTAGGGAATGAAGCCTAAGACACAATGAGGAAAATATATTGGGTTCTCACCCTCCCTTACGATGGCGTATTCTGTAGGAGAGATCATGGAATTTATCCGTTACTGTGATGAATAATTCCAGCACGAAGAAAAAAAAAACCCTTTTATAAAATATGCATATTTCATGTCTGTTACATAATTGCTTCCAAGTATACCGTTCGTATCTAGAAAAAGACTCGTCGTCTGTGTTTATTTTTAGGGTTTCAGGGATTTAGGGTGAATCTCTTACCTTTTGATGTGAATATTGAGCCAGATTCTTTTAAACGCATAAAATAAATAAACTATAATGAATGAGTATAAATATGTATTAGGATGTCATTAAATATTGAGGAGCAATATTATAAAAATTGGAGTCATGAAGTCATCGATATCTCAGCCAAGCAACATGGGGGGGGAGACTTTTTTTTTCCCTCGTATAAATTATACATGAGATTGGTATAAAATAAATGTTCCTTACAGAATAAACATGACAGATGTTATTAATTTCTATTTGGGACGATAACAGACAAATATTGCATTTTACAGTGGGGGGAGGTAGCTATGTAGCGCACACTCTTTGATCAAGTGGCAAATCAAGGCTGTTAAGATGTATTACTGTAATTAGAAAAGGCAGGATACACTCAGTGGGGCGGAAAAAAATAAAGTGCAAGTAAACTCCAGACCTACGGCACAAAGTAGCATTCGGGAACACATAAGCCACTCAAATCCACCTACTTTCCTTATAGTTTTTACAATAAACAGTTTTAACCCCTTAAGGACAATGGGCGGTCCCTAAACCCATTGAAAACAATGCATTTTGTCATTAAGGGGTTAAACGAGTCATATTATGGTGCGGCTCAACCTATCATATACATTTTACTACACGTGAGCTCCTTATTTTCAGGTGGTCCTTCTTTTTGACTCTTTTGCCCCCACTATTTGCCTCGAAGGAGATGTGTTTGGCCACGTGATGTCCTCACTAACAGTCAGCTCCAGCTCTAGCTCAGTGAGCATTCTGGGGGGGGACCTAGCAAGACCCCCTTCTGTGCATGTGCAGAAAATGTCCCCGATGATTTTAATGGGAGCGTTTCCCTGCCACTGATTTAAGAGCCTTCAGGGCCGGCCCAAGACAAAATGCCGCCCCCCCCCATTATCTACCCTTCCTCTCCCTCCCTGCCGCCCCCCCATTATCTACCCTTCCTCTCCCTCCCTCCCTATTATCTATCCTTACTCTTCCTCCCTATTATCTACCCTACCCCCCCCTCCCTCTTGTACTTACCTTTCAGCAGTCCTGCGGTGAGTCTTCCTGCTCGGTCTCAGTGCCAGCTTGTAATGCTGAGCGCCGGAAATGACGTCATCTTCCGGCGCTCAGCATTACAAGCCGGCACCGAGACCGAGCTAGAGGGCTCGCAGAGGAGAGAGAGGGGCACCGAGCGGGTACTGACAACTTGGTAAGCGAAAACCACTCACCGCCCCTCTCTCTCTTCCGCTTTAAAAAAAAAAAAGGCTTGGGGCGCCCCTTTAAAAGTGCCGCCTGGAGCAGTTGCCCCACTCGGCTCCATTGTCGGGCCGGCCCTGTTCGCCTTATATTGTGAAACAATTTGATAACAATTATTTATTGAACTTGTATGTGTTTCCCGAAACGTTGCATAGACTGTGCCAACCCTAGTGGTCATGTGATATCAACATTACAAAGTTTTTGACACAAATGTCCACGTGATTTTCCAGAATCCAGCCTTAAAAAAGACTAATCTCCTGATGTTTTAACATCTTACTTGCCAGACTCGTGCACAGGCCATTATTAAAATCTAAAAACCGAATAAACAAATGCAACATACTTAGTATTCTAAATGTATTAAGCACCAGGCAGTCACGCCTCTTTGACCCGCTATCCAAATAATACTTTCTATTTTATTTAGATGTCACAGTTGGGTCATTTGGGGGACTAAGATTGGTTGTAGGAGGCTGTGATGTAATATATAAAGTAGAAGCGTTGGAAGAATGACAGGACTCTGTTTCTAAGCAGCACTGGTATCTCAATAAACCTTTACATTGAGTTTTTAAGTGACGGGGAGAGTTGAGTAGAAAAACAAAATGGCAGATGGGTTTCTTTCACTTCTCTTTGCGTGATGCAGCACTTATCTGGGGATATTTTATGAGGCACCCTAGGTGGTCCTTTTAAAGCTCGTCCATTAGAGCCTAAACAGAGACACATTTCCAAGGAGAATTATAAATGATTGCATCCCATCCGCTCTAAAAACCCAACCACAGTTATAACAGTGGTTGAGAAATTGCATAGGATATTTTAAGCTAAAATGTACTTTAGCACAAGAAAAATATTAAAAACAAATGTTTTGGCAGGAGATTTCTACCCAAGGTATGGTACGAAGCTGATTTTTTATTATTATTTTTATTATTTTTATTAATATTTCTTTAAAACAGATATTTGTTAGACTTTGGTTACCACGGGCCACCCGCCTTTCACTTGATCTTTCTAAAGCCAGCAGATTCGCCTAAGGCTATTGAAGCAATCAGAAATGTATTTCCTCCGGGTCACAAAATAACTATTTTTTTATATATATATATTTTCTGAAAATAGGAAAGCGGAAAACTGATAATTTCACAAAGATTTACAAACATTTAATTACATTAGAAACTTAAAAGGGATTTAATAAAGCACAGGAGGGGAGAAATCTTAGAACAGGATGCCATGAAACGAAACTAGATGCTTTGGTGTAATGTAACAACCTTGTGCTTTACGGAGAGGGTAGTACGTAAGTGGAACAGCCTCCCAGCAGACGTGGTAGAAGATACTTTGAGCTGTTCTTATAATGTTTATTTGAGCCCCCTTAAATAGATGTTAGTCGTGTTCTGAGACTCCACTTCATTTCCCCCTCTTCTACGTAGACATGATCGATAAGCATGTCAGGGGTCACAAGCCACAATACCACATTGAGAAAAAAAGACAAAAGCAACAGAGGGGGTGAGCAGCAGGGGACAAGGACACGACCAGACGTACAACAGAACAAGTGTACTAAAGAACCAACTATTGATCACGAAAACAGAAGCTGATTCAAGAAGAAATCTAATTGCCATTGTCGGGTCAAGAGGGGTTTCAGTTGTTTTTCCAATTATTGCTTCTTTTTTTCTTTTCTTTTTTATTTTGGAACAACAGGGATGCACTAAAAAGGAGAAGTCCCGAGGATATTTTCCTCCTTGAACATAAAACCCATAATAACCCCCCAGCGCTGTATACAGTAATAACCCCCCAGCGCTGTATACAGTAATAACCCCCCAGCGCTGTATACAGTAATATAACCCCCAGCGCTTTATACAGTAATAACCCCCCAGCGCTGTATACAGTAATAATCCCCCAGCGCTGTATACAGTAATAACCCCCCAGCGCTGTATACAGTAATAACCCCCCAGCGCTGTATACAGTAATAATCACTACAGTACAGTAGGTCGGCATAGAAAGAAACCCGGGTCTATATAATTTTGTTCCAATAAACTCATTTTATCTGCAGACCTGGAGGCCGCCATTGTTGTCAGTCAATAATAACATTTTTGCTGGGAGTTACGCTTCAATTACCAAATAGCCACCATGACCTAAGGCTTAGTAGAGAAAGAGTTATAGGAGCTAACAAAATAATTAATTTGAAAAGCATTCTTATGACATTTTTGGTACAAATAAAGCAAGCAAGTGCCCTATGACTGGACCTTTACTACAAACATTGGACATGACCAATAATTCACACCAAGGCTCTGCTGGATAGTGTGGAGCGTAGAGAGAGAGGAAGGGCTGTTGGATGATGGGACTCTGAATAGTGTTGTGTGTGGCTGGAGGAGCTGCTGGATAGTGTGGTATGGAGAGGGAGGAAAGGAAATAAATGGAGAGGAAAGGAAAGAAAAAAAAGATAGAAAGAATGAATGAATGAATGAATGAATGAATGAATAATGGAACTCTTGGTAGCAACTATCTCAAGTGCTTGGAGAAGAATTTGGTCATATGTGGGGAGTGTGGGAAAGGTCTAGACATCCCAAACTGAGAAATACATCCCTCATTTTCTCCTTTTTCTCAGAAACAGTCATTTTTATATGATTTTTTTCCCTTAAAAACTGGCTTAAAATAAACAACATAACATATTAGTAGTAAAAGTATTATGTTATAACAAACAGCTAGATTCTGCGCATGCTTCTGCAATAATCTCCGCAGGCAAGGATATAGGAAAGTAGGCAGAATTTGTCAGTTCTGGGAATGTTGAGTGCGTCATGACATCACAAGTGCTTGTGACACATAGAACTCACGGGAACAAGGGTTTAATATATATATACTACTGTTACATTTTTTTCCAGCTGTATAGTTTGTAAATTAAAATTGTTGTTTTTTTTTCTGTGAAACACAATAAGCTTTAATAGTCCGGTTCTCAATATGTATATAGCCATGTAAGCTCAAAAATTGTTCCGCAGAGCCGGTGAGTCATCCACTGCTGCAGAAATACTGACAATGTTGTGAAAATGCCTCATTAGAGTCCTGTGTTGATATTAAGATGCCATATCTGTCAGAACATGAATCGAGAGACATAGAATTAGTGTCATATCAGAAGAACAAAACAAAAGAAAGATTCTCGGTAAGTGCATTTAGCGTCGCTATCATTGCACACAAACATTCTTTTCTGGAATCAGTTGGAGATGATCGCGTAGGATCGATGGTACCGTCTGGTGTTAATTGAAGTGTTCTGCGATCCTGATGGCTTTTATGGAATGGGTAAGGCTGTAACTAGCAGGGGGCGAGAGGGGCAGCTGCCCCGGGTAATGCAAGGTGAGGGCGGCTTTAGAGCCAACATCGCAGCCCGTTCTACTTCCATAGGATGATGTGACGTCAGTATAGGATGGGACTAGAGGACTGTATTGGGAGGCGGGTCCCTTGCGGTGCGGGTGTTCTTGCTGGGGTTGCGGGCGATCAGGCACTGTACCTGCGGGTCCCGGTAATCCCGCGCAGTCCCGCAAGGCTGCCTTCTCACTGCTCCCTTACAGTGTCTCCTCTCTTGCTCCGCCCAGGAACAAAATGGAGTCACGTGATGTGACATCACTTCCCGTGACTCCGCCTTGTTCCTGGGCGGAGCAAGAGAAGAGACGCTGTGAGGGAGCAACTCGAGGGCAGCCTTGTGGGACTGCGTGGGAAATCTGCAGTTCAGGTAAGGAGGTGGGCTTGATTGGCCACAAATGTGGCGGAAGCGGGAAGGATTGGCCACAAATGTGGTGGGAACGGGCGGGAGTGGAACACCCACATTGCGGGAGCGGGCGGGATTGGGCAAAAAATCAACGGGAGCGGGATTGAAAAAGCCGTCCCACCCCTACCCCAGAAGATAAAACTACAATGTTGTGTTTTTGAAATGTTATTTGAGACTTAGCTTATCGTTTTTTTTTTTTATAAATAGATTTCTTTTTGTAACAAAATCACAAAAGTGGAGTACAGATAATACCATTAATGACTGAGAATGCTAACTTTCAGGACACTGGGGGTCGCTTCTTCAGAGACACAGCTTAGGAAAGCACTCATTTTTTATCTCCTGTTGCCCTGGGGCTCTTTTCTTTACCACAAGGTCACCATCAGTTTGTTTGTACAAAGGTGTATAATGTAGGAAAGAACATAAAAAAAAATAAGAAAAACCTATATTAACGAAAAAAATTGAACTCTAATAAACAAGATGAATCCACAAAGAACTGGTGCTCCCTATCATGACAGTACAAAGAGCGGGTCACAAAAAGTAGTAGAACAAACAATTGTACATAGTTTCAGCTGCAGTGGTATATCTACACCCCTTGTTCTTTTCTCCTCATACCGATTCAAAACTATTTTGAACCCGGCACGGGGGGATAGGAACTTCTTGGGGTCATGATACATCACGTTACCACACGGTGAAACCAAGCAACCGGACAACAAGCTGTATGTTTGTATGTATTTATGTATGTATGTGAGCATGGATGTATAACTGTGTGTGTGAACATGGGTGTGTAGGTGTTTGTGTGAGCATGTATTTGTAAGTGGGGTGAGATGGAGTATGTGTTAATGAGTATGAGTAAGTTTGTGCAATTTATGTATGTGTCTTTACATATGTGTGCCAGAGTGTATGTTGGAAGGGGGCAAGAGGCAAAGAAGGCCCAGACAAGTTGTTTGTGGTAATGATGGCACAGACAACCTGTCTGAGGGCAATGATGGCGCAGACCAGCTGTTTGGGGCAAGATTGCACAGATAAGCTGTTTGGGGTCCCTGACAAGCTGGGCGCAAAGATGGCACAAACAGGCTGTTTGGGGGCTAGGATGGCACTGATAAGCTACTAGGGGACAAAAGGCACTCACAAGCTGTTTGGGGAAAAGATGGTGCTCACAAGCTGTTTAGGGCAAAAGTGGCACTGGGGGACATGTTGATTGGTGGTGTAACATCCAATGGTTACATTACATTCACTTATAGAACGCCACCAAATTCCATAGCGCTATTACAAAACTGGAACAGAAGAAGGCCCTGCTCTTGTGAGCTGACAATCTATTAGTAGTTGATTGTTCTGAGAGTTATTTGAGAATGAGAAACTATTTTTGCTATGTTTATGTTACAGCAACATTTCTAAGGGATGGTCCCCAGCAGTCAGTGTAAAGTTTAACATGCCTTCATGACTGTGGACTATGACAAGTAGAACACCATCCATTTAGAACCCCAGTATTCATGGGTGTTATCTGAAAAACATTCATGCTCTTCATGACATGGACACTTAAATCTACTGCAGTACTTGGAAATGTCACTGTAATGGACTCTACACAGGGACACAGTTTAGTTGTGGTGTCCACTAACTTTGCAACAAAAGGTGAACTTAGAGGACATGAACCACTCAAGAAGTGTAGTAGACGTAGGACCAGGTCCAGATGATCAACCAACAGTGTAGTCAGGCAGGTTTTTAGTTAGATACAGAGGCAAGGAACAAATTCCAAAGCAGAAGCTCAAGTACAGGGCTCATCCTACGCCAAGCATACCCCGACAGACAGGGCTTGGTTTATGATCTCGACAGCCACATTTTACTGGCCATATTTTTTGTACTGGACCCAATGGGCACCAGAAATTGAAAAAATAAAATAATCTATTATTTTAGTGGCGACCCTTTTTATTTTTCAAAAATACCTGTATATATACTATGTTTTAATGTAAAATTTTCAAAAATGGAATTCAAAATAAATCTGCGCAAATATTATAGTATAGAGATTATTAAAATTATGTAAATGATGTAAATAATTTAAAAGGAGGCAAGATATTCAAGGACAAAGCACTGGAACTGGGTAGGGGGATTGTGTTAGGAAGCATAGCATGAATTATTTCATAAAAAATAAAGAAATGTAACAATTCTTTGTCTTTGTGAGTGTAAACACAATGATATTTCTGTTTTTATTACAATAATAATAAAAAAATCCTCATTAAAACATGTTCACATGCCAAGAACGACTTCCTGGAAAGATGAATTTGTCATGGGTAATTTTAACTATACCATCCAAATGACAATTCAGATCATTTAAATTAGTCATATGAGCACCAGCTGTAATTCTAACGAACATTCATTTTACCTGCTAGGATATAAACATATTACAGTCTCAGACTTTAATTTGCTTTTGGTGAAAAGGTCACTTGTTGAGCTATAAACGAGTACTTATACCGAGAGACAGGAGCAGGTCCGTATCACTGAAAATTAAAGCTTCAGAGAAAATAAAGTTCTTCCCATTCACACATATCATTTCTGAGGTGGAATAGTTTGACATCTAACTAAGACATAGAATTTTGCAAACACGGGAACATTGGGAATACGTTCTCCTCCACAAAAAAGAAGGTTCTTCAAAGTCTCCAATGTAGCCTCCCATGCTGCTTTATAAACATTCCCGACTTGAAAATTGTCCATCAAGGCATGATGTTAGATGCTTGACATTGGCTTTTTTAGTAAATGTACCTATACGAAGCTAAAATAGATAAGGAACGTCCATAGACTCGTATATTTATGGTCATAACACAGGACTTTTGACTTTGTGTTGATGGGTTTTGACCACACTACCAACATTTTTCTAATTTTTTGCCTTTATTCTGCCTATTCTCCAAATGCCTCCTCCAATGCCCTAGTAGAGGAGGTGGTATGAGAATTGTACTCATACAGGGAATATTAAGAAAGAAATGTAGGGTCCGTTGACCTGAATGATGGTGATAATTGCTGGTGAGAAGTCAAAAACTGTCAGTTTTGGTATTCTTGAAAGTCTACTCAAGGAGAACGTCCTTGACTCAACCAATTGAACTTGGCACTATCCTTGGAGCCTGGGCTCTTTTTAAAGAATGTAAAATCTTGACTTTTCCCAATCTAGTAAAAGTTTGCCACATTAATACTTTTTGTTCGGAACACTTAATTACCATGTGACACAAAAGCAGGCACCCGAATGTGTGCCATATCAACTTAAACAATTATTCAGAAATTTCTGAAATTATTAAATATTAATGAATATTTGTATAAGGGGAAGAGCACCTTTGGTCAACAGTATATGGTTGTGAGGTTACGTTAAAGTTGAAAGACCAAAAAACTTTTTGAATGAAACCAAGAAAAAAAAAGTGAATAAAGACACGGAAAAATTATTTTATGGAGATTAGTCTTGAGAAGGAGGTCGGTTAAATATCTAATTAGAGTTTTTTGTCCCCCTGACATATTTAACACGTAACGATGGACCATGTAAATTGTGAATACCAGTTGAAGGATGTATGAACGTTCTTCAGGACCACCAAATTGATAGTAATGGACCATCTCTGCTACCACGCAAAATGATTGACTTCTAATTTTCTCTTAGAAATGTCAATTTCCTGCTAAATTTGTGTTTTGATCTCTGTGTATAAAAACTAATATTCCATAAAACCAATGTGCAGAGGACTTTAATTGTTCGTGCACAGAAGAAACAAAGTTTAACGGCTCAATTGAAGAGCGATACCATAGGCCATTTTACTTTAATAGAACTAATAGTCTGTGTTACAGCAGGTGAGCTTTGAAAATGCTTTGTTATTGTAAATGTCACCTTTTCACAGAAAAGGATTTTTTTTTACGAGCACGTTATTACAAACTTTACGGCTACAGTTATTTTTCAGATAAAAAGATTGAAAACATAATTCTGTGTATTCAGACACATATTAAGACGAATTTATTTTGAGATATGTTTAACCCATCGTGTTATTTTAAATATGGAATAGATTAAATATAATATATTTTAGGGAAAATCTAATTTAGTGAATGAGTGAACACACATTTGCTATCATCGATCTCTCTTAAAAGGAAGATTAAACCAGATTTTGCCATTTTTTGTGTACATATTTTGTTAGTTTTATAAATTGTTTGTATAGTTGTTTTAACTAGTAGACAGAGAACTGCAGAACAGGAAATGGATTAGATAATGTTAGTTTTGTCACCTTTTGCCACAAATCTTCTGTGACATAAACTAGTCCATTTCTTTTATGTCACCAAAAACAATTATGCTGATTGGTTGTCCTCTGTCCTACTTTGTGTCTCGGTTGTCTCTCCTCTATTTTCAGTTTTATCTATTCTGTATTTATCTCTTCCTTTCTTTATTCCCTTCTTATCTCTCGTCTGACCCTTAACTCTCCCTTTTTCACGCTCTTTCTCTCCTTTCCTTCTCATTTTCCTTTCTCTTTTTTCATTGCTCATTTCTCCCATTTCCTTCTTTTCTCCTGTCTCTCTTTTTTCGTTTTTTTTCATTTTTCTCGCCTCCTTATCTCCTTTCTCTCTAATAAACCAAATGCTTTAGCATTTGTTGTCGTCAATTATAAAAACCACATTCTTGGCCACACAATGACCACACTTGAGGAGAAACCTTTCAAAGATTGTTCCAGAAAAAGCTTGGATAAAAGGTGTGATGAAATAGGGCAATTTAATTTCTGAAGGTTTTTATATATTTGCATCTTTATGTGCGGAATGTGGATGAAAAATCTGGTTGCCGTTATTGGGAGCAACAGACGCTAATGTACAACCCCAGCGTAGGAGACTTGATATTTTTCAAATCACAGGAAGCACAAATTGATGTATTACATACTTTATTAACCCCTTAAGGACAATGGGCGGTCCCGAAACTCATTGAAAACAATGCATTTTGAGCCCGTACATGTACGCGCTTTGTCATTAAGGGGTTAAACACATTTATGTTGTCATAAGCTCCAACTGTATACAACTAATAAAATAATATAGATTTAAATTTTGCTTTCCGATCAAAATGTTTTTTTTTTTATTATTGTTTATTATGTTTTTTTATTAAAAAAAAATGTCTGGACGATCACGCATCTTCCTCATACAATTATTTCACTGCAATAAACAAACAGTCATAAGTGCTATCTACTGGAGTTTTTGGTGACAAACGAGAAGCATTAGCACTTTAGCTTTAGCGACAACGAAAAAATATTTTTGAAAAAACCACTGTAACTTTTCTGCGTTGTTATTAAAAAAAATAACTGTTGAGCATTTTCAAGCAATGCCCCCAAATCCCGACGGTTTTACTGAAAATTAAACAATTTCGATACTGAGCTAGAAAACAACGACATGTTCCTCTGTCTAGAGATATGAGGGATTTTGATGTATACACGAAAAAGGCCGTGGAAGGCTTGTATTTCATCTCCATGAAGAAACCATGGCCATTGGGGACATGTGCTTGGCGGAAAAGATCTGTATCTTATCAGGACGGTTGCCTGTGGAATGATAATCAGGAGAACGTTTATTATCGATATATCTCGTCGAGGCCCTTAAAAGGCAAATTATAAACTACCTCTCATCATTCACAGAGCGTTTCCTCAATATTAACACAATGGCAACATTAGCGTGGTCATTATACGCAGCCTATAATAGGAAACATTTTAAAATTAATTAAAATTGAAGGAGTGAGTATATTATTGGATCATTCGAGAGATTGGATTACAGCATTTAAGTGATATATTACATTGCGGAGCGTTCTGGCAATCAATGTTGATTGCCACGATTAAAAATTATATCCTAATTAGCGCTTTGCTTGGGATCTAATATCAAAGGCTAAGTGTTATAAAGAGGAGATTGTCTGTGATCATTGCCAGTGACGAAGTAGACAATTCTGTTAATGTTCTTCAGTTATTTTTCTCTATTTTAATAAGAAAATGGTATTTTTAGCAATTCATGCAGGAACAGGTGGAATATTCTGTCATGACGTTTGAGAAGGATTTAATCTATAATAGCTGCAGAGCACCACACGGCAAGATATTCTGGCCAAGGAAAGTCCAAGGGTGTGAAAGTTCTCCCACCTCTTTGGCAGGCAGTTGGGCTCCTCTGGTATCCGTCTGCTCTATGGACCGCTTAGAAGGGAGAACTTTGATCTCCTCGACCGGCCACAAGTCACAAAGCTCCGGGATAAGACATCAGATGCCAACACTTTGCTGTGAAGATGACGGCCATTGAGGGCGTCGCTGAGTAGATGCTCCACTGGCCCAACTCAATGTGTTTTGTACGTGTGCCGTTACTCAAATGATCACTCATCCGGGTTTGGACTGGAGAACTTTGAGAGAAGTGCCACTTCTCTGGTTCTCCGGGTCAACACCCAAATCCTCTGGGTCATGGGAGCGGGGTCCTACCCCGCGCATTTCCCCATTAAATGGGGGTGTTTCTTCTGATGTGGGAACGCCCACCAATGTCAGCAGGATAGCCCACTGACATCAGTGGGCAGTCCTGGCCGTGTCCCATAAGGATAGGCTCCGGGTATCCAGAGCCCACAAGTTATGCTTAAAAATAAAACATTATTGTTCTAGAAAGTGTTACTGCCGCGTTTTCTTGCTTGGACGAAGTTTAATTTTAACAAATTTTGTTAAATTCTTCATTTGTAGAAACGTCTGGAAATGATGAAGCAGCCTGACTGTGATGGTCAAAGTTTATTTGTGGATTGTTTGGTTTTCATGAAAATCCCAAAATAAAACTGGAAGATAGCAGTTTTTTCAGATGAATGTTTCGTTCGCTTAAGGTGTTCGTCAGGAAAGGCTTACAAAACGGAAAACAGCTAAATCGAGAACCATACCGGTAGTAAAAGTTACATCTTGGCTGATGTCATTGTTTGCGATGTCCGACTGACAAACAGCACCAACTCAGTTATTTGACATTGGTCTCCATTTTCATACATTTCATACATTGATTTATTGATTTATTTCCAAAATACGTGCAATTCTTTGGTAAAAAAAAAAATAAGAAAGGTGATAAGCACAAATAATGTAAATTGATGTAAAGCTGGCCAGAATGAAGCTAATTCCAAGGATTATTAATATTTTAGGAATGGGGGGGCTTTAATGTTTTAAGTGCTTGTGCTTGAACTCCAAAGGACCCCTTTCTTTCACCAACATTAAATAATGAATGTAAAATGCATAGCAGGGGTGCGTTTTTTTAATGTAAGATATCAGTGAATTAGACAACCTTAACACATAAAATATCCATACTACTGCCGCCGTCAATTAGTTTCCTGATGCTTGAATACGGAAAAAAATTGACCATATGTTCCTTTGAAAGCGATAGAATCTTTTTTTAAATAAAGAAAAAAGAAAAGTTGGCAATTAATGTATATTTGAAATTTACAAAAAATAAATTGAAAATAGCTGTCATCACGTGAAACACCCCCATTTAAAGAGGAGATGGGCAAATAGCGGGAACGGTCAAGAACCCTCTCCTGTGACCCAGAGGATTAGGGTGTTGACCCGGATAAGCGGAGAAACCCGGAGATCTCCCAGGTATGGGTATGGACAAGATGGGAAAGTAGACATAGACACTTGAGGAAAGGAAGGCCGAAGCAATATGGAGACCGGAGGATTGGAGGAAGCCAACACGGTGTGGACACAGAGGTGGAGATGAAGCTAGAAGGGTATGGATACTGAGATGAGGAGGGAGATGGACACTGAAGTGAGGAGTGGTATAGGGATACGGACACTGCAGCGACACGAGGGGGGCAGGAAAACCATGGAGAGGGGCAACATACATCTGTACTGTACCCAAAATGTTCTGTTTATAGATATAATTAGTGTCGCATCTTCTGCACTGCATCATATCCATTTTACGCAAGTTTTCAAAACTTTACCACCAATTTGTTACGTTCTGACCAGACTCACTTCCACACCCAGTATATGAAAAATATGATTTAAAAAAATATTTTAAACAATTACATCTAAGAATAAGATATGTAAATGCTGTGATTTTCTCCGCGGGCATTTGTAAAATACATCCACGCACATGCACACATACGCTATAATGTTATCTGTACTTTTAATTTAGATAGTGGGGCTTCATTCGTTGTTGTCATTTTTCTTCTAAATTAAGCCTTTGCCTTTTTTTTTTCTGAAAATAACTGTTTTGCGATAATGTCCTTAATCAAATGTGACCAGGGGCTGACCGGGATCTGGTGGGACTCTTCGATAACACAGTGACAAGGAGCCCCCTCCAATGTAATTACACACACCTTGGGAGCTCAGTAGGGTAAAGATATTACTACAATCCTGTCGCAGCGCAATTCAGCCAGGAATCAGATTTAAAGAGACGCAAAGAGACCACAGACAGCTAGAGAGACCTCATGCCTAATGTATCGGTTTGTCTTAGTCTGTCAATTCTCGTCGTGTCAGACCCCTTGAATATATGTATTGTATTAAGCGCTGCGTAAACTGTTGGCGCTATATAAATAAAATATGATAATAATAATAATAAAACTGCATTAAAGTTAGATCAGCTATGTAATGTCCAAAAATAACCAAGCGTCTGACAGAATAAAAAGAATTATCTACATGTGTGATAGAAACAAGAGATATTGCTTCTGCCATTGTGCCTACACTGATATACACCGAGACACAAAGGCATAATGCATGCTTACATACGCAGATACACTGCCAGTTAAAAGGCACAACCACGTATATTCATTCATAGCCATCGCTACATAAATACACACGTACACATACATGCAGAAGTTTACACAGAGTATCTCTGCTCCTGTGACTGCAGGCTGCTGGATGAGAGATCCTGACGCAGTAACTCTGAGCCCTGCCTTTTCCTTACAAGCAGAGAGACATGCGGCGTCCGCTCTTGCTGACTGTAACATGTGACTAGAAAATGAGCGTCTTACTGGCTAATCCTGCCACACGCTGCCCTAAGATCCATCCTGTTGCACATAGAACTCTGTAATGGTGGATCTGACAGCTCATAAGGTTGAAAAAAGACCTAAGTCCATCAAGTTCAACCCTTCTACCCAACCTTCCTATTCCTGATCCAAAAGAAGGCAAAAAAACCCTAATTAAGCTACTTTGAATTCTGCCATCAGGGGAAAAAAATCCTTCTTGACTCTAAGAGGCAATCGGATTTCTCCTTGGATCAAGAAGCTCTAAAATATTAATGTTATTCTATTTTATTTTGGTGTAGCCTGATGAAGTTTGGTGTCCGTTACCTGAACCTGCTCCCACACCCAACTTCGTCCCACGCCCTTGTGCCTCATTCGTACCACGTGCTGTACCTGTAGGATTTGGCTCTCTTATCTTGACTGAGGGCTTTAATTTCTGGGCCTCACTACCTGCTTACCGCCTTTTGGACTATTTTCTCCAGTTTGGCCCCTCTATATGCTCAAACCTGCTCAGACTACCTATTTCTGGTATGTACTACCTCTTTAATGCCAAAAGACAGAATAGTTTTTGTCTCTCCCACTTTTAGGAATGGGGGGGCTCTAATGTTTTAAGTGCTTGTGCTTGAACTCCAAAGGACCCCTTTCTTTCACCAACATTAAATAATGAATGTAAAATGCATAGCAGGGGTGCGTTTTTTTTAATGGACAAATTAAACATGGAACTTGACAACACAGAAGAACCAACACAGAAGAACCATTCAGCCCACCAGTTGGCTTCCAATCCATCATGTATTCAATGCTTTATATAGTAGTTTTTCTTCTATTTGTCTAATAATTATAGAATTATATAATATATTATTTTGTTTTATAACGTAACACAACAACACATAAAGTTGTTTCTTTGTTTAGTCAGTCTATGCAAATTAAGCACGCATATTCCACGTCTATTCCACAATACCTTTACAAATACAAATAAAATGAATAATTTAATGGAATTATTCCATTGCTTTTATTATATATATATGAATACTATAACAGTTAAAAAAAAATCTAAAAAAGGAAAGATGATTATTCACCGCAAATAAAAAAATCTACGTTTGTAGAGGAAAAGAGAGGCTAAATGTCTGCTCTCGGTAGAAATATTTATCAAAGGGAAGAAATTTATGCAGGATTTTTTATGATGTCGTGCAGAGCTTATTTAAAATTTTTTTTATAAAGCAATAGAAAAGACATTGTGTTGTTGAATATGTACATCGGGCATTGTGAAACGGCACAAAGTAGTCTTTTGTTTTCCTGAGGGCTAGATCTTCTTTTGTATGTCCTTGAGCAGTTATTTGAGAAAAAAAACTTTACATAGCTGAGTGGGATGATTTGAACAAACCACATACCATAGATACAAAACACTTAAAAAATAACCTCTCATAGATACCGGACTAAGAAACTTTTCACTTTCTTTTATTGCTTTTAGAGTTTTTGTGTCCATCGAGCTTCGAGGTGGAAGCTATATGCTTAGGCTACTAGCCTTGGGGTCTTAGGCGCCATAACCCTCATTGAGACTGTTTAAACTCTTGACAAATGCCTCTAGGGGCCATGTTGTTTTAGTGCTTGGACAGCCACCAAGAAGATGGCAGCTCCATTCCCTGCTCCTGGTTTGTGTTGTCTCCTGCTGAAGGCCTGGTGCTGACTCTTGGCTTAGTCTGACCTGAGAGAACCTGGCCTTTTGTGCTAAACTTTGTAGACCTCCTGGTACTAACCAGTTCTGTTTTGCCCACCTGCTGCTGACTCCTGGCCTATATATCTTTGAGCCCATTACTCATTTATTTCTACTCTATAGCCACCTCCAGCCTACTTTCAGAGACTAAGGGTTTTCTCTAAACACCCTCCAGGGTATTCCTTCTGCTACCTCCTGCTATCTGAGGTATCCCCGGTCTGTCTGTATTGGTCTAAGGTGTCCTGACTATGGTGGCTGGACTTACCACCGTTTCTTCATTCCCTACCTTGCTTTCAAAGGCTTCCTAGGGTATGTTGCTGTTTGACATACTAATCAAAAATGTATATTTCATATTTTGTGACATTTTTATTTTTGTAGATGAATGCATCTTTTTTCCCTCAAGTTCCCTTAACCTAATCTTACCAGCAGACTTTCTCCATCGCTCTTGATCCTCAACTCGGCACCTCTTAAAATGCACCTGTAAATATATCACTTTAGAAACGTAATTACTAAGCTGTGAACTGTTAAGCAAGAGGACATCAAAGGAACTCCAAGATCATATATTTTATTAGGTCAATATTAGCGTAAAAGATGTAAAATCTTGCCATGTTAGCAAGCACCTTACTTAGTCCAAGGAGCTCAACTATCATATCCTGAATCATACATAGCTTGAAAATGAACCAAACAATTAACTACAAAGCACGTGTCTTACCTTGGCGATTAGTTATATTGTTGTACATGATCGCAAATTGCTTCTAAGGTATAAAGATCAATAATGATTCCATGAGGAGGTTATTTGTGGTATTGAAATCTACACATTTCAGTAGGAAAATGTGGAGTCCATGCTCTTCACCAGCTTTATATTTTTTAATTTAACATTTTTGAATAAGACATAAACAAAATTCAAATCACAAATTAACAGTCCATTTTAGATGATATCGCTTCAGAGTCTAAATCGAGTGACCTCCTATGAAAGTCCTGTTGCCTTTATGTTGGCTGTGAACTTTGTGTGGCGTCTCTATCGACGGTATATACGTACGTTGGCTACAGGGGAGGGCTGGCAGCCTAAGGCCTGGGGGGCAAGTCTAGTCAACTGGCCCATTGCACCATCAAAGCGGCTGCGAGCGACATTGAAAGTGGCCGTCGTGCGGCAGTCACTCCACCAGCGCCTAATGAAATTGAAGTGGCCGGCGTGCACACACCGCATGCCTCAGCTCTTCATCACACCCCTTTTAAGATGTGGGAAGAGGAGCTGAGGAATGGCCGTTGGGTCTGACAGCCGCATGATGCAGGGGCGTACCTAGAGTATTTGGCACCTGTGGCAGACCCTGTATGTGGCACCCCCCCCCACACACACACACACACACTTTAAAACTGCATAGTTTCTATGGTCAGGCAAACATTGACAGGGGTACAGCAAAATTGTTATCATTATATACTTAGGGATTACGCAGCACCACCGTCAATGTGTGCCTATACATTGAGCCAGACACTGACAACCCCTATCACTATATACTAAGCCAAACATTGATGTGGTGTAGGCTTACCACTTTAGTGACTGGCATAGTATATAGTAGGGATGCACCGAAATGAAAATTCTGGACTGAAACTAAAAATTCAGCATTCACTTGGCCAAAACTGAAAAAAAAACAAAAAAAAACTTTAAAATACACACATATATATATATATATATATATAACAACAATCACAATCCTATCATGCCCAGGTTCTAGCATGTGCTGGCTGACTTAGCATGATAGGAGTGTGATTGCTGTTTGCAATTATATATATATATATATATATATATATATATATATATATATTAAGACTGTCATTGAATTATTCTGTCCAATAAAAGTGTTAACACACCGAAGTTGGACCAAAAAATAATTTATAACAGCAATCACACTCCTATCATGCCTAGGCAGCCACTACATGCTGGAATCTGGGCATGAAAGGAATGTGATTACGGACTCCCTATGCCAAGCTATCCCCCAACACTTACACATCCATGCTATCTGAAACCCTCATTCACAAACATTCAGCATAACACCCATCACTCTCACACACTTACATTAGGCATAACACCCATCACTCTCACACACTTACATTCGGCATAACACCCATCACTCTCACACACTTACATTCAGCATAACACCCATCACTCTCACACACTTACATTCAGCATAACACCCATCACTCTCACACACTTACATTCAGCATAACATCCATCACTCTCACACACTTACTAATCCACTCTCTCCTACCTTTTCTTCTTTCTCTCACTTTTCCTCCTCTTCTTCTTCTTCTTCTTCCTGTCCTGTGCACTGAGCGCGGAAGATGGTGGGCGTGGCTTCAGTGTTGTGCGCCGGGATTTGACATCAAGTCCCGGCGCACAGCCACAGTTGCCGCGCGCATCGTTTCCGGCATGGTGGCACCCCTCAGATGAGCTACAGCCGGGGTGGACCTCC
This sequence comes from Spea bombifrons, assembly GCF_027358695.1. Taxonomy (NCBI): domain Eukaryota; kingdom Metazoa; phylum Chordata; class Amphibia; order Anura; family Pelobatidae; genus Spea; species Spea bombifrons. Next base: position 104,816,487 of record NC_071091.1, on the reverse strand, counting down.
CCCCCCCAGGTACGCATGACGGCCGCATTCAATCCTGCTCGCGGCCGCTTAGTTTTTAACTTTGCGGCCGCAGCCGCATTGAATGTTCGTCTGCCGGTCGTCCTTCCGGCCCACCGGCCCGGATTTAGGGCGGCCTGGGGGGCAATTGCCCCCCGGCCCAGCCCGCCCCTGGTTGGCTAGGACATCTTCTTTAACAGTCTCGGCCAGGGGTATAGCGCGGTTGGGATCATGGTTAGTAGACACTGCTTGTCAGAAATGTCATTTTTGGGACATCAGCTGTTGAAGACTTGCTGAAGAAGAAGGCTCGGGCAAATTCCCGTTATCTAGAAAACACCAGCCATCTATGATGAAGGTGTCCTTTCGAAAATGCGACCGCAGGAAGATTAGACTCCCACATGCAATTGAGGAAAAAGTCACATAACATTGAAGAAATATCTAAAGACGAGTCCTGATCATCCCAGGTTTGATGCCAGATTGCCAAATGCGTTTTAAACTTCTATTAAACAGGTCATTTGCCAGGGACTGTCTCTACAACCTCAGGATTGTTGGCAGCCAGTGGCTGCTGTATGAGGGCCACACCACCCGGTCTCTTCTCCTGTGTCTGGCAGCTGTGTCCATCAGCAAGGAGAAATGTCATGGTGGATAATAGCAGATTCCTGGCGTTCACTTCAAATTAATTATTTCTCAGAGATTTAGGACAATTTCATGAAAATATGATTTACACAAATTATTGGCATATGACAACAATATACATTTTTCATAGAACAAATATAAACGTGTCATTTTTATATTAAAACTTAAGTAAGAAATTATTATTTTTGTTAAATAATTTTTTTCCTCGCTAGTTTGAGACCTGCTTTTTCTGTCATTATCAAAGTGGCGAAAGAGACAATCCCCGAGGCTTTTTTTGTGAAATAAAAACACAAGCTATGGAATAAATAAATCAGAAGATAAGGTGAAAAGGGAAGCAATTTTAAATAAATGCCACTTCTGCGAAATGCTTCATATTATGGATAGAACAGTAATATTAAAGACCATAAAAACGCTAAAATATTAAACTAAGAAGGATTTAGTCTCTTATGCTTTAATGACAAATAGATGGGAAATGAAAAGACAGTGGCGCTCTGAAAACGATTTGGAGTGAGACATACGCTTTGAAATGAAATAAAAGCATGTTAAAGCCTTTTATAATTAGGAAATGTAATGATACTTTATGAGTTCGTCTCCCGCAAAATGCAGGCAATGAGGGTATTATGGAAAAGAAGAAATAGAAAGCATTATTCCCAAAGTTTGTGTTCGCACAAAATTGCAACACAATATTCCATACTGAAATATACATTAGTATACTGGCAGATACAATTACATGTTAAGTGATGCAGAGTGCGGGGATATGATGTCATAGCCGTCAGCTTCAACATGTCGAGAGGAGGCCATGCTGGAGATGGGACTGAGGTCTGTGCTACTTAATTGATTTCACCAATGATCGATGATCTTCCCAGCTTGGCCCAGGTTGGGTAAGATAGGCCCTGAGATACACGGTGCCCCCTAAGGGCAATTTGAAACTGGCCTTAATTGTCCATTGATTATTAATTAGTAATCTTATTATTCAAAATACAGTTATTTGCTTCATAATATAGGTGTATATAGCTGAGCACTAATTTTACAAGCATACCCCACATTAACGTACACAATGGGGTCCAGAGCATGTGTGTCAAATAAAAATGTAATTAAAGTAAAGCACTGTTTTTTGCACTTGTCAATGCATGCACTGCCCTAGAATCGTCAGGTCATTTCCACCACAAAACACTTAAAAGACACAAAAGATGCAAGAAAGACGACCTGAAATGCTGCCACGTGCTGACGTCATGCTGTTACGTGCTGACGTCATGCTGTTACGTGCTGACGTCATGCTGTTACGTGCTGGCGTCATGCTGCTACGTGCTGGCGTCATGCTGTTACGTGCTGACGTCATGCTGTTACGTGCTGACACCATGGTGTTACGCGCTGAAAAAATCTAAGGAGCGTTTTTAGTGTCTACATCTCCTCAGTGCCCAATTTTGGATCACATGACAATTAAGTGTTCCCGGGAAGAATTAGGAACGAGGCAACATGTTACATGACTAAAGAATTATTTCTGGGAATTGCTTGGGCATTCAGCAGTACTAATTCAGGAAATTAAATGGAATGGAAGCTTTAACCCCTTCAAGACCGGGACGTGCCTGGTACTTCCGGGTCAAAGGTCACCGGCAGACCGGGGCGTACCAGGTACGTCATCGACGATGCGCGATCCAGCGTCGCTATGAACGCTGGGATCGCGAGGGGCAGCTGCTACTGACCGCTGGGTGTCCCCAGCGATCCGTAGCAGCCACTCCCCCTCAATTCCGTGCATGTGATCGCTTTGCAGCGAATCACGAGTACAGAATTTAAATATTTACAAAGAAACTGCGGTCTTCAAGGGAAGACGCAGTTTGCCAACGCCGGTCCTGAAGGGGTTAAAACAAGCAATATATATGTATTAGGAAGCCAACTGTTCTAAAGCTTCTACAGGTGTCATTTCTATGGATTGGGGAGACGAGGAGGGATAATTTCAAGAAAGGGAACACTTAATGCCGGCCCTGCAACTCTGAGACACAGGCACCAGCTTCCATAACGTGAACTAAATATCCTCAAAATGATTACACTGACTAAAAAAAAAACAAGCGGACGCCATTGGACGCTCCAAAAAAGTGAATTTACTTCTGCTTAAAGCTGTGACGATGACAACAAGGCACCAATTTCTAAAAAAACGCAATTTCTTTTCCAAAGTGGACAATCTTCAGAGGGAATTCTATGGAAATATGATTAATTCGTCTTCAACAATGCTTAGTGATTTTCTGATCTCAGTTCTGAGAAGGGGAAATAACTGACGCCGACGTCTTTAGTCTCTCTTTTAATACATTTCTTGATCTCAACAGTCAAGGAAATTAACATGGTAACGTCACTTCAATGGATCAGCAGAGAATCACTGGAAGATAGATCTTTGAGGAACTCTTCTAATATACGTATCAATGAGTTCGATGATTAAACTATTAAATACTTCAGAGAGGCAGCTTTTCCTTTCAGTAATTTAAATTTCTCGGCTACACATGTTTCTGATGATAAAAACGGCGTTTTGGTGGTTCTTGGGCTGGTTAAATTAAACCCTGTGTTAATGTAAAAAAAAAAATTATGTTTCTTAATTTCCGTGAACATTTCTTGGCTTTAGTCAGGATTCCGTCCGCCTGCATTAAAACTTCCAGACTTGGATCTTCAGGGACTACATTTTTTTTTAAGAAAAGAAAAATGGTTCCAAGATTCGGGCATGAAAATCAAATCCAAATTAAGATAATATTATATTAACCCCTTAATGACAAAGCATTGTTTTCAATGGGTTTAGGGACCGCCCATTGTCCTTAAGGGTCAATTAGTCAATAGGAACTGCCGTGGTTGTTACATTTTAGCAGAGGTGTTGACTAAATGGCACTTAGCATTGTCTTTTCCCCCAGACAGCTGTGAATATACTATTGAAGGTATAATATTCTATACTATCGTTTACATAGCTTCCCCAATACTAACACAATCTCAGCGCACTCACTTGGCTGCCAATCCAACTGGCCAAGTAGACCTCCAGCTCGACCGGTCAGTGTCCGTGCTCAACACCAACAGAGGTCAACGCAGGCCCGGACTGGCAAACTCGGCAAATGCTTCCAATGGCTAGATATGTGCGACCACATGCAGCAAGAACAGCGTATCGTGGGGCCACTCATATCCGATCGAAAGCCACACACATGCCATTTAGTGGTCCATGCCCTTAAAGTGACCACTTGTCATCCACTGACTTGCTGGGAATACTCTAAATTTCAAACCCAACCTCATAACCTTGGTATTTAAATTGGCGAATAGTCTAATTCACGTTTTGCCTGTTAAATGCAATATCGAATTAGGTCAGTTTGTGTAACTTCACTGAAAACGTAACCTTCAACAAATATATCTGTCTTTTTGATTTATTTGGCACTATGTATAAATATTTTATATATAAAAATTAATGAACATTAAGCTCATCTATATTTTGTTTTTTTTTTAACTTTCGGGACCTAAAGTTTGGCTTTGTTGTTTCAAAACTTTTACAAAATATATATATATATATATATATTAATGTTTAAAATATTTTATTAAAAAAATAAACAACTATTTATTTATTTGTGATTTACTATTTAATCTGTGTTACACTTTTCCTTTTTTCATTTTGCTTTTAGTGGCACAGCATTTAAATTATTAAGTAATATATATCATATACAGCAGACTTTTGTGTTAGTATGATAAATGCAGAGATGATTCCCTAAAAAAAATATGTATTATTTTAAAGCATTGAACACAAAGAAGGTTGCGAATTATTACAACGAAAATAGCTGTCTGGCCCTCAAACGGTTAAAAATGCAGATTTCCTTTGGAGGAAAAAAACGTTAGACATTCAATAAAACACAAAGCTGCTTTTGGTTATATAAATTTCGATCCCTCGTTTGAAGGAATATGAAATTTTAATAATAATAAAAAAAAAAGGACAGAATTCATTTATTCATTTGAGAAAGAGACAGAATGACTGTTCGAAAATATGAATAAGGGATATCCAATAAATAAATCATAATTCTGAATATGAAAAACAAAATCATTACTACAAAAAAAACCTTTAGGGAAGATAAATTATTTTGGAAGTGGGAGAAAGTGATTGATAGCAACAAGAGGAGGTAAAAAAAAAACAGCGTGGAACGGAATATTTATATCTTCTATGAACTTAGCAGTTATCGTGAGCTTTAAGTATTTAAGAAAGCAGAGATTTGAAGGAGGAGAGCACAACATTAATGTCATTTGGGTCAATTCGCTAAAAGTTGGTTGGGAAGTTAAGGGGTTAACTTGGCTAACAGGCTTCAAATTAATTTACAAGCCCAACTCGTATGGCGACTAGTTAACCCCGCTGTTAAAATGAGATTGTGCTCAGGCGGGAGGAGAAAAAAAGAGAAATGAGTGATAAAATAGTGGGAAAGAAAGAAAGAAAGAAAGAAAGAAAGGGAAAGAAAGATAGAAAGAGGAGATGAGGGGGAAACACAAAGACAGAGAGGTGAGAGAATAGAGAAGAAAGAAAAAGAAAGAAAGGGTAGGAAAGAGGGAAAGGAGAAAAATCGAGTAAGATAAAGGGCAGGCGAATAAAGGGAGAAAAGAGAGAGAAGAGGAAAGCACTTCATTGAACATCGTCTCTCCATATGCATTCTACTCCAGGACCCCAATGAGTGGGGCAATCAACCGCTTTCACTTGTCCAAAAGTTGCCCAATGCCTCCTGTGGAATGAGAACTAACATGGCCACTGGCCAAACATTTCTCAATAAAGAGGTATGTTTAAGATCCGGGCCGTACCTTCTTATTCCAGGACAGTCTAAAGGAAACCCGGACAGGGGGCAACCCTAAGTTGCCATCAGATTGATGTGACTGCTCAATGGTACAACCTGTAAAAAAAACAAAAAAACAGACAGACCTCCTAGCATTAAATCTGTGGTGCCATATCTTTGTGGGCTACGGACCATCGTCATGATTCTGACTGCGGGTCATGAGAGTTGACATATGTGTGTGGGGGGGTCACCTGTGCCACCACAATAGCTGATCCCTGCATGTTAGCAGTATATTGATTGCCAGCATCCAGGGCTCTTTCATTAACGTTCTGCTGTTACCATGGTAATTGCCATCTACATTAAGCATTGGTACTCTGAAGGTTAAAGGTCAGTAAGAAGGTACTGCACAAGCATTAGCACAGGTGATCACAGGTCTAGACTGGCAATGACGAGGCGGCCCATGTGGACAGAAGTCGTCTGATGATGTACACTACTGTTCAAAAATATGGGGTCACTGAGCTGTTCATGGAGAAAAAGGACATTTCAGGCTGTAACATAATCGCAAAAGGGGTTTTCTAACCATAAATTAGCCTTTTAAACTTAAACTTGGATCCGCGAACACAACGTGCCATTGGAACACAGGAGTGATGGGAGTGATAAAGGGCCACTGGACCACAGGAGTGATGGGAGTGATAAAGGGCCACTGGACCACAGGAGTGATGGGAGTGATAAAGGGCCATTGGAACACAGGAGTGATGGGAGTGATAAAGGCCTCTGTACGCCTATGAATAGATTCCAGCAGATCGGGTGAGAGTGCGACATTAATAATCCTGATTTATAGATTAAAATGTCTTCTCTCGGGAATGAACCCCAGTATTTGTGCATGTTGGCGATCTTTGATAAACATGTTAATCTTAAGCATATAATTTACAGCAATTCAGTACATTCCATGCATTACATCATTCCGTTTACCCACATTTTCAGAAACCTTCGTCAATACAATTTAACCAAAAACAGTCTGTCTCTGAACGTTGCTGTTAATGAACATTTTTTTTTTTTAAATTTTATATTTCCCAGAAAGAACATAAAAACGCTAGTCTGATCTAGCTCTGCTATGGTAGATGTTTTGTATAATTTAATGAATTTTTAGAAACCCAAACGCTAAATCCAAATAATAGCTTTGTAAGAGCACCATCCATACATAATGGGAAATGCTAGCCAACTGCTTCAGGAAATGCAAGACAGTTACATTATCTCTGAGTGCATATTGTAACCGGTTCAGCGTCTCCTTTCTTGTCTGTATATGAAATTAGACCATTTAACCCCTTAATGACAGAGCCCGTACATGTACGGGCTCAGAATGCAGTGTTTTCAATGGGTTTAGGGACCGCCCACTGTCCTTAAGGGGTTAAAAATAGAACATTATTTGCACATATTTTTTCCAGACTTTGGATTTCAACATTCTTGGTATCGATAATTGAATTAACTGCAGGAAGAAATGTCACGGCAGAGGGGCATTTAGTGGTGTAAGGGAACGTTTCCATGTATTTTCCGAGCTGAAGCCCATGACGGAACGTGTTCGCTCCCCATAGCGTGAGTCAGAGGCTCGGTGATGCATCGAACGCGGATGCTCTGATCTCTTTTCCCCAAAAACTCAATGGTTTGTATCCCTGATCTTTTAAAAAAAATATCCATAGGTCTTAAAAATCTTCATTTTCTTTGGAAAACTCAGGTTTTAGCCATTTAGCCAGCAATATATATTGGCCGAGGTCGCTTAGGCCTGAGGGGGCAGGTCTAATGGGGATGGCAGCACCCTTACCCCAAAACCGTGGGACAGATGCCGAATTATTTGCGGTGAAAATTCAGTGTTTCTATATTTACGCGATCCCTGGTGCATCTCTTTAGCCTATACATTGGCATTGCCCTATGTCCCCTAATAAGCAGCACTGTTTCATATAGTTCAACGTCATCATAATATTATATATCAAATAAAATAAATATCCTATACATATGCTTTTTTTTATTTTTTTACAAATTTTTAGAATACCCAAATATGGTAAAAGCCTCCAATCCGTAGAAATATTCTTTCCCTATAAACAGCTAATTCAAGTCTACGCAAAGAAAAGTCTAATTCCTTGTCATTTAACTCAAGAAAACTTATTACCGATGCTATAATCTCTTCGAATCTTCTTAGAATTATGAAGGGCGAACGTTATTTTTTTTAATTAGGTTTTACAACACTTTAAAACGCAAATTGAAAGTTAATTTGAAGAATTCTATGCAAGTTTGTCACTGCCTAATTTTATTATGGTTTTTTTTTTTTCTTTTTTTTATTATGTTTTATTTTTTTTTGTTTTTATCGCTGATTATTGTGCAGTATGGGCGCTAAGCCTCGATGCTTCTTCAAGAAACTCATCCTATTCCAATGATGAATTGCTGGAGTCGCCCGCTTCAAAGGGAACATTAGGGATGAGAGGGGGGTGTCAGGAAAGAAGGAGGGAACGAAAGATGAATGAACAACAAATTGAACCGATTTAAATTAGTTGTAGCACGAAAAAGGGAGAACAGCAAAACCCTGGATGATAAAAATGCAGGAAAAAAGATGAAAATTGTCCCGAGATCTGCTCTTTGACTCATGAAATAAATGTACAATGTGCCTTTTTTAAAAAATTTAATATATATACTCTTTGGATCTATCCAAAAAAAAAAGTGTATTGTTCAAATTTAAATGAGCTACAGATGTAACAAAGAAAGTAGGTGAGGTGACTGTTTCACAATCCCTAATGTGCCGTTCGGTGATATAAAATAATCCGAGTTATTTAAGTTTTAGCTTATTAATCATTTGCAGTGGTCCTCTAAGGATTAGAAATGGCTGTAGTAATGCATCGCTAATGGAGAATGGGTTATATTATTAATAAGGGAAAAACCCAGACAAAAGCAGTTTCATTTCCTACACGGTTACTTATCTGAGCTCGCTCCGACAAGGCGGTGTGCTAAGAATTCTTTAAATTAGAATACAAATACAGACGTCTCGGGTTTTAAAGGGACAGAACCAGAGAAATAACTAGCACCTAGCAGATTTAATGCACGCTGATGTTGGGACAGTCATGTTGGGTAAAAGATAAGCAGAAGACCAAGTTTTGGGTTTTTTTTAACAAGGGTGTATGACTTTCATACTTATTATGAATCCCAATATACTGTTTTAGAGGCATTTATATTGTAGATAGTTATTAACCCCTAAAATCCCCTGTTTGGGACGGTTGAAAAATACTTTAAGGGGTTATTTAAGGGCAACGATTTAAAACATATTTAAATATTTTTAGTTGAGAATTTTATGTCTATTTTAGTTTGATGAATTATCTTCCTAATTATGGATATCTGGCAAGCTCGCTGAATAATTTCCACGTATGAAGCTGGTTTGCACCTCTCGACTAAGGAGCAGCAAAAAGCATTTTACGCTTCCTGAGAGTGTTAGGTAGCATATTCTCTGCGTTGGAGGCACAAAAGACAATGGGGTGTCTCAGAACGACATAAACAGTCGCAGGTCGACAGAGGGTACGTATGATGAAACATAAAAATATGCCTGAAGGAACCTGACAGCAGGAGCATTCAAACATTTACAATACAACTTCTGTTTATCGAAGAGGTTCTAATAAAACATTTAATTAAAATAATGCAAACTTTAACAGAAAGTTTTTTGTTCTTTTTTTAAGCGATTTTTTTTTTTTGTAGCGAGTGATTTTACCCTGTAAATCAGAAATCATATAAGGTCGTTACGGAGTCTGACCGGTTTAGGGTTAGGTAACGCTCTGGCCCGTTCATGTAAATGTGAGAACGGAAGATGATGGAAAAAGAGACCAAGGTCCTCCACAGTACAGACAATAAAGTAAAGTACCCATTTTAATAGGAACATGTCTAAAAAAAATCAATGAATTACAAAAAGTGCCAGTGTTTTCAATTCCCTTGAACAATTCTATGGCAGGGGCATACAGATAAGGACATAGTGAATGTGACCAGTTGTCCAGTATGGCCATAACCTGCTGCTAACATAACTAGGGTTCGCCATTGGGCCTCCATTGAGGAGTGAATTCTGTGCCTCTGGGGCAAGAGATAAGCCTCCAGGTTGAGAGCAGTGGTCCGCAAGGTGTCCTTACACGCACACATGTGTCCACCACAAAGGGTTCCACCACTCGGTCCACCGAAAGATTAAAATCTGATGAAAACTGCCATGTTGCGGTGATCTGATTTGGTACCGTGACGTGGTCTCTTCCTCGGGAGTCTTCTCTTTACTCTGCATACTGTTGCACCTTGTTGTGTGTTATATATATGCTTTTTTAAGTTACCTGCGTATACTTTCCAATCAGAACACATAGTTTGGTTCTGTCAACACCTGTATCATGAATTCCTACTTCATTATCAAACCCCCTTCAGATCTCCCCACCTCTGACTGCACCTGACATGGGATCTTTCCAACTAATAGAAATAACATAAGGAGACCAAATTTTCCCACCACGCGTGTCTTCAACAGGCAGGAATACCCAAGAGCGATAATGACATATACCTTCCAGCATTTTAACTGGCCAAATATCTTTGGTTCCGTACTCACAAGGCATTTAAGGCAATCATAATATCTTATTTACACAAACTAACGTTGTAACACTTCTCTCAAAGAGTATGCGCACAAAATTGTAAGCTTCAATACCGTGGAGCTCTGTGATGCTCTCATACCCACCCAATATTCTGACCAGTTGGAAAAAAGAGGGACAGAAGACCAAGCCTTTAGTGCTTAAAGTAGGGTTACTATATCCTGGTGGCTAGAAAAGAGGACACATTAACTCCTAGACACATGTGGCCAAATATGGGTGCCTCCGAGTGCGACGTCACCTCCGGGGACATCCAGAGGCATACTTGCATCAGCACTGAGTAGTGTGTTGACAGCCCCGGGTGCTCAGTGCTGATGCCGGCATGCCTACAGATGTCCCCGGAAGTGATGTCGCACTCGGAGGGACCTGTTCTTTTCAGGATATAGTAGCTGAAAGTTCATGATCCTGGAGGACCCGCGTTTGTGCTCTAGTCTGCTGGTGCTGGCGTCACACCACCACCCACGCTCATCTTCTCTCCGCCAATGCAGCTTGCTGAAAAACTGGACATTTGGGCACATTTTTAAAAAAGCCAGAAGGTTTTTTTTCCCCACAAAAGAGAACAAGTAACGCTTTTAAGGTTAGCAAAGAGGTTCAATATACGAGCAACAGAGTTGCTAAGCAACTAATGTTTGGATAAGAGTTCATCGTCTAAAACTGCTAAAATATAGCCGGAGTCAATTGCAAGGTGGAACAGCCTCCCAGCCAAAGAGGCTAATACAATAAACAAAAATGTAAACATGCATGGGGTAGACATACGGCTCCTGAACCTAAGACGAGACCAACGACTGATTAAGACATGAGTCCTTATAGCCGGATATATGGGCAGACTAGATGGACCAATCTGCCGGTAAATTCTATGTTTCTACATTTCAAAACTGAAAAACTTCACTTGACAAACATTTTGTACTCGATCCAATGGCACTTGGCAGGTTAAACTCCATCGTCCATCAATATAGCGACCTTTTCTGTATGTTAAGCTTAATACAAAGTAAGAATTCTAGCATTCTAAACGTTTCAGATGCAATCGTAGCCACCCTGGAGTGTATTAGCAAGATTTGCTTTGGAACACTGAACAAAACAAGAATATATTTGAAAATGTAGGTAGAAAGAATAGCGGATTCAATCAAACGTCAGCCTCAACATTACGACCGAAAACTTTGTGTGTGGGGTAATATGCCAATCGTACAATTACAAACCAGTGGGGCACGGCGTGGATTTTTTCAGGACTTAAAAAAAAAAGTAGATTAAAGATTAAACATTAGCAAGCTACCATTTTAAATAAAATTAAATTAGAAGTATAGCTGAAAAAAAATAGTACAAAATATATATATTTTGGTTAAGAACGGTGCCACTAGTTGCTTTAGGCTGAGAATGTTTCATGCCTTTTATTCAAATATTAATAACGTGTTTATTTCAAAGCATAATATTCATTTTGTATGAATAAAACATAAGAAGGGTGTACAATTAAATTAAATCTTTTTCATATTCTTTGCCCCAGAACAAATTGGACACAGTTAGAAAAATCTTTTTAGATTTTGGGACTACCTCAGTTGCCAAGAATTGTCAAACATTTTTTTTTGTAAAATTAAATTGAGGTCAACTTGAATCGACCATGCAAGGGGATGCAACTTTAAACTTTACAAATTACAGGCAAGGACATTCATAGTCAACGTGAACATGCATGTCCTCGCCTGAAACTCTTAAAACTCCACCACCACCATCGCCATAATTTCAGGGAAATGTAAATTAATAAATAATAATAATCAAAATAAATAATATTTTTTAAAATGAAACAGGTATCCACAGTGTATTAACCAATGATGGAATACAACAACCCCCCCTAACTTTCTATACTTTGCGAGTAGTGGGGTGAGGGTAATAAAAGTACCTAGGGTATATGTATGTATATATATTTATACCCTATGCCTTACCTACTACCCCTGGTAGTGAGAATAAGATGAATCCAAGTGGTGCCATCTGTAATAAAAAAAAAGTTGTAAAACACTAGGAAAAAAATGTCACACAAAAATAAATTAACATAACTCAAAAATGTCCATTGGCTGTGCAGGAGCATGCTGAATTATAGTACATCTAAAGGAACAGAATAGTAGTAAAGTGGGTCAATAAATCCCATAGATTTTAGGTGTGTAATTCAGAATATTTTTATTGGTTCTGCCCTGTTTCAAATTATGCCTTAATCTGGGGCAGATTTCCCAAGATCTGAAGTTTGGTCCTGGTTTTAAAATAAAAATAAAAATGAGAGAACACTCTAAAAGCCACACTTCCATACCATTTCTGCAAAGTAATTTTTGAAGGTTTCCTTATTTCTTCATACAAATTTATCTCAATATCATGTACCGGAACGCAATTATATGCCTACTCGTCATCTTGATCTCCTGGTTACTCTTAGAACTACCGAAGCCAAAAAGCTACCGATTTAAGATTTTTTTCTCGACTTTTCAATCTTGTTTTGTAACTGTATAGATCATAATTTGACATAGCGACAGACATCCCCGCTGCCTTTCAAACCAGATACCCTACATGTTAAGAATATATTCATCCTTAGCTTTCTCAACGTGGTCCATCCCGCCAAAAAAAATCTTTGATAAAGACCTCATTATTTTTTAGCCTTTACATTTGAAACCTCCTTCTTTTAAAAAAAACTTTAAAAAAAATTCTATATTTTACAAATAATAAAGGTGGAATTAATCTCCAGTTCTGCCATTGTTATACTATCTTGAAAATCCTTAACTATGAATATTAATGACTAGTACCTGAGTTATATCTCCTAACGAGAAGTTGCGTCCATCGATAGTTGCATACTGAAATCTAAATTTATAAGGCCTGCTGATCTTTTAAGTCGAGTGTATTTTTACTAAAGTATTATTCCCTATCGATAGTGATTTTAAATAAGTTAGGGACTTGCCTTTGCATGAACGACTGTGCTGAAAAAAAAAAAATAAAGGAAAAAATTACTAAATTTAATTTCTTACACGAGAGGCGAATCATTCATATTTGGTTTTAACTTCTACAAAGCTAATTATGAAAAGGTGTTAAAAATATTTATGCAACTATTTTTGGTATTTCTCTACCAGTTACATTTTTTTTTAAAAAAATAGTCTATTTTTTAAAACATTTAGTAAATTTTTTAAAATTTTTATAAATATGAACAGGACGTATAGACCATTTTTTTGCTATGTTGATATACATATATATATATATATATATATATATATTTTAGGGGGATAGATCAATGTTATTGAGTAGATGTAATTTTAATGGATGTACTGTATATCACGTAGATCTTCTTTTGAAATAGGTGTAATGTTAAGAGATTTGGTGGATATTAGAAGCTATATTTTTTCTTCCGATTGCTTCACACGAGACATTTGGTGCTGGCATGCCGATATCTAACAGAAAATAAAGATTTAAAAACAAAAGTCCCCAAAGCATGTGAAGGTTTTTATAGGGATAGGTACTCATTTCTCATTTTCCATAGTGCTAGTTCTATATAGAGATTGCTGAGATGCAGCTATGGCTATGACTTAAGACCTAAGACCCACAACCTCTTTAGTAGTCTTAGTTTCCATGGCAATTTTTTTATAAATTAGCATTGAAAGTCAGGAGCCTTTCTGATCATGTGTAATAGTCCGATAACAACAAATATGTGAACTTGGTGAATGCACAGTTTCATACTTGTTGTTATAATAAAGCGCTCAAAAATGTTATATTTATGAAAAGCATAAATGAGGGGCTGTCGTCCATTTCCTCGTCACTAGAGAGAGAGACTTGGCAGAAGACTTGGCAGGAGACTTTGTGTTTTAGCTTCTTGACTTCACGATACATTATGAAGAACCAACCCGAGCGAGCTTCTGCTTGTCCCTGTGTAACCTGTAGTTATATAAGGGAGATTTCATTCAAATCATACATTATACAGCTCAGGCTTCTTGCTGGAGAAACTTGCCAGTGTTGACCCTTCATAATGTATAGTAACGCGGGAGAGTTATAACCACAACTATCCTGCACACTCTCCCTATAGTTGGAGTTGACAGCAGTTGTGTTGATCCATTTGTTATTAAGAGTCTGATCAGTTTTGGCCTATCTCATCAAGACTGACCAAATGGGTTGCCATTTGGCAGACCATTCGGTTGCTTTTCATTTTAACACAGTGGGTGTTAGGAGAGAAGTCTATTACAAACTTTGGTGGCAACAGCAATGAAGATGACTTTAGTGAATGCACAGCTTGCTCCATTAAAGTCAACTCATAGATATCAGCAACTCAGCTGCCAACTCAACTCAGTGTGTGCTTTGGTGCATACATGACTCATTTTTTGTTGGGTTTTTGACAAACTGGCCCATGGGCAGTGGAGCATTGTTACCTAGGCCAATCAGACTGGTCTACTGCATAATAGGATGAAGATCTCCCAGTTGGGTATCATGTTCCCTGGCACACCACTTCTCCATGAGCTGGTTGGTGAGATCAGAGATTTACCTCCATAGTAACCTTCTCCCACAACGGACATGTGTCTGTAGGAAGACGCGGCCAAGGTTTGGGGGGCTGGGGCACTGCCCTGCCCATCTCTGCCCATGGAATCAAAAATTTGTTATTTCAGGTAACTATTAAATTCAGAAATTGTGTGAAGCAATATAACTCTATTTAGATTTTGGTAAAAAAGCTAAATTAGATGTATATGTAGTGTTTAACGATCATGTGACCTTTCTCTGTACTGCTCACTTCAATGGAGGTTCCCCAAAACAGCCAAATTAAATGAACTACAAACTAACAAAATCAGTTCATTATTCTGTTATGAGAATTGTATTGTTTTCTCTTTTATTTTATTTTATTTTGGGGGGGGTAGAAATGTGATGTACATTATGTGAGAAGTTTGTTTTTACTGCATTAATAATCTTTAAATTTGCAATCTTAAACCTTTAAGGACCCCCAAAATTCTCTAATTTAACTGAATTTAACAAAAAAATTATAAGCATTTTTTTCCCCAAAAGAAAGCAAATTTTTTAGGTTTTTTTACAAAAAGTGCATAGAAACCATGTTTATCACATTCACATATGACCGCATTGCTAGAACAATATGTTTTCTACATTTTTTTCCAAAATAAATTAACAAATACACTACGGACTTATCGTAGATTCTGATCTTAAACTTTCATTTTTTTTCCCCATTATTCTAAAGAACTTTGAAATTATATATTTCTGGATTTCTCGGTGTTTACCATGGTACTCTCATATTTAAATGCTACGAGTACAAAGAACACACTCAAAGCAATCCAAATGTGCTATTATGCTTCAGAGCGCTTGCTACGAGATCCGGCTCAATAAATATAACTGTAAGTGTGTCAGAATTGTCTGGAAAGTGACAGCATACGCATTCAGTTCTGATTAGAAAAAAATAGCTCTACAAAATTCATAACACTTAAGTCTAATGAAACATTTCACTGCTTATGAACAAAGTATTCTGTTATAAATGTCAAAGTTGCCTGTTCTGTGACATAAAGCCATTATTATATCTTACATACCCTTATTTTACGTTCTGTTTATCCATTTTCGCTTAGTCCAAAAAGTCCAGGTACTTAAAAAGTTACATTTTTTTTTTGCAAGTTTGTATGTATAGAACTTTACTTTTAAAATAAAATTCCAGTATACTACATAACTAAAATACAAAACATATATAGGTGAACTCACAAAAAATATGTATTTTTTTTGTGAGTTCTGGCTATGCATTTCTAAATGCTGGTGTTTAGTGAATAGACTTAGACCTGGTGTTTAGTGAATAGAATAGACCTGTAACATTTTTTTTTTTTTAGCGAAAAAGTCTTGAAAATCTTGGCACGTTTATAACATTTATATAAAAAGAAGGTTAATGCAGTCATTTCTTCACAGGACAAAAGTGCTTGAAGTCATTCCATTAGACGATGATGAGTGGAGGTCTTGGGGAGCCGGTTTTCTCAGTGCCAGTTGAACCACACGTGGACATTTCTTATGACATCGACCCTACGCTCACTTCTAGAGTCCCACCTGTAACATTTTAGTTATGTAGTATACTGGGATTTCATTTTAAATGTAAAGTTCTATACATACAAACTTGCAACAAAAATTTTAACTTTTTAAGTTCCTTGGACTAAGCGAAAATGGATAAACAGAAGTTAAGGTCAAGGATGGGTGAGGGAGATCGGCAGCCCTCTAAACACGATGTAGCAGACAGGGGATTGGATTTTGGGCAATACCCTTAACGCTTCAAACTTTTTCCTATAAAACAAAGGATAGGGAAAAGGTGTAGGTAGGGTCAATGAGTGGTCCTTGTCCATTGTTTAATTGCCCGTTGTCCCAATGCAAACAGGTTACAGGATCATCAGACGTTAGGCCAGGGGCTGGCATGACATCTGACAGCATGTTCCATTGTCTGGCAACTAGCATGTCCTTACCTGAAACTTGTAAAATATCTTAATACCCGCCACATAAACAACTTTAAGGAGGAAAGTTATTGAAAAGTAAATAAATAATGAAATGGGGGTCCCAAGTGCCATCCAATCCCTTATCTACTACATCGTGTATAGAGGGCTGCTGATCTCCCTCACCGCTAACGCGCAGCTTCCATCCTTGACCTTAAACCGGTCAATTACGTTTTACCGCTCATGGAAGAGCATGAATATACCCAAGGCTGGCATAATCCTAGCAGCTATCTATGTATCGTTTTATTCTTCACGATGTCATAGCTAAACTATGACTTCATTCTTCACAGTAGGCACGAGTTTGCCTCAAGTGTTTGGAATGATTCCATACGTTGAATAGCCTAATAGTGCCATCAGCGGGGGGCCTCAATGAGTTTCATTTTAGGTATTCTGAAAAAATATACATATTTTTACAATCATTTGTAACTGACTATAGAAATAATACAGAAAATTAGGCCAATAAGACAATAAATAATTCTACATGTTTTGATAAAGAAGCTGCTATGTTTTAATATTCCCACCACTTTAATGTTGTGATTTAAAGTGGCAAATAATTGATTATTAAAGCCAAGTGATTGATTAAAGGAGCGGCATTAAATGTCTCGATTCACTTAGCTTAATAGAGAGGTTTTAATGGTGCAGAAAGAAATAAGTTAGGCGTTCAGATAACAACATTTCTGAACACAAAAATGTGCCATTGTTATTGGACGGCGAGTGATTGCTAATGGTTATGGATTTTATCTTACCATGTGCTCATTTTTTTTATGCCGGCAGCTAATGTATCAAGTAACTGATTGCTTATGGCAGGGGCGTCCAACCGGCGGCCCTCCAGCTGCTGCAGGACTTCATCTCTCATAATGCTCCTTCAGCTAAGGGGCTGGGTGAGGAGTATGGGAGATGTAGTCCTGGAGGGCCGCAGGTTGGACACCCCTGACTTATGGCATCTGAGCTCCAGGAAGAAACATAGAATATGATGGCAGATCAGACCCATTCGGCCCCATCTTGTCTGCCCGACGTAAAGACTCAAACCCTAATCAATCGTTGGTCTCGTCTTCAGGAGCCGTATGCCTATCCCATGCACGTTTAAATTCCCTCACTGTGTTAGCCTTTACCACTTCTGCCGTAAGGCTGTTCCACTTATCTACCACACTTTAAATAAGAAAAATGCCCCATACGTTCCATGTTTACGCAATAGAGGTGACAGTTGTATGATTCTTATAGTAGACAGTGAGAACAGTACTTTATCCTATTTCAAGCAAAACTCAAGATCACCCCTGACGTCCCGTATTAGCGGTGACATCTGCACAGGGCACTGCTCATTAAAATTCAGTGGACACATTTATAGCCGTTTTTCGTTTTGACCTTTTTGACTTTTCTTTTTAATTCACTTTACAGTCTTGGGAGCGAGTACCAAGAAGTCAGACATTTTGACATTCGTTAGACAATGTGAAACGCACTTCAGTCTATCCTAAGATTTTCACTTCCTCGTTCTATTAATGCCAAAGCATAATGTCCCACAAGGCGGGGAATCATTTCTATTTTTTATTAATGAATATCTGGAATTCAGGTACAGATCTTCAAAAATATACCTTCGAATTTTGCAGAATTCAAGACATTTTTGTAGTCCTCGCAAAACAAAAACTTTATTATTACTTATTACGATTTTACTATGTATTTATCTATCTAGGGACATAGTTAACTGTCTTAGGTCTGACCCAGGGCAGCAACCCCAGCCGCCCCCTGCCAATGGCCGTCGACATCATTGCGGAGTGACATCATATTCCGGTGCTTAATGTCTTCAAGGCACAGTTGGGTAGATCAGGCCCCTAGTCGGCCTAGGCCCAAATATGTTGCTTTATCTGTTTGTTTATGTTTGTGTTTCAGTTGATTTTTGACATAATTTCCTACTGTAGTCCTTTAAAACAGGTGTCCGCCGCCATACAATGTATGGCGGATGTTGACGCCCCGGGGAGGGGCCAGACATGGCCCCTGGTGCCGATCGTGGCGTTGCTGAATGCCTCGAGGTCGAGGCATTACAGCAACGCCGTTTGGGTGAAAAAATCGATCACGGATCGATTTTTTTTCACCCCTTTTTAACAAATGACGGTCCTGGCACGTCATTTGTCGTAAACTACTTGTTTTTCCGTGACGTGCCTGGACCGGCAATTGTCATCAAGGGGTTAAAAGAAAAAAAAAACAGAATGAAACAAAAATATGAACAAATTTGAACTTTCCCCCCTCTTTTTCACTTCTAAACAACTATCTCTGTTGTAACCACCGGTGGCCTAAAGACTACAGATTTCCAATTCCAATGGTAGAGTCTTTTTGCCCCATTCTGTCAGCTGATATTAATTTTAAAAAAAATGTATTCAAATTTCCATAAAACTCGTATCGAGGCACAGGTTGTTGCATTAAACGTGTAATGCTTTTCTCAAAAAAATGTGAATTGAAATTGGGGGGGAACTGTAAAAGCAGGAAAAGGCTTTGAATTTCATTGAAAAAGAATTATGTTTACTTGCATAAAACTATGATCAAGTTAAGATTCTGAACCTTAAATTAGAACGTTCTATAGGAAGCGCGACGCTAAATAGCTTTCTAAGTAGAATTAATCAATTGTGGTTTAATTAGATACATCATTGATTCTACAGAATATGCTTTGGCAATATTATATTTTTTTTCTCTCATTACCTTCGGGGTAATTATATGATTTTATCACAGAGAATGACTGTCTCTCTACCATTCTACTTAAATAGACATATAAGCTAATTGCTTTTGCATTTAAAAAAATACACTATCTAGAAGGGAAAACCATAAATCATCAGTCCGTTGTTATAAATTTTTTTTTATTAGTACATTTAAAGTTAACATAGATTTATTTATTTGTATAAACATTATTATTTAGTGATACTTAAAAAAAAAAAAAAAGAACTAACATAGCGAATAAAAAATTCCCACAATTTTTTATTATTTCATACATTTAAAAGTATATAATAATTTACACTAATTTAATTTTAAGTTTAGAAGAGAAAATATATTATTATTTGATTATTAGGCAGTTCTGGAAAGATTTATTAGTTACAATTGTTTTCAGCCAGGGCCAGACTGGGGAAGACTAAGCGGCCTTGGCACTTTAAGACCCGTGATGGTCTACTAGAGCTGCTGATCGGGTGAGTGTGCGGTACTGTCCGCCAGTGGCCCCCTGGGCATATGTGTGTCTGGGTATGTTAGTGTGTGTGTTTTTTTATTGTGTGAACATGCGTCTTTGGGTATGTTAGCGTGTGTGTACGTTAGTGAGCGAACATACGTCTATCCCAGGGTGTGTTAGTGTGAGTGCCTGTGTATGCTAGCGTGGGTGTGTATGGGTATTTTAGTGTGTGAACATGTGACTTTGTCTGGATATGTTAGTATGTGTGTGTGTCTGGGTATGTTTGTAAGCGTGTGGGGTATTATATTGTGTGAACATCCTGTATGTCTTTGGTGATGTTATTATGTGTGTGTGTCTTTGTGCATGTTAGTGTGTGACTGGTTGTGTTAGTTTGAGTATCTGGGTATGTTTGTGTGGGTGTCAGGATGTGTTTGTTAGTGCCAAGTGTATGTGTGTGTTAGTGCTGAGTGTCTAGTTGTGTTGGTGTGAGTGTCTGTGTGCGTGCATTGGTGTGAGAGTCCAGGTGTGTGCTAGTGTGAGTACTCCTCGTTTTTATATTTTTCTCAGCGTGTGGCCACTCTTATCCAGCTGGTGGCCTCACACTGCAGAACCCGGTCTGTATTGATATGTGGCCCTGTCGGCCACCAGCACACTAGGCATTTGCCCAGGGCACTAGATGTCCACTCCAGGCCTGGTTTCAGCCCTTACCATCCTCATGGTATTAATATCCTTTCCCGCAAATACCTCACACTTTTTAGAGCTTGGTGAATAATAATGAAAACCTAGAAAAAGAAGGCAAGGACGCGTTCAAAGCTTGCATTAATAAATTGCTTTATTTGTAATCAAATATACATATTTCTCTGGTTCCGCTGTGGGCGCAAACACGCCGCGTTCCATTTGTTCAGCTTTCCGTTCCATGTTTTTGCTTTTATTTACGATGACACGTTCATCTACTTGACAAATTTATTGTTGCCTGTGCTCCAGTTTAGCAATTCTAAGAATCATGAATTGTTGATATAATTTTAATTATGAAACTCCTTAATTACTGAACAGGAACCAAAACACCCTTTTTAATTATGATGATCTATGGAGAGGCTCCGTCGAAAACGGGAATCACGATTTTCACGAAAGGAGAGACAGAAAGCAAAATAGACAATTAACAAGGTAGTAATTTCACTTTTTTCGAATGACGTCGCTATGGAAAGGTCAGCACATTTGTCAATGTTACTTGACTCGCACGGAATAAATTACGAAGTACAATAGCTCCTTTTGTTAAAATCCTTGATATTTCATCAGCCGCTGTTTGAGTAATTATACGGTCATACTACATTTGAATTTAAATAGAATTGCAAGTGATGGCATTATTCGGAGCTTAAATACGGTTTAAGGTAAGTTGATAAAATCAGTATTAAGTGACATGTGTGATCCCACCTTTGAGGGGGGTTTTTTGTCCCTGAATAATACTTCACTTTCTTTTTCTTTTTTTAATTGTACTGTTCGGTCCCAGCATGGCTAGTAAATCGTTTTTAAGTGTATTTACTTTAAAAAAAATGTTTGGAGTAACAAAAGACACTAATAAATGTATGTTTGATTGTTTTGGATGCTTTCTTCTGAGACAGAAATCTATTCACTAAACTGCGAGTTGGTGGCAAGTTGGAAAAAAGTGGTGAATCTGAGTGTATATGTAAGCGTGTGTGGGCTGGCATTTGCTTGTGTGTCTATCTGATTATGTTAGTATGTGGGTGGGTAGCGTACGTTAGCGTACGTGTGTGTCTGGGACATTAGTGTCTGTGTCTGGGGATGTTAGCATGAGTGTCTGAGTGTGTGTGTTGGTGTGTTAGTGTGTACGTCTGTGTATAAGTGTGTGTAAGTGTGAGTGTCTGGGTGTGTTAGTGTGTGTGTGTGTTCACGTAACTGTCTGTGTGTTACCATGTGTGCCTTTTTGTGTATGTTAGTGTGAGTGTTTGTCTGTTTTAGTGCAAGTGTTTGGGTGTTTTCGTGTCAGTATCTGTGCATGTATGTCAGTTTAAGTATCTGTGTGTGTGTGTGTTGCTTTGGGTGTCTGGGTGTGTTAGTGCGTCTGTTAGCGTTTGTCTGTGTGTG
The DNA here is from genome assembly GCF_027358695.1 of Spea bombifrons. Taxonomy (NCBI): domain Eukaryota; kingdom Metazoa; phylum Chordata; class Amphibia; order Anura; family Pelobatidae; genus Spea; species Spea bombifrons. Next base: position 104,794,730 of record NC_071091.1, on the reverse strand, counting down.
CATGTTAGTATCTGGGTGTGTTGGTGTAATTGTCTGGATGTGTTAATGTAAGCTTCTGGAGGAAAGTGCTTGTGTGTGTCTGGGTGTGTTAGTGTGTGAATGTGTGTTAATGAGTATGTCTGGGTATGTGTGTTAGTGTGTGTGTCTGTGTGTATTAATGTGAGTGTCTGGGTGTGCATGTTAGTGTAAGTGCCCTCCTGAGATCAGGCTCTGGATCCACCACTGGCTGTGATTTACCCACCTTAAGTTCCACGGGTGCCCTGAAAGCAAGTTGCTTATGAGATCATCCTCACATTGCGCAATACAGCCCCTCGGGGGAGGAGGAAGACTACATTAGTATCTTCCAATAGAAACTGTTCCAAGGTAGGAAAAAGGGAATGTTTTGCAAATATTGTGTGTGTTTGTATGTGTGTATAGCATTTTATAATTGCCCACCTAATTTTATACCTGCCCCTCCCCCTACATTTGATTGCTGGAGATGCCATTTGGGATGGAAGGGGGGGTTAAGGTTTCTAAAATGAATAAAAAATGGAACACAAAAACCCTTGAATTCCATCGTTAGGGTAGGTCCATCATGTCTTCTGGGTTGGCATTGCTTATTCATTAACTTCATTGGGCTCCATTCATGTTCCTTAGCAGCCCCTGGCGATAACTTTGACCTCGAGCCTCAAGTGTGTTCTTAAAAAGGACATTATCGAACTAAAAAAGTGCAGAGGTGGGATACAAAATAAGTAACGGGAACTGAACATCTTAATTTGGCCGAAAAGGCAACATTAGTTTACACTAAGGTGTCATGTGAGATATAAATATATATGGAGAGAATACCAGCCTCTCTGATGGTCATCCACTTCAGGTCTGCACTGGATATGCGTGTACCACGCTACGTTTCACGCTAATGTAGTGAAAGGCTGGGAATACCCAACTGTGGTATGGCAGATTGTTTGTATGATTGTTTTGTATGTAACGATGACAGATGGCCAAAATGGGCATCAATAGATGGGCTCAATGATTTTCCAGCAAAGAACACTATACAGGGATATAACTAGTTGTAAGAATATGCTTAGTTAGAGCTTGTTGATCCAGTGAGATATCAGACGCCATTTTGGAGTCGGGAAAAACTTTTTGAAAGCTTTTTTATTTTCTTATGGGTCAAAGTGGATGGACTTGCTATGTAATCTATGTAAAGTCTAATTCATTCTAATTAGAATATGTCTAATAAAGCATTAGAAATAAAGGAGCTTTTATTTCTGTAGGTTGTACCTTGTATATAAGCCAATGCAAGTCAAGCATCAGACACCTGCCCCGAGCAAACCATTTCTAATAAATATAATGAAATATAACGTAATGAAAGCACTGGCAGAGAGTGAAGACTGTAATTATTATAAGGTGTAGGGCAGCAGTTGTAGAAAATATATATTTTTTTAATAGAAGTGTTTGACCCTTTTCAACTAATAATAAAAATTGCTAGAGAATTTGATAAATTGTAATTCAATTGACAAGATCTGGCAATTATTCCACAAGGCCCCAAACAGAACACCAAATTAGGGTCACGTGTCCTGGCACATGTATATATATCTTATAATCTACATTCACAGCAGATTTCTATGATTTGCATCATTTTACAAAACACAACACCAAGACGTGACATCATAGGGATGTTACCGGAAGACACACATATCTATTCTCCCTTGCAAATGGAGGCTGCAGAGCAAATAAAGTAGAAGAAATATATATATAAACATATGTAACATATGAGAAATATCTTATTGGAGGCCAGGACCCATTTTGTGCCAATCCCAATACCGAAACCCTTAAGGGGCATCCACACTCACTGCTCATTGGGACGAGAGAAGTTGAGTTTCTATGAAAATCCCTTCAGGAGATGTTCAAACCTCATCCTGTCCCTCTGCCCCTGGTAGGGACCCCCTTGGAACTAAAATGGCCCAAAACATGTGGGGAAAGATATAAGTTAACCTTCATGGGCCATGAGGCAATGATTGGCAAATCCATCGATCTTCATTTTCTGCCCAATGAAAAAGGTTACTCCAAAAACAATATTATCTTAAAAAACCTGAGCACGCTTAACAAATCCATAAAGCGCAAGCCATTTAATATCCAATGGCAGCAGATTGTAAAATGGACAATAATTATACATTAGAGGGTATATATACTCTGGTGCACTAGCAGCCCCAAGTGGTTGGAGGATTCATTTTCCATTGACCTGGATGGGACCCTTTGACTTCAAAGGGTCCATCGAGTTAAGTGATATAATGTAGCAGGCATACTTCTGAGCGGATATGACATCATATGATATCATAGATAACAACGTCTAATGTAGGCTGACAATAGATTTCAAATCAATCTTCGCTGAGGAAGCATGGAAAATGAAAACAAATATTCATTAAATGTCCTGACTATGCCTTTTGGTGAATGTCTGATCTGCAACTAATCTAAAAAATATAAAAAAATAAATAAAATGAATAACACAAGTTATAGTTCTCAGTGTTGGATTCGGTTATGGTCTCACACTGGCACAGTATTAGTTAACAAATTAATTTGGAAATTTAAAAAAAAATATCAATTGAAACATTTTAGTAAACAGACCGAGAGAAGATGGTGTAGAATAGATGGATCTGTAGTGGAAAACATTTCCACTCAAGGAAATTACCTCTAAATTTAGAAAAAGGAAAAAAAAAAAACAGCTGCCAAAAGTATTGTTATTTTAATGCATTTCAATTAACAAACTCCTGTTTAAAACAGACAAGACAGGGGGAAACTCAGCTGGTGAACTTGGAATGATTTATAGATGAGAAAAACAATTTTCTTCCTTAATTTGATAAGTTTGGTCTAATTAGTGCATGTTGAAAGTGGGATGCAACCACAATAAAATTACTTTCAATTTATTTTAAATGTATTATGATAAAGGTGGGTTAATTAGCCTTAACATAAAAATTAAAAAACATAAATCAAAGGCAGCGCTAAACAGTCGATCGTGATTTCAAATGAGATGCAAAGAATATTGATTTAAAGGGGAACGGTCGCCGTGACGGCTTCTAGAATTAGCATTTTTCACAGTGTAATTATTTTGAAATGTTTGGTTTAAAAGGTCATCTGGTGGAAGATGAGGTCGGTGGCCGCCTGGGGCAGAACCAGCGTTATCTGCTAAGTTCACTCGCTTCTCCCTGCCCAAGGATGCCTGAACTAATCAACAACAATCAGCAACTTAACGATAGAGGAGAGATAACTTAATTGGGATTCTTTTTTGGAAATGATAACGAAGCCCTTTCCTACATAGACTTTCATTAATCAAAGTGTCAGATTGGGTGATTAAGGCTGAGCCATTCTAATGCTTACAGTGAAGCGGTATGATACGTAGTCAGGGTGTTTGTCTAGTGCAGGGGTAGGCAATCTTCTGCTCTCCTGATGTTGTGGACTACATCTCCCATAATGCTCTTACAGTCATAATGCTGGCAAAGCATCAAGGGAAATGTAGTTCACAACATCTGGCGAGCCAAAGATTGCCTACCCCTGGTCTAGTGGATTGGGAATGTGGCTGTCTAAAAACATTATCTTAAATGTATTTTTAATCTGATACTAGTAATACAAAAAAAAAGAAAATCTAAAAATCATATTCATACAGCCAAGTAAATTGTATTTTTTTCCTTCACCTTTAATTTATTATTATTATTATTATTATATTTCTATAGCACCAAAAATGTATGCAAAAGTCCATACATTCAAAGGGTATGACAAAAACTAAAACATTATAGTTGGACATCAAACCAGTAATAAATGTATTGCCGTTAAAATAATAGCACACAATATTTCCATTCATGTCACAGATATAAAAGAGAAAAAAAAAAATAGTTTCGAATTTCTATAGAAACATCAATGCAGGCGATTTCTCCTCGGAAAGCAGTGACACATTTGGTTCATCTTCGCTTTTAAACTCCACAAGTTACTTTTGCTTTTAGTCCGTCCATTCTCCGCGTTATCAAAGCGCCACAATTCACCGCACCGTCACAATGAACGACCCGTTGTGTGTGTGTCTGAAGTTCCCTTTTTAAATTTCACATGATTAATTATATGTTACGCAGCTGGCTCTTGGCTCTATTGCCCCGTTATATTTCACAAAACAATGTTAAGCTGGCTTTTTGTGAAAGTAGCGGCTTCGACGTTTATTCACAGTAAATAATCTCTTTCACCGCATTGAGCCACATTTACCGTGGAACGTCTTATGTATTAGCAGAAGATCAATAGTCCTGCTAATGGCCTAAGATGTAGTAAAAAAAACAAAAAAAAAGCAACCCTGAAAGAAATGAGAATGTTGTCTGGAAAATAGATGGAGATAATTCTTGGGATAAATGGTTTAGTGATTTCTAGTTTTCCGCCGTAGTTTTAGTAAACAGAGGCCAGACGGGTACTTATTTCAACAAGTTTCATTACAAAGGAGAAAAATAGTTATTTTCTTATTATGTTATACTGCCGACAGCACAGAGGTTCAGTAAATCATTCTAAACGACCCAGAAAAGTAGAAGAAAGGGAAAAAAAAGAACCCTTTTATGGTTAAGTTGACCATAACACATCTTTGCACAGGGAGCTCCTTAATGTATGCCGTTAGTTCCAAGCATTTCTTTTTTTTTTTTTTTTTTTTTTTGCTAGAATATGGGATTCTGGAAAGAGAAGGAGAGCATACTAATAATTGAAACGGATTAAATGGAAAGAATTATAGCCCATTTTCCGGATTAGAACATGATATGAGCATCAAACAAAGCAGCTTAAACCACTTCTACAAGCGCAAAATGTGTTTACTAAATATATAGATCCAGGCGGATACATAGTTTGGACAACTGATAGAGTGCAGCTAATGCTATCAGAATATTTAATGTACACAATAGGTAAACAGTACAAAACCAACAGTTTAATTGTTTCAGCGATTTCTGAATACAATTATTGTGCCTAAACCATAAGGAAAGGGAGGACCCTGGACCAATAGGGCAGAGGGCGGTCAACAATATGGCCGATCACAACACACCAGTCAACCAACAGCCGTTCCCTCCTGCCCTATAGAATTAGGTGATCTGTTATTGTTAGTGGCTTCAATATATGATGTTATTTGTCCAGAGGTTCTCTTTCTGTGTTATTTGTGTAATTTGTTCTCTTTTAGTCACAGCTGCGGAAAAGACCCCCTTTGGCCAGCGCTGGATTGGTACGGCAAAGTACGGTGGCCCAAAAACACAACTGGAGAGGCATGTCCGGCGGGGGGCTTATGCTACCCGCTGGACTAGAACTCTTATTCAAGGTAGTAAAGAACTGCCTACTGGACCATGAGGCTTGGCAACTGGCAGGTTGTTTATGGTTGTTTGTTGGCTTAGGAAGAAAATAATAATAAAGCTGTGACCAACGCCCTTCCCAAAATGCTTTTGGTCTCTTTATTGGGTGGGTCAATGGCTTGGGTTGGGGGATGTCGGGACATAGGCCTAAGCAGTCATACAAATACTTTTACATTGTCTACTGCAACATCTTCACTTCTGCCGTCTCATATTGCCTGAATTTATAGCCATTGAATAAATGATATTTTATATTAACTTCCATTTTTTACATGTTGGGTTCAAATTCTAAATTGTAAAGTATCCTAGGGAATATAGAATTAAAGTAGAAGTATTAGAGATTGCAAGGGCCTCCACTCTAGCTCTAGGTGGAAATGTAGACTTAAATCTGATGTATTTGTAGTGGTTTAAGGGACATTGCAATAAAGGGGTAAATTGGTTGGTGATCACTGGGATTTCAATTCTACATAGAATATCACAGAATTTACTGGGAATTATTCATAATAATCATAATAATACTGCTGCATAACATGAGAAGTGTTCTTTTGGTCATAACAACCAAAAGAATCATGGTCGACAGGACCATTCCACTGGTTACTATGACCTCTGGCCAATGAGAAAATGGAATCTTTACTTGATGTGAATGCCTTTTATTGGGGCAAAATATAAACAAATGTAAAGTTATTAAGCTTTCAATACTTCATAGTTCTCTTCTTCAGATGGGAGAATTGACCTCCGAGGTCCCAAGTAGCATCTAACATTACATCTTTTTCTTCGTTGGTCCAATCAATGGTATCAACTAAATACCCCATATGACCCATTTTAAAACTGCATTGAAACTTATTTTCAGGTATTTCCCAATGAGGCGAAGTGCTCGCTAAAATACTGCCAATAAGACCCATTCGGGCCCGTCTAGTCACCCATTGAAGACTCAATCCTTAATCAGTCCTTAGTCTCGTTTTAGATTTGGGAGCCATATGCTGTCCCATGAATGTGAAAGACCGCAATAGTAAAACATTTCACAGCTGAGAATTATTATTATTATTATTTATTGTTTTATATAGCGCCATCAAATTCCGTAGCGCTGGTGGGATGGAAACATTTTTTTAAAAAGATGTTGCCGTTAGTTAACCAGACCATGGTGCTGGGACTTTCAACAAGTTTGGAATCATAGAAAAATGTTATCTTCTGAAATCGAAATAATTTTGGTTTGAACTTCACGGAATTTTTTATTATTATTAAAATAATTTATATATATATATATATATATTCCTATAAACATATATTTTTTTCAACCATATGTGTATGTCAAGAAGCAGCCATCTTAACCTGTTCTCGTAATTTGCTGAATATTCATCCCTTTCATTCATGTACAGGTCAAAAGTCACCCAATGACACGTTATTTTTTAATGGCAGGTGCACTTTAACAAAATGTTGGCTTTCAGACTAAGATGACAAGTGTGATACCTCAAGGCAAGTGTGAGTATCATGTTGGCCATTTAAAGAAAACAGATGGTAGAATTAGTGTTGGCTCTGAAACAGTGTATGATGAGGTCAATAAAATTAAATCAGAAAACTGGGGAAATAGTTATTATGCATGACATAATAACCAAAAGAATAAAATAATTACCTACAGTTTAAAAAAAAATATATATATATATATATATCTGCTCACTGGAAAGATCTCCGACTTGAAAGTATATAATTTCCTATTCTTTCAAGTAGTCAAGAATGTCTCCAAAAGAATTCTTAATATTTATTTTTTTTTACAGAAAAAATTATTAAAAATATACTACAATTATGAAAATTGGTAACTAGCAGACAAGCCAAAGAATAGAAAATATGGGCATTTAGCCTAAAAGTTATGATTTAAAGTCTTTGTACTTAAAAAAAAAAAAAAAATGTTCACCATGTATTTCTGTGTATTTCTAAAACATTATTTTTTTTTGCAGTTCCTTACAGAACTATGTATTTATGAACTGAATTATAGTATATAATCTATATAGAATGACTATAACTAATATTTTCTTAAGTTTCTCAAGTGACTTAGTATTGTCAATCTCTGGGAACTGGAGCGGTATTTAGCATTGTTTAGTCACACCCATTTCCTGTCTAGGCCCTGCCCACCTACTTCCTGTCCCTTGTAAGACTAGTCCCATAACTATATGTGGGCTGCCATGCCCCATGATTGTAGCCACACCCCCAGGAGAGAGGAGTTTTGGGCAGACAATCTTGTGGGGTTCGCAAGTGTGGGGCCATACTGCGTTGCTGTATTTTTTGAAGACATAAATAAGTCTTATATGGGTTTAGTTTTTACCTTACCATCCTTCAAAATGCTGGCACACAGACAGCGGTGTATTCTCCCTTACGCCAACCAGGCCTATTGGGGCAGGTCTTGGAGGGCAACAGCCCCTCTGCCCCATAACATGGAGCCAATAGCACCACTGTTCAATGGGGCTGGTTAAAAGAGAGATCACTGATCCCACCAATCGGCCCATTAACACTTGGGAAGACCATGTTGAGTTGTCACAGTCTCCATAGTCCACTTCCACCTGGTTCCGCTTGCCCCAACCATTTTGCCGCTTAACAGTGAGGACGGGGATACAGAGGGGGTGCCCAATGGCGCCACCATGGATTAGGCCTAGGGCAGCGGCAAAGGCACATGAACATAGGATGAAAATTTCTGTTTAAGGTATAACTGTGTGAAGTATACAAACTAAAATACTTGGTTTTTCTATAGTATTTTTTATAGGAACATCTAAAAAGACATTAAAAGCAGAAGTTAAGAACATTTTCTTTTTATTTGAGAAAAATATTGTATTATTTAGCATAAATCGGAGTCTTTTAGTATATTATCTGTGTTTTAACAGCATATTAAAAATTTAACGAGATGATGCAAAGTTAATGTATTATATGCCGTTGATTTGAGAATCTTTTATTAGTGCATAAAATGAATATCAGATAAACATACAAAACTGAGCTTATGAATAATTCGTATAATCACCACCCATCAACGTTGCTAATCTGTTACTCTGATGCATCTCTGCGTAGAAGAAGCTGAAATAATGTGTTTAGTTTGAAAAATAACTACAAATAAGTATTTTTTGTATCATTATTATTTTATTGATCCAATTGCAGGTTGTCTGACTATATATTGATTTCTTGCATCCTGCGGAATCAACTAATTACTGGGTGTTACGTCAATTTGTAGTTATTGACTACACCTCTGCCCACTACATACTCATACTGTTGATATTCCTAATTTTTTTTTTTTAAGTGAGGATCCAAATAGTATAAAAAGACATCTTGTTGCTATGGTTACGTTTAAAAAGTTCAGGTCCGAAAGCAGGTGTTTTAACCCCTTAATGACAAAGCCCGTACCTGTACGGGCTCAAACTGCATTGTTTTCAATGGGTTTTGGGACCGCCCATTGTCCTTAAGGGGTTAAAGACACAAAAGGCCAAAAATAAAATAAAATTAAAACTATTTGTCGCGAAGTGTTGTTCTCATAGTGAACACGTTTTGCGTTTCAGAATAATCTCATCAATCTAAACACTACTTGCAACCTAATTTGGCACCTCTTGGCTCCTCCCCTTGTGTCACGCCCCTTGGTGCCCCACCTCTTTTAATGATTGTTACCGTCACAGCTTTTTGGGGTTAATTAACAGATTTTTCTTCTGGTGAATTTAGAGGACGGCTTGTCATTGTCATAGTTATCAATACTGCATGCAACACTTTACTAGGAGAGCTAATTTTGGATATTTTACATCCCCCCCAAGTGAGCTTTGAGATCAAATAATTTAAAAAAAAAAAAAAAAAAATAGTAGATTTTAATTGTAAACTCTTTTTTTTTTTTCATATGCAAAACAAAACATAGCAGCATTGTACATGTATCAACTGGCAACGAGATTCCTGAAAAGTAAAATAAAATTAAAATATTAAAATATATATAAAAAAATGATATAAATCATATAAAATGCTAAAACAAATAACAAAAAAAAATAGAAAAATGACACACTCTGAAATAAAAGAGACATTAAAGAGTAAAATTCCAATATTTATAAAATCTCTCAATAAATACAGTAAAAAAAATACATATGGATAAATATAGTGCAAAAGAGCCAATTATAACAAAATTATAGTGTAAAAAAGTCAATAACAGGGCAAACCTAAATACAACCAACAATGCAAGTGCCAATCTTTGAACTCTAAGCTGTTCAAGCATCATTTCACAAATGCTATTGGGTCTAAAAAAAATTACTTTTCTTGCTTTAGCAGAATCATTCAGCAATGTCAGAATCATTCAGCAATAGACAGCATGGCAAGACCCACCAGTCGTTCTTTTTTAAGGTTAGGGGCACAGCATGAATTTTATTTAGAGGTTAGGGGGACAGCATCAACTTTATTTAGATGTCAGGTGAACAATGTCACGTTTGGGGGGTGTGCAGCATCAACTTTATTAAAACAACATTCACACATTTCATCACATGACCTGCTTAGGCAGGTGAGGGAACCTATCAATTAAAACTAGGTACCTTGTTGTTGATCCAGTAGTTCACAGTCCTTCAGCCCAGACGGTGGTACAGCATATCACATCACTATATACGGAGCCAGATATTGGCGGTGGTACAGTATAACTCCCATCATCAAAATTTTCGTTTGATTTTGTTGCAAGTAGCAAAGGAAGACGGAAGAAAGAAGTCAGATGAGGGTAGAGAAGAAGCAGAGATTTGGGAAAGGGATGTGGAAAACGTCCGCAAGAAAGGTTGGGAGACTCATTCCGGGAAACTACATTGTCCAGAATGAATGGGACAGTGCCTCAAATTGCTGGGACATGTGGTCACCCTAAGTACAAATTTATTGATCAAGCAAAAATAAGTTTTGTGTTTGTAGAATATTAATGACATCATCCTACAGTCCCTATTATTAAAAAAAACTGCTGACATAATTTGCATGTAACAGAAATGATACAAATGAGAAAGATCCAGCATAGCTACTTTTTCTTTTCATTTATGATGTATTAGTGATTGTTGGAAATCATGTGTATAACAGCGCAGTTATGCTTCACAAGCACTTTTTGTATTTTTGTTTGACCGCTATAAATCCTAATATAAAAAAAAGCAATATGGGTTAAGTCTGTCCTGTTATAATGCAACCTAAGATAGGTATCAGCATACCGGGGAACTCTCAGGGTTTGACCCACAGTCTACGGTTGAAGCTCTGTTTCCCCAAATCTCTGAGCCAGTTAGCCCCACCCCTACATGTGGCAAGCCCCACCCTTTCATAAAACCACTCCCCCAGAAAGCCTACCCTGGATGCTCCAGAGCTGTACCTCTCTGATTAAATTCGATTTACATCACACACATATTGTGGTCTTGTCCTTAAATACTCAGAGAGGTTCATTAATCTCCTGTTACGGCATCTCTATTAAGAAAACATTGCCCTATTTTTTCATATGTATTTCCACAATCACCTCAAAACAGGGTTATCTAAATAGTGTTACAGCACCCAAGGGGTTAATGTTCTCTAACTAAAGATAGAGATTCTACCTACTAGCCATAGAGTCTTTTTAAGTAAAGTATTTATTTTATATTCACAAGAGATTTCTAAAGGTTTTTAGCCCCGGTAACCTCCAGGTCATATCCCTCCCGGCTAATGCATTAACCCCAGACAATTTTATGACAAGTGGCTTCTTGCAGAATGTAGTTAAATAAATGTAAAACATTAAATAATTCTGGACACATCTTCATGATATTTAGCAAAAGAAGCAAAGCTAATTTGATTTATCAGCCTTATTATTTTTTCGCCCCCTTAATTGTATGTTTTGTCATTCTCTTGCTTAATCCTGTTTTAAATATATTTTTTAAAAAATACCGAAATGGGGTTCTAAAAGGTAAAGACGATATTAAACATTCTGTATGTTATAAATAACATATCCAGGCGCCCCCCCTTCTGGACTACATTGTCTAAAGGTGAACCCTGCAGGGACGCCTCAATCCCAAAAGAATATAAAAAAACGGAAAATGTCGCCATCCACTTAAAATCCATTCTCAATGTATTAAAATAAACTCACAAATAAAATGTGAGATCCAGCTCAAGTGCAATAAACGTTCTGGATGTGGGTTACCAGTCCACAGCCATAGTGGGTCAGCTTCCTCCAGGTTGACATACTAAAGGAGCTCAGGCACAGCTTCAAAAGCAAACTGAACCCTGGAACCAGCATTTACAATGCACCCTATCCATTTCATTGGAGTACTCCCAACTTTCTCAGGGGTTAAGGAAATTAGTGTTTCTCTGATAGGTTTTTGAGCCATTTGCTTATCGTCTGAAGTCGGGAGTACTCTGAAGAAATGAATAGGGTACTCCTGGAGTACTTACACAAAAGGGCGGAGCTACAGCACACACCAACTGGACAGCCTCTCTTTCTTCCCTCCAATCGGGGGAGAGAGTGTGTTCTGAGGCTCAGCCCTTTTGAAGAAGTACTCCCAGGAGGCCTGGTCACTGTAATGCTAATACTGTGGAGAAGGGGACAAAGAAAGAAGACAGAAGAAAGAAGGCAGAAGAAAGAAGGCAGAAGAATAGGCAAGAGAAGAAAGGGAGAGAAAGAGACACGGAAGTGGTTTGCAGAGAAGGTAGGGAGACATTGATGATTGGGAGGGAGCATGAGAAAGTTTGAGAGAGCATGAGAGAGTGAGTATAGCTGTGAGAGAGTGTAAGTAAGAGTGAATGAGAGTAAATGTGAGAGAGCGTGAGTAAGAGTGAGTTAGAGTGTGAATTTACATTTTAAAGTGTGGGGTGGGGCGAGGGTTGCCAAATATATGATTGGCCCTGGGTGCCATATACTCTAGGTGCACTCTGGTATATAAAAACATATGCATATATACAAACCTGCGGTGTGCTCTATACTGCCACCCACAGGTGTACCTGAAACTACACCAACCGGCCATCTATGTCATTTCTCAGGTGTCTAAATGTCACTTCAGTGCCTGAAAATATTAAGCAGGCTGCATTTCATTCCGCTTACAGTTAACTTGTTAAATCCCAAGTAGACGCCTGGAAGAATATTACGAGCTTGGTTATTATTCATTTGCAGGCTGAGCAATTGTATTGGTAAAACGTGGCGCGTATACTTCGGGTGATACTCCCGCTTTAAGCACGGCACAATTTGCAGCGTTTAAACCTAATGAAATTTGTCAGATACATTATGAAAAGGGCACATTTAACATACATCATTTTACAAATAGCTAAATATTAAAAACAATAACTTCAAAAGACATTTGATAGCTCGGGAGGATTTTTCTAAAGACACCCTGAGCTGCAGAAATGCTGAGTTCTGCTTCTTTTTGTTGAAATGTTGAAGGAACTGAAAAACGCAATAAATCATTCCTCATTTTTAGCAACTCATTAGGGCTGCGTTTTGAGATAAGACGTGATGAGTAATCAAGGTCATTTTTGGCCATCCTTCCTTAACATGGAATATGGCTATTATTATTTATAAAGGAAGAATGATTGATTTGGGGTTAGGAGTGGAATGCTTGACAAAAATGAGGAATTATTAGTATTTTTTTATATTATTAAGACCTTTTGTTTGGTTTTAGATTAATAAGAAATATTTCGAGCTTGGCTTTCCTCCATTTCTGGGCTGCTGGTGAGATGTATGTGCTTCTAGTCTCTCGTCGTCAACTAACTTCCTCGCGGTTGATTAATTCTAAATGAGTCCAAGAAGTTTGGCAGTTACTACTTCGGTTCCAGCGAATGAACCAAACCTAATTGAATTTGAGTCATTAACTAAAAAGTCGAGCGGTCAATCGAGTGTTGGGTTAACCAGACTCGATTGAGGTTGCCTGCCCTTGCCTACGATACAACTTGCGCATTCAATAATATGCATATCGGAAAACTCTCCGGGTGAAGCACGGATTCTCCGGGTCATGGCCCTAAAATCTCCATGTTGCGAGAGCAGCGTTTGGGAATGCACTGTCGCGGCTATATTCCCCTCCCACCTCATCCAAAATTGAATGTCGGATGTCGAGGGCTAGTCTAACTCATGTAAATGACTATCCATGCCCGCATATGTGGATACCGCCACCTCTCACAAAGCCACTCTCCCTAAAGTCCCCCTTTTAACCAAGGGGAGAAACCATTGCCCACGTCTCACTTTGGTGATAAAAGGTACTAAAATAAGCACTAGGGGTATGTACCCCAAGTATGTCATTTACCCCTATCCTATAAGGAGGGTTTAAGCTAATATGGACCCATCCAGTGCCCCCCACACCCCATATTCCAACATGGGAGCTTACAAATGTAAAAACCCTTGGGGGGGGTATAAATATGGCTGATCATATTCCCTCCTGATTTTAAACTTGCGAGCAGGGCTCTCTCCACCTAATGCATCGGTTTGTCTTAGTCTGTCAATTCTTGTCTTGTCATACCCCTTGAATTTATGTATTGTAAGAAGCGCTGCGTAAATTGTTGGTGCTATATAAATAAAAGCTGGTAATAATAATAATAATAATAATTCCCTGACCTGATTTTTTTTTTATTATTTCTCTATATTCATTGATCCCGTATCTTTGCCAAAAGCTGATATGTTTTAGTTGCTTCCGAATAAAAACCTCAACGGAAAGGTGAACACTGAAAAATGATGGGAGATTAGAACCGAATGACCCAGCGGTTACATGGCGGACAATTGCACATGTTAATTGTTATCTAAATACCGTATTTATCGGCGTATAACACGCACTGGTGTATAACACGCACCCCCATTTTAACAAGGAAATTTGAGTAAGAAAAAATAAATTTGAACTTGGAAGCTATGAACTTAATGTTGGAATAATGTTTATAACATTATAACATTTATTATAATGTAATAAAAGAAATAAAGAATAAAAAATAAACACAAAAAAAAATTCATGAGAATCACTGCTATCTGGGAAACCACACACACTGAGACACACACACACACTAAGACACACACACACTCGGACACACACACACACTAAGACACACACACACTCAGACACACACACACACACACTAAGCCACACACACACACGAAGACACACACACTCAGACACACATGCAGCCAGACACACACTTAGACACACAAACACACTCAGAGACACACACACACACTCAGAGACACACAAACACACTCAGACACACACACACACTCAGACACACACACACACACATTAAATTTATATATTACTCCCTACCGTTTGGGAGATCTGGTATGGGTCCTCTTTATCTTCCAGCATTTTACTTTTTGTGCTGATGCCGGGGCCGGAGTGACGTCATCACTGGGCTCCCGGCATCAGAGAGGGCGCGCGAGAGAGCTGTGCAGGGGAAGATTGTGCAGCTCTAGGATCGGCGTATAACACGCAGGTAGGGTTTCAACTTTATATTTTAGTTTAAAAAAGTGCGTGTTATACGCCGATAAATACGGTAATAGTTCGGAAATCTATTCTTGACTGAAAAGTAAAGGATCAGAAAAAGGATATAGTGCGGGTGTAAGTTCTACCTAAAGCCCTATTTACCGACTTTGGTGGCTCTATGCCAAACTCCAAGGAAATTTCTAAAAACATTTTAGATAACGAATATCAATAGGGAGTACAAATGAATTTTTTTAATTAATATACGTTTCCCATGTATTTCTCTGGTTATGTGTCTAGTATGGGTTCCAAAATTAGAATGTAGGCTCTTAGGACAGAAACGCACATAAAATACATGCTAATTTATGTCTGAATAGGTTGCAATTTCTTATTAGGAGAAATATACTTATTATTAATGTTATTGCAGTGGGGGTTTTTTTTACTACGGTTATAACCGTGTCTTTAAATAAAATTGTGATAAATTGAACAGGCATTACTGTTGACTCAGTGAATAGTAAAATTAGATTATTGTTTAACAAATTAACACAAAGATTGCTCATACATCTATTTGTTGAAAGGAGCTGGGTTAATTTACATACTAATGCAGATTTTCTCCACCGTAAATGTATAATTTTGTTATGTTTTCCATTGCTAATCAAGCAGACTTTGAATTGCTGAGTTATTCATTTTTTGTTTCTGTCCAAGTAGATCAGTTGTCTTCATCCAATTAATCAAAGCTTGGTCGATAGTACACTAGGCTCATAGGTAAGTGGAGAAGCCTCTGGTCCTTAATTATTGTCTTATCACTATGCATGATCCTGCCCTTTTCATTTATTCCACTTACCCCTAAACACCAAAATAACCCTTCTAACCTCTGTTGATGCTTGGGAGCTATGTCCCGTTCCCGATCAGGTGCTGCTTCTGGCGTGTAGAATTTCTTCTAACCTGGTCCTTTGGGTTCTTGTGTTTCTGCAGATAGGTCAGATGATACTTACCAACACCTCGCATTCCTGCAACGCTATCATCCTCAACTCACAGCCAGAGAATGAACCGTGTTACAGGGGAAGCAACCAGTCTAAATTGTTGACAGTAACAACTGGAGACAGACCAATTGGTTCTGTTTCTTGGGCCTCTGGGACAACACATGCCACAAAGACCTTTTAAGTAGCCCATTTGTGGCCCAACTCAAGGAGACAGCTTAGTGATGGCTAATTATTTATACGTTTGATTAATCAAAGTTTAGATTACTTACTTACACTAAGAGCTTACACTCTTAGCTTGGAGAGACTGGTTAGCTACAGATCAGGTGTGTACAAGGTGATGTTGGCCTGCAGCCCACCAACTATCTTCCTAGGTGGCTAATTCGGGCCTGGTAGTGAGGCATCTCACACTACATGCGAGCAGCTCTGAAGACATTCTTGGCTTTACCGGAGGCCAGAAGATGCCAACTCTCTCCTGAGGCGGAAGGCAAAAGTAGGCTTTTGACCCATCCATGATGTCAGCCGCACGTAAAGACAAGTGGAAGCCAGTTGTAGCTGCCAAATTCAATTAGAAGGGAAGTGGTAAATACAAGGTCTCTAATGAGCCGAGAGGTAAAGATGGAGGTCAGAACCAGATCCAGGGGAGAGGTCTAAGCCAAGACCAAGCTGAACTTCCATCTGAGCAAAACCTCAAAGCAAAGAGAAGACCCAAGAATTGGGTGAGGATAAGTCAAAGGTCAAACCAGGGAAGCAAAATCACGGATAACACAAATGAGTACCTGCAGAGAGGTTTTATACCTTAACCACAAAAGGTGCAATCAAGAGCCTCAATGCTCCACAGCTCAATGGGCTGGATACAAGGTAAATCTTGGATCTCCCCAACCTGCCCATATAGAGAACTGGATGCCATAGTCCTTAAAGACACGGAGCAACTTGCTAAGACGTCATATCCCAGCACTCCGCAGTGGCGACGTTGTCTTAAGTCAGGCTTCAGGCATCTCTCAAGGGAAATACACCATTGCACAGTGCCATGTTTTTTTTAATTCCCCTTTATTTCTGGTAAAGCTGACATTTTGCCAATATATTGTAGATACGCTATATATTTCTGTACACGGACAGATTAAGGTGCTTGGGGCCCTGGAGCAATTAGACAAAAAGGGCCCCTCTCACTGCTCCTCCTGCGCTGTATAGCATCTACTGCTTGCCTCCTGGATGTCCTTCTCAATCAGTCCTTCATCAGTCCAGCACAGCGAGGGAGGTACAGGTCACATCCTGTAAGTACAGTAGCTTGTAGCTTCCTCGCTGTGCTGCGTGTATCGAAATGACATCACTTCCTGCTGCGGCCCTAGAGCCCCTCCACTGGAGCTCCATCTGCTCTGTGGTTAATCGGGACCTGACCAAGAAGGAAAGCACTGCAGGTTCTATAAAGAGGAGGTCACAAATATGAAGCTTCAGGTCCAGCTAAAGAATTCACTGGAAATCAAACACTATTGTGACTCTAATAACGTTTAGAGTGACAGTTAACGCCCAGGAATTGAACAACAAACGCAAACCTCCTGATTTAACAGAAGGACATCTTTAGAAGCTTCAGTTGGAAAGTTTTATTTAACTTAAAAAAAAAATACAATTCTATAGGTCAAAATGACATAGTCAGCTGGACAGTCAAACTCCAAGGCTAATTGTCTTCACGCCATTGCAGATACCTGCTGTTATATCCAAGCGTTTCCAATCACGTAAAATTGTTTATGCGTTTACCCCCATCTGGACCCCGTCAATACTCCCACCCTTGTCCACCATCTCGTAGGTGAATAGCATGTTCAATGTCACTTGGTAAAACTAGAAATATAAAGACAGTATTTTCTTAAAGGCTGAGTAGAAACATTTTAATTTTCTTTTATAAGACTAAGGGAAAAATGTCTTGTTTTGACAAATGATGCAACCATAATTTAATTTTATTTAAAAAAAAAATTAATTTGAGATAATAGGCACATGTGTCGGAGTGCTTCCACGTCAGCTATGCTTACGGGTAGATTATAATCATCTTTTAGTTATCTAGAGACTTAAAATGAATAGCAAAACTGGCATATATTGGTTAAATGGTTTTCGCTGAGGATACCATGTTCTTTGTGGAGCTGGTAACCCCACGTTACTACAGAAAGTTTCACCTACAGAACTCCCCTTTCCTAAGAAGTCCTACTGGCCACCAGGGATGTTCTGCCTTTGTATCAAGGGGAATCAAATTTGTATTTAGGATTCTAGTCAAAAGGTCAGGCAGGTAGATAACATCATGATCGAAAAAAGAAAATCTACTAAAATGCGCAATAGGTAAAATAGCACAGAGATAGAGAAAATTACCCAAAGTAACTCTTTCTGAGCTACACATTGCATCTGCCATTTTCTTTACCAGTAAATTGGAATAACTGGCAGAAAATACAACATGGGGGAAATTAATGGAAACTATGTTAAAGGATAGGATTATTGAACATCTAAAATCACATAGTTTTTAAGATCAAAAACAACATGGGTTTTCCTCAGGAAGATCATGCCAAACAAATCTTATTGATGTTTTTGATTGGGTGACTAAAGTAATTGATCATGGTGGTGCGGTAGACATTGCGTATCGGGATTTCAGTAAGGCCTTTGACTCTTTCCTACATAGAAGACTCATAAAAAAAAACTGCAATCAATGAGTTTAGATCCCAACATTGTTGAATGGATTAGGCATCGGCTGAGTGACAGCCAACACAAAACATGAATGGCCTATACTCAGAGCAAGGTCTTGTTACCAGTGGGGTATCTCAGGGGTCTGTACTTGGACCCATTCTCCTTAATATTTTGATTAGCGATATTGCAGAAGGTCTTGATGGAAAGGGATGTCTTTCTGCTAATGACACAAAGATTTGCTACAGGGTTCATGTTCCTGGAGGGAGAAGCCAAATGGCAAATGATTTAGATGAACTGGAGAAATGGTCAGAGCTGTGTCAACTGGCATTTAATGTGGATAAATGCAAAGTAACGCATCTGGGACATAAAAACCCAAGGGCAGAGTATAGAATATTGAGGAAAGGGATTTAGGGGTAATTATTTTAGAGGATTTACAGGTAGGTAGACAAGGCAACAGAGCAGCAGGAACTCCCCCTTTAGGAAAGTACTGTTCCGGTACAATATCAAGCATGCAACATATAAAGTATTAACAATTCAGATAAAATTTGCAGCTAAGATTGGGGTTATATCCCTGTCTGGTAATTTATGCATTGTTAGGAAAATTGCTAATTAAAGTTTTAGAAAATACATAAAAGTTAAACAGAAGAAGGAAAAAAATAACCACGCTAATGGTGGGCAAGAATTAGTACCTTCTGAAAGAGAAGGGCATTTCCTTGAAGCATGTAGAGTTAATTGAAGTTGATAATGTTTATTAGGTCAATATAGAAAAAGTTATAAAGTTCTATATCCTTTGGGGACCTCAAAGGGCTCTTCCTCAGTGTTCTCTCCCATTTCCGTCTGAACAAGAGACCTCTGAGGTCTCAAAAGTCAATGTGATTTGAAATCTTTTTTCTATGTTGACCCAATACAAGGTACCAACTTTCACTAAAGACTCCATTTGCTCTCAGACTAATATAGTTATTTCCATTTTCCCCGTAAAGTACCTAAAACGTGTACAGCCAAATGTCTCACTGTCACAAAACTCACCCGCTATCAGCTCAGCAGCGTTATAATCATCACCTAAGTCACATTGAAAAATGTGGTGTTAATTTTCATTTCTCTGCGTGTGAATTTATTAATTGCTATTTGTGAAGAAAAAAATATATAATCTGAAAAAAAAATTAGCGACGGGGTTGAAGGGACTTGCTCGGTTATTAAAAGAAGCCAGATGTCTCTTTAGCAGCGCAGCCATTTGGGGTCTGTCAATACACTGACATACATTTAAAGCGCAGAAGCTAGAGTTTCATCTTTAAAATGTAAACTAATAATAAATGTAGATTCAGGTCTAGTGTCTTATATCTCTTTTTTAAGTTAAAATGATAAAAACTGGCATAAAATACATCGGATTATAGAATCAGTTGCTTTTTGGCCCCAACAACATTTGATGTTGTTTGTTCAGAAATCATATATATATATTTATAGGGCCGGAAGCAGCTTATGTGACTGGCCTAGGGTGCTTGGGAGATCCCGGAATTGTGTGTTTACAGTGGCAAGAAAAGGTAAGTGAAACCTTTCGAAATATCAGCATTTATGTATACATTTGTCTTAAAATGTGATATGAGCTTCATCTAAGTAACAATAATGAATAAACACAATCTGTTTTAGGTTATAACAAACAGATTATTGTATTGTTCTTGTCCATATTGTATACATAATTCTAACATTCACAGAGTGGAAGAAGTATGTAAATCCCTAAAATAAATACTTCAATAAAAGCTACTTGGAGTAAGGAGATATCAAACCTGTAGTCCAATCAATGACAATGGATTCCCGTTTTAGAGCTACCTTTGCTATTCTCAAGAAGGATTTGCAGATGTGAACATCATATAGTTATTTTTTAATAGTTGCGCAGAATTTGTCACTATTATGGTGTGTGTTAGAGGCCAGATCACTCAAGCAGGTTAGGTGAGTGATCCACTCTTTTGGGTCTCTTATATTCAAAACAGCCGGTCAAGGGCTCCAGCCCAGTCTGGCAGCAGAAGCTCAAAGTCGTGGGTCTTGTGCGTCAGCGATACATTTTCATTGTACAAGATGTGAATGAGAGGTGGGGCCTAGGGCCCCATGGAGTAAATATCTGCCTATGTTTGTGCTGTATAACGCACTGCATATGTGCCGTCGCTCTATGCAAAAGCAGCGGTTGAAGTATAGCAATGGGATTGTTGATGTAGCCTTTCGGAAAACATGGATTAAGACGGGCTAACACATATCTCTCAATAGTCCTGGTTTCAGGAGGACAGTCCCAATTTTAGGGCACTAGCCTGTTTAGCTGACTCATTTCCACATGGACTGGTTGAGGAGATCTTTTGATCTACCCTGACCAGCCCAGGAACCTGTAAAATCATTGATAGTCTGTGGCGCAACTCCATTGCAGCTCCCAGGTGGCCACCACGGGACGTTCTGAAGCTAAGAGTCACACTCGTCACCCTCCCCCCCCATTTATGGCTCCAACCCTGCCTCTTGCCACAGACCCCCAACCTAATTGTCCTGATTTGGAAGCCTCTCCTGGCACGAGGGCAGAGCACATAATGCATAAGTAACTGCACAGAGAGGCTCATTACCTAGAGATCTAGAACCAAGGGTATCTGTAGCAAGGAACAGGTTGTCCGCGGGTAAAACTCTTCAAGGAGGATCCCCAAATGCATGAAAAGAAATAAAAAGATTTCCAAAGAAAATCATTAGCTCTACAACAAATAAAAGCCGTTGCATTAGCACGTATGTTAATTGCAGAACTACAAATTTGATTTATTCCGGTATTTGCAAATGTTGAAAACAGCCAGTCAGTTATACCCCCAGGCTTTTTAAGAAGATTGGAAACGCATTTAAATCCCTTACGAATATAATAAGACAAAACATTTAACCGTATAAGCACCTGGGGGGGGGGATGCAAACAAATGCACAGTTAACCCTTTCTCCTGCGAGAGGGATGGAAAAGGCTTGAATGGATCATTGAAATTCGATTAAATATAATGAGACGAAAGAATGGAAAAATGGAAAAGAGAAATGCCTTTTAAAAGCACCTCCAATGCTTTGCGGTTTCTCTCTGAAAAGAACTAGATACGATCCCGGAAGGAGACATCTCAAAGAACCGTCAGTGTATCCAGAGCCGGCCTTAGGTGTTCTAGCGCCCTGTGTGGACTACTCCTCTGGTGCCCCCCCATCCCAAAAAAAGAAAGGAAAAAAATCTTGTCACTATATATCCCCTCTCCCCCTTTATCACTATCTACCACCTCCTTCTCACTGCCTCCCCCCCTCTGCCCCTTCTCACTGCCTTCCCTCCCTCTGCCCCTTCTCACTGCCCCTTCTCACTGCCTCGCCCCCTCTGCCCCTTCTCTTTATCCTTAATTACCTTGTTGAGTCCTGTGGTGGGAGCGGGAGGCGTCCGTCTTCCCGTTCTGCCACGGTGTGCGCTTCGCAGCTGAGCGTGAAACGCCGGCACCGCGACGGAGTCACGGAGAGTGAGGGGCGGCGAGCAGTTGCTGAAAACTTCACAAGCGACCGCTCGGCGCCCCTGCCCGGGACTTAAATTAAAACATCGGGTTTTTTTTGTTTGTTTGTTTTAACTTTATTTAACATCCTCCATGTTAAATAAAGTAAAAAAAAAAAAACTTTATTCAACATGGAGGATGTTAAATAAAGTAAAAAAAAGATGTTTTAATTTATGTCCCGGGCAGGCGCCCCTGTTGCCATGGTGCCCTATGCGACCGCACAGGTCGCACACCCCTAAGGCCGGCCCTGAGTGTATCCGTGATACAGCGCACCTCTTCTCTCTTCTATTGAGAAGCCACTTTATGGTGAAAAATAGCCCAACATCCTCAAAGCACTAACAAAAGCTATAGGTGGTCGTAATCAATTAAAATATATTTTTTTCTTATTTTGAATTAATTACGTGACCAGTTTTTGGTCGCAGAAGAGACAGTGCCTTGTTTTATTTGGATGTTTCCTAGCTTTTATCAGAACCATGTGATTATGTTAAACGTATAAAACGCCCTCCTACACACATTCACCTTTGTTTCTTTGAGAAGTAAGAAACAAAGGGCAATCATTTAGCTATGGATGCGTTGCCATGGAAGGTGTAGGCTTGGTTCTAATCTCATGTAACATCCTTTAGTCCACGAGGCAAAGCAGAATTATGCGAATTTATATTTATATATAAAAAAAGAATTTTGCATAATATCTGTTACATACTTTTTCATGTGTTTTAAGCGGCATCATAGATGAACTAATAACTCTATTGAATAAACTCCCATAGCCACAGCATGCATCCATTTCTGAAACTACTTCATTTCTCTGTATCCCTCTAAGTATCCTTAGTACCTCCCAACAGTCCTGTTATTTGGAGAACAGTCCTGAATTTTCCTCTATTGCCGGTAGCTGTCCCGCGTTTGAAGGCAGTACAGACCATGGACCCGTTGGGAAGGTCCTCTGCTACATCGCGGGATGGAAAATTGGGAACAGCACAGACCGCCATTGATTATTCACCTCCCTGGGCCGGCCAGGGGAGATGAGTTAGCACTCAATTAGAGAGGTGCGGTTTCCAAGCCCCCAACAAATATTATACATTCATGTAGCAAAATGTAGCACCGCAAAATGCAATTTAATATCCAAAAAAATTAAATGCCATACAAGGCCGATATTCATTTTCTACCGGAGAATCTTACATAAAAATGGGGAATATTATTAAATTTTCAAGCCCTCTATCTGGTTAAGCCGTCTTTTTTTTTTATTTTTTTTTTGTAAAGTCGTTTTCTCGATCCGTCGCGTCCTCAAATAGTAGCGTTTAGGATAACAGCTGTGCCAAATTATCAGGAAATAATTCAGACACACGGGGGCCGGTGTATCTGCCAGTTATCAAACTCCATAAACAGCGCTCACGCAGAGCCTGTCTCTTTATTCCTTTCTCTTGGGTTGTACCGTGGGTGATCTTGCGCCACTTCAAGGTTTGTTGACAATCGTCAATCACGCTGAAGTGTTTATAAAGAGTTTTGTCTGTATGTACATTTTACTGCTTCAATGACCGTATTCAACGTTAGTTAATAATTACGATATTGCATTTGATGATCATCCACCAATCACTCGAAGCTGCTACTTTGCGTTAATGTGACGGAATGGTTTCGATTAAGAAAAGAATTACCGGCGTTAACAATGGAACTGTTTGTTCCCAAAGTGATCCATAATAACAAAAAGAATACATTTGTTTTAATCAATATTATTGAAAAGACTGCGTTTTTCTTTTTTTTTTTCCAAATAAAATAATGTTTATCGGTAATGTTTGCATTAAGCCATCGTTGACGGTGTACTAAACCACCATTGCTGCTGAGTTTGTATGAGTTCACTCTCAACAACTTATGGGTTCTACTGTTGTCAATCAGGGTTTAGGTACGGCTATTTGTTGTGTTGTGAGTTTGTTGTGTTGGGAGTTTGTTGTGTTGTGAGTTTGTTGTGAGTTTGTTGTGTTGTTAGTTTGTTGTGTTGTGGCATAGAGGTAAGTACTGTGAAGATATTAAAGTATACATGGAAGTGGCATAAGACGATCCTGAAAGCCATATCAAGAGCCAAGGAAAATGTTCTGTTTATAAGAAAGTAGATTTCTCTTGGAGCTACTAAATATGTGTGTTGATTATGATTTATTCTAAGATAAAGAAGAAAATTAGTATCATACCTTATCCTTTATACATACTGCAGGAAGAGGCAAAGTGTCTGGCCTCCTGGAGCACTTTCGGATCGGGGCAGAGCCTCAGCACGTACCACGGGGACAACCTCTCACCCGTGAGTGAGGTCCATGTGGCCAGAATAATGCAGACAGATCAATAAGAAAGAGAAGTTTTTATGCCCTTATCTTGCTATGCGGATCCATCTGTATTATTCTGGCCTCCCGGAGCACTTCTGTATCAAGGCGGAGCCTCAGTGAGCACCACAAGGACAACCACTCCCCCGATGTGCACCATGGGGACAACCTCCAATCAGGAAGCACCACCTAAATGTGGAAGTGCTCCAGGAGGTCAGAGTAATACAGATGGAGAAGCAGATCCCTGGTGAAAGAAGAAGAGAAAAAGGAAGAAGGAGAAGAAGAATGTAGGGAGACATTGAGAGAGCATGACAGATGCGTGACAGATAGTGAGTGGGGGGAAATGAAATAGGGACACTCTGTCACACACTGGGTAAGCAGGTTAGCGAGGGGCCTCGGTGCAGGGATAGCGTTGTCTGTTTGTACACTGCGATTCATGGTGCAAGGTAGACAGGCATACAGCAGACAGAGGTGCAGGACTGGAACTGGCAAGGCTGATGCTGAAATAGAAGCTCAGCGGCAGGGCACACGACTGGAAGCTCACTGGCAGAGCACAGGACTGGACATGCTGCTGGAAGCCCTCAGGCTGGGCACACGACAGGAAGCCCACTCGCATGGCACACGAAAGGAAGCCCACTCGCAGGGCACACGACAAGAAGCCCACTTGCAGGGCACACGACAAGAAGCCCACTTGCAGGGCACACGACAAGAAGCCCACTTGCAGGGCACACGACAAGAAGCCCACTCGCAGGACTGAAGGCAGGAGCAATCCAGAATCAGGTACAAAAGGAAGCCAGGAATAATTCAGGAACAGGACCAGGGCAAAACAGTCATATTACTACAATGCCAAGGCCCAGTTTGCAGGAAGCTACAGCCCTTTATACTGCAGGGCAGCAGGTAACGAGGCCAGGTGGCAACAAAAGGAGGAGAGCAGAAACATAGGCAGAGCGGCCACTAGAGGCTGAACTAGGAACAGTCCAAAAACCTGAATGCACAATACAGGAGCCAGGAAACCAGGGCAGAATGTCACACACTCCTCGTTTTCAGACATACATATGAATTAACAAAAATTGGCAAGCCTCGTTAAAAATTCAAATTTGCCCCAATCCAAAAGCAGAAGTCTACTCTATAAAGCAATCCATAAACGTTGGTTCTATGTATCGAGAAGTAAGTTCGGCGCAATCACATAGCTCCAGATTGCATAGAAAAGGAGGGAGGCCGTATCCTAAAGAACAGATATGTCAAATTATTTAGGGAATTGGAAAATTGGCAGAAAGCAGGTGATTGATTAGCGCCTTCGTGATCCATGTACCACAGGGTGAACAATTAATCCTTTGCCTGCTCTCCTCTCTCTTTCTCTCCTACCATACTATTTTCCGTTCGCGATAATGAGTAGTTCTCTTGCCTAATTGACATATCTGTTAAATTCTGGGCAAACCAAACCTGTGAAATTAAAAGCTTTCCATTTGGATGCCGGCTTTAGGGCCAGTTTGTGCATGCCGACACGCCATTAGCGCGCGCTGGCATCCCGTGGGATATTTAGCAATCACCTAACGACCGAAACACTTGCAGGTGCTCTTTACAAACCTATCTTTGGCTGCAATTACCTATTAAAAATAACCGCGGTTAATTACGTTGATTTCGTGGCAAGATGGCAGAAATTTCCCGTCGGCAGCTTTGCTAGACGGAGCCATACACTGGAGACCAGGTATATAGCACAGAAACAATTAACTGTTAATTAGAGTCATATCCTTTTAATAGGTCTATTTATATTAGCGTAAATGAGGGGGGAACCTTTTATTCTATAGATGTGTGACATTTACAATATTTTCAGTACACAAAATTACATTATTGCCACACCGTGGAATATTTAGATTTTTTTTTTCATATTTCGTTTCTAGGAATTGTGATCCTTTGCAACCCAAATAATTTTTTAATGAAACTAACACATTTTAATGAATATGATTTAAGATAAATATTATTTTTTGAATTAAAACATGTATTTCATTGCGTTATCCTTTTTTTTTTTTAACAATATAATCAGAATAGGTATATAACCCCCCTAGAGCACCGCGAATTGGAAACCTTTAGAAATGCATATAAAATTATACATACAAGCATTTTTTAATTAAATGGTAATTTGCATCACCGCATTCAGAATGATTAAAGAAACAATAACGTAAGATTTCCCAATTTTCTATAAATTGTTTTTAATTACTTTTTTTTATGGGGTATTGCTTACCTTTGTTTTTGCTGTGATTTCTGGGTCAGAGAAATATGACCTATGTGATATTAAAAATCAGTGAAATCCTAAAAATATATATTATAATTATTACAAAAAAAAAATAATAATAATAAAAATAATGTTTTGCTGCCAAAAGTCCTAAACCTTGTTTGCCTTGGCGTTTTAGATTCATTTAAGAAAGAAATGTAGTCAAAATGAGGAAATTTAAGATCAATGGAAGAAAAAGGAGAAAAAAGGTAGAAAAAAAGTTTTCAAATATAAGCTGAAAAACAAAAATAATATTTTTGAAAGCAGGCATTTCTTTATCAGCTAAAATATGTTTTATATGTAATAAATTATATGTTATAAGAAACCTGCAACTGCTTTTAAAAAATGTATTTCCCAACTTTTAAAAAGTTTATTTCCAAACTTTTAAAACATTTTAAACCAATATGGCTTATTTCTACTGCTCCAAAAATGTATTAATAATAATATAACCTTGCGTTGGTCCCAATTTATTTTTATATCTAAAAGCATTTAGAATTGATAGATATATTTAGCTTTCAAAGCAAAGCATGGAAAAAAAAATCAAGAGCTGCGTTCCTGAAGATATATTATTTAAATGTTATCACAGTGCTTACTTACCTTTGGCTAGGTTATAAAAACATATTTTTAAAGGTTTACAATCTTCTTGAACAAATAAATATATATATATACACTTTTGTACAAAAAAACACAAAAACATTTAAAATATACAACACTGTATGATATAATATGGACCAAAATGAGGCGAGAAAATCCCATAGGAGAAATGGTCAGTGAAAGAGGGCAGCTTCCCAAAATATGACATCAGCGTTAATAATTACATCGCAGAGTGCAAGTATCTACGAGCAGACAAAAATACAAGTTTGTAGTAGTTGGACAAAGCTTGTCCATAGAAATTCCCTAAAGCTAACACACATTAACACTCGCACATACTTGCATCTAGGAGATGAATGAATGAATGAATGAGAAGGGTATGGAGTGAGGAAGGCATAGTTAGGGCTCATATGCCCCTGAGATTTGGGTAAGTAATACTATTACTTTACTAAAACTTTAAGTGATATTAGTATTATTCATGTCTCTTAAGTATCCCAGTTGGAATGGAACAGTTCTAGTTTTCAGACACTGTTGTAGCTGCCCTGTTGTCCCCTCTGATCTCTCTTGACCCTAGGGGAGATGTATAACAAATAAAGCGTTTGCAGCTCCTATGTGGCCACCTCATGACACTCTCAAGGTCGCTCTTCAGGTACGGTGATTGTGTCAACCATACCCAACTGGTCTGGTCATGCCATTTACTGGCGCTAGACATAGAGACATCCCCAATCATGACTCATGATATAGACACCTGGAATGTTGAGGTGTATGGTATGTAAAAAATGAAAACTATGATGGGGGTCTAATTTCAATGGGCTTACCTTTGCACCAAGAAAAGTTGGGGATCCCCTAACACCCGGGTATTAACTAAATGACCTTTGGTTATGACCATAAGGGACACACAAACATAAAACCTTTTCTCATTGATGTCTAAGAGGATTCATGTATTAACCAACAGAGCAAACTGTGGGCTGAAATATTTTATTATCAGTGAGCTACCATAGAGTGTCTTCTCAGTGGGGCTCCTCTACTGTTCTCAGCTAAGAATCTTTTTATTATCTCATTATTCCACTATTATTATAATATTTATTTCACAGAACACCTGTTGGTTCTGTAGAACCCGATTTGTTCAATATTTTTTATATATAAAATCTAAAGTATGTCAACTACATTGCATTCATTCAGTGCGTAACTGAAAGAGGAAGTCAGACCGGATCGTTTCCTCTTTGTGATATGACATCATAATTAAATCACTGGATGAGGATGACACAAGCGATTCAAAGAGCTGCGTTACTGTTAAAGCCCCTTGGAGAGTGTGTAAAGGAGTTTGCAATCAGTTTTCTCAATATGCCCAGAACTCTGTATTAAAAATCAGTTTTCGTTGGTCTGCTAACCATTTGCATGCCAGGACATTTTTGTAGACCCTGGAGACCAAGCTTATAAACAGCTTCCACTTTACCTTCTTTGAGCGTTAAGTACAGTGCTGTATACACTAATGTAGTTCAACATTTAAAAAAAGTTTTTATTTCATTTTGTTCCTATAAACCCCTTTTATATGTGCTGTGCATCCATGACACCGTCTCAGCGAGCCTCTGGAGGACTTGTCTAGTGGATCGGGGCTCAGATAACCGAGCGAGAACTCATACAAAAGGCTAATACTCAGCTGCCTGAACTCATTAACCTTATGGTAGCGCTAGAATCTTTTTTTTTTTTTATAAAAAAAAACCCCCACTAAATTTGCGATAACTCATTGTTAATGTAAAATGAATTGTTAATGTGATTGTAGTAATAAAAAAATAACGGGAGTTCCAAGTTAACCCCTTAAGGACAATGGGCGGTCCCTAAACCCATTGAAAACAATGCATTTTGAGGCCGTACATGTACGGGCTTTGTCATTAAGGGGTTAAATATTTAAAATTTACCAATTAATTTAAACGGTAAATAAATTTAAGCCCCTTCTCTGCCATTATATCTGTATAAGTAAAGGTCAGTTTTAAAAATTGTCTTAGTTAAATATTTTAAATACTGTCTCTTATGCAATCTGCTGTCAAAAAAAAAAAAAAGTTAAAAAAAAAAAAAAAACAATCTAAATAAATGTTACATAATTACAAATTAGCTCATTGCGGGCTTTAAACCCTTTTATGGTAAATGTTAATGAATCCCCAGCATTCACCAACCCCCGCAGAATACCTTAAGCTAATTACCCTCTAATATATTCCTGCCTTCGTGTAAATAACAATACGCCTATTCGGTACCGGCGCTCTCTACCTTCCGTGTAAACCGGATTTGGATTTGCATCCGTAATTTGTTCTAAACCTTTAAACATGAATACGTTGCGTTCTCTCGTTAAAGGCGACTGTCTTTGAAGAGAGTCAGCGCTCTATTTTTAATTCACGCTGTTCCGTCTACCAGCTATTGCCTAATGGATTGACTCAAAGGTCAATGAGTGGAGACCAAGGAAAGTTAATCATAAGCAAATTAATTATCCTGATCAATCTTTTGCATTTTTTAAATGTCACTCTTTACCCTTTGGAGCCAAACCGCGATCCATTTAATAATTGTTATTCATTTGTATTAATTCTTCCTTGGCCAATCACATTGACAGCTGGAAAATGCTGGAATTACAGCGCACAGAAATAGATTTAATAATATCAATTTTGTAAATGAAATGCACGACGCTTGAAATATTTGTTTAGATGGGAATCGTGAGTCAGTTGGCAAGATCTTTGTACATCCAGGGCTTCGGGCAATAATTACAGACAGGTAGCTTAGGGATTTATTTAACTCTTGGCATGTTCTTGGCGCTTGCTCCATGTACTAATACTTCCGAAAGGTGTTCTTTTACAGCCGTGTCATCTACTTAAATTAGTTTTTCCTCCTTGAGCATAACCCCCAGCTCTGTATACAGTAATAACCCCCCAGCGCTATATACAGTAATATACCCCCCCAGCGCTGTATACAGTAATAAAACCCCCAGCGCTGTATACAGTAATAAAACCCCCAGCGCTATATACATTAATATAACCCCCAAGCACTGTATACAGTAATATACCCCCCCAGCGCTGTATACAGTAATAAAACCCCCAGCGCTGTATACAGTAATAAAACCCCCAGCGCTATATACATTAATATAACTCCCAGTGCTGTATACAGTTAACCCCCCAGCGTTGTATACAGTAATATAACCCCCAGCGCTGTATACAGTAATATAACCCCCCAGCGCTGTATACAGTAATATAACCTCCAGCGCTGTATACAGTAATATAACCCCCCAGCGCTGTATACAGTAATATAACCCCCAGCGCTGTATACAGTAATATAACCCCCAGCACTGTATACAGTAATATAACCCCCCCAGTGCTATATACAGTAATATAACCCCCCAGCGCTGTATACAGTAATATAACCCCCCAGTGCTATATACAGTAATATAACCTCCCAGCGCTGTATACAGTTATATAACCCCCAGCGCTGTATACAGTAATATAACTCCCCAGTGCTGTATACAGTAATATAACCCCCCAGCGCTGTATACAGTAATATAACCCCCAGCGCTGTATACAGTAATATAACCCCCAGCGTTGTATACAGTAATAGAACCCCCCAGCGTTGTATACAGTAATATAACCCCCAGCGCTGTATACAGTAATATAACCCCCAGCGCTGTATACAGTAATATAACCCCCCAGCGCTGTATACAGTAATATAACCCCCAGCGTTGTATACAATTATAAAACCCCCAGCGTTGTATACAGTAATATAACCCCCCAGCGCTGTATAAAGTAAAATAACCCCCAGCGCTGTATACAGTAATATAACCCCCAGCGTTGTATACAGTAATATAACCCCCAGCGCTGTATACAGTAATATAACCCCCAGCACTGTATACAGTAATATAACCCCAGCGCTGTATACAGTAATATAACCCCCCAGCGCTGTATACAGTAATATAACCCCCCAGCGCTGTATACAGTAATATAACCCCCAGCGTTGTATACAGTAATAGAACCCCCCAGCGCTGTATACAGTAATAGAACCCCCCAGCGCTGTATACAGTAATATAACCCCCAGCGCTGTATACAGTAATATAACCCCCAGCGTTGTATACAGTAATAGAACCCCCCAGCGCTGTATACAGTAATATAACCCCCCAGCGCTGTATACAGTAATATAACCCCCAGCGCTGTATACAGTAATATAACCCCCAGCGTTGTATACAGTAATAGAACCCCCCAGCGCTGTATACAGTAATATAACCCCCCAGCGCTGTATACAGTAATATAACCCCCAGCGCTGTATACAGTAATATAACCCCCAGCGCTGTATACAGTAATATAACCCCCCAGCGCTGTATACAGTAATATAACCCCCAGCGTTGTATACAATTATAAAACCCCCAGCGTTGTATACAGTAATATAACCCCCCAGCGCTGTATAAAGTAAAATAACCCCCAGCGCTGTATACAGTAATATAACCCCCAGCGTTGTATACAGTAATATAACCCCCAGCGCTGTATACAGTAATATAACCCCCAGCACTGTATACAGTAATATAACCCCAGCGCTGTATACAGTAATATAACCCCCCAGCGCTGTATACAGTAATATAACCCCCCAGCGCTGTATACAGTAATATAACCCCCAGCGCTGTATACAGTAATATAACCCCCAGCGTTGTATACAGTAATAGAACCCCCCAGCGCTGTATACAGTAATAGAACCCCCCAGCGCTGTATACAGTAATATAACCCCCAGCGCTGTATACAGTAATATAACCCCCAGCGTTGTATACAGTAATAGAACCTCCCAGCGCTGTATACAGTAATATAACCCCCCAGCGCTGTATACAGTAATATAACCCCCAGTGCTGTATACAGTAATATAACCCCCAGAACTGTATACAGTAATATAACCCCCAGCGTTGTATACAGTAATATAACCCCCCAACGCTGTATAAAGTAAAATAACCCCCAGCGCTGTATACAGTAATAACCCCCAGCGCTGTATACAGTAATGTCGATCGGCACTGAGAAAAATGAATCTGTAGAATCCCCAAAAGGAATTTGCGGGGGGTAACACTACGGAAATGTAAAGGGATCACTCAGCTCTCATATGAATTGAAGTGCTTTGTGGGATTGTGGGGCCACCTTCCATCACGACTATAGTTTTAAGGAAACCATACCAGCCACCTCCGAGCTAAGTTTATAGGGTTAGACAATATACTCAATACCAAAGAATAGTTTTGGAGAAATTGTCAGCTTTCTGCGTATTTTTTCCCAGCTTCTGCCCATCTCTTATTTATCCCTCGTTTACTCATCATATCAAATGTCGAGCACGAAATGAGGGCAACCAACTAGTTAAAAAAAGTCATAAACATTAAAATAATTACCTTTTCAAAGATAATAAAATCCAGTTTCAAGCCAGAACGGAAGGTGCAAGGCAGAGCTTCTAAAAAAAACCAGCTTCTAAAAAAAAAAAGTACTAAAAAGTCTAAAATCATCACCAAATTACCAGAACCTCGAGAAAAGACACGGAGGGCAGCCCTTAATCTTTTGGAGTTCAGTCATTCAATTCAGGGAAAGGAAAAAAAGATACCGTGCCGATCTTTATAATCAGAGGAAGGGAATAATTCATTCGATTCCAGTCGAGTCGTCATCTGGAATATAGAACATCAGACTTAGAAGATCACTCCCTAGTATAGATCACACACCCTGAGCTTTTCCAAATGTAATAATCCCATTTATCAAATCCATACATTATCAATAATTATGAGACGTATTTACTTATTTCACTGCTGAGAGATTACAAAGAACACTTATATAGAAACATAGACTGCAGATAAGAACTGTTCTCCCCGTCTAGTCATTTTCTCCTCCTGTAAAGACTCAAACATTAATCAGTCGTTGGTCTCGTCTTAGATTCAGGAGCCACATGCCTATCCCATGCATGTTTAGCTCCCCTCTCTGCTGGGAGGCTGCTCCACTTACCTATCACCCCCTCAGTAAAGTAAAACTTCCAATCTATCCAAGCCTCTGTCCCTCTGGTGTTAGATTATGTCCTTGTGTTTTTGGCAACAACATTTAATTAGTTAAGTGACAAAAAGCAGGCACTGATAGGCTGTTGCCAT
The DNA here is from genome assembly GCF_027358695.1 of Spea bombifrons. Lineage (NCBI taxonomy): Eukaryota > Metazoa > Chordata > Amphibia > Anura > Pelobatidae > Spea > Spea bombifrons. The sequence goes on along the minus strand of NC_071091.1, from coordinate 104,761,574 downwards.
AGAATCTATAAAACAGGTTTCTTAAAAGTAACATTTTTATGACTGAACCTTGAGAGGAACAAGAAAAAAAAAGTCTGCTATGGTTTATATGCCTCATAAATAATAATGTCAGATTAATGTTTTGTCTTAGTGGAACAACACCTTTAACATTGTCCGGAGTGCTGAATCCGGTGAGCGTATCCTTGTTATCCTTTATCTGCCGGTCCTCACCAAATAGCACACGCTTTTTGCCAATACCCGTATCATATCGAGGGACAGATACTTCATGATCAGTAGCCTAAAATGATACATTTTAATGGTTTCGAGGAGCTTATGACTACTGTTGCCAACTCAAGCCCATTCATCCCGTCGCCCCTTTGAAAGCCTTTCACGTTTTTGAAGCTTCTAGAGAGCCAGGGTGGTAAATCTGTCCAGTCGATTATAGTTGAATCTGTTTTTTTCATAGGATACCAATAAAGTATCAATGGCAACTTTCAGCTTAAGGGGCAATCCTAGCAAAACTTCCCAGTAATCGGGTGGGTGGCAACATGAGGTCCACGTGGTCTTCCTCAGTAGTCAGCTCAGGGCAACAGCAGATTTTTGGTTTCATTGAGGGTCCATGAGGTCTTCAAGGTTGCTTGGTTTATTACAGCTTCTTTGAATGGCATCTTCTGGTGGTGACTAAAGACCGGTGGTGACTTGTGGCTACAGTTTATCATTACAGCCCCCCCCAGGGGTCATGATGGTGGGCCATTGATCTCCCCAACCAGCACATTTACACTATGGAGGCTATGCCTACTCGGCACAGAATCCATAGACTGCATTAGACATGGAATGGCGGGAGAAGACGTCATAATCGTTTTAATGCAGGGAAGACGCTGACCACTAAGGGGATGGCTTGGTGGAGGCTCCGGCACCGTAGAAGGTTAATGCATCTCTGCATATATTATATGTATTTACTGTATTTATAAACTAGTAAACTACATCCCAACAATGTACATCCAAAGTTGCCGTACTGAGAGTCCCTTAACATATTAAGAAACAATATAATAAGCAGAGAAACCCACACGCTGCATTGCATATTCCCCATCCTCTAGTTCAGCATCTATCGAGTCAGATACTTATTAGAACAGGGGCTGATAATGCTGGAGCAGACGCGAGCCTTGCATGCAAGGTCAGGATCAGATGAGACGCGCTATAATGAATCATCACGAGTACTTAAGCCAAACACAATGAAACCCAAAGCTTCCGCCGCAGCCGTTTCATGACAAGGCAATAGCTACATTAAGGTTGCATTGTGTGATGTCAGGATAAAGTGATTAGGAGCTGGCTGCCGGTAGTTGCTCACCTCGCTACCAGTAATCAGTAGCAGATAAAAGAGATATTATGCGGACGCAGCATACCGGGATCAACGCAGCTCATAACTCCAACTGGCAGAGGCTCTGTTGCTCGGAGTGAAGGCACAGACTTTGGCGTAAATATTCATTACCACTAAATGGTATATATACTACCAGCTTTGGGGGATTTGCTGGTAAAAATAAAATGATGTCTAGAGCTATCTCCTATTACAAGGGTTCATTTTCAAAATCTAAGACATAGATGGGGTGAGGTAGCCAGTATCTTCATCCAACATGACGTGTCTGGTTGGCCAAGCTATATAAAGCCAAGTTGGACTCGACAGCTGAAAACAAAAGGTCTTCACAAGTGTCCATCGAGATGCAAGATTTGAGGATCAAAGCATGGAAGCCAGTCTGACGAGCCAGGTCAACCCATGTGTTTGGTTGGAGTCCGTCCTGCATGCTAAGAGGTGTTGTGGCACAGGCCAAAAGGTGGATTGTTAACTACGGAGATTGCATCAACCGTCATGTCATGTGACATCAGCTTCACACTACATGTAATTTAACAGGCAGGGTTGTTTTGTCATTTTCCACCATTTTTAATATAGGTAAAATATTTTGCCACATTTTACATAACTGCAGGGACTCCGATGAAGACCTCTTCCCTATTTATTAAACGCGCTCAAATTTTTATATTTGTTTTGGAACAACAACTATAGCTTTTTTTTTAAAAAAAAAATATATATATATATATATATATTCATATATGTAAGACATTTTAAATTAAAAAAAATACATTAATTCACGGTTCCATAAATTATTCACAGCTAGTATAAATGTGAAAAAAATATCCAAAATAAATTTATTTAGCTATATTCAAGTCTTATATATTCACGTTTTAACCCCTACCTAACCCTTAGCCTAATCCCATGTAACGAATTCCCCACTATCTAACCCCACCACACTACATCCCAATGTACATTAAAATTACATATTTTACAAAATCTGAATTGAGGTAGAAATAAAATAAATTAATATATTTTTTAAAAGCAATTGCCATGGCACCATTTAGTAGCGTTGACGTACCAGGGACCTCATTAGTCCCATATGGACACCTTTTTAAGATATATCTGGTACGTCATTTGTCACGAAGAGGTTAATCAATACTATACTGACTGAGCTGGCAGATTAAGGGGTAATTAACATGCAGAATATCATATATCCTTTCCATGCATGCTTTTATGTTTTAATTATATAATAAATACACATTATATAAAGCACTGGAAATTAATGTTGGATTCATTAGGGAGCCGTGCATTTATTTCAAGCTTTGTAAATGTAATAATGAACCAATTTTTTTTTAATCTGGATGAAAAAGAAGGAAGTTTTTGGTGAAAATCCTATACACAGAAAATCTATATATACAGGGCTAGTTAAACTATTCATCGATACCTAGTTTAGGGTAAACAGTGCATCCTATCACGATATATCGGTAAAAAATTTAAATTACATTTTAAAAAAAACATTATTTGCAAATAAATTCCAAAGCAAATAGCAAAAGTAAGATATTTTTTCTCAAAACGACCCTATGTAAAAATGTAGATATACATGTAGATTGGACTACACAGTATACAATATAGCCCAGGGTAGGCAGGGGTTAAATTCCATCATGTGTTGTACCACTAGCCCTTTTGAGACAGCTTTATGCCTCGTACATAGCTGGTTCTCAAAGTGTTAAATCGATCCCCTGGAATAAGATCCACGGGTGGAACTAGTTTTGGCCTAGAATAAGCGTGCTTGTTTTTTTCGGGACTACTATTCCTATTATCCTAAGCCAGCAGCAGAACGCTGTTATAGTAAAGACAACAAAAAAGAAAAAAGAAAGTCCGTGCTTTGCATCCGAGGTAAACAGACAGATAAATCAGGACGGAGGACATTATCAAAAATCCACATTGAAATTTATGAAGCGTCTTTATAGTTTTAGAATGTGCCGGTAGTTTGGGTTCGCAAAGCAGAATATTCCGCCAGGTGGGATGCACGCTTTGCTGCCTTTTTTTTCCGAGGATCTCTCCAAGTGTATCAGTAAAGCACATAAGCAGCATGAATTATTTTGAGCGTGTCCTCAAGTACTTCCCGTACAAATGGCTGTAATCCGTCCGCGGCGCGCTCCCGTGTAAATAATAACTTACGAGGTACTGACGGGGGGGGGGGCTGATTGTCTGTAGCATGATTTCTTGTGAGCGGAATTAATATGTATTTTTAAAAGCTGTAGTTTAATTACAACAATAAGTTTGTTGTAATTAAGCAAACTTTTTTTACTTTACCTTTAGGATGCTAGATAAGTGAACAGCCTCCCAGCAGAGGTGGTAGAGGCTAATACAATGAGGGGATGTAAACATGCATGAGATAGGCATACGGCTCCTGAATCTAAGACGAGGCCAACAACTGATAACGTTTTGAGTCTTTACAGCAGGAAAATGGGGCGATGAGACAGGGAGAATGGATCTGACGGCCACCTAATTCTATGGTTCATTCTTCATGTTTAAATTTTTTTTCTATTCGTTTAATTATTTCTTAAACATGCACATCAAGATTAGTTTATTCATCATCACATTAAAAATGAATAATGTACACCTGATCACTTAGGGTTGCCATATCAGCATTTTTCCCAGGATGCATCAAAACACTGAAATCTTTATAAACTCAACTCTCCGATATCCCCATAGATTATGAAGACCCAACACCATTCAGTTTCTCCCTAGAGGAACAGGCCCTGCTTAATGCAGTGGTGTGTTCTGGCCTAGGCTGACTAAGCAGGCAGCTCGCGGGTGATGGTAGCGCATACCCGGGGACAGGTCGCCATATTGGTCAATTAGGCTCCGCTGTAAGCCACAGGCCGGTTGGGCCTTGCCACTGGCCCATATACACTGTGGAGCAATACGCCTAGCCAGAAGAGCCTCGGTAGTGCACTTACTCCGCGCCACATGACCTTAAAATGCGGCACACAGAGATGACATCATAATGCTCAGCATAGAGGATGGCTACCCCAGGGGTAAGAGTTGAAATGGGGCCAGATTGGACATTGCCCTGGGTCAGGCTTAGGGCAATATCCAGCCAAGCTATGTCACTGGGTTAATGTTAAATGAAATCGGTGACATGACTTCTGAGCAATCTCTCTACATAAACTATCTATCTGATACGGCCAATTCATCCCTTTCAAGAGAAGCTCACTGGGGTTCGTCCTTAACAATAAGGAATGGTATGAAGGGACTGGAGTGTGCAAGCAATTATAAGGAGAGACTCAAGGTATGGATGTGAGGTGCCTGGTGTAGTGATGGGTGATGTCTGATTGATAACGTGAAGCGTGATAGAATGAGTTCGTTTTAGTGTAAATGTGTTTAAGAGTGAGTGCGTATGTTAATGTGTGTGTAAGAATGAGTGTGTATGAATAAGTGTGTGTTAGAGTGAGCATATAGATGCGTGGATGTAAGTGTGTGTGCTAGTGTGTATGTTACTCGTTGTGGGGGCATTTAACCTGTACCTGGGGCCAGAAGGTACCAGCCCTCCCCTGCTGGCAAACTTACACAACCCATGAATGGGCAGTGAGGGATAACGAATGTTAAAAAAAACATTAGTCCAAATGTTTATCTGGTGCCAGAACTAATATTAATATTAATTATCAGGTGACTTAACAAAGGTGATTGTAGGAAAATATTAATACAAATATGTTTTCACATTCTTAAAATCTTAAAATGTATTGGTTTTCTTAAAGTAAACAAGTTTAGCATGAAAACTATATTTTAAAAAAAATATATATTTAATATTAAAAAGTCTTTTTTCGTCTTCCTTTTTTTATATTTTATTTCAGTTCCCTGAGCTTTCTGTTCTGTCTGTGATTATCAGGATTTCATATGACATTTTAGCTCTTTGCCAAACATTGGAGAATTTCCAGTTCTTTTTTTTTATGTATTTTTGCAGAAGCCTGGCATACGCTGCTGTGTCAGGACGACAGTGATCTCTCAGGAAAGAGGAGGAACAGACACTTGTTTGTGCCTGAGTAAAAATAGATGAGATTATGCATAGAAAAAGTGACACATTTACATAGACAGACATCCAACCGAATATTTTTGCACTCCAGCCAGCAATCTCTGATGGGCCCTATCTGTGATGACAGCCTATCATGTCATACTTATTAAAATACACCTCACAAAGTATCATCGTGCAGAAAATACAGGGGAGAAAAAATGTGACTCATGTGGTAGAATATAAAGGGACAATGTCGTCAAGAAGCATACGTTGGTCTGCACACTAATGAAAACCTTGGAACTCACATTGTTAGAACTTTACTGGTCTTTACTGGATTATTTAATAGGGATTGTAATAGGAAAGACATTTTTGTTTGCACGACTGCAGCGTGAGGTTTTAAAAAAAAGATTAATCTGTGCCAATCACCCCCTTCTGCCCCCACACCCTGTGCCGTATAGTGAGCGTTAAGAAAATAAACATTGTGGTGGTGTATATATACTTCCGTGCAACAGTGGCCACCAGTGGTTGGAGGATGCATTGCATGCTTCATTGGCTTGAATAGGCTCCATTAAAACTAGGACCCTATTAAAGTCAAGGGGGTACAGGTAGGTTTGGAGGGCACATGAAATAAACATGATCCCACACAGCCAGTGGCCATTTTTGGCCAGTGATTTTTGTCGTCCACCCTCATGGCGACGGGTGCTTGGATCCAAAGGGTTTATTAACTACTTTAACCCAGTGACAGGGCTATAGATGCCACAAATGGCATTTCATTTACCGTATTTGTAATGCCCCATCCCGCCAGGCATTGGATAGGAGGTTAGGGAGACATAAGTGGGGACTGTAGCCCCTTGGTTGATTTAATTACCCCTGCCCACCATGCATTGGGTGGGGGAAGAGGCAGTCAGTATCATGAAGAAAAGGAGTAGCCTCAAAAGCTTACAAACCTAATGCAATTCTGATAGCCGGTAAAAGCATCATCTTTACCGAATTTGCTCATTTTCCTTAGAAAGGTAACATGGTACATTTCTATACATTTTAGAAATTTCTGACTTGATTTTTCGCTTGATTAATCATCACTTGAAGATTTCAAATTAGTCTCCCTTCAAAGCTCCATCATCTTAAGAACAGACCACTCATCATTGCCAATCTGGCCCTGGAGAGGACAATCGTTTCATTGAGACCTTTGGCTTTTATCTCCAACTCAACGTAAAGCTTGACTCATTACAATTTCAAGTGTAAGAAGAGACCTCTGTTGTCCAAACAGACGAGTTAAAGACAATATTTCTGAAATAGCCATAGTCCCTTTGTTCACGTGGGCACCTCCGCCTGACTAAACAGCATATTTTCCAAATGTCAGACTGGTGGTCATCTTCTCTAAGCTTGCCGATGGCCATGGTCCATCAGTAGAGTTGGAGATCCACATAGAAAGCCACCTTTGGTATGCATCTTTCCTGAATAATTCCGGAAGTATAATTGTACCTTGATTCTGAATATACTAACCCTTAATAGTCTAATAATATCAGTAACATTAAGAATTGCGTAAGAGTTTTATGTAAATAAGTTTGCAGGAAATCAGCCATCCAAGTACTCGTCTGCACTAAAAAGTAAGGAATATGCAAACAACAAGATTTATGTAAATCAACAGCTCTAAGGAAATGGTGCTATTTAAAAGTATAGATGGAAATGAAATAACCGACATCATTAAGAACAATTAGCTGCACAATTATTTTTCCTCTGTGCACAGTACTCTGAAAAGGCAGTGGTTAGCAAACAGTAATCACATCCAGGAATAAAATAGCATGGCACATAATGAGAAATGACAGATAGCGGTTATTGGCGCAGATGAAGCTCTGCTGGAAGGAATGAACTGACATTACATAATGACTCCTTTGGAATGTTGGAATATCTAAACCAGGAAAGCAGTTAGACTACGGTACATGCCTCATGGCAGCTGCAGTCAAGATGACATCAACATGACATCATACATTTTAGATGTGAGCATGCCCAGGGAAATATGAATGTGTCCCAGGCTGTCACTCCAAATTAAAATTATAATCTTTGTTAAAGGAAATAAGTAGTATCAGGAGATGACTATCGGTCAAAAGGTCTCCACGTCCTATGCAAGTTCTATATTGTCCCAGCAAGGACTAGCTTACCTTCCAAAAGTCTTTTTTTCAAAATTTTTGATGCTATTATGGATAGCTGCTCACCTATCCTGCTTTTGTAGGCATGCAGGATCATGGCCCAGTTGGGGAGAACCCCTGACCTGCCCAAAGTCATCAATGGAGGTCTGTGGTGCTGCAATGCAGACCTTCGGTGAAGCTCTTATGTGGCCACCTTGCGACACTTTGAAGGTGAGCATGGCAAGGTGGGCAGGTGGCCAAGTTTCTGACCTCTGCACTTCCAGGGTCAGCCCTGCCAATGTCTGTTTCCAGGCCTTCCCACCCCAATACAGCTGTCCTGATTTGTACTCCTAACATTTTGGGGTTATGCTATAGAATGCAGACCTGCCTCTGCCATCTGCTTGTTCCACTCCAATTCTTCTTTTGAACTGATCCATCCTTCAACAACCAAATCCTACCCATTCATGTTCAATTATGTAACCCTTTGTGGACCACTGTCTAGTGCACCTTCTTGATATTCAAAATGTGAAAAAAGGTGCAGGTGGAACCTTATGTGCTAATAATAAGTGTTTATTTTAATCAGGTGGATGTGCTGTTTTTAAGTCTTGTGACTTAATAGCGTATTGGCTCGGATATAGGCCGCCCCCGTATATAGGCCGCACCCTAAAAGTTTGGTGCTTTTTTAAAGAAAAAGTTTTTTTCTTTAAAAAAGCACCAAATAAACATGCTGCCACTCTGTCCCCCCCCGAGATATGATGCCACTCTGTCCTCCCCCTCCGAGATATGCTGCCACTCTGTCCTCTCCCCCTCCCCGAGATATGCTGCCACTCTGTCCCCCCCCCTCGAGATACGCTGCCACTCTGTCCTCCCCCCCCTCGAGATACGCTGCCACTCTGTCCTCCCCGCGATATGCTGCCACTCTGTCCCCCCCCCCCCGACTTACCAGAGCAGACTCCCGGGTGTCTTACGGGGCCGGAGGGGGACATCTATGCACATCGTGTATACAACTCCAGGTGCCGGCACTCAGCGGCTAAACCCCGAATATAGGCCGCACCCCCACTTTAAAGACTTAAAAGTGGGGGAAAAAAGTGCGGCCTATATTCGGGCCAATACGGTAATAAGTATTTCTGGTAGTAAGGTATTTTGAAGAATGATACGCTTAATTTTATCATGGCATTTAGCGCTGTAGAACCCCGCGATACCCTCATACCCACCAAACATTCCGAGTTCCTAGAAAAGAAGGACATTAGGCGAGGAAATACAGACACTAAGATTTAGGCTCCAAAGAGGGATTAGTCTTCTTTAGCTTTTCGTAACGGAAGACATACCAGGTACGTCATTAGAAAATGTCCCTTGAGGACCAATTTGAGTTTAAAAAAAAATGAGAAATAATTTCACAAAATATTAAAAATAGCGACCTGTCTCTGCCCAAAGACCAATTAAACGATATAACAAGCTCATTTTGGAGGCCAGGTGAGTCAGTCCATTCACAAGGAGGAAATTATTCACATATCTTACAAACTAGTCTCGGATTTCCATTCAACCCGACGGTATCATTAATTCAGGGCGTGAAAAAGATACTCAAAAACTAGATCTATGAAACATAAAGTGGCGCGTCTCATGCATAAAGTTCTTCCACAGAACAACCCACCGCGATTAACCTCCTTTATGCATAAAGGCTGGATATTCCCTATACATATTATTATGTCGCAAGTGGGATTTTATGCATTGAACCGATCGTATTCTTGTAGTAGCTATAAGTCACAGTCAAAGCACACGTAAGAAAAAATATATTTTTAAGTGTCAGCAAATTCTGGGCTTCCCTCTAAGCTAGTCATGCCGTGCAGATATTTGAGGTAATTAATGCAATTTTAATAACAGCAAGAGAATATCGAGCTTCTCCTAAAATGAGGGTATTTGGCTAATTGTTTCTATGGGCACAAGCCGAGAGGAAGAACCCAAAACCGGACAAACCAACGTACCTCCAGGAAGTCATCACTTGGAAGGCATAGTTATACTCCGTTGAGAGATGTAGAGCCTAAATGACCTCCCTCTGTAATAAGTAATGATTATTAATGAGCTATAAATACACAGTTCATACACCACCCCCAAACATAAAAAAAAATAATGCGAATGCCAAAGAGTTAAGATAATTAACAGAGAATATTCTCCAGATATAACAAATATGGTAATTAAGCTGCTAGTCTCTGGGCTGTAGTGATCTAAAATACACAAGGAATAGACAGCATTAAAATTACTCGGTCACAATATAAATAAATATAGATTTTATTCAAAATATGTATAATATATATATATAATATATATATAATAAATACATTAATGGCATAATGTACGGTGGAAGCATAAAAAGGAAGTTAATACAATATATAATATGTTCTTATTGCATAAGCACCAATACATGTCTATTTAAAGTGCTTTATATATTGTAAAACTCAGCAAAATATGAACATAAAAATAAAAATACATACTATATAAAAAAAAACACAATAAATATAAAAAAGAAGAAAAAGGTTTACGAAACGCAAACCACAACTACGCTTAAAAAATATTTTTTATCTGTTACTGATTTCCGACATGTTACTTCTCATGTACGAAAATACGACCTTGAAACACTAAATGTATGAAATGATGCATTTACTTCCAAACGCTGCCATTGGGGATCCAGAAATATGACACATTCCAGAATATCCATCATTTCTATTATATTTACAAGAAAAAAAAACACAAAACGGGTTAGAGGCGGGGGGTAAACTCTTGACGGCTCACCAGGTGGGTGACCTTAAGCTAGAGCCCCCTTAACATGAAAACGAATGGTTAATCAATATTAACACCAATGAATTGAGAATTGTAGTAGCTGCATTTATTATATATTTTTTTTTTTATAATTTGTAATTATTATTTTTTTAATTTTTAGAAAATTGCTGCTGATGTCGCTTATTTTTGTACTGCCTAGGAGGTAGGTTTTGTTAGGGAGGAATGTATATACGTAGATTTTTTTTATGGTTAAAACCTTATATAACTTGATAAAACGAAATATTTTCCCGTCCTTCTTGCTGAATAATTTGACAGGGAGGCGATCGTAAGATGCAGCAGAGAATGATCAACGCTGTATTTCCCGAGAGGGTTTAAGTCTAAGAATACCAAGAAATCACAATTCTTTGTTTAGAGGCGATGCGCTTGATACTGTTCGGCTGAACCTGGGATATTCGTAGTTTGAAGATAATGCCAATTAGGCCAGGACTGGCCATCTGGTGACCCTAGCTAATGCCTGGTGGGTTGGTGGCCATTGGCCCACGTCAGTTCGACCATCAATGTGTAGCCACGGACTGGTTTGCCCAAGAGCAAAGCTTGCACTCCATGTATCCTGCAAGTGGCCGCATGTACGTTATTTAATGCCCACTGGCCTTAAAGTGCCAAGGCCAATTTAAATCGCCGGTCCAACCAAGCTGCGGCCCTGAATTATTCTTTATTCTGTATTGAAATCAACTCGAATAGAACAGCCTCTGGCATGGATAGGCTTGTAATGAGCCAATGGGGCCACTTGGCTTTACTTGCCACCCGGGGCGGAAGGTGCCGGCCCTCCCCTGATACAAAACCTTCCTCTAGTAATCCCGTTGCAGGAAGGGATTAGACATAGTAAATGTTTTCGGTAAGAACGCAAAATGATGCAGTCTGACAGCAAATCACCATAATTGTTGTGATGAGCTGTTAAAGGGTTGATATCTCTCACGTATGTAATTACATGTCTTGGAAATGTGTGTATTCTTCCCACTCAATCCGTCACTGTGCGGCATACGCTTACTGTCCATACGAAGCAATTTGTTATGTACGGACATGTTGTAATACTCAAGTGCCTTTTAAATGTGTTTGCATACAAGCCATCAATCAGTGGACGTTATCGCTCGCTGGCTACCCAAGGGCTCATTATCCTGCATGTATTATCTATATGCATGAGAATGGAGATAATCAGCAGTTTGACCTTTATTTCTCTACCAATCGTTTATGTGTATTTAGAAGTTTTCTTTAAACGGCTCGTCTTATAGCATGTCTGGAACGTGACATAAGCATATATTTTAATTACGGTGTCTTTCTGCCGCATTAGACCCAATCGGACCCGTTTCTCCTGCTGTAAAGACTCAAACCTTAATCAGTCGTTGGTCTCGTCTTAGATTCAGGAGCCGTATGCCTATGCGTGTTTAAATTCTCTCACTGGTGTTTTCGCATCCCAACGTCTTATTTCGATGGGTGGGCTGAATGTAGCGGTCAGAGCCCGATATCCAGTGCCTAGATCAGGAGGAATGAGCGAGAGATAATTCGTGTTTATATTACAGTAATCCCCGTGATTCTCTTTTGATCTACATATGTATGTAAATATATCAGGCTTTCGCGCAGCCCAGCATAAGCTTGTGATCCATACGGAGAAATACATTATGGATGGAAGGGCTTTAATCCTCCAGTGTCTTTTTAATGTGTTAGCGTATGAACCATCAATCAATGACTTTTAGCGCTTTTTGAACACCCAAGGGTTTAGAAGCATCAGACTATTAAGGGATGTTTGCTTGTGTTCATCACATCTAAAATACCCAGCGGTTTGACATTTAAAAAAAATCACAAAACACTCCACAGAGGCAGATGTGCAATATACCCCCCTCATTCCATTACGCACCAAGACAATGACTCATTCATTCATTCATTACGGAATCGCGAGTATTCACAAAGACCTATATACCTATTGTTTCCTTAATTGTTTACGAAAATCCTTGCAAGTCTTTTTTTTTTTTTTACTATTAAAGTTCATTTTTTTGCGTCAGGCGAATTTGGATTAAACTCTATTTAATCACTGTTCTTATTAAAAAAAAAAAAATCTCATTATTCAAAAACAAATCAAAAACCGAGCCTTAGAATGAAATATTCAGAAACTGGAAACATTGTAATGATAATGAAATATATAGTGTGCAACCTGGTAAAAGAAAAAAAATGTACGCGCATTGTTTAAACACTGACACAGGAACATAGCTCGTATGGAGTATTCATCGTAACCCTTTCATAGCCAGAGAAGTAAGCGATACACTGCTTGGTATTTTTGTTCTCCTCTCTGGTATTCTAACAGATTGAAAGACAAAATCAGGCTGCCATCACGGTTATGTTTCCACAACCGTATAATTTCTTTACATGTTTTATAGATTATAGGCATAGAAACATATAATTTGACTTTAGATAAGACCCTGTCTAGTCTGCCTGCTTTTCCAGATGTAAAGACCTTAATCAGTCGTCGGTCTCGTCTTAGATTCAGGAGCCGTATGTCTATCCCATGCGTGTTTAAATTCCCTCACTGTATTACCATCTACCACTTCTGCTGGGAGGTTTTTCCTTTTATCTATCACCCTCTCAGTAAAGTAAACCTGCCTTACATTACATCGAAGCCTATGACCATATAGTTTTAGACTAGGACAGCCATTTAAGTCAAACAGAGTATTCAACACCAATGGCAGCAACAGAGCCCATTACAGCGGGAGATTTCTTCATAATCCATGTCTTATTTTCCCAAGCTCTGACAGCGATATAGCTGGACAAGATGGCGCTGACTTCCACCATGCCGTCTAGCTCATGAAAAAATAAAATGTATAAAGTAGAACCAAGCTGGATCAAACCGTTCTTCTCTTCAGGTTTTTGGTCATCGACAATTCAAGCCGAGCTCGGGATTTTAATTGGCTAAGAATCTACTCAGACCTCACAACCACTAAGGTTCCCCCACCTCTACACCCCAACGGTCTTCTCGATTTACATCTCATTTATTTTAATCTCCTTGTTCATCAGAAAGCTGAGGTGACTTTACTTCTTACTGGTCCACCATAGGGTATCACAGTCTTCTTTTGGCCATCTTCTCCGGCACGGAGACGATTTTTTGTGTTCACTTAAACAGTTAAAACAGTAGTCAATACATCGTAGAAGAATTCGTCTATGGTACCTGAGTGAATTCTCTATTCACCCAGCTGCTTAAAGCACTAACACGTTAACCCCGGTCAGATCCTTGTTGACTTTGACAGAGACTCGACTTTACAGCCGGGCTCAGGGGAAAATCACTTGAAATGAATTCGACAGCTTGTTCTTCCAAAATGCAGCTGTTTTTCGGCAGCTTTCCATGAGATTTCCAAGAAATCTTTTTAAATAAATAAATAACTGTTCTGGGGTAATAAACTAGCAATCATTATCTTTAGAGTGTGCCTCAGACAACAGGCAGATTAGATCCCGAAAACCAGAAAAATGTCATTCTTAATGGTATTTTGTATTAATTTTGGTGCCCCCCCCACACCATGTGTGGTGGTGTGGGGGGAATTTTAATATTAACCTGTTAAGGCATTAAGCTCACCTAGACCCTAAAGGGTTAAATATAATAAAATTAATCGGGGGTATGGAGCATGATACACAACACACACCCCATCCTGGGCCCGATGGGAGTGAATTCTGAAATAGATGCTGGTGTGCGGAAGTATGTTGATATACACCTGTGCACCAGTGCCCCACAGTGGATGGAGGATGTATTGCATCCTCTTTTGACTTTAAAGGAAGTAATAGACTTCCATTATAGTCAATAAAGTATGTAATGAATTACATTTGGGGGCAGGTAGATCACAGTGAGAAAGGGCAAAAAACAATGTTTTTTTTTAGAAAATAATAAAAATAATCACAATACTAAATTAAATAAATACCAAAAGGCCTCCTAGGATGTCATCATGGAATCATTAGGGGTTCCCTCAAGTTCCAACAGAGAACCTTGGAGTTTACAGAAACCCCAGGAACATCTGTCATCATGTTCTACGGCTCCCTGATACCAGTCCAATAGAAACAGTTCTAAAATCTCCCCAATTCCTATTATTCCAAAAGTATTTTAAAAAAAAAAGTTTAACGGCACATCGTGAACATTTCAAGATTTCTCTAGTGTAAAAAAGGATGTTATCGCCAAGAACCTCTCCTGAAATATATAGTGCCCCAGGAAGAAAGCCCCATTGTCGCCTTCCTCGCTCCATGTCAATTCTAGGCATACATCTCTTGGATGTGCCCACATTGCGGTGGCTTTCGTGGCACCCCTTTCGGGTCCCAGACCGACTTCTACACATTAGGGCATTTTCTGGGTTGACTTCCAGCACCACCTGGTCTTAGGGGTGACCCAGACAAAAAAAAATCCAACCTGACTCTTTTTTCCTACTTCTTCTCCATAACCAAAAGTAAGTTCTTAAAGAAAAACAGAAAAAGAAAGAAAAAGATTACATTCAAAAATATGTACTTCATGTATGTTAATACGGCTATGATAACAGTAATTTACAGACAGCGAGTGGAATACAATTGCGCAGAAAAAGACCATTGTCGTATCAGATAAAATCTAATGCAGTTGTGTAACGTAGGAGTTTTTCCCCCGGAAAATAGTATTATCTTAAGCCTAAACCAAAGTGCTTCAGAAGTAAAGAAAATAGCTGTGGGTGGAAGGCTAATGGAAAAATCTCGCAAAATTTTAATGTAAATGCAATCCGATTCACTTGGTCTATAGGACAACAATATTCCGTGGTTTATTGGATGGGATTTATATTACGAGTCTTGTGTTACCGTTATGATAATGTTCAGCTCCTTGTATAAAGTATTCAAATAACAGACAATGATCACTTCTGTGGTTGGAATTCGTGAAATCGGACGCTTCCGAACTCCATACCGATCAGACGTGGGGCAATGAATGCTGTTTTTTCGGGGTTTCAGAGATTTTCTCAGCTTACGGCCATCTTCGCTTTAATAAACCGCTAATAAAAATTCAGGCTGCGCGCATTGCCTACCATAATTTGTTCCATAAACACTCAGATTATTTTTTTTTCTTGCATTATTGGTTTTCTGAGCTCTGTTTGATAAAAAAAAACCACATAGAATAAAAACAAGGTTACGCAGTTACACGATCTGAATATATGGACATGAGAGGTTGTGAGCTTTGTGGTGAGGACCCTCTTCTCCTTTTGTCACGTTCGTTCATGTCCTTTTTCATTTTGTTTTCTACTCTCATTTGAGTCGCATGGCAAGAAACAATTCATTCAATTTAGGAGCAGGAATCTCGCACAATTTAGACTTAACTCAAACTGCCATATTTAGTACTGGCAAATCGCATTTACACTTGCACTAAATAACACTCATTTCACTTCAGCTTGACTTAACAGTTGAGTTGATGGCAGCCGGAAGAAACAGCAAGCAGTAGTGTTGCTTGCAAGTTGAGTTGGAACTCAGGTCTTCACCTCACCCCACACCATGCACCAGGGGCCTTGTTAACCCTTCATTTATTTGTCTTTCGTTTTTATTTTAACATATTTTTCATTTTAGTTTGGAAATTCGCCGAGTTGCAGTCGAGGACGTGCATGTTGTCATTCATCTCGAATGACCTCAACTGCAACTTGCAAAAATTTTAAGATGCATGTATGAAAAAAAGGAAGACTTGGCTCTTCTTGAAGGTCTTCATCTCTGAAGACCTTCTGGTATCCTCCAACTGGTATCTTCCTGAGCCAAATGGGGCATTCAAGGCAACTCCATCTAAAATGGTTTAAGAACACCTTGGCACCCAGACTGTATCAAATAGGTCAACACACACTGGCATTTGTCAATGGTTGTCTGTGGACAGGCACTGGAATTACATGCTTTGCCTCCCCTGCCCCTGGAGGGATCCCTTTTTCATTTTCTGATTATCTGGGAAGGGTTCAGTTATTCTAGGGTTGCGATGAGTAGAGGGCTTGTAGAATAAAAAAGTCAGTAGGATACACAGGAAAAACAATCAGGATCAGAGAAGTCTGGCAAGCCAAGGGTCAAAGATCAGCAAACATTAATCCAAACTTCAAACGTGAATAGCTGGACCACACTCATTGTTTCCCTGCCGGTGGGATCGTGCAGCCAGCCGCGTATGGGTGAATGCTCACAGGGAGCTTCGCGGTGGCTGGCAGCAATCTGCCTGCCGGGAGCAGACCCCGGCGACGGGACAGTCAGTAGTTATACTTCTATGTATGGCAATAGGAGAACCCATTTCGACTACTTATTTCAGGATTTCCATGCGTATTCCTCCCTTCTTTGCTGCCTCGGACCTACGTTGGAAGATACTAAGCTCTCAAAAGGGGGATCTCCAGAATGGTTCAGGACCATTAAATACCCCTCTCATTCCATTAAACACCACTCCGCGCGGAGTGTCACAGCCTATTCAGTTTGTGCCTTATCTTTTGAAACACCCCTAGGTGTAATTGTGTCTACAGCAGAATACAACAATAGATATTATTTGCCTTCAATCTGTGTGAATTCTGCAAACAATGGTTACAGTAGCAAAAAAATATGATTATTGTGGATTATTTTTTTCCCCATCGCTTATCTTTAAAACAAAATATTACCCTACCACCGCTTCCAGCGTAAATCATTGACCTTAGGTTATTTCACAATGGTCACAGTTTTATCAAATATTTATCCAAGCCTTCAAATATTAAATATTAATTCAAGAGGTCAGGTTTCTTCCTCGGGGCTGCTCCATATTCCTTCTGACAATGGTTAATATGCAGAGTCTCACACTGTCAGGAATAGGACAATTTTGCAAGCGGCCCACGATCTCTTCAGTTGTGGCGCTAATATGTACGGCAAAGGATTCCAGGTTACTGCATCAATGTTTTTTTATGTGCAGAGTGTAAATATAATTATCTGGATAACAGACATGGAGAATTGATAAGATTTAAATTGTTGGACATTTAACTACAGAAGAATCAAGGTTGAGGAGCATTGCCACGTCTTGGAACATCTCAAGAAGCTTCCCTGGAGGTCTCACCTCCTTCTGCTTTGTAAGGAAGCTAGAAGGAGGCAGGAGGAATATACCGTATTTGCTCGATTATAAGACGACCCTGATTATAAGACGACCCCCCAAAATCTGAATATTAACTTAGGAAAAAAAGAAAAAGCCTGAATATAAGACGACCCTAAAGGAAAAAAGTTTTACTAGTAAATGTTAATTCATGTAAACTATTTTTTTTAATAAAAGCTATGATTGAGAAAAATATTTTTTTTTTGTTTTTATTTCTTTTATATTTTCTATTGTATTTTCCAACCTGTCCCCCAGTTACGCACATCTGCCCCCAGGCTTGCCACACCAATATGG
Organism: Spea bombifrons; assembly: GCF_027358695.1. NCBI lineage: Eukaryota > Metazoa > Chordata > Amphibia > Anura > Pelobatidae > Spea > Spea bombifrons. The sequence continues at coordinate 104,743,932 of NC_071091.1, read as the reverse complement.
CACTGTGGCCCATGATATGCCTTTTAACCCTCTATATGCCACTGTGCCCCATGGTATGCCTTTTGACCCCCTATGTGCCACTCTGCCTCCAGAAATGCCTTATACCCCTATATCCCATTCTGGCATTTAGGGGGTTAAAATGTATATTATGGGGCAGAGTGGCATATAGGGAGGTATAAGGCATTCCAGGAGGCAGAGTGGCATTAAGGGAGTTAAAAGGCATTATATAGAGCACTCTGCCTCCAGAAATGCCTTATACCCCTATATGCCACTCTGGCATTTAGGGGGTTAAAAGGCATATTATGGGGCAGAGTGGCATATAGGGAGGTATAAGGCATTTCAGGAGGCAGAGTGCACTATTAAATGCCCCCTTAACGCCACTCTGCCTCCTGAAATGCCTTATACCTCCCTATATGCCACTCTGCCCCATAATATGCCTTTTAACCCCCTAAGTGCCAGAGTGGCATATAGGGGTGTAAGGCATTCCAGAAATCACACACACACACACACACACACACACACACACACTTACTTACCGGTGCTTCCAATTTCCTGCTGTATTGCCGGGGCAGCGGGTTGACGTCTCATTCCGCGGCAGCCGGAAGGAGGTGGAGTTGGCAGCGGGGGTTTGTATGCGTCCGTCGCAAATACCTTCCCCGGCTGTCAGAGATCAGGAACTCTGGAACTCTGATCTCTGACAGTCGGGGAAGGTATTTGCGACGGACGCATACAAACCCCCGCTGCCAACTTCACCTCCGGAAGCACCGGTAAGTGTGTGTGGGGGGGGGGCGACGACAGGAGGATCCAGGTCCCCTGCAGCGGTGCGGGGGATCTGGATCTTAGTCTCCTAATCAGGAGGTCTGATTTGAGGTCTGATTAGAAGACGACCCCGATTATAAGACGAGGGGTATTTTTCAGAGCATTTGCTCTGAAAAAAACCTCGTCTTATAATCGAGCAAATACGGTAATCTAGACCCGACGTTGGGGTGCGTTGGACTACTCAGGAGTGACTCTGTGATCTTTCCCACAGTAAAATTCCAAGAATAATCAATGTGTGTTTTCTCTGAAGACTCCAACACCACGTTCAGGTTATGTTGGACTTTCCAGACTCTCATCCCATCCACTACCTCAAAATAGTCACACTATTTCATTTAAAGGGGTATTACAGCCATCATGTGCATGTTATAGCTGGATGGTCCTTAAAAAAAGCTGCATCGTCTCTGATGCTAATGCAGGAGATGAGCTGACCACATCTCTGGCCCCATATATATTTGCCCCCCGGTCAACTCCAAGGATGGCGAGTGTCCCATGGACATCAGTGGTGCAAAATGTCAGTAGATGATGCCCTGTATCTTTAAAGAATGCATATAAAAATTTACTCACGAGTTCAACATGCATGGGATAGACGAGACCAACGACTGATTAAGGTTTGAGTCTTTACAGCAGGAAAAACGGGCCGTCTAGATGCCCCAAATGGGTCGGATTTGCCATTAAATTCTTTGCTTCTATGATTGACCGTGGGTAGAGACATGGCGTTGCTCTGTAACTTCCTTTCCTTCGCTTTTTTTCCTGTACGCTCTTTGTTTTATTCTTCTCTGTGTCCTCTATATTTATTAAGACAAAGCGTTCTCCTTCATTAATCTGTTCGTCCCACTCAGCGAACTCATGCCTTCTTGACCCTCTGCAATGCTACCTTTCCAAAGCTATATTTCAGCTCCCCTCCGGCAATCTCTTCTTTTTCCAGTTATATTGCATTGCGTATAAATTCTGATGTTTTTCCCCCTCAATATATATATATATAGTATTATTTTTAAATTCCAGATACATTGCAATGTTTCAGTTCTAAATTGTATTCTGCTCCGTGTGGCTTCCATAACAACAATGAAATTCCACAAAAAAAAAAAAGCTAAGCGGAAACAGATCCGGTTCTACGAATCCTTCTTCGAATTGTGAATCTGCAGCCAAATCATTAACCAAAATTAAACTGTCAATAGACCTACTGAATAACTTCAAACTGTCCTTGTTCGGGAGGGCCAGTCCCTCCTTAGGACAAACTCCCTGTGTCCCTCTTTCCTCCCAAGATGTCCCTCTTTTCTTGGAGTTCGGAACGTTTGCTGGGTTCAGAGGTTCTACAGCCCTAAATGTCACAATAATGTGTATAGGAACAGCAGGAAATTGCTTTATAATTTCAATGCATGAATAAAATCCATGAATCCTAAACATAGTTTCATAAATACCTCCTAACGCTCCCATTTTCTATAGGATAGTCCTGAATTCCAGACTGGCCCAGGTAGCCGCTTCAATGTCCTGCTTTTGTGGGCAGTGGGGATGTTTGGCCAGTAAAAGACACTGTATGGTTTGGAAACCATAGTCTTGGTAAACCCCACTAACCCTCCCACCCCAAAAAAATGGTGTCCCACTTTAGCCATGTTGGGAGTTACTTCAGTATAGGGAAGCGGAATAAAATAATTTAACCGCCATTGAAAGATTTCATGGTGTAACAACAATTATATGAGATGTCTGTGTAGCTTGTCATTTCATCGCATGGATAAAGGGCTCGGGTGTAACATTCCCATTTAAAAAAAAAGGAAGGTACTGTGTGCGGCGTCATTGTCCTTGCGACAAGAAAAGTTTCCGTTTATATTTACGGAGTGCTGCTGTTGTAAACCTCTCCTCTCTGGCCCTTTACACTTTATCGTTGGTAGACGAGCTATGTAGGGCTTCTTTTTTTTATCTTGTTATTTGCAATAGAAAGGGTGTGCTTCTTCTATTAATGTCTCGTATAGAAGTCATTTCATTGTTTGTTGCCATGACATTAGCTGATTAGCACTCAAAGACAATATATGTATATAGTGGCGCTATTTAACCCGATTTCACAATCTTATTTGGCATTTTAATAACATATTTTTGAAGGTGCGGCCAAGACATAGGGCAACAGTGCAACCTAGTGGTAGAAAGGGAAATGGCAATTAAAAAAATTCTCGGGTTTATTATAATTTATTATTCTTGTATTTATTTAGCGCCAACAATTCCTGCAGCGCTTCCTGCAGTCCCTACATTCAAAAGCGCTGACAAAACTAGGACTGACAGACTAAGATGAACCGATGCATTAGGTGAAGAGCGCCCTGTAGAGGAATAATGTTTAAAGCAATTCAATTATGTATTAAATATCTATAAATATATATTAAATATAAAGTGGCGTGCTTGTTAACCATTGTATTCACTGCTATTACTTTACTAATATTTTTAGTATCGCAATCTATACAGTATTTATCTTTAGTTAATATATTTTCCCTTTTCTTATAAGATCTCTATAATATTTTGAATTTACCAGGGTACTTAATCAGTTATAGAGTGGTATCTGCAAATTACCAGTAATGGAACCTTGAAATTAAAACCAAAAAAGTTTGGTTTACGGTTAACCGACATGGGTTAAAGTGATTTTATTAGCTGCTTGAATAATGTCTACCTGTAATAACTGTTTCAATTATGGTATTATTTCAATAATTACTAATTATATGCTTTATCACATCTGAGCCTGGTATATTTTATGTAAAATTGGGGAGCTCAATTCCCAGAAAGGTCTGGTCTTTTTGAAAAGGGTCTGCTTGGCACAGGACTTGAACCCGAGACATCACATCTGCAAACAGTTTCCCAGTTCTATCTGAAGCTGCTGATCCATTTTACTGCAGTTACCTGCCAGCTCTGCTGTATCTCTGACCACTTTAGGAGTATTTTCACCTGCAGCTACTGAGTACTGATCACCATACCTGGGAACTCTCCGGGTTTGACCTGGAGATTGCCTGGCGACATCAGGGGGAACTCCCACCGACTTCACGGGACGGCCTGCTGACGTCAATGGGCAGTCCTGGCCGCGTCCCGCAAGGGAAGGCTCCGGGTAGCCGGAGCCCATAAGTTCCCAGGTATGCTGATCACCGGCACCTGTTGCCTGTTTAGTAGACTATTTAAACCTGCCTCTATCCTGAATTCCTTGCCCAGCGATACTTTGCCTGTTGAGCTTGTGCCGTGGCTTGTTATTTTAGATCTGATTTCTAGACTGGTTTCTTGGGTATGAATCTGTGCTGCCTGCTCATGAATCTGGACCATCTGACTACACGTCTGGTTTATCCTTCAGTACCGTGCCTCCGGATCTGGCTCTTTGCCTACTCACATTGATTGTGTGATTTGTGGCCTGCGAGATTGTGTTTTCCAGGAGCAACTGGACTCCACTATGTGTGGGAGCGGGACCATATGTGTGTCTGCGTTGGTTCATGAGTGTCTTACTCCTCTCTCCTCACCTATCAGTTTTTTTCTATTCTGTTTTTTCCCGCCTCCTCTCTTCTCTCCTTTCATCTTCCTCTTTTCTTTCTTGCCTCTGTTTAACCTCCTCTCAGTCCTCCTTTCTCTTGTCTCTCTCCTTTCTACTCCCCTTCATTCTCCTTTCTCTTTCTTTTCCTTTTCTATATTTTCACCTCTTCTTTTGTCCATATCCTCTCACTTTTATTTTATTTCTTTTTGTCTCTCTAATGAACAAAATGCATTTCTTCCCTGTCTGTTATAAAACTACACCTCGGGAGCAACTCTTCAACTGTTTCCAGCAAAAAATGGCAGCCCTACAAACAGGTGATGCTCTTAGGGCATGGGTAAAATCTCTGATATACACATTACTGATCACTGTGACAGGTTCCAAACCTCATAGGGAATAAATACTTCATTCACCCCTCTTCCCTACCACAAAGTACAGGAGGGAAGTTTATTTCAGGAGAAATGTTAGAACAAGAGGTCTAATCTACAAATAGGGGGTCAGAGTCTTAGATGGAATATAAGGAAGTTTACGTTTATCGAGAGGTGGTGGATGAATGGAACAGCTTCCCTGCAGAAGTGGTAAAGGCTAATACAGTGAGGTAATTTAAATACACATGATGTCACATTGCAAGGACCCACCGCCAGCAGACAGGCGTATGGCAGCTGGCGTTGAGGTCCCGAGCAGCATGTTGGCTTGCCTGACTACTAGTGATTCTGATCCTGTATTGTTCTAGCTGTCTAACGTACCTGGCTTGTATGACTACCTGCTTTGCGAACAGCCCTCTGGCTTGTATGACTACCCTTTTAGTGTAATGAACCCAGCTGTGTCTGACCAGCCATTCTGCATTAACCCTTGGCATCCTGTGTCACCCATCTGTGGATCCAGCCTGCACTTTACTTATACAGGTATCTGGATCTGTCCGGGCTTTGCCTACAACACTCGCTACCGAACTTCACCCCAATGCATATAGGGTGGGAAAATTAAATAGTGCCCCCCCCTCTTGATTAGTTGGTGGTCTTGAAGACTTAAAACTCCAGGCACTCGCATGCCCTCGCAAACAACTCACAGATTTGTGAACCTGCAAGTTTTAAAATGACTGGCAACTTAATGTCTTAGTGAATAGACTCGAGAGACAGACATACAAATGGCTGCCCCCGGTGCAGTAAATTAATTAGTGCCGACTTAGCGCTATAATTTTAAACCTGTAAGCATATTTTATTTCAAACACAGAATACCATTTGTTTCTTCTGTGGTTCACCTTTGTAGTCTGTTGGAAGCGCTAATGTGCAGCCTTCTAATTACCGGTATACCTTATTATTTAATTTTTATTTTATCTTATTCTTAGGGGAAAGTTCAATACACTGTTAAACAGAAAATTAGATAATAATCAGAGGAAATTTTCACTCGTATCCACAAGATGTTGCGGACCTGAGAACTCCAGCCTCCCAACTGAGCTATAAAGCAGATAATTACTCGAAGAGCATAGGGGACGGTTATCAAAACTTTGCTTACAGTTCTGTTTGTTCGTTTGTAGTGCGGTGCTTTTAACTAAACACAACATCATTGACATCAGGGTGTCCATAAACTGAGAAGGTGCCCGAACCAGTTTCCTCTCTGTCCCCCAGATGGGCCGAATGAGACCTCACCCCAAAAGAATGTACATCAAAGTACTTTATGGGTACTTTAATATGCATGTCACTGAAGCCTCCTTTCCATGGGCTCCTGGAGGGGCCTGAGGGCCAGCCTCCTTCCTACAGACTATGGGCCCTTGCCTTGGAAGGGGTTCTGTTTTTGGGGAGGTGGGTACGGGGAGTCTATTGGGACTATTTCTAACCCCTGGTACGGAGCGCCACGTTTTCCCCAAGTACCAGAGACTCTAAAGACTGTGGAGCTCGGACACAGATTTGTGGTCACTGCATTTTGGGAGGGGGGTTATGTGCGGTTTTACTCTCCACCGGGTCAGGACTTACAGGATAGCGAGCTCCATGGCTCTGATATCCAGCAGGTTGCGGCCAGAAGACAGGGAGCCGCCCGTGTTTACCATCCTCCTCGCAGACTACAATAGCGACCCCCTACTGGGCTGAGGTGGGCCGAGTGCAAATACTGAGCCGTGTGTAAAGGAGGACCTGACGAAGAACTTTGTGGCTTGCTGTGTCTATTGTATGTAAATTTATTTGGAAACCCTGTGTTTCCAAATAAACTGAGTCCTGTTTTAATCTCAACATGAGTGTTGCCTGATGCTTGGGGTGGGCCGCCTGATGCTTGGGGTGGGCTGCTATGATACTTTATTGTCCTTTTTAGCCACACTGTGTAGCTAAGCTTCAGCTTGCCACAGTGCCAACGCAGCTCCGGTGCAGCGGCATCCCCCCTTCGCTGGCACTGAAGGGGTTAATTGCTGGTATCCCGGCAGGAGGGAGCAACATTTGGCGGGAGTACCCAGTCGGGGTACAGGGCCTTCCGTCACAAAGCATTCTTCAAGCTGGTCATAAAAATAATAAACTATTTCCCTGAGGGAGAGACTGCAGCTTCATAGCCCTCCATAGTCCTATATTCATGTTGAAACCAATGGGAGCACATTCTGTGCATGCACACAGGTGTAGTCTCATTAGTGCTCCCAAAATTCAAGCCAAGCTAAGGATTTTGGGGACGAAGAAGGTGGCAAGTGCATAGAGGCGCATTCTCCAGAAACCCCCCATACATTTGGAAGGAGGAAAACAATGATTATTTAAAGGCACTGCTCGGCTACATGCACTAAGAGCATTTGATGGATGGAATGTCCCTTTAAGAGGCAAAAATTACATTTCTTATACCCAAATGCCATAAATCACATCTGGCTAATCATACGCTTCACTTCTGATGCTTATTATGGTAAAACAAGTAAGTGCACAGCTTTTAAGGGGATAACCCCCAATAGATAGACATACCTGAGACCTCTCTGGGTTTGACCTGAAGAACTCCGGGAGAAGAGGCCCTTCTCCAGGTCAACACCTGAATCCTCCGGGTCGTGGGGTCTTGACACGCTCAACTTCTCGCCCATTTCCCCTTTAAATAAGGGTGTTTCCCACAATGTTAGCGGGAACGCCTACCAACGTCAGAGGGAGCACCTACCAACATCAGCGGGACGTTCCCGGCAGTCCTGGCCGCGTCCCGCAAGTGTAGGCTCTGGGTAGCCGGAGCCCAGAGCTTCCCAGGTAGATAGATTGATAGTGAGATTTACATTTTTGGTCCAAAAACAGCAGAAAATGAATATAAATATGTAAAAGGGACAGTTACTGTGAACAGATGACATGTGGCCCCTTTCAATATACTTGTTAGTTTAATAAAATCTTCTAGTGCTGATCATTGATATCAAATTAAAATAGGATTAACACTGGTAATTAATCAGGAACACGAAAGTACTAATTAGAGGCCATAGATCATTGCCAAGACCTCATTACTCTAACCTTTATTGCAACCAGGTCAAGTACTTTATCTAATTCTAATCTTCTAATTATTGCATTCTATTATTATTAACCACACTAATAATGCACCATGAAGGCTAAACGAAGAGATATTTCCCGGGGTGTTTTCAAGAAACATGGGGAAAGTTACAGAGCTCATTAGATGACAAAAGCAAAGCTAATTATGGATAAGAAAGGGGAGAAGAAGCAGAATCAAACTGTCTACAGACCTCGAGGGTCTTCTCTAGTGGCCTGGAAGTATGAGAGGGATCTGCGTTCCCCATTGAAGAGATTTCTGAAGCTATTAATGTCCGTTTGGGGACATCACCCCAGGCAGTGATGCTGCTTCTCTGGTTATTATTTATTGTTTTATATAGCGCCATCATACTCCGTAGCGCTGTACAATGGGTAGGCAGGACATAACAAGTAGTATGTAACATAACAACTTACAATCCAGTGGAAATCTCTGGGGGGTCTGTTCTGTAGCCATTATTATATTTGGTACCCATAGTAGGGCTGAACAAGGTTTTATGGGAGATGGAAATGAGTACTTGGTGAGACCAAGTGATTTCAACTGGTCTCTAATAGTTTTTGAAAGGGAGACTTTGTTGCCAACATAATCCTTTTGAAGGTTCCATGTATTTAAGCAATCCAGGCTTCTGCAAGTCAAAAGACAAGGTTGTCACCATACCAGGCCTATTGCACTCATAACAGACCTATTCTACCATAACAGACCTATTCCATCATAAAAGACCTATTCCACCTCCACCATTCCACCATAACAGACCTATTCCACCATAACAGACCTATTCCATCATAAAAGACCTATTCCACCTCCACCATTCCACCATAAAAGACCTATTCCACCTCCACCATCCCACCATAACAGGCTTATTTCACGATAACCGATCTATTCCACCTCCACCATTCCACCATAAAATACCTATTCCACCTCCACCATACCACCATTCCACCATAACAGACCTATTCCACCATAACAGACTTATTTCATGATAACGACCTATTCCACCATTCCACCATAGCACCATTCCACCATTACAGACCTATTCCACCATATCACCATAACAGACCTATTCCACCAACGATTTAACTCAACTATACTTCAAGTCGTGGCAAAGCTCTGGCTGAATGTTGGGAGACAGCGTCCTAAAATAACCAAAGCGCTAAGGGACTCCAACCTAGCTTGGCAGTTTACCCCCCCCCCCTTGTAGCTGATATCAGTGGCAGCATATGGCAGAACTAGCAATATCTGATCAATTTTGAAGTCCTCTCCTTTCTCCCCAACCTACTCTTAGAAAGGCTGCCTGAACCAATCAACGGAAACTTAGCAATTGGTGAAAGACCAAATAACAGAGAGAAATAATCATGATGATCCTAAAACAGAAAATTAAGATGGGTGTTATACATAATGTGTATTTCCAATATGAATATATTTCTTTAATAAATCTGCAAACATCGTAATACACGTTAAGAGGCTTTGGGAAACATGATAACTTCGTTACATTATACACTTTAACCGTTCCCTGCGGCATTTATGGAGAAATTATTCCACTCCAGAGCTAGAAGCGATGAATTTCCAGCTCCATCATATTCCGCAGCGCTGTACAATGGGATGTTTTGCGGGTTTTACACCAAATAAGAAAAATGTATGAATCAAACCGAGGAAAGTAATCACTTTTGTCCTAAACTAGGAAACTTCCAATCAATAGTAGCAGGAACTCACGCGGTAAAGAAGATGATTGGTAGGCTTGCCTGGTAGGTTTAGATATAAATTTTGTTTCTGTTTTTTTCACCCATCTCTAAAAAACATACATAAACCAAAAAAAAAGCAATATGAATTGTACAACATATCAAAGAGAATACACATTACATGTTTACGTCCAATTTCTCAATGGAGCAGAGCTACGTCTGGGTGACACATGAGTCATACTGGCCCCCCATTCACTTGAACGAAGGTGGGCAGTGGGTAGGAAGCCTACATAGAAACACTGATGTTCAATTGGAAAGGAACAAAGTTCTAATTGATGTCAATGGGAATGCTACAGATCATTAACAGGAAGTGAGCACGAGTATGCTTCCTGCTTGCACTTCCTGGTTTCAGCAGAGGTAGCCAGGGGAGGAGTTAAATAAAGTTTTGTATTGTAACTCCAACAACCAAAGAATTCCTGCACTAATGGACTAACATGTAATTAAAAAATGAATACATACCGAAATATTTCGGGACTATGTTGTTATCAGGTTCCTGTTCCGATTAAGCAAAAGCACCCCGTGTGATGTCCATACCTGGGAACACTCCTGGTTTGACCCGGAGATTGCCGAGTGAGCACTGCTTCTCCGGTTCTCCGGGTCAAGACCCGAATCCTCCGGGTCGCAAGAGCGGGGTCTTGACACGCCCCTCTCATTTTCCCTTTAAATGGGGGTGTTTCCCTCTGCCGTTAAAAGGAACTCCCCCGACGTCAGCAGGACCGCCCACCGGTGTCGCGGGACTGCCTCCCCACCTCGAGGGACCGCCCGATGATGTCAGTGGGCCATCCTGGCCGCGTCCCGCAAGGGAAGGCTCCGGGTAGCCGGAGCCCAGAAGTTCCCAGGTAGGTGGAACCTCTGCAGGTGGGACTATCTGTGGGACACTGGGGTGGGCGAAAGAGGTTTCTGCATACATAAATGCCAGCTCGGCTGTAAATGTTTCCCTCGGCTGTAAAATATTCATGAAAATTGGCTACAAAAATATTAGAGGGAAGCTTCAAAGCCCTTTTCCGCTGTCATACTACAAAAGAGAAAGGCTGTACACGTTTCAACATGGATAAAATCCAATTATGACTTTAAAGGACAGAATTTAAAGTGCTTTGCTCTTAGCGGGGGTTATGTAAAGATTACATCAGTAAGCTGCTTAGCGCTACGTTTCAGTCTAGATCTGCCACCGAGCCGACCCCCTTTTGTCTTTAAAAATTGAGCTGAATAATAAAAAACATAACTACATTTGCAAGGTTTTAAAAGGGTATCTGATATGTGATTCCCTTACTTACCACTGCTGGAGTGGCCCTCGTTCTCTGTGGGCACCCAAGGGTTAACAGGAGAACAAGAAAATATGATGTATAATAAGCTCAACTGTTCCGTTAATTCAATTGATCTTTGGGGCACTAAAAAGGCAAGTGTTTTAACCTGTTTCGGCAGTAAATTCACCAAGAAGTATATCCGTCAAACTGCGGTTCGGATGATGTAATATCACACGTTATGATTGATGTCGTATTCTTGCAGAGCTGGATCGTCGGAGCTCAAAATTACTCGCTAATGAATCACACTTACAAAGCGGCGGCGCAGACGCTCCTGAAATAACATATGATAATCCAGAAACACAGGACAGAAATGTCTACATGACACGGCTCATCAATAATGGACAACGGTGCGAAAGAGAAAACCTCTAAATATTATCACTGGGAACAGTATATAGACAGGGAACCGCTCTGAACAATGGGGGTATAGGCAGGGGTAGACTGGCCTAGCGGGAAATTGCCACAGGTTTACGCGAGGGGCAGGAACGCAGTAGGGTCACGTGACCAGGGATATATTTACCTTTGTGGCCGACTTAGGGCAGTGTCACCTCACCATCTGAGGTCGGCGTCCCAGACACAATAAAAGTTGCTCCGGGATATGACGCCATATTAATGAGGTCTGTGGACCTTTAATGAAGTCTATGGAGGCTGTGCTGAGCCGGAACAAGGGGTTGATGGGGCCACTTGGCCTTACCTGTCCCCCCCCCCCACTGGCAAGAAGGTGCCAACTCTCCCCTGGTTATAGAGCAGAACAAAATGTATCAGTGATACATTTTACATTTGGAAAATCATTTAGAAAATAGATTTTCTCAGAAAGCCTCAGGGCCCCAGTGCGAGAATCTGTTAAGGGCCCCCCAACCCCCAACCCAATCTACCCTCTCCCTACCCCCCCATTCTCACTATCTACCCTCTCCCTACCCCCTTCTCACTATCTACCCTCTCTCTACCCCCCTTCTCACTATCTACTCTCTCCCTATCCCCTTCTCACTATCTACCCTCTCCCTACCCCCCTTCTCACTATCTAACCTCTCCCTCTCTCACTTACCGTGCAGTCCTGTGGTGGGGCGTGAGGCCTCTGCCTCGCTGCACTGCCGCGGTGCGCACGGCTTCCCTGCTGAGCGCCGGCATATGACGTCATATGTCGACACTCAGCGTGAAGCGCCGGCACCCGAGACAGACGCCTCACGCTCCCACCACTGCAGTCAGGGCAGCGCTGAGGCAGGCGGCAGGGAGAAGAGGAGACAGAAGGGCGCCGAGCGGTTGTTGAAAACGACCTCTTGGCACCCCTTGGGCCCCCCTGACTGGCAGAACTCCAGGGCCCCGGTCGCAGTCGTGACCCCTGCGACCCCGGTAGTTCCGCCACTGCGTGTGGGTGACTTAAAGCCAGTCAGTGAATGGAAGCAGGGCCGGAATGGCCTACAGGGATACCGGAAAATTTTCCGCTAGGCCGCCTCCTTTGAGGCCAATAAACCTTATAATGCGTGTGACAGTGGCCACCAATGAGAGACCAAAAATGTTGGAAAAGCAGAACATACATGGCTATAAATGACAGAATATTCTTGATCCAAGCAGAACTCTCATCGCCTTTTGGAGTCAAGAAGGATTTCTCCCCCCTAAGTGGCAAAAACTGAAAAATAGCTTAATTGGATTTTTGCCTTCTTTTGGATCAAAAGCAGGAAGGGTAGGTAGAAAGGTTGAACTACGTTACTATGGATGGTTTGGCAAAGCCATCTGAAAACAGTTGGTGTGATCCTAAATATAGTGCGAGAGTACAGAAAATTGCCCAAAACCTCAAGGAACAGATGATGGCTTTATTAAGGAATTGATAAACGAGATAGGGAGCCTTTGCAATCTAAGCAATTCTTCGCTCTTCATACGTTTATATGGAGTCCACCTCTCCTCCATCATCCCAAATTGCGCTTTCATTTTGATATATTTTATTACAGAGCGAGAATGCCGCGGGGCGCGATCAGGAAACACGAGAGATTTTAGCAGAGCTCTTGTTACGGACTAACGAGAGGGAGATCACAAAAAAGGTAAAGTGTTGTTCCGAAGAATATGACATTTCAGGGGATTCTGCAGAGGAGATGTCACTCGTTAGGTACCAGATTTGTAGCCGGGAACGTAGACTCATTAGAGCAGACACATGATGGGAAAAGTTTAAGAGCAATCCATCTCTGTCAGAAATAGAACACTTTTATGGGAAGGACAGTAATAACCTTTCTCAGCGCTAAACGCTGACTATCCATTTAAGGGACATTTCCAAAAAGGACCGGCACGGCTTGGAAAATCGAAGAACTTTTTTTGAAGACGATTTTTTTTTTTTTTTTTGTATTTAGAAATCAAGCAAATTCGTGCTATGAACTTGTTCATGATAAAAAAAAAATTAAATAAAATAAAAAAATAAAATAAAAAAGTAAAATAAATAGAATTACATAAAAATTGACAGCTGATAAGACCCATTCTGTTTTTCCTGATGTAGAGACTCACCTTAATCAGTTGTTGGTCTCGTCTTAGATTCAGGAGCCGTATGCCTATCCCATGTATGTTTAAATCCCCTCACTGTATTAACCTCTACCACATCTGCTGGGGGGCTATTCCATTTATCTACCACCCTCTCAGTATAATAAACTAGACAGAGATATATAGACAGATAGAAGGATTAATAGACCTTTCTTTTAAAGCCTTTATAGCAACCCTGCCAGATCGTATCATTCCATTTAGAGTATGATAATTTATGCTTTGGACCTTTTTTTCTAAGATTTTTTCAACTTCGTTGCAATTAGTTTGTTGTTACGTTAAAAAAAACACTTTGGGCTATTGTGAAATCTACACCAAAAGCTCTAGTTATCACTGCTGATTGCTGGGGCTATGAGCATACCTGGGACCTTCTGGGCTCCGGCTACCTGAAGCCTAACCTTGCGGGACGCGGCCAGTGGGCAGTCCCACTGACGTTGGGGGCATTCCCACTGACATTGCAGGAAACACCCCCATTTAAAGGGGAATTAAGAGTGGGGCGTGTCAAGACCCCTCTCCCGTGACTTGGAGGATTCAGGTGTTGACCCGGGAGAAGCAGTGCTTCTCGTGGAGTTCTCTGGGTCAAACCCGGAGAGTTTCCAGGTATGGCTGTGAGCAGTGGCGGATTATCCGTTGGGGGACACTAGTCAAGAACCTATTATCTCCCGCTTTTCTCCTTTTTTTCTCCCATCTCTCTTCTTTCTCGTTATCTCTTCCCTTTCTCACTGTCTCTCTCTGACAACAGCACCTAGAACCAGCTCAGCCCCATAGGCAACTGCCTAGTTCACCAGTAAGGCAGTGTGTGACCGAGCATAGCTGGGAAGTTCCCTGGTATGTCTACGCTACAGATACCCAGGGCCACCTCAAGTTATAAGAGCCCCAGCGGTGTAGAACATTTTCTCCCAGTGGGTAGTCATTTAAAGAGACAGTGACAAATATACTGATTAGTAAATATGGTGTTAGGTGTTGTATATTGATAGTTATAGTATAGTTATAATAAAAACCCTTATACATAGTAGGTCCCGGGGCCGATGACGGGGCGACCCTGGCACTTTAAGGCCGGCAGCTCCCTGATGACATGCGGTTGACGGCCACAGGCTGCGGCACACGATCTGACTCTGAAGAGGGTGAGCATGTGGCTCTGTTGGCCAGGTGCCCTCCATGGACTTGCCCGGTGTGCCAGATGCCCTGTCCAGGCCTAGTAGTAGGTCTTGAAAATAAGACCACTTAATTCTACCCCTTTAATTAATTCACAGGAAGGAATTACACCTGTTTCCGAAAGCAGGCAGAATAAGCAAGTTCTAAAACCTTAAAGAATACAAAGAATACACCCGCGATTTCAATGTACCCATCAGATCACCTTCCTTCCACCTTCTCACGACAAGGGAATGATATGGAAATGAGTTTCGCTTCGGCGAGAGAGAGGTGTGAATATGGTATATCATACACGCGATGTGATACGAGACATCATTTCCATTTCTCTCAAGGTTCTTCTTCTCCTTTTCCCCAAACTCAGCGTGTGCTGAAGGACATCAATTTCTTGACACCGAAAGGATGAGAATTAAAACCCAGGGATATTTTCTTTTCACAAATCCTGGCAAGAAATCGGAAGAGAGGCCTCGCTAAACCCCTTCCTACCCGGAACACATTCATCATCAAATAGTTTTGCACAGAAGGGGATAATCTGAGATACTATAACCTTAAGATCGATTATAGACTCGGGTGGTAGATTCGACTTCTCCAAAGGGTTTTCATCCAATTTCCGGTCATGCTGAGTTCTATCCGAGTCTGTAACATTCAAAAATTGATTCTCTATAAAAGCAATAACGGAAATTGCCGAGGACTTGGGGGGGGGGCTTCATTTTGGGTGACTTTATAATCTCAGCTTCAAAAATCTCATAAATGCTGCTCCTAAAAAAAAAAATACCGGCTTGAGGGATTTAAAAAACGCAGTCATTTTACTTTGTTTGAGTCTCGCTGGGTTCGGTATCCTAAGATGACATGTTCCCTCCTGATTTTACTCCTTCGTATCAGCTGTCTGATCCCGGTGTGGATATAATAGCGGGATGATTCTACCCAATGAAAATCTTACAATGCGGAAACATTCCATAGTACAGCGTTACGGACAGGGGCGTAACTAGAAACCAGCGGGCCCTGCTGCAAAAATTGCCCCGGCCGCCCCCAACAGCTGGTCTGTGCCATCATTGCCCCCTTCCAACTTGTCTGTGCTTTCTTTGGCCCTTCCAACTTACACTCTGGCACATATATGCAGACACGCTTACATAAATTACACACACTTATACTCACTAACACATACATTCACACAATTACACATGGATCATCACATACACAAACATCCATCCTCACACACACAATTAGACATCCATGCTCACACACACACAATTAGACATCCATGCTCACACACACAATTAGACATCCATGCTCACACACACACAATTAGACATGCAGGATCACACCCACAAACATCCATGCTCACATACACACACGATTAGACATCCATGCTAACATACATACATACGTACATACAAACATACAAACAAACATCCCTGCCCCCCGCTTGCCTCTCACCGCTCCTGCAGCTTTCTCTTTGGCGTACGTAATTTGCCGGCTGCTGGCCTTAAAGTGCCAGGGCCGCTAAGTCGTCCCCAGTCCTGGGTAGCGGTAACCTTTATCGCAGTGACACAGATGGCCACATTTTATGTTTTATGTTCTCTAGTAGGAAGCAAATTACAGAACTTTCTATAGTTTGGACGATAAAAGAGAAAAGGGGGATCGTTATAAATAAAAGATAATTATTATTTATTAATACAGCACCGTGATCCGGACATAACAATCTGGATTCACAGAAACAAACAAGTTCACAATCTAGAAGGACTAATAAAAATACTTAAACATATTAAAGGGGGACAATAAGTATAAGTGGGGGGCATACCTGGGGGGCATACCACCAGGTCACTAAGGGGAAACTTTGGGTCTCTGGTATAGCCCACCAAAGACAGCCAGTCCGCCCATTGACATCAGCCGGACCACAAGGGGAGGCTCTGCGTAGCCCGAGCCAGAAAGTTCCCAGGTATGGAACCAGAGGATTATATAAAATGTAAGAAAGTGGAAGAGCCTCCCAGCAGAAGTGGTAGATGTTAATAGAGTGAGGGAATTTAAACATGCATAGGATAGGCGAGACCGGGGAAAAATGGGCATAATTTTTTTCAAGGAGTGTATATTTTTAAAACTTTTTTTTTTATTATAATTGCCAAATAACGCACAATATAACAAGAACCGACCCAACTTACGGGTCAGAATCTTTCATTCTTATTTTAATGCATTTCATTGAAATTAGATATTTCCTGTTCTTAAATAATAAAGCTAAATTTCAAACAACCAAATTTGTAAAAAAAATTTCGGCATTCATGTCTCCGTCGCCCATCTGCGGCTGGAAGATTCCTCCGTCGGAAAATTTCCTTCCTGTCTCTCGCTCGATTTGGCAGATTAGTTAGTGCTAAATAAATGCCGCTGGTTCGTTTCCTTCTCCCACGAAAAAAAGTTATTTTTAAAGGTCACAAAAAGTCTCTTTGTGGTCTCTGTAGAACTTATCGTGTCCAAAAGTCCAAATCGTTGCCAGAATTTATTTGTTTATTTTAGGAACGTTAAATAATAATAATTTTAGAAAAAAAAACAGACAGGAGGAATAGCTAATCTTTTAATCCAAGGTTCATTTTTATCTTCACATAATGTCGATATGTTGTAAATAATGTTTGTGTTGTAAATAAATGTGAAGATAATTGCTAATGGTATATAAAGAGTTAAACACTTGCAAGGACATGCAAGTTCAATGAGAATTTGCATGCCCCCACCTGAAACTTGCAAAATTGTTCGCCCCTCCAACCATAATAAAAAAATTCTAATAAATAAGATGAAAAGGAGATTAAAATAAAGATTGCACTTTGAGGGACATTCCCCCGCATTGCCCACTGAGGTGAGAGGGTTAAAATATCCAAATGGGTCAGAAATAACTTCTTCATTTCAGTGTTTGGCAATTCTGTACAGAAAGGGTTAAATCTTCAGCTGAAGTTATAAGGAAGTTGACCCCCCCCCCCCGCAGCGCTGTGGGCGGGGTTAGGAGCAGAAAGGAAGTCACGTGTGAGAACTCGCTTCACCTTGGAGACGGCGGTGTCTGCGTCCCCGTGTGACGGCCTTTAGAGTAGAAAACACGCGATCAGCAACAAACGGTGACCTTTAGATTTCTCTTACTCGGATTGCTGTCGTTGCGCTCTGTGGGTACATGTTTTATGGATGTGAATATGACTGTATTTACTGACCGACAGAAAATGCCTTATGGTGCGTCAGAGCCACGTTTTCAAGCAAGTGTCAATGAAGAATCTTGTCTCTAGTGCGTAGGGCTCTTTGGATGGAGGGGACTTAAGTGTCACATGTTCCCGCGCATTGACGATCCGGCGTGTGATTGGCTGGCGGGCGGTCAGAGGGCTTTCGGAGCTGCGGGAGGGAGTTCGGCCGAAGCGACCCTGAAAGGATGAAGCTCCCTGGAGATTAACCCCCCGAACCGATTCTGTGGTTCGCTAGCACCCTGCCGAGAGCCCGCAGCCCCGGGGGAGGGCAGGACCGTGCAGAGGGAGAGAGGTAAATGGGAAAGGGGACGATAGAGATTGATGGGTGCGTGTACTGGGAAGGAGAAAGTTAGGGCACGGGGGAGACGGTCACACGGGGAGGAGAACTGGGGTGCAAAGCGACCCCACAGCGGAGACTGGGCGGGATAGGGTAAGTAGAGCTCATTGGGGGGGGTCTGGGAGATGTGGGGAGTAGGACGGGGTGCAGGTACATTCCAGCTGTGGAGGAGGGGGAGATCCCTGCTGCAGATCTGAGATTTTGGGGGGCAAGGGGTACAGGGGCATTCTAGTTGGGGAAGGTGGGGCAAGGGGAGCCCTGTTGTATGTCTGAGAGATTGGAGAGGAGGGCAGGCATTTCGGAGCAATCTGGGGCGAAGGGCAGGAGTGCGAGGGGATCCCAGATGTGGGAGATCTGGAGAGGAGGGGGTGAAGGGGCATCCCAAAGGGAGATCTGAGGGATGTGGGAGTGGGCAGGGGGTCAGACACTGAGCAAGTGGGAGAGTTTGGGTGCAGGGGGGTGCTGGCACGTGTGGTAGGATGTAGGGGGTCTTGGGGGCTACAGACATTAGTTAGGCCGGTCCGTATATCTCACAGCAGAACTAAATCTGAAGTGATTAGCATGAACCGGACGCCTCTGTTTACTTCTATAAAGTTCCCTCTGGCCGAAGGTCACTCGGCGCAGCCAATCGGATGGCCCCTTTATTACAGTTATGCGGCTTTTACTTTTATGATGTGCTTTGGGCTCGTTCAATATTGGATTTTAAGACTTTGTGGCAGCGGAAGGTGAAAGTAAGGTCATGGGAAGGATAACCTGCCGGGGGATGCAGGATCCATGGCGGGGTAGAAGAATAAATGGGGTGATTAGAGGTAGGATCCAGACGAGAGATCTCTGGGAGGGGGGGAAGGAGAATAAGGTTACACTGATTGGGTGCAAGCTCTGGGGACAAACAGAGCGTCAGGGGTGTCTGAGCTGGAGATAAGGCCGTGGTATTGAATAGCCGCTGACACCCAGAATCTGGTCCGTCTGATAAGAAACGGGACAATGACTCGTGTCACGGAGGGTGAATGATGAGTTTGGGAAGTGGGCGCGAGTCGGGGAACCGGTGTCAATGAAAAGAGAAAGACGGCACCAAGTTAACCCGTAATAATATTGGTCCATTAACTATACAGTTATATAAAATATGTAGTGCTACTTATCGGAGGAGCGGGTCTAGTGCCCTAATCGCTTGTTGGCTAGAAGTGGGACTAGTAGGATTTTTCTTCATCTCTTCACCAATCTTTTTCTCCCATGAAGGTGTTATTTTTATTTGAATGCATCCTTAATGCTCTGATTTGTCCTCCAGTTTTCATTAGATTTACGTTACAGAGAAGATGGTAGATACATGGAACAGCCTCCCAGTAGAGGTGGTAGAGGCAAATACATGTGAGGGGAGTTAAACATGCATGGGATAGACATATGGCTCCTGAATCTAAGACGAGACCAACGGCTGATTAAGGTTTGAGTCTTTACAGCAGGAGAAACGGAGTATCTAGTAATTGGTGTCGCCCAGATAAATGTCCTCCGGGGTGTATGAAAGAGCTCCTTGTAGCTGCATCCTATGCCTTGGCATCCAAGAGAGCTCCTGATGTTCTTGAACGGTATTTAAAGAGTTAACAGCAAACTTTCCCAAACACCTTTTTTTTTGGCGTTGTGTAAACACGAAGAATTCGACGCTTTGCTTTTTCCACCTTGGAGACGATCCTGTAGGAATCTTTAATGATATTTATACCCCGGTACGGGTTAGTTTGGGGTGAGGATGCAGAAAGCTGGGCTGTTGAAAGTATCTCGGCCGTGTCCTTGAATGCCCTTGATCTCCGGTGACCGGATTTTCCATATCCCCCCAGGGCTGAGTGGGACATTTTTGGACACATTTCCCAGGTTCTAATCCTTCTTCGCTAACAAATTTTTCTATATATATATTATAATGTGGGTTGTAAGTCTAAGGGAATAAACACAGTAATTGGGACAAGTGCTTAAAAATTCCAATTCTTATTGCATATTGGAAGTTCGCAGGTGTCGGGCCCTCAGGAGCCACCACTCTTACTGGGGGCTTTGTATGTCAGTGACGCTGGGCTAGCTAGCAGCTCACAGGCAGGGTCACGGCTCCTGTTGTATTTAGATTGTACAGCGCTGTGGTATATGTTGCAGCTAAATAGTTTAAAGGCATAAAAGTCCAATCACATGCTTGTAGGAGAACAGAAGTGAAGCCATGAGATGGACCTTCGTGTTCACCGTCCGCACTGGTGCTTTATGACGGCGGGGGCTGCTTGTCGGCTCCAGGAGGGGGGTTGCGTGATGCGTGTCTGCTCCGGGGGGGGGGGCATTGCGTGATGCATGTCGGCTCTGGGGGGGGGGTAGTGTGTCGGCGTCACTTTAAATCCTGGTTACCTGTCCCAATGACGTTAAATCCTCGCATCCCAAAAAACAAACCCCCCCTCCCCGTTTAGTCAGTGACTCCGTGTTCTCTTCACCTATTGTGTTCGCTCTGTATTCTCTCTCTGTACTCGCTCCGGCGGCTGCGTATAGTGGTACCGGGTTGGAGGTGTGTATTGTTTCGTGCCAAGCGCTCTATTATTTTCCTGGCTCAGGTACAACATATTAACTGTGACCTTCAAGCCGAGAGCAAAGTGAAGCAGGACTTGCCAGTCAAGCCCCCCCCCCCCATTTTCCTTACCAGTCAAACTCACCTGCTTCACGCCTCGTTTGCTCACCGGGTGGGTTTGCTGGGTTTTGACTCCTTACGTGATTTTTTTTGATTGTGTATTTTTGTTAATCGCTTGGCCGTGCATTTATCAAAACGATGGAACGCTCGTTCTAACTTCATGACGGAAGCTTAATGACTTCTTCTGCACCACCATCCAAAAGCTTGCACTGTGACGTGTAACAGCTGAGCGGCCCTTTTAATTTCCGTACGGACCCCGGTGTAAATGCGTGATTCCCCCCCCCCATATGCATTTGCTCCAGCTTAGAGAAGCCACTTGTTCCTGCCTTCCAATGGCCCTTTATTGCTCCCATCACTCCTGCGTTCCAATGGCCCTTTATCACTCCCATCACTCCTGCGTTACAATGGCCCTTTATCACTCCCATCACTCCTGTGTTCCAATGGCTCTTTATCACTCCCATCACTCCTGTGTTCCAATGGCCCTTTATCGCTCCCATCACTCCTGTGTTCCAATGGCCCTTTATCACTCACATCACTCCTGTGTCCCAATGGCCCTTTATCACTCCCATCACTCCTGTGTTCCAATGGCCCTTTATCACTCCCATCACTCCTGTGTTCCAATGGCCCTTTATCACTCACATCACTCCTGTGTTCCAATGGCCCGTTGTGTTCGCTGATCCAAGTTTAATTATTAAAGACTAACTGATGGTTAGAAAACTCTTGTTTTCCATGAAAGCAGCTCGCTGACCCCAAACTTGTGAACGGCAGTGTGTGTATAATCGCCGGCTTCCAAAAAGACCCAAAATTGAGATGTTTCCCTTCGCGTTGCAGGTAAAAGCCCATTCCTGGTAATCGCTGCCGCACTTGGCAGCGCATCCTTCGCGAGATGTGCAGGGAAGTTGGCAGCCGGCCCCGACGGCAAACATTAAATTGTCTGTAAATACGCGGTGAAGCCAACGTAATCATCAGCTGTAAGAGGAGGGCCGCGTCGTATGAACGTTCCTAACCACCGTCCTGTTCTGCGAGCCGGCCAAACTCCGGTGGTTTGGGGGGGGCGTTTATATTGCACTTTATAATTCATTAATAAAAAGTATATATAGGACGAGGCTAAAATACACTTATTTACCACGGCTCTGGGTTGGTGGCTGCTGTTTTCTGCTGGTAAACGTGTGACCCGCCATCTGTTTAACTTCTATGGCGTTCCCTGTCAAGCCTGAGGGAAGCAGATTTGACTAATTGGCCACCTGTCCCCTAAAGCGGATCTTTCCCCGGGTCCGACTCTTTATCTTTTATGCACGAAATAATCCCGTGTAACTATGTTATGAGATTAAAACATTATATATATATATATATATATATATAATATTTGCTAAAGAAACGTTAGAACGGGAGGTCATAATCTGTAACTAGAGGGCTGGAGGCTTAGTTGGAATGTGAGGAAGTTTTAGTTTACCGAGAGGGTGGTAGGTAAGTGGAACTGGCTCCCAGCAGAAGTGGTAGAGGGTAATACAGCGAAGGGGATTTAAACATGCATGGGATAGGCATACGGCTCCTGAATCTAAGACGAGACCAACGACTGATTTAAGTTGGGGTGGCGAGACCTACGCAGCAAGGAGAGCAGACTGGGTGGAAGGAGCGAGACGTCGCCACAGAACTCGCTCTATTGGAAAGTGTTATTTTTTCCCCCTGTATAAGGATTTTTATTATTTATATTTTTTGGGCAAATTTTTTTTTATTATTTTGAAACCAGTTTGTGGAGGGCATGTTGAACACAATAATATAAATATTAACACTTTTTGTGTATTCTATTCTAAGTAAAAACCTGACCAGCTGGATCACGTGATGACTTTATATATAAATAATGTCTGGGAGAATGTTGGAGATTTAGTGAACTTGTGGAAAATTCCATCCCTCGATGTTATGGCGGAGCAGGTCCCGGCCTACATCGAGCTCACCCGAAACGCCTGAGCGGCTGAGGCACCTCTCCCTGCACGTGATACTCTCCGCGGGGTAACCATGTCCTCTCATTGATTGTCCGCTTCAAGCGCCCGATCGGTGGCAAGAGAGCTGCACCTTTGTCGGGGGTATCGGTTATTCATCGATGGCTGACGTTTTAGGTGTAAACAGCTTGGGTTTCGTTTGTTAACACACTGGATAAGGAAATGTCTGGTGTACCTGCCGTTACAACCTAAACTCACTGGTTCCGACATGGAGGTCTTATTGTTTGTCCCGGGAAGGGTTAATTACCCCCCCTCTTAAAATGAGGCAATTTCAAGCTGATATTTACAGATGCCATGCAGTTCAGTGCCTCGCTTGGGCAAGCTTACCTCGACCTACCGGTTTAACGAGTTATGAGTACAGAACCCGCACGCTCCTCGCATGCCCTCGGCAGCCCGGAGACTTTCTCTCGGATTACTGCTGGCGTCTCCACCGCAGAGCTCAAAAATCCCACCGAAGATGCCAAACGCAGATAAGCGCCGGCGAATGGGCTCGTCTTACCGCGCGGCAGCTTCTCGTGCTCCTTTAATGTTCTAGATGCTACTATGCATGTTCTAGGTTACTGCCACCAGCTTAAAGAAACTGTCTTCGGCAATTTGACGTTTGGCATGATTGAAACGCTCGCATTAGATTGCAAGCCCCCGCTATTTATCGAATGATTAGCCATTAGTATGCTCAACACTAAACACAGTCCCTGGGGGGAGCGTGCCAGCAAACCGCTGACTGCAAAACTGCTCTCATTTACCACTGACTAGTATCAGTACGTTGGAGTCCATTTTTTTTTTAACATCTGTCTCGTACTCCATCCTCCCCACCACCTTCTGTAGCAAGAAGTGTACTTAAGTATGCTCTGTTGCTCGCGTCATCTCAACTCTAGTACTTAAGGGAACCCTACAGTCCCGATAATATATTTAGTGGAGAAGGAGGGACTGTGACAGACGCAAGTCGAGGGGTATTTAATGTTATAAACTCATTAATTCGGTTGCATTGCTTGCTTATGGTACGTAGCATCACCCGGCGTACTTGGAGCCGTACATTAGCAGTATGGTATCTGGTCAAGACGGCTGATTAACGTCTGTACAGAAGGAAAAAACGGGCCGAATGGGGCCGACCTGCCATCAAATTCTAGTTAGCCCTGTGTAATGCATAGTTTAACATGGAGAGATTCAGTCGTCTTACTGATTTGACTATACATTCTGCAGGGCGTGCTCGGCTCCTCTTAAATAACCATGAATTCAGTGAGTTAGAGTAAGTAGGGTCTATTCACTACCTCTAATGTATCGGCTCCTTGGTCTGTCGGCCCCTTTGAACGGCTCCCTGTATGCAGCGCTGCGTACACTTCTGGCAGCTGTATGAATGAAATATCATCAATGAGCTATAGCGGCACGAGAAAAGCAGCCGGTTTCCTCCTGCACCTCCCTGTAGTTTGTTTAAATAGTGATTAGACTGGGGGGGGGGCATGCCTAAGATTCCTGATAAGCTGATAAAATAATCTGATGCTTTGAGGGTGGTCCGCAAGCCTGGGGGTCCCTTGTGGGCAGGGGGGGGGGTTATGTGCTATGCTTGGCCGGGCGATGTCCGTGGATACAGGCTGCCGAAGGAGTCGCACATCTGTGTATCTTCACTTCCGCCCTGTAAGCAGACGGACGCCGTGGGTCGGTAACTGATGCCCACCTCCTGCACTGAAAGGGTTAATCACGGAAACGTGCGGCCTTCTCACCCCGTGTCCTTCTCTTCGTAGAGGAACGGGGTGGGGGGATGTACATTTTTAGTTATTTTTAATACCTTTTGGGTTGGAAGCAGGTTTTCTGCCTCTTAGGAAGGTTCTAAAATGTTATCATAATCCCCGGTATGGGGAGGTTTTTACCTTTTTTTTTTTTTTTTTTTTTTTATAGAGTGCATGGAAGTCCAGACATCTTTGGGCTTCACAGACATCCTTAAAATCAGCGAATCTCCCCAAAAACGAAACTTTACGCATCCTGTTTGAGGGGGGTGTCGGGGCTTTGGGGGAGGAAAGAAGGGTTTGGGTCCCAGAGAGGGACTGTTTATAAAGAAACGCACATGAAGGCGCGTCGTATTTGACTCGCTGTTTAGTTTTGAATCTGATTGGGGTAAAAGGTTACATCGATGGTAGACGGTGCCCTAAAAAAGGGGTAGAATAATTCCCCCCTCTCCCACAGGCAGATGTTCGATGATCTTGGGGGCTTCGAACTTTTGTTACATCCGGTTTTGCTGCAGCTGCTTCTTCAGGAGGCTCCTGCGTGAGAGCAGAGCAAAGATCTCCTGCTGCAGCTGGACGCTCTCGCTGACTCTCTCGGGGCTTTCAGGGACAGGGACTTTTGGGAAAACTAGGTGACTTTCTACCTGAAGTCATTGCGATGGGTTGCTGTTTCTTGAAGGAACCTAGTAATTTCTTCCTTAAGATGGTTATTGTATTCTGTCTCCTGCATTAAAGGGTTTTCCTGGTGTACAGATTCAGACCTTAATCAGTCCTTGCGTTCAGGAGCCATAGGCCGATCCCATGCATGTTTAAATCCCCTCACTGTATTGGCCTCCAGAGCTGCAGCTAGCTCCTCTTGTGCCTGAGGCAAGAATGGAAAATTGTGTGCCCCGGCTATTTTTTATTTTTTCTATTACTGCCCATAAACACACGACTGCCCCATCACACACAGGTACACATACACTGCCCCTACACACACACACACACACACACACACACACACACACACACACACACACACACACACACACACACACACACACACACACACACACACACACACATATACATATACTACACTGCCCTTCTCCCCATCTCTTAACTGTCTCATCTTCCATCCCCCATCCAATTTTGGGAGTGCGAGGTCTGTCACTCCAGGCCTCTGCTTTACTGGAGTGATTTGGGCCGCGGTGGCTCTTATAGGTTTTAATCTTTTAATAGCAGATCTGAGAACGATAAAACATATGTGTATATTATATAGAATAGAATGAGTTGCTGCTGGGTTTTTTATGTTAATTTTCAGTCTCATGTTTTTTAACATCCGTTTCTGTTTCTTTGTGTTGAAGGTGCACGTCGAGGGTCGGCTTCTGAGGTTCGTCGGAGGAAGAAGCTGGAGTTGTGGTCTGTCTCTGTAAACATCCCCGACTGGAAGCTTTGAGCTTAATTTGAGCTTTCAGTCCGATGTTTGCTGCTACCGGCTATAAAAATCAAGTATCTTATATGTGTGTGTAATATATATATCATTTATTATAATTATTATTTATTATATTTGTTTGACCTCGGACTTGAGGTATGGGTGTTTGGTTTCAGCTGGTGCCGCGTTAAATTGCTCCCCCTTGTTAAATGTAAGTCTCCTTTGTATTTTGGAAATGAGGGATGACCAGTGCCTTATAAAATTCTAACACTGATTGGTTTGTCTGACTTGGAGGAGAGAAGAGAGAGGGGATGAGATAGAAACATTTAACAAAGTACAGGAGGGAAGCTTACTTCAAAGGGGGACAAATGTTATAAAACAAGAGGCCATCATCTAAAACTAGAAGGTCGGAGGCTTAGATGTAATGTAAGGAAGTTTTACTTTACTGGGACAGTGATACATAAGTGGAACAGCCTCCCAGCAGAAGTGGTAGAGGTTAATACAGTAATTGAACGTAAACACATGGGTTGGTCGCATGGCTCGTGAATCTGAGACAAATGATTAAGAATTTGAGTCTTTACGGCAGACTAGATGGGGCAGAATTGGTCTGATATACCGAGTGCTGCGTGTCTATAAATCCCCTTTGTATTCCAGCGCGCTGTTGCGGGCCTCTACGGTACCTCCTGCAAGGATTATCAGACAAAAAGCATTAGGATAGAATATTTAATTCTAAACAAAGGAAAAAAAAAATAGCAATTGCTGTTAATCGAGCAGTTGGGAGGCTGCAGAATGTTGTACCTTTTTTGTTTAATGACGTCTCTTTCCTCTCCAGGAAACGGCGCGTCTTCCTACTTTGGCTTTAGAATGAATCGCCTCCTCTGTAGCCTCTTAAAGGGACACTCCAGCCGTCCTATACGCTTCATGCGTCTGATAGCTAGGCGGCCCTTTAAATATTCATGGTGTCCCTTTGGGGGAACTCGCACGTAATATACTTGCCGACAGTCAGCGCCAGCGCTGGCACACTGACCTTTGGCCTGGCGAGGAGGAGGGCAGCTGCAGTGCTGTAGCTTCTTCCTCAGGTAGTTCCCCTTTGGAGCTCTCATGCACTCCATTGTTTCCATTACTACAGTATTAGCACTTTATCCTAGACTAAAAATCTAGTGACCCTCCCCGTTTCCTGCGTCGGTTTAACCGTTTAACCTCCATGTTTAACCCCCTTGTGCTCCTCCTAAAAGGCACTTTGTGCTGTTTAATTAAAAGATTATAAATATTAACTGGAGATCGGTTTACTACAAACGAAGACGAAGCAGGAGAGCGGTACCTCCAGGCTAACCTCGTGGACTCCACCTCTACAGATACACGCTGCTGCCAAGAGCTTCTGTAAAGACGCACGCTGGGACCGGTTCCTTGCTGCCCTGTCCAATGCTTTCAGATGTAGTTGTTGTAAACATCCTACACTCAGCTGTGACGTCCTAAGCGGCTGGGAGGAGGGTGTTTGCCTCAACTGATCCGAAAATACGTCGAAGGTGGGGAGGCGCGATGTGTGGAGATCAGGCATGAGCGTGTGCCATTTCTGAAGAGCTGTCGCCGAGACCTCAAGCTTTTTACCGGACTTGGTTAAATTAAACTTTTTGACGCGGGCCATTGTTTTTTCTAACTTTTTTTTTTCTTCTTCATGGCTGACAGTAAATTGGCAAACTATACTTATTTGTAGTCGTTTGATACAGAAACTCGTTTTGTCACACTATCCCGCAAGTCTAAAATAAATAAAAAAGAATAAAACTTGTGCAATTTTTTTTTTTTCTTCACAAAGAATGGTAGATGCATGGAGTAGATTCCCGGTGGCGCTGGCAAATGCTGTAACTGAATTCATGAAAGCTTGGCACGTGCATAGAGCAATCCTAAACGTATTAATAATCAGAAATTTTTTCGTTTGCTACTTTATGTGTTTTACACACTTTATGTTAAAAACAAACAAAAAAAAACCCTGAATGTATTAGAGCGATGTAACCAGACTGCAGAGCCTCCGGGCGTCTGAGGATTCCGATCTTTCTTGTAACTCGAGGGAACCTCAATTATGTCGTTGGGACTTCACTGGGATCCCCTTTAAATTTGTATATATTGTTTTTTTAATCTAACTTTAATTTTTGTTTTTTTGTTGAATCTATAACTGTTCACTCTGATCACCCTCCCTGCAGATCACAGCGCGGGCTCAGAGTAAGGGGGTTATTAGAGGGGTATAATCTCTTAACGTGGGAGTTATGATTATTGTGGTCTTAACTCTCTCTCTTCGCCATTCTTCAAGAAGGGCCATCAATAGCAAGTTTGTCCAGCAAAATGGTCTGAGCGAGCAGGCCCTGTAAAAGGCATAATTCAATGTTGTACAGACTTTCAAGAACGGCACTGATTTGACTATACTGTACACGGGGCCGGCCAGGCTCTTCGTTTAGTAAATAAAGCCCATAGTTTGTACTACGCTGACCATTGCCTCCCGTGGCCTCATCAAAGAGAACGCTCAAACGTCCTGGACCATTTAAACTCTCGCTGTAATGGCGCCTGTCACTCATTATAACAACGTAGGCAGCTTCTAATAGAGGTGAGAGCGCTCTAATTAGACTGCCTTCCCACAAAGGCACCTGCGATGTACCAGGTATGTCATTGGTCCTCAAGGACCTTTTGGTTTTGTCATGATGCTTCTCTGCCTAATTTTGTACCGAGGGATGGACATGCTCATGTTGCGTTGTTGATCAGTTTGTGGACCAGTCCTGTCTCGCTGGTAAATGCTCAGTTCTTTTCATGATCGCTGATCCCTGATTAGTCGGACGTCATTGTCTTATCTGTGTGTATAAAGCATTAGGAGCCCACATTTATACCTTCCCAATACACTCTCCCCAAGTTATTATTTATTACTTTATATAATATATATATATAATGAGCAGCATCATATTGCACAGTGCTGTACAATGAGTAAACGGGACGGTGTACAATCATGGAAGGTGGATAGCCCCTGCTGGACATGTTTTTTTAAGTAAATAAATGCAGTAGAGGTTGTAGCCATGTGTGTGTATATATATGTGTGTGTATTCCTTTTAATGGCTGCACTTCTTGCTGCTGGGATATCTATGGGATTAAATGGTTCTTAACGCCTTGGTGGTGAAGATGTCTGTGCAGGAATTCAACATCTGTAAGAACATGTTAAAGGAACCCATATTAATAGGAAATGACTAAAGATTTTTATATGTGTTCAGACAGCGTTCGCGTACCTGCGAGATGCTGTTAAATGTTTCTTTCATCTTTTAACAGGGCACGAGTCGGGCGCAGTCCGGGCAAGGGCACTTCTTATTCCTTACTCGTGCACAGAATACATTATCCTCCTTTCGTTTAAGTTACACATTGACAGACAGAAATGTTACAGATCCGGTATTTTACATTCATTAATTCTAAATTCATCTCTAGGAAGTTTTGTGTACACGATTATTATCTCCAATAAGAATAAACAAACATGGGGGTTCAGCAGAATGCCCCAATAATTTAACGTCCTGTCGAGGGCCGTTATACACAGTGTTGAGAACTATGCAGCAAATTATTGTTCTGGTCGCGTACGTGTGACTGACTGCTGCTCCTGTTGCTTTCACATCTCCTAGTGACTTGAATGTGAACTCTACTGAGCATGTGCAGGAAGTGTACTGACGAATGCTCCTGGTTTCAGTAGAGGCAGCTGGGGGCGGAGTCGCATGAGAAACAACTCATTATTTTCTACCTACAATAACTAAAGAATGTCTGCACTGAAATGCATCGGGGTCCCTGCAAAAAGAACTCCTATGCAGTTAGTGTCTAAAGGGCTTGAGTGCTTCTTTAACCCCTTAAGGACCAGGGCATTTTTTCATGTGTTTGCTATGACTTCAACTATTTCCCTCTTTCTCACTTAGTGTACTGAAACAAATTTATTTTTTTCTTCTTTGGGACAAGAAGGGATTTTTTTTGTTATTTATATATGCAAGACATTATTTTTCATTAATTAAAAAAATAATAATTTCACAGTTTCAGGTATATAACTCATCCACAGCTGGTATAAATTAGGGGAGGAGGTGCTTGGGACCCTCGAATCACTTTTACTTACTGTTCTCTGTCTCCAGCTTGCGATAACAGTGAGAAGGAGAGACAGAAATGACAAGCTCTGCCTTTCTCATTTAACTGCGTCCATGCACGTGATTGTAGAAGCGATCACATGGGGGGGCTGTAGACTATCCACTATGGCCATCGAGCGTTTCCAACATCAGGAATCTACTCCCAAGGAACCTTCAACATCTAAAAACCCACTTCTTCAGAGAAGCCGCACCATCTTAGCTGTTATAACTTCCTTGTCATCGATACAACCACCACACTACCTCTCACCCTTTCTCTGTGCCTTATGGTTGTCACCCCATTTCCCTCTAGATTGTAAGCTTGCAAGCAGGCCTCTCTCCACCAAATGTATCGGTTTGTCTTAGTCTGTCAATTCTTGTCTTGCCATATCCCTTGAATTTATGTATTGTATTAAGCGCTGCGTAAACTGTTGGCGCTATATAAATAAAGGATGATGATAATCAGTGGTTTCGCAATTGAGAAGTTGTGGGACTGTTGTAGCCTATGATGTGCCAGATACGTCATTGGTCCTCTAGGCACATCTTTTCATGAAAGACCTGGTCATGAAGGGGTCGATTGACTTATGAAACCTTTATAAATCCATGAACACGATGCAAATGTACATTCATGTTTGGTTAGAGTAGCTAAGTGCAATTTTTACCCTCAAATAATAAATATCTAGGATTACCATTACAGAATGTTATCAGTGAAAGCCCGTTACAATGTGCATCAGAAATCCTAGAAATTTAAATACAGGTTAAAAAAGGAGAATATTGGGCATTCGGTCAAACCATGTGATCAATTTTCGCTTGGACTGTCCCTACAAGCAATGAAGATTAATCTAGATGTTGAGGGTTCTTGGGTATAAGGGGTTTATTTACTAAACTGTCTTTACAATACAATGGTTTCCAGACAGAGGTCACTTCTTAATCCATTAAAGAAGACTCTCTGACAGAATTAATTAAACTAAAGCAGGAGTTACCCATCTCATCTAGTGCTGGCGCTTCTCGCTGGGTTCACCTTTATAAAGGAGAGCGAAGACACGGCGACAACGTCTGCTTTACTGAATAAACCCCATTGTGTCGTCTCAAGGGCAAATAAGCTGCGACTCCCCGCCGTATTCAGTAATCATGGTAAATACGGCATATTATGCAACTATAATTGGGTCTGGCTGTTTTTATTATGCATTGTTTTAGTTTCATCTTCCAGCGCTGCCACAAAATCAATGAATGAATGGAAAAAAAAAAAGGCCAATTTCATGCATAAATAGGGATTACGTTTAAATTTAATTGAAGGGCTGCTGTAACTATACCCTGAGATTTAACCCCTGAGCTTCTGGTTTTCTGCATTTAAAAGTCAAGTTGTACATAGCTGAATAAAACAGCACATAGATGTATTCGCAATCGGTTCGCGGCAGTTAATCAGGACAGATAATTTGGAAAAGTCTTGAAAATTGATAAAATCCTGTTCTTTTATAAAAAATAAAAAAAATAATAAAAACAAAAAAAAAAACCACAGGAACCTATCATGGAGTTCCGTTTCAATGATTTCATATCTTATTTGAAGTTGGTGGCATCTCGTGTTTTTTTTTTTTTTTTTTTTGCCTCATCTTAAGTCACCTATAGGGTACGCCCGGACCCATGCTACATGAATATAACAACATAAAGCGTGGCCTCGCAAAACCAGCCGTCAGCAGAACTTGTGTCGTTTGGGCCACTTCTTCATCCCCAGTCTGGTGGCCCTGGATCAATGAGAATAACTTTGATCTCCACACGTTTTGGTTGTTAAAACTGAATGCCGAATAAACTAATATAGCGGCGGATAAACGAAGATGAAGAAGCACAACATGGAGAATCTTCGTTTCTTTGTGTTAATATCTCGTAGCTAATCCCCCTAGTCTCTTCCCCCCCCATACAAGTCACTGCCTCTAGCCTACCATAAGTCAGCTGCTCTTCATTGATTGATGCCAGAGGAGCCCCCAGCCGCTGACTAATAGAGTCACTCTTACTTTAACTCCTGACGCCGAAGCCATTGGTCTCCCCAGGCCAAGTTGCTCCGAGGTGTACCTTGCCTGCCCTTTGCCAGCGGGGCTGATATCCCTGTTCCTCCCAGGCCAAGTTGCTCAGAGCACTGAGAGTCGCTCTTACGGACCTTTAAAAATCTTGGCGCCAAAGCCGCTCCAAACTGTTACAGCATTAACCCCTGCTAGAAAACCGTCAGAAAACGAACACGAAGAACGCTCGCGTATATTCACCCGGAACGAACACGGGAACGGGCGACTATTTGTGGAATATTTTTTTTTTTGTGAAGTCGGACGCAAAGACTTGGCCAGCGCCCAAATCTAATGAAAACCTCTCTTGTAAGCCTAGAAGCTGGAGAAAAGGGAGAAAGGGGCCAATGCATAGCGGTGAATCCTGCAGAATTCCCTGCGTTTGCAAGGGGGCAAGTCCAAAATGTGAAAAGGGGCATTGAGCTATCAAGCATCACATGGAACTTGTTGTTTTTTTTATCGCAAGCGATTCCTTTTTAACAAAAAAAACCCCACTTTAAATATAAAACTGTCAGCAGCCTACTTTTCATGATATATAAATAAGAAAAAACCCAATGGTAGTTTATTTTTAAGAATATGTGCCAACAAAACTAAGCGTTAAATAAAGTTTAAGTGAAACGTAGCCGAGCGTTATCGCTACTGAGCGGCGTGACCCGGCCACATGGCAATGAGGTCCTTTATATGAAATGCCACACGCACAGAGCCATATAGTGCTGCCGGGATATGGAGTTACATACAGTAACCCTGTGATTTCATTTTCTTAGCGGCAGGGGTATTTTCATAGCAATTCCTTTCTTAACCATCTACGGATGAAAGGGTTCCACATCTATGTTTAGTCGCCCGCCGGAGCAAAGCATTGTCAATCGCGCCATTCACGTGATAGACACTGCATGCATTGTGCTGTGCGGATGGAGCGCGTATTAAAATGATCTCGCATGCTAAGCGAGCTTCTCTTTGTAGATATCCTTTCATGGCTCCGGAGAGTCTGGATAAGCTGCGGAACGCAGGATATTCTTTGTGAAGTTCTCGGAGTCGCTGCTGAAGTTCCACCCTTCCTTTCCAGAGCGGGGCAGTCAAAACATCAGACTTTTATCTCCACCGCTCCTAAACACAGAATTCAAACAGCAGATCAGCATTCGGGTAACCCCCCCCCCTTAGAGTCTGCAAAGGCAGGGTTATACGATATTATTTATTGTTTTATACAGCACCATCATATTCCATAGCGCTGTTTATAAATTATATATGTGTGTGTATATATATATATATATATCTATATAAGATTTTGGTTTTCACAGCAAATAACATTAATACTGATATTAATAATTATTATTATATATTTTAACTTTTGCTCCAAGTGTGTTTCTTTTTTGGACTGCTGAAGAACGTATATTGCTTACAAAGTACTTTTTTATTTATTTATTTTTTTAGCAGAACTCCAATAATCCATGTTTAGTGCACCCGCACAAATTATATATTGTATTTCCAGGACCGATGGATGTTCTCTTTATACTTTTTTTTTTTTTGTATATTCTGTAATTTAATATGAATTAAATGTAAAATGTAAAAATTTCTTCCATAAGTTTTTGTTAAATTTTGGATTGTGGGCAAAAACAAACACGGAAAAAGCTGTCTCGAGACACCCTGATTTCCCGTGTACCAGCAGAGAAACGTCCCTGCCATTGCAAACACCATAAGACGTACTATTAGGTCCTCCTGTCATCTAGAACATGTTCTAGAAGCAGTAACAGTATGCCCTGTGTCATAAAGGGGTGAATACGCATTCATCATTGATGGGGCTGCATACTGAAGAGTCCCCCGGCCAGAGGGCACTGCTTTAACCCTTGGAGCGCTGGGGGTTGGGACACATTTTTCCACGCCAAGTTTTCTATAGTTACATTTGGGTGACAATCCTATACACAGCTTACACTTTAACAGGCGAAACCTGTATGTCTGAGACTTTGTAGTCATTTACTGTTATTACCCTCCCAGTCACTTTAAATATTTGAATAATTTATTCAGAGGAACACATCTTCCCACGTCTGATATACTTACCTCCGGTCAACTCCAGCACTGGTTTGGCGAACACAATGTACGTGTGGAAAGCACTCCCAATGACTCCAGCGGCAGCACTTTACTGCCACTGATTGGCTTTTCCATAAATGTCAGACCATGAAACAGCAGCCCAGCTGCTGCAGCAGGACCGCCACTTCTACATCTATTCTTCAGCGTTTCAAGCAGTATCATTAAATCTAAGTTAACACTGTTGTTTTTGTAAGTTTTCCTATGTTATATATTACTTACCATTGTACAGTGCTGTGGAATATGATGGCGCTATATAAAACAATAATAATTTAGTAATTCAAACAAAATAAAATCCCAATCCTTTTTAACAATCATTTGAGTCTAGGAAGCAGACCTAGAATATAAAATACTGGTTTTCACGGGGGTGCCAGGTCTATATACATGGGAGGGGGCTTTATTATTTTGTTTATATTATAAAAACATAATTATAAAACGACATCATGGTCGTCTTATGTAAACATGAACTGCGTGAAGAATGAACGGGCTTTCGTTTTTGCTTCCTCATTATCATAGAGGAACATTATGTTTTAGGATGCGATGTGTTCATAGATGTTTGGAAAACTAAGTAAAAAAAAAAAAAAAAACGCTTAAAAAACAAACATTTAAAAAAAAACTGGATATCCATTATTTTTTTTTACAATGATTATATATATATATATATATATATATATATATATATATATATATATATATATATATATATATATTTACAATATATGAGGTGGACAATAAGATGTTAACACATACTGGTACAAAAAAAAGGAAAGGGTCCTGCTTTTGGGAGCATATAATAATAATTATATATAAAATTAACGTTCAATAAAACAAAGCATCCGGTGGGGATTTTTATCTGCCTTTTGTACAATGAGGAAATATACATAAAAAGACAGTAATTAATACTAACGACGCTGATTACAAACCACATATTGCATGATAATTATGTTTGTGTATACTTCTGTAGCACCAACGATGTATTCCGTATAATAAAGGGCAGGTACAATAGAAGGTTACACTATTTACAGAAAAAGACACATTATCATTTAACTAAAACTAAGACATTTTCATGGACAGTATTCTCTAATCGGGACTGTTTCTTAAAGACAGGGACATGTGGTCATCATAATCTGGACAAGCAATTATAATCGCTTTAAAAAACAGTGAAGATAATTATTCTACGCGCAGTGGCTTCTTTCTGCAAATAAATGGCTTATTTTTAACGCAATGTTCATGTGTTAAGCGGCTGGCAAACAGACGCCTTTCTACCAATGATATAGTGTTAGCGTCGGGGCGACGACCGGTCACCATAGTAACACTTCCGCGCACACTGATGACACTCTGCTTGCGTTCCATCCCGCGCCCAAAGCCAGGCTTCCAAGCCCACCCATCCGCCATCTCTGTTTCCGCAGATTCGCCACAAATGATCGCTTTTGAGCGCTACAGAGGGGACGAATAATTAAAAAACCCAGCTGAAGTTCGTATTTGTCGAAGGACGCCTCGAGGCTAGAGGTTTATGTGGAAAAACAAATCAGGATTTTTTTCCGGTTGGAT
Organism: Spea bombifrons; assembly: GCF_027358695.1. Lineage (NCBI taxonomy): Eukaryota > Metazoa > Chordata > Amphibia > Anura > Pelobatidae > Spea > Spea bombifrons. The sequence continues at coordinate 104,708,316 of NC_071091.1, read as the reverse complement.
TTTATTTTCATGTCCGAGCGCTGATCACCTTCATGGAAGTATCAGGTAGGATCCCGTGTGAGACTGTCAGCGTCAGTACTTTCAAGATTTTTTTTTTTTCTCGGGGAATATAAAGTAACGGAATCGGTGAGATGGTTGGCGGGAAATACACTAAAGGTCACGTGCAGCAGCGCGCGTTTAGTTGATGGGTGGGATGAGCAGTGTCCAATGAGCGCGCTCAGCGCGTGTGACGTAATGTTAAATAAAAGGCGTATATATAAGAGATTAGGTAACCCTTGCAAAGGTGGTCTGTGGGTGTGCTAACGCGGGGAATGATGGGACTCGTAGTCGACAAGGCATGCTGTACCTTGGACTGCTGTTTTTACCCCCTATTTTTTTAATTTTTTTTTTTACATCTTTGGTATTTATCCAAGACTAGTCATTCCGATATATAATAAATTACCCGTTTTTAGGTTTTTGAGGCAGTTTAACCCCCAAGTATATATTTTTTGCATTTCAGTTAATGAGTGGAGAAATTGTATATGAAAGAAGTTTTAGACAACCAATTGCACCACAGAGACGGAAGGCATGTAGGGGAAGGCCTAGCCGAGTTAGGATAAATAAATGTGCCAGTGTTCAGCCAGCAAAAATATGATTGGTTGATGTGTGGGAGCTAATGCAAAATACAAATGGGCCCTCGTTGCTGCAAAAATCGCCCCTGATGGGGGGACATGTAAATAAGTTTTTTCTCTCTGAGCATAACGCCCAGCGCTGTATACAGTAATATAACCCCCCAGCGCTGCATACAGTGATATAACCCCCCAGCGCTGTATACAGTAATATAACCCCCAGCGCTGTATATAGTAATACCCCCCCCCGTGCTATATACAGTAATATACCCCAATATACCAAGCGCTGTATACGGTAATAACCCCCCAGAGCTGTATACAGTGATATAATCCCCAGTGATATATACAGTAATATATCCCCCAGCGCAGGACACAGTAATATAACCCCTAGCGCTGTATACAGTAATATAGCCCCCCAGTGCTGTATACAGTAATGTCTGTCGGCATTGACAAAAATCTAGTTTTATCTCATTTTCTTCCAATAAACTGACTTTATCTGCAGACCTGGAGGCCGCCATTGTCGTCAGTCATGTGATATTTTGGGTGACTTTCCCGACTCAAACACCACACTGAGCTGATGCTTTATGGCGATGCTAATGAAGCCTGATCATTCAGGGTACCACAGAAACTAAACTAATGAACTAATGAAGACTGATAGTTTCTTGTTGTGTTAACCTGATACGTTCCATTGTTTGGAACCTTTTGTGTTTATTGTGATATTCAGCAGCATCCTCCAGATAGCAGCACAATGCTCAGCAAAGATGTACGCACCATACATTGCCACAAGAGGTTGCTTTGACTACATCTGTTTGCTTGTGTGATCACATAAAGATCAATGGGGCTCTGCTTGAGAAGCTCCTTCTTCCAATTAAGATACGATTATAATAGTTGTTGTTATTTTATGTTGGTGGCACACTGTTTCGTGGGTATTTTACATTTTCACACAAGGGTGACACGAGGCCAGTGTGCGCACTGTAGGGTATGACAATAATGTGTCATTTTTATTATCGTAATATACTGTAAAGATTCTGGTGTCTGAAGGAAGAATAAGTATATGAACTTGCTAAATAATATTCTAAATGGCAGTTGTTTTATTAATGTGCAAATTTAGAGCATTATTCTAGAACACAGATCTCATTAACCTCCTTACCGTTCAAATGACCAAAGAGGGACAGTTCTCTAGTTATAGGTAGAGAAGTAAAAAAGGGACCAGAGCGTTACTGGGACTTTTATGTGACTTAATGGCCTGTTGGTAACTATTTAGACCAATTTGGAACCCTCATCCAAAATTACGGGTAGGGGTTAACACAGTGAGGGAATTTAAACATACATGGGATAGGCATAAGACCAAAGACCGATTTACGGTTTGAGTCTTTACAGCAGGAAAGATGGGCGACTTGATGGGCTCTTATCTGACATCAAATTCTGTGTTTTATATACACTTACTGGTCACTTTATTAGGTAACCCTAAGGTAGGTGCCTTGTATCAATGGTTCAGGTTGGTGGTGGTGGTGTAACGGTGTGGGGGACATTTTCTTGGCAGACTTTGGGCCCCTTAGTACCAATCGAGCATTGTTTAAATGCAACAGTCTACCTGAGTATTGTTGCTGACCATCCCTTTATGACCACAGTGTACCCATCTTCTGATGGCTACTTCCAGCAGGATAACGCACCGTGTCACAAAGCTCACATCATCTCAAACTGGTTTCTTGAACATGACAATGAGCTCACTGACCCCCAACGTCCTCCATATCCACCAGATCTCAATCCAATAGAGCACATTTGGGATGCGGTGGAACGGGAGATTCGCATCATGGATGTTCAGCCGACAATTCCGCAGCAACTGCGTGACGCCATCCTGTCTGTATGGACCAAAATCTCTGAGGAATGTTTCCAGCACCTTGTAGAAAGTATGCCACAAAGAATCAAGGCAAAAGGAGGTCCACCCGGTACTAGCAAGTTGTACTAATAAAGTGGCCAGTGAGTGTATATATGAGCACTCATAACAAAATTTTTTTATGTATTTTATTTTCACCATTTCATTTATCAACCCATTTCCTGCTGTTTCTACACACCCAGAACATTCGGAGCTCCTAGAAAAGAGAGTGGTTTGGGGTCCAAAAAGTGTCTGTCCCTGCTACACAAGAACAGGTTTACCATGTTTCCATAGCACAATTATGTAGTGTAATCCTTTTTACATGGGTCTACCCTTATGTCGCATCATGTATTATCATTGGCTTCCATGTATCATAGCAGGTTGAAGTTAAAAATATATTGACACTGCCCATGAATCCCATTAATCAGACTTCAAAACCTTCATATGCACATTCTAATGAAGAACGAGGGGAGACATAAAAAAAAAAAATCAAATGTGCCAAGAAATGATGGAACTAAGGGGTATAATTGAAAATCATACAGTGAAGAGTTATGGGTAATGTGAGAAAATTCTTTTTTTTACGGAAATGTGGATATAGTATAGTCGAGGGTAGTAAGAAAACTTCTGAAAGTTTTGATATGCACAAAGCCATCTTTAAGAAAAAAAAGAAAAAGTTATTAAGAAAGGGCAGACAAGATGAGCGGTGTTTTCTGCCATCACTATATATCTATACATTTGTTATACGGATGCACAAAATTATACGTATTTATCATCCGTTTGATCTTTAATAAGACAAACAGAAACATTTACTGCAGTGGATGCCTGTTTTGCCTGAACCTCGCGTCTCCCAACAGTCATTGAATAGAGTGCCAATTGTACTCAGGATCTCTCAGAGCTGCTCTAGACTGTCTCTCTCATCATCCATCATTTTAATGTGAATCCAAGGTAACGTTTCCGAGTGATTTACGAGGTAACAAAGTGAGATAAAACTACAGAAACTGTCTTCATTCTTTTTGTGTGACCTGTCATAAGCCGTGGATACTGGCTCACACAATCGGTCTTCCGGCACTCTGTAATATCATATGTTTTTTGTTCCATTTCTCTGGTTAACCATCTGATTCTGGGAATCTTGTAAAACTTCTTAAAAACATTGAAAATACTTTATCTTTAAGGAAAAAAAAAAACTACCACCTCAGAGCATTTAATGTGATTTTTTTTACCTTCAGAGCTTTTAAAATCTGTAAATTTCGGTTATTGAAGTTTAGACCCCTTAGGATGTACTGTTACGTCCAATAAACTAGAGATGAGAATGTCATTCTCCTCTGTCCGCAGGAGCTAGCACAGAGAATGCTCAAACTGAAGTATAGTCATTTTATTGGCATTTTTGTCAGTCCAGACATCTCCTGAAACAACATAAGAAAATAAGAATGGTTCCCAGAGGGTAAGCCCCTCGCTGGCTGATCACCGGTACTGCAATCAGCAATGGAGCCCTACTTGCTGAAAACTCTTCGATCAGCAGCAGTAGGGATCAAAGTGAAAATATTTTAAAAATTAAATTTAGCGATAATATAAAAATAAATGAAATAAAATTAAACATTAAGAAATAAACTGACTTCAGTGATGTCACCATGACATCATAAGGGGTTCCTTCCAGTCCTTCCTAGAGAGATCCTTGAGATCCATTTGGGAGGTAAGCACTTGGGAGGTAATCATTAAGGGTTCCTAAAGGATGCTGGATGATCATTTAAGCTCGAGCATGAAACAGCTATCTTCCAGAAACTCACTGCATGCGGCTGGGTTAATTAGGTTAACGAAGCCCTCAGGCTGCACATTCTGGTGCTGGCATTTATGTGTATGTAATATCGGTCTGCTGAGTTATTGTAACACTCATGTTTGAACACAAGATGATGCTAGTTGGTTTAATTTCAAATAATTTTACAGATATTCTCAGCACTTTTGCATTGACTACGAGTCATAAAACCTGTTTTATTGGTGAAAGTGGTGTCCTGTACTGCACTATGGGCTGGCTTGCAGGCTGCAGAGGTCAAAAGATATATTTTTTTTAATGATTTTTTTTTAAAATATGGATCTACATGTTCTTGGTATCTGTACGATAGTCTGAATTCCAACTGTCGCTGATTATCGCTCGTGGGAGAAGCATACATCATGATTACTCAGTACATTGCATTGCTGGTCAGACATGGCTGCTGACACGTACCTGGCAAAATAAGGGTGCTTTGGGATATTAAAAAGAACAGTTTACAGTCCCAAGAAAAAATCAGTATTAAAATATTTTGTAAGTACTTTAGTCTTCAAAAACAAAGACAATAATACCCAAAATCAATTTCTGCTCGTACTCATGGGGGGTACTCATGAATAGACCTACACTCACAACTTTCCTCAAGCCAGCCCTGGAGCTCACTGCGGTAAGTGCGTCACGTGCCAGGACCTGTGTTTACAAGAAAATAGCGGGGTGGGGGAAGGGGTAAATTGGTATGGGGGGGCTTCTGCAGATTTTATTTATTAAAGTGCCTATGATGGCTGGAGTGTTCCCTTAAGGGGATTATGAATTTGATGTGGTTAGGTTGGACCCTGGTAAATAAGATGAGCTGGAACTCCTTCCAAATATTACTCCTGTTACAGCCGATCACGACTCTGTGTAGGTACTTACGGTGTTTGCCAGGAATCATGGAGAGTGGGGAGGGCAGGCTGTGCCATGTATGTGGATAATGCTTTTGCAGAAGCCAGGATGAAGCTGCAGTGATGTTCTCTCTCTTGTTGATATAACTGTAGCTTGCAACTAACTATCACTTCAATAAACCTGTTGGATACATAAATGAAGTATCCTTACTGTGTAGCACCTCAACGACAATGGCGACCAGGATGGCATCCAACAAGTACAGGTATACCCCGCATTAGCGTACACAATGGGGTCCAGAGGATGTATGTAAAATGAAAATGTACTCCTGGTAAAACACTACCCTTTCCCACTAACCATGGACTCACTGCGTTCAAAAGACACTCAAAAGATGAACTGACACTCTGGCGTCATGCTGTTGTGTATCATTGTGTACCTCAGACTGTGTGCTAGGTTGTGTATCGTTAATGCTGGAACTGCTCCGAAAACTGCAGCTGTCTCACAGGAATCCTTTAAACTGAAACTGACCTGCTTCTTACCGACATATAGATTGTAACATACAAAAACTAACGAATAGATTTATTTAAATAAAATGCCATTACTTGGACACGTAAATTAATTTGATCCAGAGACAAAAAGTAAAGTTGCTGTCTTTTTAACAGCAGCTAGTGCCAAATCCCATCAAACACCGAGAGGTCTTGTTCCACCGGCTGAGCCATCGACTAAAACATTTGAAGAGCTAGTTACTATTTTGGCGGATCATGTTCAGCCACGACTGTTAGAGATTGCAGAAAGATTACAGATTTTTTTTTTCTAAGAAGAAGGCAAGAAGAGGACATGAAAACATATGAAGGTGACACTCAGGAAAGTGTCGAGTACAGAGAGATGTTTGTGATGAGGACGAATAAGGAAATAATTAAAAAAAAGATTAAAAGAAGATAGCCTAAATACGAACCAACATTGGAAATCACGTCTGTCATGGAGGTAACTGCTAAAGATGCAGGGTTTTTACCAGCGAGACAGATAAAGGAACAACAGAAAATAAAGTTATATTTGATGAGTTCTTTTTACCGTCAGACTCGACAACATATACATGTTATCGGTGTGGAGAAAAATGCCATAACTGTGGAAAGGTAGGACATCCACTCCGAGTACGTCGAGCAAGTAAGGACAGTCGTAGAACCAAAGAAGAGTGCAGAGAATGCAGTAATTAAAAAATTGTCATCATATTCTGATGAAGAGGATAATTTTGAGAAGCTAAATATGTATGGTTTGGGGACAAATCAGAAAGGAATAGAGGTATATGTGCTGGAGGGCCGCAGGTTGGACGCCCCTGTCTTAGGGAAAGAGGAGCACCATCGTTTGGACTAGATACCCAGCTAAAAAATAGTCCAGTGTTTGATGACGAATTAGGACGAGTCCAGGGAGCTTTCGTCAAACTTCGATTAAAAGTGGATGCGTGTCCAATGTCTTTGAAGGCACAGACTGTTCCGTTTGCTGTCAAAGCTGGGCTAAAGGAAGAACTGCAGCGCTTAGAGAAGTTGGAGATGATTTCCAAAGTTGAAAAAAGTTGGTAGGCATCACCCATTGTCCCTGTGAAGAAAAATAATTGAGAATATGTGGGGACTTCAGGATGGTTCACCAGCTGGTCATTGATTAATACCCATTTCCCATGGTCTTATTATAGTCTCAGCCCCGGCGGTGTGGCGACAGACTATGGATGACATTTTAACAGGAGTACCCCATACTCAACGCCTACTTGATGACATGATCACTGGGAAGACTGACGGAAGAACACAAGTACAATGTAAACCACGCTTTTCACCGGTTTAGAGACCATGGGTTAAAAGCCAATGTCCAAAAGTCCTGAAATGCTCAATGCTGAAAAGACGGCTGACGTGAGACCGAAGAAAAGATGAATGGTCTGATTAAGGCTCCAACCCCAATAAGTCTTACTTAGGCCTCCTGAAATATTGTCACAGCTTACTTTCTAATCAGAAACCAGCATTCCCAACCTATATCAGAAAAGCAGAAGTGAACATTAAAATATGATGACGTTAAATTCGCCTTTTTCCTCATTTTGCTCTCGCATGCGTCTTTATTATGTGAACGGCTGAGGTCCCTCTTGGTGACACTGAGGGTCTTGTTATCAAAGGTTTACAGTGTAGTCCCAAATTATATATTTTTTGCTTTTTTTTTTTTAAATGCATATTAGAATGACTGCATGCCGATCAGTGCAGACACCCGATGCCCGGCAGACCCCAACAAGCACCTCCAGATTAACATCGATTAACTAAGAGATAATCTAGCTCTACGTTTACATTCTGATCATGTAGTGATATATACCCCGTACATTGTAAATAGCTGTAAGGTCTCCCAGATGATACAAATCTGTTAGGGAAATATGTACTTGATTCGCCAACATTCAGATGCCGCTCCTTTCTGCGGAACCATAAATCAGCGGGAGGCAGGTAATCGTAAATTTGTTTACTCGCTATGCTCCTCTATCCCCCAACCTTCCGAGTTTTTCATATTTCATTTATTCTCCATGTGAAAGTTTGCCACTTGAATTAATTACCCCGTTCCCTGACTCAGCAGGACAATACGTGGGAATATATTTTTTTTTAGATAATTAACAGCGGAGTGCTTTAAGCCAATCTTTACGATCACGGTCACAGGACAGTGATTGTTCTGTTCAACTGATGATCCGGAGGATATGAAAACAATCAAAATCAAGCAGGGCAGCAGATCCACATTAGTCCTTCTTTGAAGAAATTGCCTTTTAGCCCCCAATTTTTTCCGTGTTAAATGTTCTTGCAGCGCCGGTCAAAACGATGACCTCGTAAATTTATCTTCTGTAGTAATTTGCTGCAGTAATTCATGTCCTGGCTTCACAGTTTTAATTTGTTCTTCATTTAGATATTCGGCACTTGAATAAATTGCCTGGTTTCATGGCTCAACAGGGATCTATGTGGGAACAGTGTCGTCGTCTGGAATTAAATAAAAGATTTGGATACAAAATTTGGCCTCGGCAATCATTTTGAAGGGAATGCTTGGTTGTCATGTGACGCAAAAGGACTTGCTGATTGACAGTGGCCACAGGAACATGAATTAAATCTAAAGAGGAAAAAATGAAACGACAGATCGGCTAAGGTTTATTTACATAAAATGCCAGTTAGGGAAATGCGTTGTATGACTTCCCGTGAGATGTTTGCACACGTATGTTTTTTTTTTAAGGGGAAATATTTGTGTATGTGGGGTGGGGACATTACTTGCATTGTAAATGAATGTTAAATACACATATGACACATACTGATAAGCATCATGTGCTAATCTACACTTAGTCTGCTAATATATATTGAATGCCTTTGTCTTTAAGATGTCATACTGCTGTAACTTTTGTTTTCATTTCCGTTGAATTGTATTTGATTATGGTCTTTTAGATTTTTTTTTTCTTTTAAACCTTTCATGCCGCTTCTCTGGCATCTATTTTTCATGTACAACTCCTTCACGTCTGGTGACGTACCAGGTACGTCATGCCCAAGTGGGCTCATTGGTTCTATGACGTACCTGGTACGTCATGCCAAAAAAATGCCCTCACGTGTACGCAATGCTGCTGTCTTTCCAGCCCAGCCCCCCTGAGCCCCCCCTGAGCCTTTGATCGCTCCTACAGGAGCGATTCTACAGGCTCGATACGCTGGTAAACCGGCTATCACGTTCCCAGTTACCACAGACAGCTTCAGGAAAGGGGGCTGCTTGTTCTAGGGGTCCTCACACTGACACAACATTCCCCTGCTGCCTGATCGCTCCATGAGGGTGTCAGCGTTAACCCCTTCAATGCCACGATTGTGTCATGTGCATTTGCAGGGGGTTAATATTTATCTCCACAGTCCTCACACGCTTGTGGGGACTAAATATCAATCAATGCTGTGCTCCTGTTGAGCTCTTCTCCATATCGCCCTTTCTACAAATCAACTCGCCCTCACCCAACCAGTACCCTTCCGACCTTTCCTCCAAAATAGATTGTAAGCTGTTCTTCTTCTGTACCAGTATCTGTAACACCTGTTAGCATAATATTAAATTGTATGTGAGATATTGTCACTGTCCACTACGGAATCGGCTGGCGCTATATAAATGAGCATAATGACATCACCCGTGACATCACGATGGAAGCTAGAGCGTCTGGCTTCCTGAAGATGGAGCTTGGCAGTTAAGAAGTATTCTCACGCCTTCCTTGTTGATGTTAAATGTGCGTATGAATTTCGCCGTGAGATCTGCGGAAAGTGTTAATTAGTTATCTGTGGGTATCGTTCTCTGCCGGTTTGCGGAATTACAGTAGTTTTCTCACCATTAAAGCGTTTTTATAGATTACCACGATGTGGTTTCGATGGCTGTGTTTTCATGCTGTGCTGTAGTGATATAGGAAAACGATTTGCATGTTGAGTAAGGAGTAGGTAAAAAAGGCAATAACATGTATTTTCCGTAATAACATCCGTTATTAGGGAAATTGTATTTCGCAATAACATAATTTTAAGTAAAAGAGACACCCTGGGAAAAAAATGTAAAATATAATAATCAGATATTGCAATTTGAGTTCTAGTTTTTATGTATTTTTATAACAATTTTTGATACCAATGTGTCGATTTACCCTTTGCAAAGGGCCAGTTTACTGTCTCTGACGGCCTCACTAGAGAAGAACGCATATTAACTCTTTGTAAGCCTAACCACCTGTTAGTATTTTAAGCCCTTAAAGCCTTCACGATGATCCATGCCTTCATGAAAACTTGCGCAAGAAAACCTATCCTGATGGTATGGAATAAAGTTAGGCGGTGATGCGCACCCGTGCACCCCATTACATGACGATTCCCAGTGCAGTTTTCGGGAAGCGCGTTTCACCCCTCCACGCCCCTCGAAAGTCTTGCGCGATGACGTGATCCTGCGAGACTTTCTTTATGTACGGAAGCCTCGCGTTCACAGTGAATGCCGTGCTCCGGTCATACGGAGTGAGTGCTGCTGATCGGTCAGCGACTAAAAAATAACAAAATAAATATATACGTTAATTTAAAAAAAAAATGATTGCCGCCTATGTGTGGAGTTGGTAGTTGGTATACAATGTAACAATAAGACTCACATTAGGACACCGCGGTACAGAATGAGAAGAGGGCTCTGCTCTTGTAAGTTTACAATCTTGTACGTGTCTTTTTTTTATTTTATTTTATTTTTTTCTTTACACAAAATTGAGAAGCGAAGCTGTTCATTGAGATGGATTATTAAAGCCGGTTTTCAAACACGGGGATATTAAAGTGAAAAATAACTCGGCGAGGATAAGATTTCTTAGTTCATCTCCCGCAAGCTTCCACCCACTTTGTAATTGACATCCATTTGAAGCCCAGGCCGTCACGCCGCTCTGTATTGATACCGGGTCCCTCTGAAATCCACTTAGTCCTCGAAACATATGATGAAATTCTAGTTCAATTTGCAGTCAATGTGATTCAGATGAAAAACCTCCCCGACGCCGCCGAAACACACGGTAATTTATTCCACATCAGAGCTGCCTATATTAGCAATGCGCCTTCAAAGCACCGAGAAGCTCATTCGCTAATGTTGTAAGAATATTGTAAGCATAAATCCGTTGCACGAGGCGTGTGGATTCCGTTTGGAGAATATATATCGCGGTCTGGAGTCGTAACGCATATCCGCTCCCTCCGGGGGGGGGGCAGATATTTACTCTCGCGCTGAATTGTTTGGGTGGATGTGATGGGACCGTCGTTATTTGAAGAAAATAAATATTTGTTGTAGAGGAAATATAATAAAAGCGACATTTGTTTTAGATTAATAGGGACTAGTGCCAACAGCCCCGTGGCTCTGGGGGTCTATTTTATTATTTGTAATTTATATGCAATTTAAGTAAGAAAGATAGACAGATTTTATGGCTTACGGTGGTTAAAAAAATCAGTCATCGTATTCAGCTGTCAACAAAATAAGAAGTACGTTCCACGTAGGTTGCCAGAGCCGGACTGGAGATCACAAGGTGGCCAACGGCTGCCTAATCACCTGACGGCGGTATATGTTTTTATGCTCACGTAGCTTGCGGCTGGGCTTAGCCAGCTGCTTTCTGCACTCTGTGGCCCCCGATCCGCCTCTGCAGATCAGGTGAGGTATGGGGTGCTGATGGCCACTAACCCACCGGGTATTGGCCTGGTGTGCCAGATGGCTAGTTCGGACTGGGAGGAGGGTGGTATAAAAGCAAGGAGGGGGCTCTCAGAGGAGATGGAGCAGTTGCTACAATAAACTGAATGATTGACTAGACACCTGTATACATTTAACAATGTACATAAGACATACAGGGACAGAATGAGGAGACGCGCGCCCTGCCCTTGTTCCACTGTTAGCTGGAGAAGCTGGCCATCCACGTATGGCCTACGTGAGCCACATAGTGGGCGATCCCTCCGAGCTCCCTGATTGGTCGTCCAATAAGTGTTTCTGAAAGTGTTAACATTAGTATGTAGGCCGTTTTGTAAGAAAGCCATGACACTCTGGGGCTCTAAGACCTGCGTCCATTGATTGGGTTCTTATTCCGTCTCGTTTGTTCTAATTAAGCCACTGAAGGCTTTCAACATCTCGAAATTATTCTCAACTTTACAGTTTTTCTGAGCATTAGCCTTTTCTTTCTTTTTTTTTGGAAGGTTTTTCGCTTCCCTGTTACCGAGACACCATTCATCAAACTATATTGTATGAGTTAGTTTCAGAGTTGACCCAGCACAGGACTTTTAATGTAGCATATCAAGGAATTCTCTTTATCATCGCCCGATATTTGCTTCCAAACGGAGTGACCACAGCGTCTAAATCACGCGGCACGCGATACAACCGGAACTTGAGACGCAAAAAGTCATATTGTAACAAAGACACGTACTTTATTTCACAGTCACCTCCAGTGCTTTGCAAGTGACCCTGTCCTTGAATCTCTTGTCATTATGATTGAATTGAACATATTTAACTACTTGGAGAGCAGACGGAGCATCTGTGTCCTGCTGCTCGTTCACTTTGATGTATGGCATCCAGTTAGTATTCTGGCAGAGGTGCCGATGGATTGAAACTTTCTGGGAAGCAATATGAGGGCACACACTTTTACATTCAGCCGAGAGGCTCTGCGGCTCGAGCCTTCTCTGATATGACCCATCTAGACGTTTTCTCCCCCAAATCTCCCAAATGTATTATGTCCTACTCTTGTATCCATGTTAAATAAACTTATTCCAAAATAATGTCCCGTTTTTTTCTGTAGTTTCTTGTTGTAAACCTTCAGTGGGTCCTCTTAATTTATTCCCTCTGGTCTGCCAATCTCTGTCAGAGGGGACGTTTGCTGGAGGGTCTATTAGTTTAAAGGGGGCTGGGAGTGGTTATGGGCGGTCAGACTGCTGTGATGTAATACATAGAGGAGGGCTTTGGACAAATGGAGGGACTCTGTTGCTAAGCAGCTCTAGTTGGTCCTCTTTACATGATTCAGCTCTTATCTGGTGATATCTTATGAGGCACCCTAAGTGGAACAGCACCTTTAAAGCGGGACTTTACTCAAACAATTTTAAAATCGACAACAAAAGGAGCATTAAATTCATAAGTCGCAGAAACAGAAATACGTTGTACCCTACCCCCATACACTAGGTGTTAAGCAGTTTGTAAAATATTGTGAATAAGTATCTAACTAAGCCTATCTTGTCAAGGATTTTAAGAATACATAGGGGTTGGAAAACTTGGACTGTATGTATTTCTCATGACATTTTCAGAAATATTTCGACCCAACGTCCATCAACGATCTCCTTTAATCCCATGTTCTGCATTAATTTGCCCAAAATTATGCAAAAATAATGATTGTATGAGTACCAGTATGTACAAAAACCTATATTAAAAAAAATATTTTTACATTAATATACATATATATATTTAAACATATATATTTATATTGACATTACTGAGCTCAATGTTTTTTTTCCCTTTAATTTCTTATTTCTATTTTTATTTTATAATAAAAAAATTTTTTTTTCTTTTTATGGGAAGAGCGAGGAGTGTTTTTTTTTTACCCTTTTCCTCCGATCTCCCCTATACTGATCACACTATGCCCAATAGCCTTGCATTGTTGATCGTAATGTGTGTGATCTGCCCGCAGGGGGCAATTGGAGAGTCTCTACTATCCTGTAAGAGTTTCTGGTGGATGTCAATAAACAGTCCGATCTCCCATGCAACGGCAGTGAAAAATGCATGATGTACAGGTACGTCCTAAATGTCATTTTGGGACACCTTTTTCGGACGTGCCTTTACATCTATAGGGTAGGGGTTGAAATCTTTAGGATTAACGTTTTATTTTTGTAGATCACTCTGACATTCCCTCCAGTAATAGATTTACGTTTTGTTCTTTTTCGTTTTAGGTATCGACTCCATCTTCATGTGCAAGCTTTGCAATTTGTTTTCCCCGAACCGATCTGAGCTCCAGCAGCATGTCTCAGAAAACCACACGGAAGATGGACAGAGTCCCGACCAGATTATTATACCGCTCAGGCCACTTGTACCGGCCAACAAGAATGTAGAAGGTAGGTGGGAACTTTCATTATTATCTGTTAATATTTCAGGCACCATCATCAATAAAGACTGCGTAACGTGGATATAGTGTATATACACAGCATCGGGATTTAAACATCCAATACATTTTATGTTGAGATACGTCATGGACCAGTGACGTACCTGGTACGTCGTCAGTACAAACCTGTCCTATGTCCCCGCGATCGCAGGGTGACTGCTGTTCAATCTGCTGTGGTCAATCCATAGAACATCCCCTGCACTTCTGTGCATGTGATCACTTCTACAGCCAATCACATGCACAGATGACCATGGCCATGATTGTAAGCGCTGCCTTTGTCTCCGTTCTCTCCTTCTAACGGTGATCGTGAGCCGCAGAGAGACAAGACAGTAAGAAGCAGGGGTTTCTTGGAGTATGTATATATATTTTTTATATATATTTAATATTTATATAAATATATAATATGTATGTATATATATATATATATATATATATATATATATATATATATATATATATATATAGGTTAGTGGGAAATTAGGGGTTAACAAAAAAAGAAAACTTAAAATAAAATCATATATTTAAAATCATTTATCTATATAGTTTGTTTTTTTTATTTTATTTTTCTTTTCTGTGGGACGTCTGGGGCACTTTTGTTTCACTTAATCTCATTTTTTTAGGTGGAATATGTGTTTTTAGTTACATTTGCAATGGGAAATGAATGTGATAGGAGATCTGTCTCCTGTCTTGGAAGAGTTTGTGATCTGCACAGGCTGGAAGCACTCACAAGATTAAAGTAACATGGAAAAAATCTTTTAAGAATTAAACAAGCGTCCAATTATTTTTCCCTGATAAACCGTAATAAGAGGTTATGTTCTGTCAACGACAAGTCCAGAAGGACTAGGATTATTATTTTTTTTGTTTAAAGGGAATCAATATGACTGAGCAGAGTGTAGATAAAGAGCGCTAATGAGACATAAGATGGATGGGAGGTACGCTATTCCATCTATCGGGTAGAACAAGGGATTCCACGTCCCGGGGGGGGGGGGGCAGGAATTTATTTTGGTGGCCCTATGATGTCTGTCGGTGAAATATAGTTTTGGTCAAATACTGATTAACGCAGTATAATAATAATAATGCATTCATCTTAGTTCTTGTGTAGGTATAGATTTGAAACAAAAAGCATATCCGCATCACCCAGTTTTCTATGTTCCTCTCCGCTTTGACCTAGAGCTAAGGTACAATCTGTGATGGGTTACATTGGGAAAAAATATTTGTCTCCTTGAGCATAACCCCCCAGTGCTGTATACAGTAATAAAACCCCCCAGTGCTGTATACAGTAATATATACCCCCCAGTGCTGTATACAGTAATATACCCCCCAGTGCTGTATACAGTAATATAACCCCCAGCGCTGTATACAGTAATATAACCCCCAGCGCTGTATACAGTAATATAACCCCCCAGTGCTGTATACAGTAATATAACCCCCAGTGCTGTATACAGTAATATACCCCCCCGTGCTGTATACAGTAATATACCCCCCAGTGCTGTATACAGTAATAACCCCCCCAGTGCTGTATACAGTAATAATCCCAGTGCTGTATACAGTAATTAACCCCCCAGTGCTGTATACAGTAATAATCCCAGTGCTGTATACAGTAATATAACCCCCCGCGCTGTATACAGTAATATAAACCCCCCAGCGCTGTATACAGTAATATAACCCCCAGTGCTGTATACAGTAATAACCCAGTGCTGTATACAGTAATATAACCCCCAGCGCTGTATACAGTAATATAAACCCCCAGCGCTGTATACAGTAATATGACCCCCAGCGCTGTATACAGTAATATGACCCCCAGCGCTGTATACAGTAATATAACACCCAGTGCTGTATACAGTAATATAACACCCAGCGCTGTATACAGTAATATAATCCCCAGCGCTGTATACAGTAATATAACCCCCCCAGCAAAACCTGGTTTTATGTCATTTTGTCCCAATAAACTCCCTTTATCAGCAGTCCTGGAGGCGCCATTGTTGTCAGTCTTGTGATTTTTTTTTATGACTTTCCCGGCTCAAACACCACACTGAGGTGATGCTTTATGGTAATCCTAATGAAGTCCGTTCCTCCATAGACTTTCAGAGTGTTTGTTTATTGTTTATCACAGGCAGAATGATAAGGCGTCGGGGTGTTTGTCTAGTAGATTTGGGGATCAGATAACAGAGCGAGAACTCATACAAATGGCTGATATGCAGCTGCCTGAAAACATTATATTCTCTTGAAACGACAACTGTTTAAAATAAAGAAAACAGCAGAATATTTTTGCAAACTTCTATTTTATCAAATACTGGGAATAATAAACGTGTGCACGCAGGTTTATCTGTAGAGGCCAGTTCTGACTGTTTCTTCCCTTAAATTGTTTCCTATTTTTGGATGTTATCTTTATTAGCCGGGATAGATAGTGATTTACACTGGTGTCTCTGGGGGTAGTTAACGGCTAATGCCCCCTAAGGCACCTGGAGGGTCCGAATCCAGATTAGAATCTTCAAAACCGATTGACAGACGCAGTTAATGGAAACGAGGAAATTAAATAAAGTAGCTGTTGATCAGGAGCGTGACAGCCTTTTCCTTCGCGCTTGTGCTTCAGGGGTCTGAATACTCATTAGCCTCCAGCTATGCAAGCCCCCACTTCCATATTTAATCGAAATGATTTATTGTAACGTCTGATGTATAAATGATAACTCACTTCAATAAAATCTCTACTTATCAGCGTGGCTTTATATATTTTTACTTTTTTTTTTTTTTTCTTTATGGAAAAAGTAGTAGATAAGTGGAGCAACCTTACTACAGAAGTTTGTAGAGGCTACTACAGCGATGGGAATAAAAACATGGCTCCAACCACTGGAAAAACCAATGACTAGATGGGCCAAATGGGTCTGATCTGCCAAACCTTTTTTACATTACTTTCTTACCTATTGATCGCTGTTTGTGTAGTTGAGTCAGGCGTTTAGGAGGAAAAATATTATTATATATATTATTATACATTATTAGTATTTGCATTATTAATCCATGAACTCATTTCCTGCTGTTTCAATACGCATTATTGGGGTTTTCAGGGCTGTAGAACCCTGGGATACCCTCATACCCAGCAAACATTCCGAGCTCCTGGAAAAGGAGGAGGGAAGAAAGGGGGCATTGGGTGAGGAAAGAGGGGGCATCGGGCGAGGGAAAGAGGGGCACAGGAATTTGGGTGCCAAAGAGGGACTGTCCTTCCAGGACAAGGACACCTGGTGTAAGTACATCGTAAACAGGAACAATAGCTTTCAATAGCTCTTCGACCAGTGTATTGTGCGTGGACAGTAACAAACGATCTACATGAACGACACAGAAGAATACATCCATCTTCCAATGCAGGGGAATGTTAAAGAAGACAAGCACTTGTTCTTTATGTTACGTCTCCTCTCGATCAATGTCACGGCAGGCAGGAGAAACCGCACACGGCGTCTTTAATTGCCGGATAAGAGGTTTGGATTGAGCCCCTTTTGCTATTCAGACACGTCCCGGGCTGCAGAGGATTCAGGATTTACAATGAACTTTGACAAAGCAGCGTGCAGGAGAAACGCGCACGAGTCAGGGCTTCTCTTCTGATGAAATTCTTAATACGCTTTAACTGACGATCGATACAGTTAGTACGCGTGGGAGCGGTGTACTCGTCACCCGAAGAATGGAAAGGAGCCAGGAGGACAAAAAAAAGCAAAGCTGTGTAAGCAGCTGTGTCGATATCAGAAATAAATGCATTCTGGGCAAATTAAAGGACATTTTCATTCAATAACGCTGTCTCTTTGTGACATTACTAGTCAGATGACTTCCCACTGCAGTGGATCATCTGCATGTTAGTCTTGTGCAAGTGGACCAAAAAAAACAAATCAGGCAAATTTATTGTTTTGTTTTTGTTCCAATTGTTTTCAGACAACTAATTTCTTTCCTGCCCTTTTGGACTAAATTCTAAGGGCTTTTTCCATTCTGGAACGAAATTCGTTGTCACTCTGCCAGTCGCTCTCATTCACTCTTTCTCACGCTCTTGTTCACTCCTTCTTAATGTCTCCCAACCTTCTCCACCAACCACTTCCATTTCTCTTCTTCGCTTCTTCTCTTGCCTCTTCCTAGTCTTCTTTCCTCTTCTTTCCTTTGTATCTCCCGAGTATCAGCTCAGTTAACCAGGTCTTCCGGAGCATTAGCGCACACACCCTCTACCCCTGATTGGAGGAGAGGCTGTCCCCGTAGTGCGCCAGGGCCCAGCAGAGAGAAAGAGAAGAGTTTCTGCACCTCTCTTTCTACTGATTGGTAATTTGTTTTTTCTTTTTCTTTTACCAATTTGATTTAGGGTTAGTTTAGATTGATAATTTTTTAGGAGTGCACCAAAATGAAAATTCTGGACTGAAACCGAAAATACAGGATTCACTTGGCCAATAGCGAAACCGAAAATCCCCCCCCAACCTTAAAAAAAAATAACCACCAAAAGTAACACACCAAAATTGGACAAAAAAATTCAATAACATTAATATATATGATTGGTAACAGTTATCACACACCTATCATACCCAGGTTCTAGCATGTACTGGCTGCCTGGGCATGATGGGCATGTGATTGCTGTTAGCAAATGTATGTATATACATATATATTTCCTTAGGGCAGGAAAACAGTGCTTGGCCATGCTCACTCTCCACCCGCTTTCCATCCTACTCACCGCCCACTGATGTCAGTAGACCCGCCCCCTCAGAACCCGTAGAGGGAGCTTGGATGTTCACAGGTATTCTAGCTACCCCTTGTGAATCTGGTCCCCTAGAAGAGGTAGCTCTCCGGGTAGCCCACGTGGGAAGTTCCCAGGTATGTTTATAACATGATACTGCGTACGTTGTTAATCTTTTTTTGCTCTCTTTACACTGCTTAGATCCTGGCCGTGTTTAAAGTTTCCCTAGCGTTCTCATCCTCGGATGGTTTAATTAAATACAATGAGTTCGGTAATATATGGTGTTATTGCCATATTTAATTTACGGAAACACACTTGGACGAGAGCTGCATTAATCAACACAATTACACCTTATAATTTTAGGAGCGCGACACGTCCTGCTCTGTAATCATTAAAATTACAACAAAAAAAATACACGCTGTAAATTTAAATACATATTGGGGGTTTTCATGGGTTTTATGTGAACGCTTTTTATTTTGTCTGCAGTTTATTATGAAATTTAAGTGGAGGTTATGCCGTAACTTGCTTGACAAAAGGAAAATACATTATTTAATGGCAATCCCCAGGAATTATCCCATGCATGTTTAAACCCCTTCACTGTATCACCCTCTACCACTTCTGCTGGGAGACTGTTCCTCGTATCTACTCCCCTCTCAGTAAAGTAAAACCTCCATCCATCCTGTGTTTAAGGATTCCCCATAAGCGTCCCACCTCTACTTTCAATGATAATGTGTCTCTTTTGCAGAGTCGCACGTCATAAAAAGGAAGCGAGGAAGGCCGAAAGGTTCCACAAAGAAGCCATTCGCTGACGAGGAAACTGTGGAGAACAACAATGTCCCTCCGGCCGAAAACAAGTCCGACGCGGCAGACTCAGGCGTGGCCCCTGACCCAGAACCTGAGAGCCTGGAATGTAGAAAGTGCAGCAGAACGTTTTCTAACGTCCGACAGCTGAAGAAACACATTTGTATTATTGTGCTAAACGATGAAGAAGAGGCGATTCATGGTAAGGATCTACACCGAAACCTCTTAGTTTTTGTAATCAATAGCTTTAGAATTTCCTAAACGCCACATGACACCGGCAGTCTTAAATACATGTTTACCCCTCGATATCTGTCTTCTTTGTTGCAGAGCGCCGGTATATGATGTCATATCCTGGCGTACTGTGACTTAATGTAGTCACAGCCTCCATGGTGTAAATGGGCATTTGGGAAGATCAAAGATCTCTCTTCTAACAGGTGTTCTGCCCGTGGTGTTGCGGCAGGAGCCGCCCCCCCGGACTTGGCCCCGAGGCCTGAACCTAGTAGGCATAAACCAGAATATGTTGCTTGCCTGGGACCTAATTCTGAACTCAAAGGTCAAATTGTGGTCAGTTGTCAAGCCTAGAAGAACTGAGTTAATGTTAAATACTTAAATACATGCCTCCCAACTTTTACCCCACGTGAATCAGGAAACCCGGAGGGGGGGCAGAGCTTGGGAGGTAGATTGAAACTCGCAGCACTATTGCCCATGTGCAGTATGCATTCTCAGCGTCCCAGACACCGGTAAATGAGATCCCGACCACAATCCCGCCGTCCCACCGAGCTCTACCTCTTTCCCAAAAAGTGGGACAAAAGTAGAGCTCGATGGGACAGTGGGAAGAGTGGCAAAATCGAGACTGTCCCACACAAAGCAGGACAGGTGGGAGGCAGATAAATAAATTCCAGATGCACTTTGGAATAAAGTATTCTCATGATTGTACCTTGCAGGGGAGCAGTTTATGATCAGGTAACCGCAAAAATGTTACCCAGATGATTCCCACCTGCAGAGAAGTTTCATGACAACCGTGTTATTTAATGTTTATTTATTTCACTCCCGTCATCCCTGTTTTAATATATCTTTAATTGTATAAAAAGCTTTATTTCCCTCTAGGAGAAGATCTCTATACCGGTAAATGTATTATATTACATTTTAATTAGAAATTTCTACGTTTTAATTGCATTCTCTTTTAGGTAATGATTTTGAAGGGAAGTTTATCCTATCGGACGGTGAAAAAGAAAAGGAGAAACAGTCCAAGAAGGCACGAGTCCAGAAACCAGATAAAACGTCCCAAAGTAAAGAGTCGGAGAAGGCACAAGGCGTCAACCCCATCGTGCGGGTCCTCCTGAAAGCCCATGAAGCAATTCCAGGTACGTCGGCAATGCCCGAGGGTTTTCATATTCCCCAGGTGTTAATAAGAAAAAAATAAAACGCGGGAATGAGTTTTTGGATGCGCCCTTTCACCCTCAAGCAGAATAAATACATTACCTCCAAATTTTCATTGTGTTCACAGCCAGACTTCCTAGAGCCCTCAAACTCACACTTTAATAGTTTTCAGCTCTGTGGATTCTGTTTTTGCTGGATATTAATAAAATCTAACAATAACTGCAGTTTCTGATTATTCCAAGTTGATGGACTTTTAATGGGGAAGTCTCATGGATAAAATATTTGTTTCTTTGTGCTGTATAAAGTAATAACCCCCAGCGCTGTATACAGTAACAAACCCCCAGCGCTGTATATAATAATAACCCCCCAGCACTGTATACAGTAATATAACCCCCCAGCGCTGTATATAGTAATAACCCCCAGCACTGTATACAGTAATATAACCCCCCCAGCGCTGTATACAGTAATATAACCCCCCAGCGCCATATACAGTAATAACCCCCAGCGCTGTATACAGTAATATAACCCCCAGCGCTGTATACAGTAATATAACCCCCCAGTGCTGTATACAGTAATATAACCCCCAGTGCTGTATACAGTAATATAACCCCCAGCGCTGTATACAGTAATATAACCCCCAGCGCTGTATACAGTAATATAACCCCCAGCGCTGTATACAGTAATATAGGTCGACATTGATCTACATCACTTTGTTCCCTTTTTCTGCAGACCTGGAGCCGCCATTGTTGTCAGTCATGTGCTATTTTGGAGCTCAGTGGAGCTCAGTCGGCCTTCAAGGGCATCTCAGATCATAAACCTGCGGTGTCTCAATCGGTTGTATATATATATTCATACAGGACATTCTAGCGAAATTATAAACCTCAAATACATAAAAACCTTAAAGCCTTAGTAATTGACCAACATTGGGCCAGGTTGACACAAGTGTGGGGCAAATAATATCTGCCCTGCTCTAATATCAAGAATGCGGGCTTTGTGTGTTCTATCTACACAGAACCCTTTTAACGGTTGGTATTTCTCAAATGCATTTAGGTTAGCAGACTGCAGATTGGTTGTTCCATGTGATACATTTTTTGTAGTTGGCCACTTTCCATTATGTTTGACACAGGGATGGATTTTCCTCTATGTTGTCCAGGCACGTCACAGAAAAGCAGTCACTTAATGACCAATGACGTGCCTGGCACGTCGTGGCATTAAACAAGCTGTCCATGTGCTACCAAAAAAGAGTCTTTCTAGGGAGGTAGGGTAGCAGTGTGGCCATAGGAGGTGCCTGGCTTGCCGGACTCACAAGAAATGGACTCAAATTTCCTAGCATTTTTTTAAAGGTTTGCCACAAAAGGTTTTGTATAGTTTTTGGAGTTTTCTACAGATTCTAGTTCTTCTCTCCTTCTGAATCTAGAGCTTAGGCCTGTTTTGTGCCTAAGGTTCTAGAGCACGGGGAAATGGTTTTATTTGATGCAAGTTCTAAGTCTGACGAATACTATCTATTTTATGTTATATTTTGGTAGGAGCAACAAAAATTGTTCCAGTTGAAGCCCCTTCTCCAGAAGTTGAACAGGAAGCAAATCCTCAAGCACCAGATCTAGAGCAAGGCCACAGAAGGGGATACCAGGAGTATGCAATCCAGCAAACACCAGTGGAGCAGTCCACAAAATCAAACAGGTATGTATGTGAATAGTAATTACCACACAGCAGGTCTGAGTGACCGTTCTAAAGAAGGACCCAAAATTATAAATAGAGTCTCGCTGTGAGAGTTGATGTCCCTTCTGCCACTCTTTTCTGATCTTGCCCACTCTTATAAAACCTAGGAAGATGTTCTACCTAAGTTGCCCCTGGCTGAGAACAGTCGCCTGACCACCTATCTCCACCAACATCCACAACCTTGAGACCCTTGCCTGTCACCATTAAGATGGACAGGACTATTTTGTGGGTAATTTTGTAGATTCCTTCAGGATCAACCTGTCTTATACTTACAAGATTTGGTATCTCCAATACAAGGAGTGCCCCATTTCCATCGCTTTTATACCCAAGCAGGGCCAGTATTCTGTATGCATAGCTGCCAACTACCCAGAGGAACATTACACTGGTTAGGACACCAGCATTGAGCACACTTCCCATGGTGTTGGGACCTTGCAAGAAAATTCTGGACTGGTGTCACCGGTTGTATCTACCTTTCCTATAAAATATTGAATAAATTCCGACCAATTACTTGCCGATTCAGCAATTCTATGTGGTCTAATGATTCCTGACACTGATTGGCTGCTTTCTGAGTGGGAAAAGCGGCAAATGTATGAATTTACAAGAGGGGCTACACGGTAACTTCAAGGGACCCCTATAAAATGCATTAAAGTGACAGCCGGAGTGTCTCTTTTAGAAACCAAGCTGCTGTGACATGTGGACTAAATAATGAACACTAGACCAGGTAAAAAGCCCCAAAAAATGTTCAGCGATTATACGGTTGGGTGTTTAAAATTGGTACAAACCGATCATAGCAAGATCTACACAGCAGCCTAAAACACTTGGAAATGTTTCCTCCGAAGGGGTTTGCGTTCCGAGACTCAAATGCAGATTACAGCCGAGAAAACAGTTTTGCAATCAGCCATTTTCCTTGGGAAGCAGGAACCTTTTTTCTGTTTATAAATTAGAAGTGCAGAAAGTGCTAGCTTTAAAAAAAAAAAGGCAGAAAAGTGAAACCGACATCCGTATGGAACAAACAAAAAAAAAGCTATTTTGTGCAAAAAAAATCTCTCTGTAAGCAGGTCACAGCAGGCTTACTCAAAGCGTTCAAGAGTAGAGTTGGGTTAAAGCTTTACGGGACTATAATGAACGTTGGGTCTTCTCAAATGTTAATTGAGGTCTGGATTTTATTATGCTTAATGCCGGGCAGGGCCTGAGGCATTGTCAGGTTTTCAGCTCTTATTTGATCCCATATAACGTATGCTGGAGCTAAGAACGTGTCTGTGACTTGGGTCTGTACGGAAATCTTCTCTCAAGGGTTAAACGGCGAGGCAGCCAACATGCTCTGAGACCATCCGTAACTCCTTCCTCTATTTCTCCCAATACTTTCTTTATGTCAGACGGAAGAAGTGTTCGTGAACAAAAGCAAAAGAAATACCCCAAAATCCTCCAATCTCTTTTAAAGAGTTTGTGGGCGGATCAGATAAAAACTACTAAGCAAACATTTCCTATATTAACCTTTTTTGTGTATATATATATATCAAAAGTTCACTTAGCTGTTTTCATGGAAAACAAGCACATTTCTGGCTGTAACATAATTGCAAAAGGGTTTTCTAACCATCAATTAGCCTTTTAAACGTAAACTTGGATCAGCGAACACAATGTGCCATTGGAACACAGGAGTGATGGGAGTGATAAAGGGCCATTGGAACACAGGAGTGATGGGAGTGATAAAGGGCCATTGGAACACAGGAGTGATGGGAGTGATAAAGGGCCATTGGAACACAGGAGTGATGGGAGTAATAAAGGGCCATTGGAACACAGGAGTGATGGGAGTGACAAAGGGCCACTGGAACACAGGAGTGATGGGAGTGATAAAGGGCCATTGGAACACAGGAGTGATGGGAGTGATAAAGGGCCACTGGAACATAGGAGTGATGGGAGTGATAAAGGGCCATTGGAACACAGGAGCGATGGGAGTGATAAAGGGCCATTGGAACACAGGAAAGATGGGAGTGATAAAGAGCCATTGGAACACAGGAGTGATGAGAGTGATAAAGGAGTGATGGGAGTGATAAAGGGCCTCTGTACGCCTATAAAGAGATTCCATTAAAAATCTGCCGTTTCCAGCTACAATAGTCATTTACAACATTAACCCCCAATCTCTAAGGACATTTCTAAGTGACCCCAATCTCTTGAATGGTAGTGTGTATATAGTATGGTAGTGTGTGTGTATATAATATATATATATATATATATATATATAATACCGTATATACATTCATTTTACATTTTTATTTTTGATACAGACCATATCATATTAAGCACTCTTTCTGTCTTTGTTCAACTTTGAGACACTGTGCCTCTCGCTCTCATAAAGTTGTAAAAATTAAATGTTTGTAACTTTGTCATGAATTGATAGCTTTTTAACATGACCAAGTTAGGTACTGAGAATAGGAAAATAAAAGTTTTTTTTCTTAAGCTTATAATAAAAATTAAAAAAAACAACAATAAAGGAGCTATATACAGATCGAAGAATTATGATTGGGGATAATCTATACGTGACGTGAATAAAACTAATTTATGTTTCGCCGTTCTTCCGGGCTAAGCGATATGATTTAGCAATGATTTTTTTTGTTATATATTATACCTGATTACTAACTCTTGGTGGAACGTGGGCAGCTTGCTGTTCAGCGAGTAAAAACCATTGCTTTTTAAATAAGTTGGATCCAATCGCCGGTCCCATTCCAAATAAAAGCGTAGCGGCCCTTTATTTCCCATTTGTCAGCTGGAACGGAGTCAAGGAGTAATGCTTACTCAGGAGGATTCATGGAGACCATTTTTAATCAGCAGGATGAGGACAGATTGAATAATAAGCACAGGGCAGGACGACGGGCTCCAGGGGAACCGAGATTTACCGTCAAACACCAACATAATAAAATATCTAAATATAGTGGCGCTTCGTTGGCTGCCAGTCACTTCTACGGACTAAGAACCTTTATTTCAACAGCGATATTTTCATTTCAGCCAAACTTGAACACATTTCAGTTGGCTAGAGAAAGGTCTTAAACAGCACTTTTCACCTTGTTTATAGGTTTTGTAATCTAATTTGTCTGTTTTGTATTATTTTTATACATAAGATTAAAGACTATGAAATACTAGGGGATGTTAAAGAGTACATAGCATCATGGACTAAATACATACTCTGAATTCAATCCACCTAAACATGAATTTAGTGCATAGTAGTATCAGCTAAATACATATTTGGGTGGAATTAATTCAGAGTTTGCTTTTTAAAACATCTCTTTGTCGTCTCTTGTGGCTACGCATGAAGGTCTAGTCAGAGCGCAGGTGTTAGAGTCTGATGGGGCGTTCACCCGATGCCCCGCGTGACCAGCAATTTTCACAGTGAGCTGCTAATGAGAGCAAGATGGAGAAAAGAAAGAGGGAGAACAAAGGGAGGACAAGGAGTGGTTAGAATGAGCAGGAGAGATGAATGAGAGGGAGTGACCAGAATGAGAGATAAGAGTTAGGAATGATTATAGGGAGAAATGAGAGGGGAGGAAAGGAGAATAGGAAGAGGGGGAGAGAATAAAGTAAGGAAGGAGAGGAGAAAATAGAGAAAGATGGAGACAGAAGGAAGAGGGCGAGAGAAGAAAATGAGGGAGAGAGAGTAAACAAAGAGAGGAAGAAAAGGAGAGAAGAAAGAGGAGGGAGAAAGTGAGAAGAAAGTAAGGGAGAGAGATGACAGGCATGTCCACTAGTATGTAGATAAAAGTATTGCCAACGTGTTGCCCGCAGGGCTTAAACTGAAGGTCCAATCAGAGCGCAGTTGCTTTACAGTGATTGGACCTTGTTCCACTCAGCTTTGCAGTTCCCAGCCACTGACTAAAGCCGCCTGGGAAAAAGTTCTATGGAGGGCAGGCAGTGGGGGTAGCAGTGATGCGTTGGGGAAATCATAGGAGGACCCTGGTGGGGATTTGGAATTAAATGAGGAAGTTGGTTGGAGAAGGAGGACAACAGTGTGGATTTCTACCTGAGATGAGATAGCTAGGAGGAGAGAGAGAAGCAGACGGTAATGGAGGAAAAACACATAAAAACACAGTTTTTTAAGAAAGGGAAAAACATTGCTTCTATTTTAATACCTACATTTTAATATCATTCTTCTTCTTGTGTGTATTTTTTTTCAGGGTAGGCTCAACACAGCTGAAAATTTTTACCTGTGAGTACTGCAATAAGGTTTTCAAGTTTAAGCACTCTCTGCAGGCGCACTTGAGGATTCATACAAACGAGAAACCCTACAAATGTTCCCTGTGTAACTACGCGAGCGCAATCAAAGCCAACCTCGGAGTCCACATGAGGAAGCACACGGGAGAGAAGTTCAGCTGTGACCACTGCACGTTCAGCTGCCTTAGCAAAGGCCACCTTAAGGTCCACGTGGAAAGAGTCCACAAAAAAATAAAACAGCACTGCCGCTTCTGCAAAAAAAAGTACTCCGACGTCAAGAATCTCATTAAGCACATCAAAGAAACCCACGACCTTCTGGACAAGAAAGTTAAGGAAACCTGCGATGAGCTCGGGTTACTGACCAGGGAAGGAAAGAGGCAGCTTCTTTATGATTGCCAAATCTGCGAGCGGAAGTTCAAGAACGAGCTAGAAAGAGACCGCCATATGTTGGTGCACGGCGACCAAAGACCGTTCGCCTGCGAGCTCTGTGGCCACGGCGCTACAAAGTATCAAGCTTTGGAGCTTCACGTCCGGAAACATCCATTTGTTTATGTATGTTCTTTTTGTTGTAATAAATTTGTGAGCACTGTGAGACTGAAAAGTCACCTCAAAGAGGCTCATCCTGAAGCTGATGAGTCTTCGCTATTCAACCAATCCATCAATCAAAGTTTCTGCCTCTTGGAGCCTGGCAGTGATATTCAGCAGGAGGCACTTGGGGACACAGAGTCTCCAACAGAAGCCATACCCGTTGTTAGTGACGTTGCCCAGCCTTGTCCTCCCGAGGGCCAAATACAAGAAATTAACCCAGCGCAAAATGCCCAAGAGGCTTTGTTAACTGATTTGGACATTTACAACAAGTCCATACCATCAAGAACCGATACAGAGAATTCTACTGTCTCGGAAAATGAACAGGCGCAAAATTTCTCCGATGGTCGCTCAAGAACAAATCCAGCGAGTGCGGTGATACTCTGCTCAGATATCACGCCTCTGTTGGCAGAAAAGGGAAATAATAACGAATATATCGATCTGGATAAAGTCAGCAACGGGGTTAATTGTGGGGAACAAGTAGCCGGGTACGATGCGCAGGATATCTCAGAACCTGCGAAGGTTGGAGAGGTCGCCCAAGAGGTTCCCACCGCCGTCGACGAGAGCGTTGGCCAACAAGCTTCTCAAGATAACGGAGTGGAGACCTGTGCACCGGTTGGCACATCCAACGATGGCTCACAAAATGCTGGAGAGACAGCTGCATTCATGCACATTTTGAATGGTTTGCACAAAAGGCAATTGAGTATCGCTTTGTTTCAGAAGATCAGAAAGATTTATGGGGATCTAGAATGTGAATACTGCGGTAAGGACTTGTCAATAAATCTTTTTTTTCCCCCTCCCAAGTTTAATTGAACATGCGGCTTCCATGGGCTTATCTTCTCTCTTGATCAGGGGTGAGTCCACCAATGAGGTTCACTGAATATGTGATTTCCAGGTAATAAAGGGTTCCTAAGGGTCTAAACTCTTATTGCCAATGTCCACTCTATAGTCCTAACTATTAACCGATTAATCTCGTGATGGTAGCATATTGGCAGCCTAATAACATTCATTCATTGTGTTTTATTCCAGGCAAACTCTTCTGGTATCAAATGCATTACGACATGCATGTCCGGACGCATACACGAGAACATCTGTATTACTGCTCCCAGTGCAGCTACTCCTCCATCACCAAGACCTGCCTGAAGCGACACGTCTTGCAGAAGCACAGTAACATGTCCCTTAAGTGTCCGGCCGAAGGGTGCGGGTACTCCAGCCCAGACAAATACAGACTGCAGGTGCACCTGAGAATACACACCGAGCTGGTAAGTCCATTACTGAACGTAACGCTAAAGTTCTGTTTGAGGATATCGGGCACAACGTACTTACAGGGTAAACGATTAATCTCTTGTGTAAACTGAATTACAGCCCGTGTGCAAGAGTCACGACAACCCATGTATATTTGCTACATATTCCTCATGTCACTCGTACACTTCTCTTACTGACGTTCCTTGGTTGATGGGAACCGAGCAGGATGAGTGAGCGTCTTGGGGAAACGCGGTGTCACCTTCAGTAATTCCCGATACTGTCTCGTTTGCAAAATAAAGGGACTTTTTCATAGTATGTGAAAAGTTTGGGGTCACTCAGCTGTTTTCTTGGAAAATTCTGGCTGTAACATTATTGTAAAAGGGTTTCTAATCATCAATCAGCCTTTAATAATTTAACTTGGACTAGCGAACACAACGTGCCATTGGAACACAGGAGTGATGGGAGAGATAAAGGGCCATTGGAACACAGGAGTGATGGGAGTGATAAAGGGCCATTGGAACACAGGAGTGATGGGAGTGATAAAGGGCCATTGGAACACAAGAGTGATGGGAGTGATAAAGGGCCATTGGAACACAAGAGTGATGGGAGTGATAAAGGGCCATTGGAACGCAGGAGTGATGGGAGTGATAAAGGGACATTGGAACACAGGAGTGATGGGAGTGATAAAGGGACATTGGAACACAGGAATGATGGGAGTGATAAAGGGACATTGGAACACAGGAGTGATGGGAGTGATAAAGGGACATTGGAACACAGGAGATTTTGATTGGAGACGTAGATTTTAAAAGATTTTAAAAACACCATTTTTGTTCTTTTTCTTTTCCAATGCTCGGTCACAGCCAGGATATATATATATTTATATATATAGAGAGAGTGTTAGTCCTGTATATGAATCTGCAGAGCTATTCCATGTTTATGCGCAACAATCGTTTTCAGCCAAAAATTCATGGAAGCCAGAATCCACTGAATCACCCAATCACAACACAGCGCGGGCTGCGAGAACGCAAAACAACTTTACCACTAACTCGATGAAACCAAACCATGGTGATTACAGCAGTTGGCTGAGACCCCGGATTTATTCTGGGAACTCCGCCAGCTCTCTAATTGGCCGCTAGTAAATTATTAAACAGAATAAGTCGGATTTCAGGATTATTTTTGCTTGACTGCTCACGCGGAGCATGTTTTATCGTCTTCTTGGACTGTGTCAGGTCTGTCGTGGTGAAGCACGGCGGCCACCACGGGGACAGCTTCTCCCTCGGTTCCTCCAATCTGGGGATAGGGGGCGCACAGAGACATCCGTCCTTTTGTTGATGGCGGGGGCGAGGGGGGAGCAGATGAAGAAAGAAGACAGAAGAACAAGAAGAGGCAAGAGAAGAAGTGGAGCTGGGGAAAAAGACGGGGACACGGACGTGATTGGCAGAGAAAGTAGGGAGACCGCATGAGAGAAAGTGAATGAGGGGGTCGTCTTTTTAGATGAGAGAGAGAGTCCATGAGAGCAACAAAAAGCAAAAACAGTGTTTTTTATCGATGTATCCTGTAAATCTTCACTCGTACACTTGAGAAATTGGAGTTCCTATTGGAACGATTTTAATTTAGAAAATTCTAACCAATTCAAATAATTACTGGGAAGGTTTAGGAACCCAGCCACGCAAACCCAGGCCAAGCGTCCGGCAGGCTGGCATCCGGCAGGACCCCCGCCGCAGGTTTCCTCGTATCGCGGGTACATATTGAAACATGCCGCACGCTGATAAGTTTAATTCGTTTGAGACTAGAGGAAGTGCAGGTTTTGAAGATAACGCTCTTAAGACGAGTCCTACCCGAGGAAAAGGATTTTCAGCGTCTTTGTTCGAAGAGCTTTGATGTTAACTGCCTCACCTGGAAGGAATCTCTCCGTCGATTGATGTTCTTTGAAGCAGAGAGGATTCTTCCTTCTTTTAGTGTTTTTTTTTTTTTTATCTGTGCATTTCTTACTAAAAATGTATCTATCGAAAAATAAACATTTCATAACTAAACATAACTGCGCATACAGATTACTAAATAAAGGTGCCCGTTAAATATATAACTAGAAGCAGATGGCTCATTAGTTTCATAGAATAGATTTATTCTGAAGAAACATAATAAATTCATAAGAAGAATACATTACTAATATAGCAATTATTATGTGTTACTTACACGGTATTATGCGGTGTTATGGCCCCCTGCAGCGCCATGGGGGTTATTTACTAAATGGTGAGCTGTGGAATTTCGTATCGGTGCATATATATATATGCATTATAAAGGGCCAACTCCCCCCCCCCAGGCAAGGAAAAACTGATTGAACCTTCGTAATGAATAAGTAATATAATAACAATACAATATAAGATATATAAATCCTACAACGTGTGGGTCTATATTTTCAGGGGTCCGTACGGTAAAAATTCCTTACAATTTTTGTGTGCCCTTAATTTTTATGGACATTATGTCCGTCACATGAACTTAATTTAAAGGGGACATCTACCTATCAACCCCCCCCCCTTGAGGGATTCCCCAACCCCCCCATGCATCTGTCCTAGTTGTAGCGCTGGCTTGCGGGAGACCCCAAGTGAGTATAACAAGACCCCTCTTCACACAAGCAAACAAAGTGTTCCCTTTGATGTCATGAAAATTGCCAAGTGGGGGGAGGGGTTGTGCTGCAACGGTGGAGCTGCAGCTTCTTCTAAAGGTGATTTGTATTTAAAAAATAAATAAATAACAAATTCACGTTAAAGAACTTTAATATGTATTCTACATTGAAGGGGCTGCTTGTCCCTTTCAGACATTTGTCACTAGAAACATATTACTACTGTACTACTGAATGCCCATACCCTTAAAATATGTCTCATTCATATTTGTTTTGCCTGGAACACCGGTCATGTGACACCAATGCATGCACTGATAGGTCATTGCCATAGAAACTGAAAAAAAAGCTTCTGCGGGAAGAATAAAATGGGTTTAATTGCCCAAAGGAAAATTATACATCAAGAGCAACATGGTGTTTTGTGTTAAATACTAATAAAGGTAGTTACCATAGTTACCAACATTATAACTTTCTGAGGGGGTGGAAGATGAATGGAACAGCCTCCCATCATAAGTGGTTGAAGAGGAACAGCATATGACTCCCGAATCTAAGACGAGACCAATGACCGATTAAGGATTTTGTTTTGTCCCCGACTAGATGGGGCTGAACGGGTCTGATCCAAGGTCAAATTATAGGTTTGTTTTTTTTTAAATGGCTACATTTTGTTTATTACTGTAACAAAACAATTATTTTATTGTAGGAACGTTTCATTCTCAGTGTAAAGTTCCTGCATCAAAAAATGTCCCTGGACTTCATTTTAATGATCTGGCCGTCGTAACCTTTCTAGATAAAATATTTAAGGATGAATCCACTTCAAAGCGGTTACTGCAGATTTCGCTTGCCCCCCCAAAACTCAAAAAGGCCCACTGGAGCAGTCACAGGGTAGGGGTAATCTGTAGACTGTTAGAGTAGGGTAACTAGACGTAGAGATCACCTGGTAGAAAGAGGCATACAGCAAAAAAGCTTGTATTTAATGCTGTACACCCCCTGCTGTCAGAGTGGTTTGGTCTCCTCTCTTTCACTCTGGCAGCTGCTCCTTCACAGGCACAGAGTCCCCGCCTGGGCAGAGGCACAGTTTTCAGGCTGCAGACACGGGGTAGTTAATTTCAAACAAGTATTGCAGCAGGAGTTAATTAACACTTCAGCTGTTGAGACTACATTTCCCATGACTCTCAGCCAGTTTGGTATGTTAAGCATCATGGGAAAGTGACTACTCACCCACTAAAGGTTCTAAAGGTTTATATATCATTATTGTACAGCGCTGCAGAATATGATGGCGCTATATAAAACAATAAATAATACTAATAATCACATTAATGGATTGGCAGTGCAGCTGCGGTGGGAAGTCCGTCTCATAATTCTCCGTCATTCATTTAGTTGGCTGAACATCATAAAAAATGTAATAACAGCACTTCCAGTGCCAAATGTTACCACAACTGCTGGAAAACCACCAAGTGTCCTTTTTTAGTTCCAAGCCTTTCTAACCTTTTTTTTGTAAATACCTCTGAATGCTTGCATGAACTTGGACTGCAGTAGCGGGAATAGTTGCTGGTAACGGTGGGCATTGGGTGGGGGTAGATAGGTCTTGGGTACAAACACTAGCTTTTGTTGACTGCATCTACAATTATATTCGGCAGCCATATTGCTGGCTGAACGTCATGGGAATCGTAGTCATAGGCTGGGGTTGTGGTGGCCGACACTATACGGTAACTGCGGCTCCCAGGATACACAGCCAGCCATCTCTGGCTAAACACCACGGCAGTTGTAGACTGGGGTAGTTGTGGATAATCTTAACTACCCCAGCTAATTTAAACTAAAGTTCTTGTGTTATGCTGGTCTGTTAGCTACTGCTTCTACTACTACCGGTCATATCATTGTTCCTACCAAAGGGTCACTAACAATTGCCCCCCACCAGAAAGACCCTCTCCCGAGCCAACAAAGGCAGGCAATGGGAGGAGGTAAGGAGGGATTGGGGTGAGAGAGGGGAAAAGTGGGGAGGATATTTTGCCCCCCCCCCGAGCCCAGCTTTTGGAGTTGTTTATTCATAGTCATTCTGGCGCAGTGTTTTAAAAGTGATCTTATCACCATAGCAACCTGTTTCTGCTATTTAGAACATTCCACTTGTTGCTATGGTGATGCCAGTATTCTTCGCCAAAATTCTTACACAAATAACATATTTTTGAGGAAAATCTATGTATAATATAAACTCTCGCCTCCCCATTAACGCTCGTACGGCCATTCTAACACTAAGTACATGTAAGCGTATAGCTTATATACGCAGCGAAGCAGGACTGTCCCTTCTAAACACAGACACTTGGGAGGTATGTGTAATAGCTATTTTGCTTTTAATTTTATCGCGTATAATTTCCGATCTTGGGATCGGGGGGAATTGCTTTGTGGTGTAAATACCAATAAAAAAAGTTAGATTACTACTTTAGATTTATTTCTCCAGCTGTGCGCATGTACAGTTATTCATCGGTGATTCCGACGGTTTAAAAGCACCAATCAATCATCCTGACAGGAAATAGAATGAGCCTCGCACGGCGCGGCGTTACCAGGAACCATTTGTTTTAATGAATGTAATGTTCTAACGGGCCGCGGATAGTTTGTTGCTTATTACACTCCTATAGGGAGCTTATAAAATACATAATAACGAGGTTTACCGGCTAAAAGGATTAGCGCCGTCTGCAGGTTTCCTGAAAGTTCTTTCTTCTTTTTATATACAAAGACGATAAATAACGTACAAAGGTATGTTATAGAGGTTCAATTCTCGCCTATCGCAGCGGTTTACTTTTGACTTTTTTCGTGTTTATTAAAGGGGCCGTTTAACGTCTCCTGACAGTCCTGCCCAAGTACTTTGTGAGCACTTCAGTATGCATTCCTCAAAAGTTTTTTATTTTTTTATTTTTTTTAAATAAATAAGTAAAAGCACCAGAGCTAGAGCTTCCCATCACCTCTGTGGGAGTGCTTTCTGTGCATGCGCACGGGGGGTCTCATTAGACGCACTCCCCCTGCATGCGCTCCTCACTGGGTCAGCGCTGGAGCTCAGTGATGGACAGAATATCACGTCAGGAAATGTGAAGGGGCTGAAGGGGCAAATGTATATGGCGGGTGCTCTGCAGAATGCCTATCTCTCTCTCTCATTATCTCTCTCTCTCATTATCTCTCTCCCTCTCTCTCATTATCTCCCTCTCTCTCTCTCATTATCTCCCTCTCTCTCTCTCATTATCTCTCTCTCTCCCTCTCTCTCTCTCTCTCTCTCTCTCTCTCTCATTATCTCTCTCTCTCTCTCTCTCTCATTTTCCTCCTCTCTCTCTCTCTCTCTCTCTCTCTCTCTCTCTCTCTCGTTATCCCCCCTCTCTCTCTCGTTATACCCCCCTCTCTCTCAATATCCGTCTCTCTCTCTCATTATCCTCCTCTCTCTCTCTCTCTCTCTCTCATTGTAACCCCTCTCTCTCTCGTTATCCCCCTCTCTCATTATCCTCCCCCCCCTCTCTCTCTCTCTCTCTCTCTCTCTCTCTCTCTCTTATTATCCTCCTCTCTCTCTCTCTCTCTCTCTCTCTCTCTCTCATTATCCCCCCTCTGTCTCTTTCATTATCCCTCTCTCTCATTATCTGTGTTTATCTTTTTATAGTAATATGTACCATTTGAAATGGACAGATCGCTTTTAAAACTATTATCTCGTAATTTATTTTGGAAAATACAACTCTGTGCTAAGAAGTTGAGGATTAATCTCTCATTTCCTTTACCCTTGAACTATTTTGAATTTTTTTCTTTAGGAAAAAAAAACGTACTCCTGTCCCGCCTGTGACAAGTCATTTTCCGATGATCGCCTTATCAGGTCACATATACAGACGACCCACCCAGGTGAGGAAAACCCTGGAAATGGACACCTCAGCTAACTTGGAAGTTTCTTTCTTACTCTCACATGCAAATAAATACAAATGAAGTAGAAAACAGAACTTCCATTTAGACCAGAATTTAACATTCCAATTTGGTAGGCGGGAAAAAAATGAAATTTATGTGACAGATTATTTTGTAAAAGAACATGTTATATCTGTCAGTCTGAAAGCAGAGAATAATATGGGCCCTTCTACAGTGATAGATAATAAGATATGGAAGAAATGTCTGGAAACCATGTGCTGGTGCTCCTCTCAAAACACACACGGTGCGAGTAAGAGACACTACATCACATGAGCCGGCTAGGCGCGGACCCCTGTAATGGAAACGGTCCGGTTACAAGGGAGTTCTAAGTTCTCCAAACTGCCCCCTTGAGCAGTGGAGCACAGTGAAGCTTAATTGCCCCAGGTAACACAGCAGAGGGGCTGCCTCCCCGTGGATTTTCCACCCTAGGACTAATCGGCCTAGGAAGGAATACGTTACTGCTAGTGAGGAACATATTTTTTGCATAGATTTATGTCTGTGGTAATTTTGATGGTCTGCAAAGGGCCACACAAGAGAGGGCTGGCACCATCTGGCCCAGGGGCATATAAAGCCAAGTGGTCCCCCCAGTCCTTTGCCCACCCCTGTAACCAATATACACACTATCACACACACACTCACCATAACAGATAGACACTATATACATCCTTACTCTATCATCACACCTGTCACTCATCACTCCTATCACACCTCATTCCCTCACATCCTCTGACATCACTGCCTTACTTTGAGACCTTCTTTACTATGTTCCCGCCATCCATGTCAGACTGGCGAGCACACCCCTGGGGCTACAATTTGAGAAATTAAGTGTCTCAATGGTTCTATAGAAGATGCAACAATGTTCCCTAAAGATTGCTGCTTCTTAAAGCAAAGTGGCAGTTAAGTGTAAAATTTGATTGCGATATAAGTTTGAAAAATAATCCTATCGCCTTAGCAACCAACGAAAGGGCCTGGAGAACCATTCCTCTTGTTGCTATGGTGATAAAACAATTTCCAAATATCGCTTTAGAAGCATCTTTTAAACATAACCCTTTAGTTATAACATTTATTAAAAAATACAAAAACAAAACATTCAAATCCTTCTATGTTTAAGAAAGGGAATCTAAACCAATCATTTTCTTTGTAGAGTCTGTTTTTTTTTATTTTTTTAAGCTTGTTGGTTATGATAAATACCCCTTTTCTTTTGTGATATTTACAGAATTTTTGCTGAGCTTGCAGAATTCGGATGCCATATAC
The DNA here is from genome assembly GCF_027358695.1 of Spea bombifrons. Classification (NCBI taxonomy): domain Eukaryota; kingdom Metazoa; phylum Chordata; class Amphibia; order Anura; family Pelobatidae; genus Spea; species Spea bombifrons. The sequence continues at coordinate 104,672,141 of NC_071091.1, read as the reverse complement.
CAATTTAACATTTGTACCTTAATAAAAAATGAATCCACGTTCTCCTTTCGCTTGTTATAATCTTTGAAAACCATAAATGCCAGCAGAGAAAAAAATGCTTTCTCTGCAGGCTCAGGGCCGCGGATTACCCCTGTGCTTTACTTGTTATCTAGACTGAAATTAATAAATATTATTAACAATTAAGGATCCAGTTCTAAATACAGAACATTTTTAGTCAATGTACTTGTAATGTAATATATTATCAACATAAGTTTTTTAAAGTATCCTTTAAAATGTGACAATCGATAAAATAAAAATGTATAATCTATAATTTAATAGGACTCCAATAATAATAAAAATAATATATTTTTGCATTTTAAGTGCGTTGAGGTGAACACAAGGAGAAGTATGCATGTGTATTTTTATTTATTGAGGTCTAAAAGATTTACTTATAATTTTACAGTTTATAATAAGTGGCATCTTATAATAAGTACAGCGGGCTGCAGACATTCTGATCGGGGCACAATAGGTATGAATACATTAAGAAGAGAAGCTCATAACCCTTTGAGCTTGCAATCTAAGCTCCTCAGGGGAGGAGTTAACTGCCGTGTTTCCATGGCGGAAAAAAACCTGGATCTGCTCTGTTCATCTTTTACAAAATGCCTTTATTTGCCTTAATCCAGATGAAAGCCATGGGCAGTCAAAACATTCCATTGATCAATAATTTGTAAAGTGTTACAAAAAAAACTTTTTTTTTAGTTTTTTTATTTATTTTTTACAAAAAAACCAATCCAGTTTATGGATTAAACCCTCCTTAGTGCCTACACTAAGTACCTTGATATAGGTAGAACCTACTGTAAAGAATGTCCTTTGTGTCACATGGAACTGTAGTGTCATGGAACCTCCTGATCATAACATAACGGGGGGTGAAGATTTGTATACATTGTTAGGAGATTGTTTTCCGTGTTGGGGTGGGATTGATGTTTACTTTCTACCCCATGTAACGTCACCGTTCGCTTTACAGATGTTTCCACGAGTCTCCTCTCCGAGGTCCTTGGTCGTAAGATCCAACTGAAAGGTCTCATAGGAAAGAGAGCTGTGAAATGCCCTTATTGTGAGTCGTATTTCATGAAGAATGGTTCAGATCTTCAGCGTCACATATGGGCCCATGAAGGTATGTGATTAATCTGAACATTATAATGTGATTGGGCTTCAAACTCCAGAACTTACTGCTGGATGTTGGCTCTGTGAATGTCGGCTCTCTAGGGTACCTACCAACACAATATTTCCGGAGCCAGAGAGCTGGGGCATGTCCATCAATCCACAACAAGACTACATTCTGGTGTCCAATCTAGGGATATCAAAAAACATAATTTAATAGAAACGCAGAATTTGACGGCAGATAACAACCATAAGGGCTGTCTAGTCACCCATTTTTCCTGCTCTAAAGACCCTTCTTCGACTTATCACAACTACCCCTTACACCGACCTTACTGCCTCTGACTTTGCCCCATAGTTTCAATTCAAGTCAAATTGCCATGTTATATGCGTCTTCTATACTTTCTCAAGATCTGAACTTGAACTGATTATTTTATGAGAAAGAAGGAAAGTAAATATGGACACAGTGGTGATAAAATAAGAAAATTAGGAGCCGAAACAGATTGGAGAATGGCGGGGGGTGGCAGGAATGCCGCGGGGAGCCGTCAGAACTTTATAAAAGCCACAGTATATAGATTAATTGTCATAAACACTTCTGTGCCTTAAACCGTGCCAGATCGTATGGACTAAAATAATTGGCTTTGATTCTCGAGAGAAGACATTCCGAACATTGCGGGTTTTGTGTTTTTTTGGCATTGCTTGGCGACATGCGAGTTATTTTTTTATTTTTTTTGTATATACTTTCCTGTTTTCTCCCAAAGCACCTTGTAAAACAAGACAGGGTTGATGTTGTTGTTCAGGCTGATTAAAATACTTTTGTACAACTAGGAAAGTGTGAAAATAACTTATTTTATCGTCCTTGGATACAAAAATATTTCTCTGTAGAGCGGAATTACAGGGAAAGGGATAAGATACTGTGTGCTTGTAATTTTAACCCTTTAATGACAAAGCCTGTACATGTACGGGCCCAAATGCATTGTTTTCAATGGGTTTAGGGACCGCCCATTGTCCTTAAGGGGTTAAGGCGAGTTGTAACATTGTGAATTCTATTAGCGCCATTAAACACCCCCCCCCAAACAATGGAAACGGGTCGGATACAGCATCGAACGTAAGTTGAGGGTGGGACATTGGTGGCGTGTGATGACGTTAAGTAGGTAACTTATGATGTCACGGGGCATTCCACCCATGGAACAATCCAAATAAAGGCAGGGATGTAAGATTTGTGGGGAAAGAGGGGTAGCTGCCCCAGGGCCGCAAGGCGAGGAGCCCTATTTAGCCACCTGTCCCTTTCCTTCTGTAGCGTCCGGACAATAAAGCGCTCTCTATGGAGATTATTTAGGGAGATCATCCAGCTGTGGATATGCCTTGGTGAATAAGTCTCTTTTTGTTATTTTTAGGCTTGAAACCATTTAAATGCACCGTATGTGAATACGCGGCTCGCAGCAAAAGCAACCTGAAAGCTCATATGAATCGGCACAGTACGGAGAAGACTCATCTGTGCGACATGTGCGGCAAAAAGTTCAAATCAAAAGGGACGCTTAAGAGTCACAAACTGCTCCATACAGCCGACGGTGAGTTATTGGATCCATGTCCTCAAGTGTAACTTGGTTGTCATATCATTATCATATTTTTATTTATTTATTATTTATCATCTATATATATATATATATATATATTTTTTTTTTATTATTATTTTTTTTGACATTTATTATGTTGAATTACATTAATCTCTGGTTATTAAAGAGTTAAGTGCGGTCTAACATCACATTATTACCTATTAATTCTAAGTGTAAGTTTAATTTTCTTTCTAATTCACCTAAATATAAATCTCATTTTTTACATGTTTATTTTTAAAATTTCTAAAAAAGCTGGAAAAATTAAAAACTTGACAAAACACACAAAAAACCATGTATTTGGCTCACTTTGACTAGGGCAGTTTTCCCGTGTATATTGTTGCAGTAAAAGGTGTGTGAAATATTTGTTCACCTCACTCGCAGGAGCCCAGAAAATCAGCTCCAAAAAGGACTGGATCTATACAGTTCCGAGTATTCGCCCCGTCGCGATTTCTTCTATTTTCTTCGCTTATTCGTCTCATATTTGCAATTACTTCTGATCATCCAGCTGATCTTAATATTAGACAAAAATGACCCGATTAAACACAAAATCCAGCCTTTAAATGATTGTTTCATTTATTAAACATACAGAAGGGTCTCCCCTGTTCCACCTCTTCTCCGTTTGTAGATAACGGCTGTCGCTGCGGTTCAGTCCCAGAGCCGTAGAAATGTCTCTGTAACCCTTTTGATAGATATTAATGAGTTTGTTTCTCGTCTGTTGTTGAATTTCTTTAGATCGCGGTATCATGCGCTGCTTTTTGAGACCTTTTGGCCTGTTTCTCTCTGTGAGACGCGTTCTATTTAACTGATGTTTAGATTCAGCAGGGCCTGGGTGCGTCTACTGAAATTTACCCCGATGATCAATTTTATTTTGTTTATTGATTGATTTAGTAACTAAGGGGGCAATTACTTTTTCACATAGAGATTGAGTGGCTTTTTTTCCTTCTGTACATAAAATAATAATTTAAAAGCTGCGTTTTGTGTTTATTTTTGTCAAATGTTAAAAATCTGTTAGACGACAAAAATAGAAGCCATTGGAACGGAAAAATACTTTTCACAGCTTCACATTTTGCTGTAGTTTGTGTAGAACAGACCAGATAAATCTTTATAATTCGCTTCCAAAGTTTTTGGGCGACTGTCATGGTTTGTGTGCGGCAGGACTGACATGTAATGTGATGTGAAAGTCTCTTTACCTAGTGTATATATATACCTAGGCAGAGGCTGGCTGCATCTAAGCAAACGTATATATTCCTCTCATTTTAGGAAAACAGTTCAAATGCACCATTTGTGACTTTACTGCCGTTCAAAAACCGCACCTTCTACGTCATATGGAGCAGCATACTTCCTTCAAGGTAAGATGCATGAAGAAAGGTATGTTATCCCATAAACTAATGAAGCGCGACTGTATGTGGAGGTGGAAACAATTTACCCAGTTCTCTGTCTGTATAGAGTGGATTCCAGCTTGTTTAGATAAGTTATAGATAAACAACAAGAGAGCAGAGAACAATCCAGGCAAAAGTACTGACCATCAATTCACAGTTTCGTGCACCGGTATTCCTGTGGTCAGCGGGAGTATCCAACACATAAAGAGCCACACAGGAAGAAAGCATTTGCATTAGGCAGAAGCTGCAGTTACAGAGCTGCAGCTCCCCTCCTCCTCCGTAGCCTGACGATTCTCACCACTGATTGGCTGTTGGAAGTAGCCAATCCGTGAGTGTATCTCATGTTCTGTTGAACATTTTCCTGCTGGCTGGAAAATAAAGTGGCAAATGCATATGGTGGGGTTCTGTAGACCCCCCCCCATACCATGGTAATTTAAAGGGACCTCTCAGCTATCATATGCATGAAATTCCCTATTTAAAATCTATATGACATAGCGGTTTTAGGGGATACACTTTTGTTTAAGATTATTTAAATGTGATTATTATATATACTGCTACTGTTACAAAATTTGCGAAATGTTAATGAATACACAGTATTTGCGGTTCAATAAAGTCAAGTCAAGTTTTTCCTTAAGACAAAATGAGCAATTCACCATTCCCATTAGCAATCTAATTTCCAATATTTTTTTTTTTAATCTCTTTCTGGTTCTTAACAAAAAAAAAAAAAAAACATGAAAAAAAAAATTTTCTACAAAAGATTGGATACCAGATTTTAGTAGTTCAAAATGCTCATGTATAAATTCTTCGTTATTTCTCCGGCATTTCATAAGGATATATTCTTAAAGGGGGAAACAACGCGCATGTTGGATAGCGATCCTTACCGAATATTCCGTATGATGTGTATCGGGGCAAACAGTCTGCCGAGTGCAAAATAACAAAACACAGCAAAATAACCCTATAAAAAGAAATAAAACAAATAATATACATTTCACTGGTATTTCTTATAACTGGCTCTCAGATTTACCATTTTTGTAGTGTTTTTATTGTTGTTTTTTCTTACTGTATGTAACTTTCTATAAGAAGATCCCACTAGACAATAAAAACAGCATGTTTATCAAAAAACAAAATCAATATCTTCTGAATTAAATGGTAAAAGATTTCTTCTCTTTCCGTTCATGTGGATAAATACAGCACTGCCTTCGCGGGCTCCCGGGGGAGCTCATTTATGATGAAATCGCGTAAGATACAATTTTTCTAGATCTAAATGCTCACTTTTTCTGAATCGAGATCTTTTTCATGGAGGTCATTTCAACATTTTATTTTTAATAAACCGGGTTGTGATACTCACAATATTCAGCTTAATTCTAAAAAAAAGAGGAGGCCTGAATACTAATATTGTTTTGTGTCTGATGCTTATTAGAGTATATTAACCCCTTAAGGACAATGGGCGGTCCCTAATCCCATTGAAAACAATGCATTTTGTCATTAAGGGGTTAAAAATAATATATAAGGTAGTGAAGTACTTTTTAAGAGCAGGCCAAGGGCGACACACTTTATAAAAGAAGGATTTCTCCCCTGTTAACTCAACCCACGAAACCCATTTAGTAGGGACTGGTGTTTGAGGACCTTGGTAAATGGTAAGTCCTGATATGGGGCAGACCTTGCGAAACATAACCTCACGTACACTGGCCCTTGACATCAGATATAAGTTGTCATCGTACAAGGTTCCAAAGCCACGGCGTGACAGGTTTCAAAGACATTTCTTAAAGTTGTTGATGACCATATTGTATGGACATTGTAGTGGACATTAATGGATCTTCACCTGCCAAATACTCTCAAAGAGCGAGGTGTGAAGTCACCCAGGATCCTAGAACATCATCCAGAGATATGCAGGCCTCTCCCGCCTCCGCTAAGGCCGGTGCTTGTGATGCCATCATCAGAATGTAAACACGGGAATCGTGGCAGAGTATGACATCAGAAACAACCTAGAAAATTATCAATGCTTGGCCAGAGTTTGCCATAAATCACCTGGATGACTCCTGAGGTCAGGAACAATGTTCTAGGTTACTTACCAAGAACGTCCTACAGAAGACTCTATCCAGATACGATGTCAGGACCTCAAACAGCAAGGCTCAGGAAAACATGGAAAAAAAAATCCTAAATCAAACCAAAACTAGGGAATATCTTGTCAACAGAAAAACCATCACGTAACAGTACTATAGCGGCAGGAAAGTGCTCCCATTGTAATCATTGAGAGCGCTTTCTACGCATGCACACAAGGGTCGGAACAGACCCCCGGCCTCAGTGTTCATGGAGCCAGAGCTGGAGCTGACTGGGGGTAAGTAAATCACATGGAGGGAGAGGTGTTTGGCAACGAAGTATGGGGCAGAGACCCCCCATGCAAATGCCAAATGGGCAAATTAAAGGGTCCTCACAGCATTGATGGCTGGGGGGGTCTCTTACATACAAACAAAAAGATTTAACTTACTCGGTAGGGTTTTTTTCAACTCTTTTTTTTAGCTCCCTCTAGTCACAAGGGGTCTGCATACAGAACTACAGAACAGCCTCATTAATTTATAAAGTATGAAATGTAGTTCAGTTTTAACTTTTTTAGAAGAAAATAAAAACATTTTTTGCGACGGTATTTAGCTCCCTGGAACTGTCAAAAATATTATTTATTATATTACGCTCTGAATTTAACTTCTCAAGTATTACTTTTCACCATACGAAGCCGTTAATCGAGTCATTACCTTTCATTACTTTAATATTTCATAAGGCAGACAGCATTCGTATTTTTTTTTTTGATCTTACTGCGCCGTTTATTTTTCAATACTTTGAAAGACATAAAAAGATTTTTTCGGATGATATCTATAAATATGGATAATGCGCGTAAAACAGATCTGCGCCCACGCAGTGCGCAGCCGGGACACGTGATCCGGCGGATAAAGCCGTGCGACTTCGTTGCGGTACACGGTGTCTCCGGGGTCAAGGCTGAGCAAACAGGAATATGAGAATCTGATATTTGCAGATAAAAATCAGATGTTTGTGGATACGGACATTTAAAAAGTAGAATTATAAGCCCTGATGCGCCTAGAATTGAAGATTACAGTCTAAATGAGTTATAGTGATACCTTTATTGATACAGAAGAAGGATGAAGGAGCGCGTGTCAATGATTTTTTAAATGTGGATTATATTGTGGAGGGTATTAACCCTTTAACTCAACTAAGGATTTGATCGGTATTGAACAGACCTTCTAAGAAGAAGTTTAATACATTATCCTGCTCAATAGAATGATCGCGCTTAGAATGATGTATCCCATCATGGAACTCATCTTAAATGTCTTCCTGATCATTTGGCAGCATCTTGTTTTTTTTAATTAAAGAATGCAGAAGCCAGGGTTGGATACATGCAAGAAAATGTCCAACAAATAATTAGCTCAGTTCAATGGTCCCATCTAAATGCAGTCGTATTCGAGAAATACGGAACGTTTGTTATGTATACACGCATGCCGAGCCATTCCATTTTTCTGAGCACAACCATGAACGTTCTCGGACAAAGCTCATGTAAGCCAGGGACCACCATATAACGTGTGCTGTAAGAACCACAAAACCACTTAACCACCACCGAGATGAAAGGAAAAATGCAAAATGACTTTTGGCTAAGTTCCCAGACTTATTCTGGGAACTCAGCCAACTCTTTAATTGGCCACTTATAACTTATGATAGGGCTGGCAAAGTTCCCTAATAAATAACTGAGCCGACTCTGCAAATTTCAATTTAGGCCGGTCACTGAATCGACCCCAGTATATCTTAAATAGCCGGACTGTGTGTTACTACCTTGCTGTCCCTTTAACTTAACCTCTTTTCCTATAAAGTTGTCTTCCGCATTGTCAAAGCAGTTAATTTCTCTTAAATGAAATTTCAAATTTAAATGATACTTTTGGTTTGTATTTATAATTTTAGTAAATACCGTATTTATCGGCGTATAACACGCACTGGTGTATAACACGCACCCCCATTTTAACAAGGAAATTTGAGTAAGAAAAAATAATTTTAACTTGGAAGCTATGAACTTAATGTTGGAATAATATTTATTACATTATAACATTTATTATAACATTTATACCACTTATAAGGCAAATATGAAAGAAAAAGCACCTTCAAAAAAACTGAACAAAAAAAACTTCATCAGAATCACTGCTATCTGGGAAACCACACACACACACACACAGTAAGACACACACACACTCAGACACACACACAGTAAGACACACTCACACTCAGACACACACACTCAGACACACACAGTAAGACACACACAGTAAGACACACACACACTCAGACACACACTCAGACACACACTAAGACACACACACACACACTCAGACACACACACACTAAGACACACACTCAGACACAGACTCAGACACACACTCAGACACACACTCCCTAACCCCCCTTCTCAGGATCTCCTCTCTCATTCCCTAACCCCCCTTCTCAGGATCTCCGCTCTCCCTCCCTAACCCCTCTTCTCAGGATCTCCTCTCTCATTCCCTAACCCCCCTTCTCAGGATCTCCCCTCTCCCTCCCTAACCCCCCTTCTCAGGATCTCCCCTCTCCCTCCCTAACCCCCCTTCTCAGGATCTCCCCTCTCCCTCCCTAACCCCCCTTCTCAGGATCTCCGCTCTCCCTCCCTAACCCCCCTTCTCAGGATCTCCCCTCTCTCTCCCTAACCCCCCCCCGGTCACTTACCTTCAACTCCTATGTTGGAAGCGTGAGGCGTTTGTCTCGGGTGCCGGCACTTCACTGCTGAGCGCGGGCGTCTGACGTCATATGCCGGCGCCCAGCGTGAGGCGCCGGCACCCGAGACAAACGCCTCACGCTTCCAACACAGGAGTTGAAGCGCTGAGGCAGGCGGCAGCGGCGGCCGCTGCCGCCAGCAGAGGAGTCCTGGATTTCTGTCAGTCAGGGGGGCCCGAGAGTTGCCCGAGCGGTCGTCTTCAGCAACCGCTCGGCACCCCTTGGGCCCCCCTGACTGGCAGAACTCCAGGGCCCGGTCGCAGTTGCGACCCCTGCGACCCCGGTAGTTCCGCCACAGCCTCTAGGATTTATCGGCGTATAACACGCAGGTAGGGTTTCAGCTTCATATTTTAGTTAAAAAAAAGTGCGTGTTATACGCCGATAAATACGGTATATATATATATATATATATATAAAAATATTAATGAATATTTTGTGGCTGATAAGAGCGTGTTCATCCAATTGGATTCTGTTCCATGGAAAAAGATACCTGGAAAGCAAAATGTGCGGCAGGTTTCTTAAAATACGTATATTTTGTCTTTGACTCGTCACCCATTTCCGTTTATCATACATAGACACTCTCAGCCTACTAACCTGGTGACTGGAAACCATTTTTTTTTTTTTTCAAACTTTATTTAAAGTTTTTTTTTTTATGTGTTCTTTGGTTCGTCACGATAAGGATACAGAAAGAAAGAAGGGGGGGTCACGAAAAAAAAATGCAGTGTCAGATCCATAGTAAATTTCAAATGACAAACATATTCACACAGTACATGTGAAGGGGTACAGAGCCAACACAACAAGAATGTCGTATAATAAATATAAGTAAGAATATGTATAAGTTGTGGAAACCATTTTTTAATATATAATGGGATTTTATTTGGGAAATCTACACAGATTTCCCAATTTATTATGGAAGCTGAATACGCTGTTACTTTATATCATTCGATTTTTCTTCTTTTTTTTTTTTCTCTTTTTTTTTCTCAGCGTTTGCCATTTCATATAATCCTAGGGAATAAATCTGAGCAGAATTTATAAGACGGGAACATTTCCTCCGCTAACCGTTACACGCGGAGCAGCAAAATAGAAATGAATTGGTTAGATCACAGCTTTAGACAAGTATGAAAATGGGAAGTCAATTTATTCAGACAGTGTTACCTAAAAATAGCGACGAGTTAGCTGAAAGATCAGACTCTGTTAACGGCGGAGTTTAAACATAACCTTGGGAATCACCTTCACATTCCGCGCTCTCGCTTCCTCGAGGGTTCGATGCCTATTTGCCGAATGCGTCTTCAGAGCGCGGATGCTATGTTTGGACTTGTGGGCGCTCCTTTCTCTAGCCAGTATGTAACATCAAGGGTTATACGTTCTCTCGGGCTTTCTCTTGATTGACGGTAAAAAGAATGCGGGGGAAATGAGATCTGTAACACTCCGCCTAACGAAGCCTTGGTGAAAATGGAAAATGTAGCAGGTTAGACAATTCAAAATGCTATCTATTAATAAAAGAAATCCGCACAAAGAAAAGTTTCAACTTCTGTGACCACTGACCATACCTGGAAACCACCAAGGGAAGACCACCCGGAGCTCTCCGTCTTCTGGGGGAGTGGCTTTGTGGAGGGGTGTGACTACTTGCAGACAGGGGTGTGGCAAAGGTCTGAGCTGACCCCTGTATGTATATGTATATAATATATATATATACCGTATTAGCTCGAATATAGGCCACATCCGATTATAGGCTGCACCCTAAAAGTTTGGTGCTATTTTAAAGAAAAAATTATTTTTACAGAATAAATACAGTTAGTGGAATGGTAAAACCGTATTTTACCTAATAAAAGTCAGCATATGTTATATATAAACAGAAACTTGGAAAACCAAGTCCCCCCCTTAATTCATAATGAACCTTACTTATAGATATTCCCCTCTGCCCCCAAATATGCCACTCTGCCCCCCAGATGTGCTTTATGCCCCCTATAAATGCCATTCTGCCCCCCCAGATATGCTTTATGCCCCCTCAGATATGCCCCCCTCACTCTCCCACCCTATATATGCCACTCTGCTCCCTAGGAATGCCACCCCCCACGACTTACCAATGCACCCCCAGACTCACTGATGTCTACTAGTAGGACCGGCCGATGGACATAGCGAAGACAGCCCCCGCTGCCAGCATTGGAGGTTGAACGTCTGTGCGATAAATGAAAAAGAAAAAAAACACCCGCCTGGGTTTTGGGCGATACGAATTGCGCATCCCTGCGCTAAACCCCGAATATAGACCACACCCCCACTTTAAAGACTTAAAATGGGGGGGGAGCGCGGCCTATATTCGGGCAAATACGGTATATAATATAGTGACTTCACACAGTGGAAGAGCTATCCCATCGTGATTACAGCTTCATCGGTCTAACGACGTGTCCATCATCTTATTAGGATTTACATAGATGCAATTTCATAGCCCCAAAGAGATTTGGTTGCTTTTCAAAACCTCCGGGGTAATTCCAAGCGTTTTTAGGTCCTCCGTCATTGTCTGTGCTTTTGTCTTGGACTTAAGATCCTTGGCTATGATGTAATAGTTTTTTGTGCTCAAATAATTTTTAATAAAATTGGGGATTTTGTGAATTCAGCTAAAAGGTCGTAAGTTTCAAAGTAACTTCAAAACAGAGAATACAAAAATATAACCACTTTTTTTTTTATTTTTTTTAAAGAAGTTCACATTTGTAGTTGGCGTTTTACTTTTTTCTTTGAATGCCCTGATTTATTATGTTACTATAGAAACCTCTGAATCGAGAGGAGAAATACCAGAGATCCGAGTCTCAGCAGTGTGTATAATGCACCCGCAAACTAAATACCTGTCAGCAATTTACAAAAAAAAAAATTATAATAATACGGGGAATTTAAATAATCCTTGAATAAAAGGAGCCAGCCAGCTGGATTACATCTGTGACTTGAGTTTGAAAAGAAGCGCTCTTAAAGGTTTCAGTGTGAAAAGAGAAAATAAATTACACCTGCATTTCATGTCTAATTAAATACTTTCTATTTAGTGGCAGTGAACTTAATGAGGAAGGAGAAACCTCCGCTAATTAAAATCCTATTCTGTTCTGCAACTGTTAAAACAGCCACAGAGGTAGAATTTGTATAATAAGGGCATTTATACATTGAGCCTGAATGTGACATGATCAGGAAAACCGCTCTTGTATGTTAATTACATGCCTTGTAGCACATTTTTGTACAAAAAAATACTCTATATTTGTTAACTTTATATTTTTATTTATATACCTCTTTTCACTCACCCGGTAACTTGTATGATCTGTCTTTTCTGTGTCAAAAAGTGCAACCTGAGCTTATCATATGGCTTTTCTCTAATCTCCCCTGTACTGATCATAGTGTGATCAGCAAGCAGAGCTTCATAGCTTTGCATTGCTGATCAGAATGTGTGCGATCAGCCAGCAGGGGGAGCAATCAGAGATCCCAGCAGGGTCCAGACAGTTTGTAAATACATTTAAAAAAAAAAAAAACAGTTTCTTTGGCAACAATCCTGGTAATACCTGCCTTCGTGTCAAGACAATTAAGTGTTCCAGGAAGAAAAATAAGAATGAGACAAAATTTTACATGAATAAATACGTTTTTGGGCACTGCTGAGCTGTCCCACATAGAGACACGAGATGATGTCAGATGCCATCATTCTCCTGCAAGAATGGCTGACCTGGCGGCTAATTCACATAATCGTGAGCTCTACGGGGTTGCGGTGAGATGAAACATTTAATCTCACCGACTCAGCTACGTCCTCTACCTTTATCACACATCTCGTCTGCCGATATCTAACAGAAAATTAGATTTCACGTAGTTTGTTGGGAGGTTTGAGACAAAATAAAGAGATGAGACGGGAGGTAGGATCGCCCGATGTGCAGCCCATTCTTGCCAGTGCTTCTGATTTACGCATGTGTGTCCTTATTTAATAGACTACACGCAAATGTTTTTATATGTTCTTAATGTGCTTTTTCTTTGTTCCCTGTAGCCTTTTGGCTGTGCCTTATGTCATTATTCTTGTAATATACCCGGATCGCTGAAAAGGCATTACAACAAAAAGCACCCTAATGAAGAATGTGTCAATGCCGGATCCGGGGAGCTCTCCACAGAGGCTCTTGGTCTCCAAGGTAACCCTTCATTCTTCTATGACATGTGGTGGTTGAAAACTGCCCCACCGGATATGCCGCTGCTCAATGGGCCAGTTACAAGGGAGATCTCTGACACACAAACTTATACGCTCACACTAACATACATACACATACTTACACTAACACACACTAACACTCATGCAAACACACACTCACACCACTTACATATATACATTCATACTCACAAACACTTACACATTCATGCTAACACTTATACATTCATACACACTTATACATACTCTTTCTAACATAGATGTGTACTCCCTGCCTCATTCTCTCCATCCCTCTCTCCCATCCTAGAAAACTGCCCCCTCTGGCCATGTTTGGAATTACAATTAAATATCAAACGGTGATCATTTAACTCAAAGCAGACCAGGGCTAATTGGGCCCTCTCATAGTTTTACCATCTCTCACCTGTCAAAAAAACACACATTATTACTATCTTCATCTCATTCACCTTGAGTTCTTTTTACCAGGAAAGAAAGATCATGCATCTGATGATGTTTTTTTTTATTACTATTCAGAAGGCATTAAAAGGGAAGCAGCTTAGGCTGGTTCCAAAGATAGCAATGATAATAAATCCCATCGCGCTTCAATTTCTCTGCCGCATGATAACTGACTATTAAAGATCAAAGATTACTACCAACCGATTCATGCAGTTAAATTAATAATACATCAATCACCTGCTGTACTTTCACAACTCTTGGTCTGATTCTGTTATGAAGGCAGTGATTATAGATTCGTGTGTCTGCACCGGCGTCGCTAAACATTAAAATATATCATTACCCATGCACAAAAGTTAGCTTGTGGCTTTTGGATGCGGTCAGTTTCTTGGACCACTTGGGTTCTACTAATCGCTAATGAGATGCGCGGGTTCAGTGTTGCTTCTGTTTGATGTTGAATCTCTAGACGCCCAGCACCGATCGGCAGAGAGGATGCTTTAGTTTATCATGCAGAAGAACGCTTCCACGTTTAAGATAAGCTCCGAACTAGTTCACTGCGTGGTTTGTGCCAAAAAAAGTTCCGTGTTTCAGCACCAAGAATTCTATCCTAGTATTTAAAGCATAGATCACTATGATCACCCCTAAGGATGCCACCTCGCTACACACTGGCGTAGACTTCTATGATTGAGCAAATGTGTGGCCCAAAACTCCTTAGGCATTTCTCCTTTTCTTTTATTTCTTTTCTCTTTTTGCTCCTTTCTTTTCTTTACTTTTCTCTCTCCTCTTTTCTATTTATTTCAGTGTACAGATAAGGTCTTCTGCGTTTCTCACCCATCGTGAAATATATCTATGTGCCAGGGTCGGACTGGCGATGGCTGGGGCAGGTCTGGCACTTTACTGCTGGGTATGTGCGGCCGCACGCTACTTTTTTCTACTTCCGTAGCCTGCGGCCGGGCATATCCAACCGTTGGCCGCACGCCATCTGCCTAAGTAGGGATGTTGACCAGCAGCCCGCCTAGCATTTGCCCGGTGTTCCAGATGACCGGTCGTGGCCTGCTATGTACCGTTCAGTCCTAGTCATACATCTCGTAGCTGTAGATTGTAAGCCCCCGGCTGTCCCCGTATGTCCTAATGTGTGTTAATCGTATTATTCTTATTGTTCATTGTGATCACACTGTCAGGTTTAATGTTGTTAGCTTTCGCTCCGCTTTGGCTCGTTCGGATCTCGCCCGTCACCTTAACGCTGGAGCAGTTTGCACAGGAGTCCAAAGCAAGGGTTTACTGACCCTTCAAAAAAAAAGATTCTGCTTAGAACTTTAACCCAATCTACCACCCAAAGACCCAACTTCTATCTGCCTCTATTAATTGTCCTTTAATTTAACGGTAATTCCCGGATTTTCTCCATTTAATAAAATTAAATTATTTAATTTTTAAGAACAGTTGTATTTTTAAAATGGACAATTTCACGCAGCCTCCTGTAGAGGAGAAGGAAGGGAACTAGATTAGATTTTGCTGGTTTTGCCACCATTTGCCACAGATCTGAGCCCCTTTGAACGAGATATCTATGAAACAATTACACTAATTGCACAAGCTGTAGGTAAACGTCTCGGTAAATGGATTTATCTAGGCCTCGATGCTGTGACCATTCCCCTTTAAGCTTCCTTATTCCGTGACGGGCTTTTTGGCTCGTTTCTTATTCCTGTTGCTAATTTCCCCGCAGAAGATAACGATGTCTCCTCTAATATGCCGATATCGTGGTCCCACGGCCCCCACACCTTCATCTCATTAAATGCATTTCAGTTTCAGCAATTTATCATCATGGCTGCTGACATCCTTGTCAAAAGGAGATAAGTTTTTTTTTCCAATATCCTCCTTTCTGTGGATCACCAAAGTATTAAATCAGTCGCACGGAAATTAATTTCCTTTTACTCTTGATGTCAATTAAACGAGACACAGTTGTATGTTTGGGACATGATAGCCCTTCTTTAATTTGTTGTTCCATAATTAAAGCCATCCCGACAAAGGTGGCGGAAACTTTAATTAAAACGGGCTGCGTTGTACTAGTCATTTTAATTTAAAAGTAATATTAATTGTGTCTTCACAAAATGAAGTTGGGATGTGGAATTGGCAAATAATCCTCTTGTTTATTCTGGTCCATAACTGCCAAGTATCCTCTCCGGATGCCCCTCTGTTCTAGGAGCTCAGAATGTTTGCTGGGTATGAGGCTATCACAGGTTTTTATAGCCCTAAAAGCCCTGATATTGTGCGTAGAGACAGCTCTCAGGAGGTCACAAAGTCACATAAAACGGAATGGCTTCCCAACAGAGGTAGTAGAGGGTAATACAGTGAGGGATTTAAATATACATGGCATACGGCCCTCGAATCTAAGACGAGACCAACGACTGATTAAGGTCTGAGACTTTACAGCAGGAAAAACGGACAGACTAGAGGGAGGAGAATGGATCTGATCTGCCATCAAATTCTATGTTTCTGGGTAGATATCAAATTGTAATAATTGCCTTGGAGATATTTTGTTTAAATGCGAGGGGCTGTTTTATATCCGGTGCGTTGAAGTCTGTGTCAAAATGCCCCAAATTAATGATCGTCCTTTTCCTTTCGCAAAAGGAAATTATACCCCAAAGCTTTACCCCTAACAATGCTTTTCATATTTGCAAATGTCACCGAATCGATAAGTATTATGTTTTTCATGATATTTAAGTCCACAAAAGGTTACCTGCCTTTCATGAACATATCTGTAAATGTATCAAGCCATGGATACAGTTTGTGGCACAAGCCACCGCATCCACAGAAGGCAGGTCATTACACAAGACGGTATACGTGTGGGTTAGCATGTGTGTTGGTATACGTGTGGGTTAGCATGTGTGTTGGTATACATATGGGTCAGCATGTGTGTTGGTATACATATGGGTCAGCATGTGTGTTGGTATACATATGGGTCAGCATATGTGTTGGTATACATATGGGTCAGCATGTGTGTTGGTATACATATGGGTCAGCATGTGTGTTGGTATACATATGGGTCAGCATGTGTGTTGGTATACATATGGGTCCGCATATGTGTTGGTATACATATGGGTCAGCATATGTGTTGGTATACATGTGGGTTAGCATGTGTGTTGGTATACATATGGGTTAGCATGTGTGTTGGTATACATGTGGGTTAGCATGTGTGTTGGTATACATATGGGTTAGCATGTGTGTTGGTATACATATGGGTTAGCATGTGTGTTGGTATACATATGGGTCAGCATGTGTGTTGGTATACATATGGGTCAGCATGTGTGTTGGCATACATATGGGTCAGCATGTGTGTTGGTATACATATGGGTTAACATGTGTGTTGGTATACATATGGGTTAGCATGTGTGTTGGTATACATATGGGTCAGCATGTGTGTTGGTATACATATGGGTCAGCATGTGTGTTGGCATACATATGGGTCAGCATGTGTGTTGGTATACATATGTGTTAGCATGTGTGTAGGTATATATATGTATAAAGGGACATTGTAAATCTAAAGCGCATATGATGGCTGAAGTGTCCCTTTAAACCCCTGCGTTGTGTGTCAGGGTAATCTCGTACCTCACATTATATTAATAATATTTATTTTGTTTTATAATCATTTTATTCAGATTGTCGTGGAAAAATAGTTGGGCTCAAGAAAAGAGGGACCCCAACCTTCTTAATCTGCCCCCAAATGATAAAATAACTAGATGTTTTTCATGATTCAATGGTGATTTATTTCCATGGCTCATGTTAAGGCCTTTCAGCCTACGTAAGACATGAATCATGTCGGATCTTAATGAATAATTGTGTGACAGTCAGGATTAACTTCCAATGGACTTAACCTCAACCTGCTTCATATTTACCCATTGTGTACATTTTAAAACCATTATATCTTTACAGTTTATCTTTTTAATTTTTTTTAGAACATACCCCAAACATACCCCAAATTTTTACAGGTTTGGCGTCTATTTTTTTTTTCAACCAGAGTCATCTAGTGTCTGCGGACACAATTTATAAAATAATATTACAGAAAGAAGCCATCTTGGGTTTTTTTGTTGGTTTTTTTTTCTGGCAGGCCCCAGTTTAGGTAGTTTGAGAGCTCCAGGTGGCTTTGGTTTGCACCATTTGCTACTTTTTCAGGAAAACACAATAATTGTCGTGTTAACGTTACCCCCTGACATAAAGGGCTCTGCTAAGGTTGTGTTAAAGTACATGGATAAAAACTTTCCTTAAAGGTGCCGTTCCACCTAGATGGTTTAAAAAAATCAAACTACATGATTTGGGCATAGAATGACTTTATCCAGCGTAGTCTGTTCTCATCTGAGCTAATCTCACACTTTCTGATTGCGTTATTATCCTTTCAATAGAAAGTTTTAAAGAATGGTGCACTGGGGGGGGGCAACCTACATGGCTTTATAACTGTATCACAACACAAAAATCCCAGGTGCCAAAGCATTATATATTATTATAATTATTATTATTATTATTATTATTGTTCTTTTATCAGTGAACCGTTTTAAGACATGGGAACGTTAACTAAAAGGCACTGTTTGTTTTGTATTTACGTAATTATTGATTCAAGCCGTGTAGCTTGGCGTGTTTTAGGTTCTTCCATGTTATGTTCCCAACATCTGACGATTTATGTCATTTTTATTTCGTTTAGATAAAAGAATGTTATTGTTTTATATCATTGTTTTATATATCCGGTATCAGCATTCATTCCCATTTGAGATTTGGGATTTGGCACTCTGTAGAAATCGCTTTATGTTTCTGTTCTGCTCAGACTCCAACACAACAAACAGGTTTAATTGATTGTAGGGCTCAGAATTTGAATTTAGTTAAGTCTTTTTTCACTTTTTTCGCCTTTGCGTTTAGGAGGAATAAAATGCCCAGTGTGCAGTTTTGTGTACGGTACCAAATGGGAATTTAACCGACATCTCAAGAACAAACATGGCCTTAAACTGGTGGAAGCTGACGGAGACGCTAAATGGGAGGTAAGGACGTCGAATACTTTTCAGAAAATTTTATTTTGTGTTTTAAAGGGTCTTTTGAGACACTTCAGGTATTCTGAAGACATATGATATATATATATATATATAAACAAATGGTATCTTCTTGGTTTGGTTATCTGTCGACCCACAAGTCTGTTTCCACTGTGGGAATGTTTGTATTGTTATACTTTTTTGACCATAATGATGTGATAGCGATGTGTTAAATACATGTTATTCCAATACCAACGTTCAACGGCATCGCTTTCCACTAAGGCAGGAAAACACGTAGTAAGCTGAAACATGGGAAACTATGGTTTCCACATTTTTATATGGTTTGGCTTTTTTTGTATGGTTTTATACCTCAAGGAAACAACCAGCAAAATTCCAACGTTCTAATAAAATTCCAATGTCCTTATGGAGATTGTTTTTGTTTTTTTTATAACATTTTGCTTGGTTCTAACCATTCGAGGGTGCGATTATATTAATTGCATTAATAAATATATTAATAACAGTAGAGAGCAGTTGGTTAACATTAAAAACTCTACTGCTGGTCCCACGTGTTACATTGTACATGTGATTCTCTATGTAACATTCAGTGTAACTTACAGGCAAAGCATGCTTGTTACCGGAAACGTGTAACATTTTATTTTTAACTGATTCTGTCTTTTTTTATTTTATTTAACTGTCTTTGTGATTTATTGAATCTGACTTACAGGTTATGAAAGGCTTCAGGGAATTCAATCAAAGTCCCAGATGGGCACGCAGTCATCTTTTTTTTTTTTTTTTTTTATCCATCTTGTTTTATACATGTGGATTTCTCATTTTGTTCTAATACCTAACATCACACCCAATCCTCGGATCACATTCTCTGTGTTCCTTAAGCAGCGTTGGCACCGTGCGCAACTTAGCCGCCGATGCCCTGTGATGAATGTGTGTGCGCCGTCAGGTCCTTGTCAGATAAGCCGGAAGCCCTCTGCTAGTAAGCACAGTATAATACTGATGATTAATGAGGCTACAGCGCTAATAGCGAATGATACATCAACAATGGCTTGCGTCTGGGATTTAACCCCTTAAGGACAATGGGCGGTCCCTAAACCCATTAAAAACAATGCATTTTGAGCCCGTGCATGTACGGGCTTTGTCATTAAGGGGTTAATATAACGCCATTCTTACTCAATCAGAGATACGTATCAATACATGGCAATTACCCGGCACATTCCTTGGATCAGTCAAGCTAAGATGGTTACCCTTGGAGGATTTTATCTACTCTTCTTCTATAAACATCACTCACCTTTTAGGACCAAAGATAAAATAAATCTTCTAGACAGAGTTTATAGCAAATGAAATTACTCAGACAAGGGACAGGGAAACCAATTACAGATCCCACAACTCTTGGCCAGACGCCATTACCGAAAGCCGTTTCGGCCTAAAAGTTCTATTTTGTGTTTGGTAGACGGTAAATAAATGTTTTGATAAATCTGGATTTTACCAAGAATGGCAGTAAGTTAGGCCCATAGAAAAAATATTTTTCAGTGCTGTATACAGTAATAACCCCCCCGCTCTGTATACAGTAATAACCCCCCAACGCTGTATAAACTAATAATCCCCCAGTGCTGTATACAGTAATATAACACCCAGCGCTGTATACAATGATAATCCCCTGTGATGTATACATCCTTAAGATATGATATGATCTTCATTTAAGTTACAATAATGAATAAACACAATCTGTTTTTAACTAATAACACACACATTATTGTATTGTTCTTGTCCATATCGAGCACATCATTCAAACATTCACAGTGCGGGTTGGAAAAAGTATGTCAACCCTAAACTAATGACTTCAACAAAAGCTAATTGGAGTCAGGATGTAACAAACCTGGAGTCCAGTCAACGAAACAGGGTTTGAGGTGTGTTTTAGAGCTATTTTGACATAATAAAAAAAACATGAATATATGTATATAGAAGAAATAAAACTGCCATCCAAAGGGTTAAATATTGTTACCTTGTATTATTCATACTAGTATTTAATCCTTTTGAGAGCTTGACCTGTTGCTTAAAAAGATTTTTTTTCTGTGTTGGGTTATAGCAGCCGCTTACTGCGATGGAGGAGACGTCGACCCAGTACCTCCACATCACAGAAGCTGATGGAGATATACAGGGGACGCAGGCAGCTGTCGCAGCTCTCCAGGATCTAAGATATACCTCAGAAACCAGTAAGCAAAAGCAAGAAATCCATGAAATCTGTGTTAAAACTCATCTTATTAAAGTAATGTGTATTCCCCAAGGGCTCAAAAGCATTATTTCTGGGTATGGAACACTGGGTTACTAAATACACTACTGCTCAAAAGTGTGAGGTCATTTAGAAATGTCCTTGTTTTTGGGAAGAAAAGCTAATTTTGCATATTCAAGTAACATGAAATGGATGGGAAATCCAGCGCAGATGGGGTTAATGCTGTAAGTAACTAGCTGGAAACGGCTGATTTTTAATGGAATCATTTCATAGGCGTGCAGATCCCCTTTATCACTCCCATCACTCCTGTGTTCCAATGGCTCTTTATCACTCCCATCACTCCTGTGTTCCAATGGCCCTTTATCACTCCCATCACTCCTGTGTTCCAATGGCCCTTTATCACTCCCATCACTCCTGTGTTCCAATGGCCCTTTATCACTCCCATCACTCCTGTGTTCCAATGGCCCTTTATCACTCCCATCACTCCTGTGTTCCAATGGCCCTTTATCACTCCCATCACTCCTGTGTTCCAATGGCACGTTGTGTTCGCTGATCCAAGGTTAAGTTTAAAAGGCTAATTGATGGTTAGAAACCCCTTTTGTGATTATGTTACATCCAGAAATTTCCTTGTTTCACATGAAAACAGCTGAGTGATTTTAAACGGTAGTATTTCTATATTTGAAGTTTTGTTACAAAAAGGCCTGGCTTATTATAGTAATGCAGGCCAGTCGGTGTTCAATAAGGTAAAATGTTTATGATAAGGGCAAGCATGTTTGTCGCTTTTTCCATGTAATTTGCTGTCCCTGCTGTATGTAGGGTATGTAACTGGCTCCATTCTCCGAGGTTATACATCCCACATCCTGCAGGGGGCAGCACTTTAGGTGACATATACAGTATATGTGTTCTGAAATACATGGGTGATGCGTCCATCCTGCTTTTTATGGTATATTGCTCACATTTGGATGTGAAATGAAGCTCCCCAGACGGATTTGCAGCATCCAAGACATTAAGAACTCCTCAGTTGCCTCCTCACCCTTTTTAGTTACAACTTACATTTCCGTGGCAGCAAAATCACATTACAGCCAATGAAAGCCCTTTATGTTGTATCACACCAGTCAATGACTGATAAGTGAGCGTTAAACATATTAAAAAAACTCCAAAGTCCCATGAGGGAGCATAACCCCCAGCATTGTATACATTAATAATCCCCAGCGCTGTATACATTAATACCCCCCCCAGCGCTGTATACATTAATACCCCCCCAGCGCTGTATACATTAATAATCCCCAGCGTTGTATACAGTAATATTCCCCCAGCCCTGTATAAAGTGATAACCCTACAGCGCTGTATACAGTAATAATCCCCAGTGCTGTATACGGTAATAACTTCCCCAGCATGATATACACTAAACCCCCCCAGGGCTGTATACAGTAATAACCCCCAGGTCTGTGTACAGTAATGTCTGTCGTCATTGACAAAAATCTGGTTTTATCTCATTTTGCTCCAATAAACTTCTGTTATTTACAAACATGGATTCCGCCATTGCTGTCAGTCGTGTGATATTTTGGGTGACTTTCCCGGCTCAGACACCACACTGAGCTGATGCTTTATGGCAATGCTAATGAAGTCCACTCCTCCATAGACTTTCATTAGTCAGAGAGTCCGTCTGGGTCATTCTATTGTTTCCCACAGGCAGTATGATAAGGAGCTCAATATGTTTGTATTTTTATCTGACACTAGGAATAAAGAATAGTAGAGCTCCCTTTAATAATACAGATACCTCCATTTTCTGTGTTGTTGGTGAAAGCTGCCATCTTGCTTTTTGTATCACATGGTTAAGTTGTTGTCTTACCTTAAAATATAATATTGGGTAACAGCTTTGCGGAGGAACTGTAACAATCGTTTGCGCCAGAGACTCCGGGAGTTACAACATTTTGCTCGGACGGACGCTGGGATTCCACCGCAGAGTCTCAATAACGTAAAAAGCTAACATTAAATACAAATAATAACACAGGTGACAGATTGCCTTCATTCCATTATAGTTTCCTTTTTAAAATCCAAACCAAGCTTATCCGCGGAATTGGTTTACAAATGAAATGTAGAAGAAGAAAAGACTCTTTGCAAAGCACCTGCGACGCGGCTCAGCGGGGTATCGTTCCCGAACAACCAATTATCCTTATTTTTTATTCTACGTAAAGCAATCTTACGTTCTGCTTTGCTGACAATTTACCATTCATGCCAACCCTGTACTATGTGACGTTAATAACCCAACAGCCTCCCGTCTAAGTAAATACAGGTGCTGCTTGGGTAACCCTTTCCTACCTCACTGGCATAAAAGAGCATCCAGCATGGGAACGGTTAAAACGTGCATAAATGTGGCAGCGTGTTTAGCATTCATAACCCTCAGCCGATCGGAGATATAAATATATATTAAATATATATATATAGATAGATAGATAGATATAATATAATATATGGGGTCTGGGATTCCTTTAGCTTTTCCCGATGGGGAGTGACCACCTCTAAACCACAGCATCTTACAGCGTTTTAGTCTTATTTTTTTATGCAAAAAAAATCTTTATTCTTCAATTAAAAACACGTTTCCCATTTCTTTAATAAAATAAAGTGCGTTTAAGAAGAAGAAATCCCCTTTACGCAGCTATTCAAGCAAACGAAGATTAGATCAGAGTCATTCCGCTGCTGCGGCGCGCAAAGGGACACCGAGTCCAACTTATGCCCGTTATTTGTTCTCGTATCAGCAAATTGATGTAAAGAACAGTTGTTTTGTATATCGGGAAAAGCGCAGATGGTCACGCAGATGGTGGCTTTAGAGAAACACTACGCTCCGTGGATAAAAACAAAACATGCAAAAAATGTCCTTCAAAAGCTACTCAAAATTACAAGCCTTACAAACAAACAATCACACATTATTATCCACTACATATTATATTTTAATTCAAAAAGGTTCATTTTCTTTCTTTCTGAAAAAAAATGACTAATTTAAAATTTAAAAGGATTATGTTTTGTAAAATTCTCTTTACAACGGCATGCTCTTCTCTCTTGCACTCAGTGGAGTTATTCACCAAAACCCGAGGCGACCCCACATGTGATACATCTCTCCTATTCACTAAAATTACTTATGGTCCCGTTGAGGCTTGCACAGCTCAACTTTGGGGGGAAATAGACTTCAAATTCCCAACAAATGGAATTCCAACTCCCAAACAGTCTGTTCTGTCTCAAAAAGGGGACCCGGCTACGGAACTCAACTTGAGTCCTTTTGTATACTGGAAAGGAATGTTTGGGTGCTGAAATATAGTACATAAAGCCAAAATCTACCTAAAATTCAATTTTCTGCAAAGAAGCCCAAGAAGGACCAAACCATGAAACATTCTGCTGATATTCAAGGCTGATCACAACAGAATGGTGGAAGATACTCCGTGGTAGTAGGTACGTCTCGTTGGCTAGTTTCTTCAGCTAAACCCTGCACTAACTACTAAGACTACTAAGAAATTGTCTACGTATGGTTAGTGAAGTGTATTATTAACAAGAAATTACCTTGTTGCATGAAGATAAGAAGATCCGCTCTATATCCGGCTAATATCCCAATCTGAATTATAGGAAATGAGATAAATAAGCCATAATCTTACTCATGCACCAGAAGGAGGGTATTGATGGAAAAAATGCCCATCGTATTTTCGAATGGCCGTGAATTCAGTGCAACCCCACGCCACTAAATCTGTATTGAGGTGGAGGACCTCATGAAGTTAAAGAGAGATGTTTTTGTATAGCGTCGATTAACTTGTATATTTATTACTTTTTTTTTTCCTGGAAAGGCGAGAAGCTTGACTCCACCGCTGTGAATATACTCCAGCAGATCATTGATCTGGGCACAGAGTCTCACGATGCGGCCGCCGTTGCTTCAGTAGTAGCCGTGGCACCTGGAACCGTCACGGTGGTCGAACAGGTGAGATCATTATGTTTATCTTCAAGGGAATATGATGCGAGATTGTCTAATGTTCTGTTAAATATTTTCATCCTGAGACTCTATTTAATTCACTTTTAAAAAGTGTTTTTTTTATAATCCATTTGGTTGTTACCAAACCTTCCCTCTTTATTCCGTTCTCACAACTTCTTATTTATCTACAGTGGCAAGAAAAAGAAAGTGGAATTACCTTGTTTTCTGTATTAGTTGTTCATAAACTGTGATCCGATCTAGATCTAAGCCGCAATTATAGATAAACACAATGCGAATAGGACGCATACAATGCTAATCTTTCATGTCTTTTTTGAACACACACATTAAACATTCACAGTGCTGGTAGAAAAAAGTAAGCGAGCCCTTGGATTTAATAACTGGTCGAACCTCCTTTGGCAGCAATAACGTCAAACATGCGCTTCCAGTAGCGGCAGATCAGACCTGATCTTGAGGTCTCTTGAGGTCAGAATGTTTGAGTGTTTCTTTATGTCATAGTAGCCCCATTTATTAGACTGGAGGTTTAATAACTCCTGACTCCAATTAGCTTTTGTTGAAGTGATTAGCTTAGAGGTTCACATAAAGACCCACACTGTAAATATTTGAATGATGCATTCATCACTCTGTTTGTTATTAGTTACTTAGATGAAGATAAATTTATACATCGATGCTGGTAATTTCAAAGAGTTCACTTATTTTTTCTTGCCACTCTATATATAGAAAAAAAGATCTAATAACAGGAAGAATGAATCATATTCTGTTTGTCAATCCTATCTATCTGTACCCCTAACCCCATTGTGCGTGGTATGGTGGTTGGGGGTACAGATAGGAGCATAAACTTTTTATAAAATTTTCCACCATACCACGCACAATGGGGTTAGGGTCAAAATATAATAAATAACCCTGTGGAATGGACGCAACCCACTCGTACCTCTCCTTCTCCCTCCATCCTCTCTCTCCTGTCCTGTGAAATGAAGAGGTTAATAAAAAGAAAATAAAAAGTAAATAAACTAGTCCTACCTACCTCCTCTCCATCTCTGTGGCCCCAAGGAAGGGGGGGGGTCGATCCCACGCGCCGTTTAGATGTAGGCCACTCAAACACTGCAACCTGTATAAAAATCATCTAGCAACGATCAACAAAATCATTGGGTTCTCATTGTCTACCCAAGAAAAAGGGGTCATCCAAAAAGAATGGCAAAGAACACCTTTCTGAGCCTGATGGTGGCAGATGCTAAAATGGCTCGTGGCTGCGTGTTTATATATTCTCGCGCATGAACATTCTGAAGTCCGAGAACGCAGCACATCCTTCATTGACTATAATAGTTGTCTAGTTTTATATATCTAGTCGATCATTTTGAAATCGTTTTTTTTTCTTATTAATTCTTTAGGATAGCTTTCTGCTCATCCCAAGCTTTCTAGAATTCATTTGCTTTGTTTGCCTGTACTCTTTCCATTGGGAGTCTGTTCCAGGTTTCAACTACCCTTACTGTAAATCTAAGGGTAAATGTTTATCGCCGGCACCCCTTGGCGACAATACAATGGGGAAGACAATGCACCTTCTATCATATATTGTTATTAATTAATAACTGACTCTCTGGATTTCTGCAGGTGACTGAAGAGGAGCATAGCGCTAACCACACGGTGATGATACAGGAGGCTTTACAACAAGCGTCTGTGGGTTTAAGCGAACAGCATCACCTGGTGGTCTCATCAGACGACGTCGAAGGGATCGAGACCGTTACGGTCTATACGCAAGGAGAGGAGGCCTCAGAGTTTATCGTTTACGTCCAGGAGGCCATGCAGCCTGTAACCGATAGCACGATGGAGCACATCTTGCAGGAAATCTGAAAGCCTTTAGCAGTTGTGTCTGGCGGCCTCTGGCGGCTCCAGCTGCCGAGGACTACGGATACCATTGTGCCCGTCAGCCTGTTCTTCATACACCACTGCCGCATGCCGCAGTCCTGTACAGCACGTAGGCGAAATGGAGATATCTACACATAGTACTAGTGGAAATGTGAAAAAAATGGTGGAATAGAGCTACCGTAAGCCTTCAAGCATAACCAAGTGAGAGTAACGGGCCTTGCAGCTGTAGTCCTCAGGCATAACAAGAAGAACTAGGCGACCCTCGTCGACCTTAGGCTTTCACGCATAACTAATAATGAAAAATGTTCGGAATGGGCCAGTTTTTAGTCTTTGGGTTAATTTATTGCTTAGTGGCCCTTACATGGCTTGAGTGATAGAGGTATCTTCTCACAAAACATGCGACCTAATGATTAAATTGCACTAAACACTAATTATTGTATTATAGGGTATAACATCTTGTAGAACAGCGTTTACACAGCCCCACGGGAAGGTGTGAAATACGCGAAAATGTGTTCAGAAAAACACACTTAGCAATTACGTTGATAACGGGATATTTTTTAACGTTCAATAGATGTAGAACAGCTTTTATGGATTTTGCTCAAACCGATACAAGCAAAATTCTACCGGCAATAAAGACGAAGACGGGCTGTATTTCGCCCCTCGTAGACAGTTGGCAGGACTTTGCCAGTTTTTGAATCATCCTTACGATTGCAAAGTTCTCATTTCAACATTTTCAGCCTTGTAATAAAAGCATAATTTTATTCCTAAAGCGCTCTTTTTTTTATTTTCTAATAATTTAAGCATTTAATAATAAAATTAAAGATATGGGTTTGAGACTAAGCACCTGTTGTGTTTCCATTATTATAGACATTCCAGTGCACGCATGATCAAGTTTAGATCCTGATGCAAAAAATTAGAGCGCTAGGATTAGTGCATGATGTAAATTTTAAGTGATGTAAAATGTGTGTAAAAGAGAGAAGAGTCGGTTAAAGTGTGTGTCTCTGTGGTACAACGGCTAGACAATGGAGGAAGGATTTCCGGGGTGGAAGGAATGAGGGCCAAGAAGCACATCATGGGGGAGGCACAGTTTTAATCTTTATAGCACAGTTTGGGGATATAAACATGATGTCATCCTGAGAAATAGAGCATTCAAACCAGATCATTATTTCAAGCTCAGAGAAAACAGAACTGCGCGGCATAAATCCTGTTTAAACATGGATTACCTCGGAATACGGAACTTCTGTCTGAAATGATGAAACAAATCACCGGGATGCATACGCGCCAGATGTACAAACATTCTGTACGTCGAGCGCGGTACAGACATAGATTGTAAATTTGATTATTCCTTATTTTGTTTACTGGTGAAATATTTAGAGCAGACAATTTTATAAGTTAGTGTTTACTTATATTTATATATGTATTGTATATGTGTTAAAAGTTGTTTAATATTAATACAACTAAAAGTTTCATGTATTACAGTATACGGTTCTATTCATATTCACGTTTTGACAGGGCGTGTGGCCTCGGTGGGTGTGGCTTCATTAGGTACCTGTCAATCAAATTGCTTATATACGTACACACACTCACGCTCACACTTATAATCAATATTGATCACAATCTAACTTGTATATGTCCTTCCCATTTCTGTTGTATGTAAGGCCCTCGTTCCCAGCTCCAAAGGGGTAATAACTGTTCTAAGCCTGAAACTTTTCTTTTTATTAACCGAATCTGACAACATTCCACATCTTTACTGCCCTAACTGTAACCCCCCCCTAACCTGAAATAACCCTAACCTAACCTGAAATAACCTTTTCTCTGTGGGATACCCCAACGTTGTATGCGAAGTTCCTGTAATTATATTATATTTGCCTTGTCCTTGAAAATACTTCTATTCTGCCAATTATTTCCCCACAATTTCAATTTCGATTTGGACATCTCTCTCCGTTGAACTTTACTGCACATGTGAGCACTTTTGCCCGTCTGGTCTCCCTTTTTTTTAAACTTGCTGTAAAATCTCAACTCAACTTGGCTCCTCACCTGGTCTAAATGTTCAGGACCAGCTTGACGTCCACCCCGTGCATTCCTGACAGTCTTAGAATGACTCTGTCTTAGATGCCTCAGTCAAGCCACCCTGATGAAGATATCCAGAAACTTTAGACTGTAGCGTAGACCTCGAGTACTCGCTGGCGGATTTTTAGGATGAAGCTGTACCGGGACCACGTCATTCCAGCTCACAATCTCTGTTCTCTTCTGCCAAAAACCCATCAAGTTTAGTAATTATGTTCATCAACCATCAAGTTCAGTATTTATTTCTTGGATACGGGATTTCGCAGTTTCTTTGGAGGATTTATGTTTTGTTTTGAAGGTAATTCATATTCTGGGGATATTTACACAGACTGTCTTTGCCGTAACAAATATTTTCACCTCTAAAATTTATATCAACAGCGGCCCGGTGTTATCAATTCTTTATTAGTTATTGAGTCTTATCTTCAGCATCTAACTTTTTCTGAGTCAATTAGGAAAAGCCATTAATACCCGCCTGTCTGAAAGAGAATAGATGTGTATGACTTATAGAAGAACTGCTAAATTGTTTTGAAAATTGGGTTTCAGAGCATTTCGTGGTTTTTCGGCTCTATCAAAGCCAGGTTTAAATGGTCATTTTTCTTTCGCCGTCATACCCACCTACGGCAATTTGGGGTATGATTGCTTCTCGTTAGAAAGCTGTCTTCGCGATTCTTGGAGAATGTTCGAAATAAATTGCCGCCTTGCTAAGTAGCAATTATGAATTTCTTTGAAATTAAATAGAAAGGAAATGTAATTAGTGTAGACGAAAAAGATCTTTGTTATGGAAAAGGAACAGCTGTGACGGCGCTGGTGCTTTATTTAGACTGATTGTTTTGCTTTTTCCTTGTTTTTTTTTTGATTGCTCAGTGCTATAGGGAGCCATTGCAGAAAATCTGATTGATACAGTTATTGTTTCAGAACAGCGGTGGGAGCCCCATCTAGACTTTGAGTCCCATACGGAACAGAACCCTCTAAAAACCAAGTAAAATCCTCTTCATGGGAGATGTCAGGGTCTTCACTATGGGAAACTCAAGCTCATCAAGTAGAACCTTGTGTTTACTAAAGAATCATGGTCATCTCGGGTTCCACCACCTGACAGATGATGCTCATAAGCCACAATCATTTGAAAATACTCCTTAGTAGGCTACTGGTGGTTGGAGAAGGCTGCCTTGTCCTGATTCCGGGGACGTGGTCTTCAAGGAACATTCTTGGTGGGGATTCCATAATAGAGTCACGGGGGAAGACGGCTCAAGGGAAAATTATGATTGAAGCTTGGAAGGAAGTCTAAGAATGGATTCCACGTCCTGGATCTGCTGACCCATCTGATTTTATTAATCAATAATTTATGATCTAGGGCTTTGGCGTTTTGTGTGAGATTTCAGGCATTGTGTCTATCATGCGTTTCCAGAACCTTATAAATCACCGCTTCTAGTTGTGCATTTTAAAAAAAATAATCTACTGATTTAATTCCCTATTTTGATTAAATTGCTTAATTTATTTTATTTTTTCACTACAGCTCTCATTGTTTACCCAATTCAGATGCTCGATAAAGATGTTATGGTTATAATAAGTGCCATCTGCAGGTAACTTGATGCCATCTGCCATTCACCAACTTGGCTGATTTAGTCATTAGCGAAGAAACTTTTATTCCAAGCTTTGCAAAAATCTAACTAAATCGTCGGATTTCAGACACATTCTAATTAAAGTTCTCTTTCAAATGCTGCATTGATCTTGCCATTTTGTGTGGAAAGACAAGTAAGACAAATAGATGCTATTATCTCCATTCTCATTTTGAAGATGAATGGCACCAAAGTGAATATTATTAACTTATTTCATTATCTACATTTTTTTTTTTACTAGATCTCAATTTCTTGTCCTTTCTGGGAAACAGGGACGAGGAACAGTATTTTTTTTTGTTAAATAGTGAGAAAAATGTATTCTGTAAAGGTCTGTCCTAATGGAAAACACCCTTTACAAAGATGGCAAAGGGAAGGAATTTTAATGGCTGTGAACTTTATGAGACAAAGTGGCGTTGTCCTTCAAGCCGTGAGACGCTAATAAAACATTATTTCTTACCTTTCAACCAGATTTCCAAAATTATTCCAATTACTTTGTGCCGCCTTTTTAGAGGAATCAATTACGCAACCTAGAAGCTTCAGAAGACCGGATTGTTATGTAGTTAATGGTCATGCAAAAGGTAATGCTCTGCTGATGGTCTTCCATTACTAATTACTTTTATCTCTTAACTATGATCCCTTAGAAGATGAAACCCAAGAGGCATTGCTAAAAAAACTTGGAGGAATTCAGAATAGCTTCTGGCTGCTGTGAGTTCCCTGAGTATTGTCCATGCCTGTTGGCTGCAACCAAATACTTCATGTGGTCTTCTGCGTTTGTTGGATTAATAGAGACGGATATATTTTGTGGTTTTCTTTGAATGTTTGTCCTCCTGAATGGTATCCAGATGGCCTGCTTCGCTCACCTCTCCTTCCTTATTCACTTGGACCTGTCTGCTGCCTTTGACAATATTGACCACCTACGTCTCATCGAACCCTTCATTCTTATGGAGCCCTTGACATGGATATCTCCTAGCTCAGAACTCACCTTTTAATGTCCCCTTTTACTGCTCTTCATTGGCGTGTCTAAGAGTTCTTCTAAAATCTTAAAAAGCATTGCTTCCCCCTTTGTCACTTCCCCAAGACCTAAGATTTACAGATCTGACTACATTTATTCATTGAAATGAGTATTTGGATACTATGCTTAAGATGAGACATAAAGAAAAAGTCACGCACGCCAGATGGTGTCCATCCGAGAATTCCGTAGGAACCCTCAAGATGAACATATGTAGCAGATGGTTGATTTGTTATAGCGATTATCCAATGTTACACAAAATTTTCACAATTCAGAAGCCATCATTCTCACCCAGTATCTGTAGTTCTTTGTAACGTATGCAAATAGTTCCCCGTTCTTTACATTTGAAGTGGTGTTTTTTTTTGCAGTGTGCAGTGGAGAAAGGAAGGCATCATTTTGTTTGCTGCTTAATGTATTATTTTAGCATTTTGAGTTATTTGGACGAGTCTTTAAATAAATATTTTTTATATTTTTATGTTATAGCGACACATTACAATGTATATTACAGTTTGGTGAAAAGTTTGAAAATTGGCAATTTTTTTGGACTTGCCTCCTGCACTAAAAGTTGCCACCATTTGGTAAAACCCCAGAGTTTTTCAAATTGCATTGTAACAAAGAAACGTACAAAATACATCACATCTCTGAAAACCGTTCAATTTCAATTTCATCAAATTCAACATCTTAGGTTTCTACGTGGGAGCTACAACAGCACAGACCTCCACTGATTTCACAGCTGCCTTGGCCGGTATGAGATAGATCTGAGAATCTCCCCAATTGACCCACGATCCCTGCCACCCACAAAACTGGGGCAGCCATGCTGTACAGTGCCTGAAGAATCCGTCTTTTCTGTGAAAACCAGGGACACATGGGAAGTATGTACATGGCGTCCCTCCTATGCAGCACGCTTACACTTACAGGCTCCTCTGCTGTGGTATCATCAATGATGACAGAGAAAGATTCTTCCGACCTGTAATTCATAGAGTGTAAGCTGTATGGCTCTGGGCTTGTAAGTAAAAGACAAGGCTCAGCATTCATGCGTCAGGATCCTCCAGATGCCTGCAGTTATAGGGGCAGAGATACTCTGTGCAGCCGGTGAATGGAAGTCAGTGTGTTTACATAAGAATGTCTCCCTATGTATGTATGTGACTACACGTGTGTGTGAATGCATGTACAATACTGTGAAAAAGTATTTGCCCCCTGTTTTTTATTTTTGCTTATTTGTCACACTTAAATGTTTCTGATCATCCAACTAATTTTAATACTGGACAAATATAAGCTGAATAAACACAAAGTCCAGTTACATAGGCTGAAAAAAGACCTGCGTCCATCAAGTTCAGCCTTTCCTATATCTGTTAATTTGTTGCTGTTGATCCAAAAGAAGGCAAAAAAACCCCAGTTTGGCTCTTTCCAATTTTGCACTAACCAGGGAAAAAAATCCTATAGGTTTTCATTAACTCTTTACCTTCAATAAATAAAATCATTTAAAAGTTGCATTTTGTGTTTTCTCACCTTGTCTTTATATTATAATTAGTTGGATGATCTGAAATAGTTAGGTGTGACAAATAAGCGAAAATACGTACGTGATTTTAATATCAGCATTTACATCTGTTTCTGTATTGGTCCAATAACAGGTATCAGCTTCATATAAAACTCTATTGTGTTCTAATACATGTAGGAACTTCTTATTTTTTGGATTAGAAATCACGACACATTAAGCTCCTTGACAACGCATTCAAACGCCTAACCAAGGATGACTTCAAATCCTGTGAATGAGTCTTTTTTTCCTCCCTCAACAAATTTCTTGCTACAATGTCAATTACACTCAAATTAGATTGCCCTTATAGTGATACGAACACGCTTGTTCAGCAATATATTAACAAGCTTTTTCACGGTGTTTAATTGAATTAATTAGTAACATTTAATTTCGATCAAAAACCTGAACAAACAGATGCACATTTGTAACATAATAAGTGGACTTGTTTAATTATCTGATCTTTTTTGACACATCTGCCAGCTCCTCTATCTGTTATCTTCTATCTTCAGCCTGCTTTCTTCAATCTTCATCTGCATCTCCGCAGACATAACATGGCGGGAACGTTCGCCAAAATGGCGGCTTTGCGGTGACACACTCTTCCCGATTCTCCAATCATGAGAAAGGATGTCACCAAAAGTGCCGCTGTATTGCCCTAAGTTCCAATTAGGGCAAAATGCCAGTGCTTATGTTGATGTCCTCTCCCGTGATTGGAGGATCGGGGAGAGGACGTCACCAAAAGTGTCTTCCTCTTGGCAGAAGTTCCTGCCGTGTTATGTCCGCAGACCGAAAGACGAAGATTGAAGATAGCAGATTGAAAATGTGAGTGAACAAGAATGAGAGAGTGAGAGTGTGTGAATGTAGGCCCAGAGATTTTTTGCTTTGTGTTCGTGGCTTCGTACAAATTGCAGAATTTACCAAAATTTGGAAAATGGAATCCGAATGCACAAGTCTAATATTTATAACTAGAATAAGCCCCAGGTCAGCTGCCAGTGACCTTTTTCACTCAACCCCAGCAGTCAGAAGGGTTTAAAAAATGTACTTTAACGGTTGCCTTCTTTAGGGATGGCGCAGACATCAAGGGTAACTACGTCCCCTTATATTATATGAATGTCTAATAAATAGTTAATTCATATTTATAAACTTTTACCAGTCCTTCAGTAACAACCACATTCTACAATCCTCATGGTGTTGGTCTTATAGCTTCTAGAATTAGGAAACGTATAGTCTAACATAAGATTGAAAAAGACGTCTGACCTAAGTGCTTATTAAATATCTGTCTACAGTCAATAACAGTACGGCAGCGTTTATAATTCTCGGAACAAGCAATGTGTTTGTTGTTTGATAAAGATTTTTATTTTCTGCCGGGATTAGTTTGTAATAAAAAGGGAATTAGCTGCCTTTGAATTTGATACATACATTCCATGCCTTTGTGCTCAACGTATTGATGTAGTTCAGGCAGTGGTGGATTAACAATGGGGCAAATGGGGCATTTTCCCCCTGGGTCTCTGGTGGCTTCTTACTTGCTGCAGTATAACTTATGTATTTCTTCTGGGTGATCTCCGAGGTTCTAGATGCCCAAACTTATGTTGGGGGTGTGGCAAGAGGCAGGAAGTGGGCAGGTCCAGTGCATAGGTAGGCAGGGCTGGGGGTGTGGCAACTCACCCACCGTACCCTGAAGAGCCACCTTAAGGCACTCAGCCTCTGATCCTCTAATTTTAAACTTTGGCTGTAATTATTTTTCCTTTTTACCTAATTTTTACATGATGAAAAGGGACTGGTTAAGGAAAAGTTGGCAGAGTAGATGGGTCTGATCAGCCGACAAAGTCTACAGTAGGTTTCTGTGGGTTAAGGAAATATTTTATTGAAAAATATATAATTCATTTTTGAAACACTTCAAATCCAATCAAATTCCATTATTTGCAAAGATGTCTTATGACATGTATTGCAGCTATTTTCCTAGCATTTCTTTCATTTTCCTTTTTTTTTTTTTTTTTTTTACAAAGAACCGATTCTTCTAATTATTGTCACAGGATGATTGAAGGCTGTGTCAAAAAGTTAATTATAAAAATATTTTTTTATTTATTAAGGTTTCATTATTATTATTATTACTGTTATTGTTATTATTATAACTGGTAGGGAGATGTTTGGAGCAAAAACAAAACACGGAAAATGGTGCAAAGTTCTTAATGGCACAATCTTAATGTTCATATTAACTCATTGTAGGCCAAACATTGTTTCTAAGAAAGAGTACACAGTGTCTTCGGAGAGACAATATAGTGGATAGCAAATAAATTAAATAAATCTTTGTATTCTGTTTGGCATAAAATAGGAAAATATACAGGTTTTCCCACAAAAAGAATGAAGAATGTTGCAATAGAAATTCCACATAAAAGCATATTTGCCACTTTTCCCAAATCCTACATTTTATTGCTTGGTACATTAAATAACTGTGTTCGCAGATCAGACCATAACATATAATCAATATTTGTGCATTTTAAGCCAGAATCTGCATGATTAGTCCTCCCCATTAAGTTATCTCTCCTCTTTTGTTAAGTTGCTCGTTGTTGTTGATTGGCTTGCACAGCTTTTGTAAGGCTGGGAGAGGACTTATAGACAGAACATTAATTACCGTATTTGCTCGATTATAAGACGACCCCGATTATAAGACGACCCCCCAAAATCAAAATATTAATTTAGGAAAAAAACAAAAAGCCTGAATATAAGACGACCCTATAGGAAAAAAAGTTTTACCAGTAAATATTAATTCATGTAAATATATTTTTTAAATTTCCTTTTATTTGCCAACCTGCCCCCCCCAGTTATGCCACTCTGCCCCCAGAAATGCTTTATACCCCCCTATTTGCCACTCTGCCCCATGATATGCCTTATACCCCTATATGCCACTCTGGCATATAGGGGGTTAAAAGGCATATCATGGGGCTGAGTGGCATATAGGGGGTTAAAATGCATTTCTGGAGGTATATATGCATATCATGGGGCTGAGTGGCATATAGGGGGTTAAAATGCATTTCTGGAGGTCCAGAAATGCATTTTAACCCCCTATATGCCACTCAGCCCCATGATATGCCTTTTAACCCAGCATGTACTGGCTGCCTTGGCTTGATAGGAGTGTGATTGCTGCTAACAGCAATCACACTCCTATCAAGCCAAGGCAGCCAGTACATGCTGGAACCTGGGGATGATAGTAGTGGGATTACAGCCTCCCTATGCCATGCTACAACCCCCACCCCCCTTACACATCCATGCTATCACACACAAACACACATTCACAAACATTTAAATACTCATTCATTCCATTAATCACACATACTTCACACATTAATCACACATACTTACCCAAAAACCCTCCCCCACCCCCTTACCTGAACTGCAGATCTCTCACTCGAAGACTTCTGCAAGGGACCGGCTGTACGAGCAACTGCTCTGGCCCCGCCCCCAGAGGAGGGAGGGGGAGATAGAGTTCTGTGAGGAAGCTACAAGCTTCCTGTCCTCCTGCTTCTAACGGAAGAGACGCTGCTCGCGACCGGTAAGCAGCATGGCCCCAGCCATTTTTTTGGGGTCTGATTAGAAGACGACCCCGATTATAAGACGAGGGGTATTTTTCAGAGCATTTGCTCTGGAAAAAACCTCGTCTTATAATCGAGCAAATACGGTAGATAACACTTTCCCTGTCACTCTGAGACACAGGTATGTTATGGTCTAGCTGCTTTTCTGCTGCATTGCTGGAGGCTATACAGCCTGGCTGGGTTGCCATGGCTACACTCCTGTCACTCCTGTGACTCAGCCCATTGTCCAGCCCACAGCCAGCCCCTTTTGGCTATTTAAGCAGCTCAACTTCACTTCCTCCTTGCCCTTGTGTTGTTTCCGGCTGCAAGTGCTATTGCTGTGTTCCTGTGTTCCTGAATTCCTGTGTATGACCTGGCTTTCTCTGACGTCCATCCCGGCTCCTGATTCCTGGCTTGTTCCTGACTTCGCTGATCTCTGTATTCCTGACCCCGGCTTGTCTGAGTATCTGTCTTGGTTCCTGACCCCGGCTTGTCTTTTGGTATATGCTTTTGGATCACGATTTGGCTTTGTTCACTATTGTCATTACAATAAAGGTGATTGCATTTTACGTTTTGTGTCCGTCTGGTTCCTGGTCCCTAACAAGGTATCAGCTTCAGTGAGTTTATCAGGCAACTCTGTGGGTTTAACCTGGAGTCTCCAGATGAAGCCCTGCTTTCCTGGGTCACTTTTCGTCTTTCTCCAGGCAGGGGAGTGGTTTTTGGCCACACCCACTGCCAGTCTTCTACCGACCTACTTAAGGCTGTCTGAGACAAGCCCCACCCACACAATAAACCTAGCAACACATCTTCTCCAAGCCAAAGGGATGTTGGCAGGTATGGTTTCTACTTTAGACTAATATCTGCAATTAAAATAATTTACAAAGAAAAACACAAAATAAAAATAAGTAATTAACTTAGTTATGTTAAAAGCCCTAACAGTGCCGGCTCACCTTTTACTTTACCCCCCATTTTTTGCTTTAGATAATTGTTGGGTTATTAGTACTTCACGAGACTCTTAAATAGAAGGCAAGGTTTGCAAATCCAATCTCCATAAACTTTTTTGTATTTTGTCACGCAAATAATTAAGTTGCAAACTGTGGAATATTAGGGAGGTAATTATGTTTTAATCTGTGTGATTTAAGCATTCAAGGTTCTCGAGATCTTGAGGAAAGGTAAACTAAGGTAAAGATCATTTTTTGTTCATTATTAGTGAATAACACAAGGGTAACACACATCACAGTGACAGGGATCATCCTGCAATGTCAAAGCTGTTCTCTGTTACTTAGAACAGATCAATATTATTTAATATAATATGTTTTTGTTTTGTGTTAATATCTGTTAGCGAAGTAGATTTTAATGGCACTGATACACTTATACCCAGCAAACATTCCGAGCCCCTAGAAAAGCCAGACATTGGATAAGGAAACAGGGGTACAGGGGTTAAAGTACCCTCTATGTAAATTGAAGAAAAGTAAGGCTGGTGAGACTTGCAAATTGTGTTATCGGCTCCTAAGGTGAAACAGGATG
Source organism: Spea bombifrons (assembly GCF_027358695.1). NCBI lineage: Eukaryota > Metazoa > Chordata > Amphibia > Anura > Pelobatidae > Spea > Spea bombifrons. The sequence goes on along the minus strand of NC_071091.1, from coordinate 104,634,194 downwards.
GGCCGGTGCTCCAACTTGCTAAAAAGGATTTTCACTGACCTGTTAGGTGAAGGTCATCTAAAAAATCAGTTTTTAATATGAACCAAGTTTACCCAGTTCATTCTGTCTACTCTCCCAGTCAGGAAAGTTAGGCTGCTACAAACATTGCTGTAATGTGTGTCACTCATTTGGGTCTATTTACTAAAAAGTAGAGTTAAGAGTTAACTTGACTGACCACATGAGTTCTTGAGCCCTTGAATGCTAAAACTCTCAAAACGACATGCACAATCACTTACTGTGAGTTGTTTGAAAGCTTATGGGACTTTGCATGCAATCTGAACTTGCATGTTCTCTCCTGAAACGTGCAAAATTACCCAAAGCCAAACTACAATAAAAATATTTCTCATCTTTTTTTTGTGTAAAATTTGAATAGGTCAGGTTGAAGTCGATGGGGGCTGTTGGTAAATAGAAGTATGTCTGTACTCTTCCGCACAACTAGCATGTGAAGAAGTGATATTTTTACTTAATTCTTTTTTTGTCAGTGTTTTCTTTTTGCATCAGTCTTTTTAATATAATTTCTGGATGGCCAATTTTCATGGTTTGAAAATGAGGACCAATGGCTTCACTGATCATTTGTGAATAAGCCTTGAAAACAACATTGTTTTTCTGTCCCCAGGATTTAACCCTTTGAGTGCTAAGGGGTTGAGAATGATTTTCTCTATTCAACCTATTCAACCTTGTGGCTTCCAACAGGGGCTCGGGTAGACTTCATCACCTCCCACTTGGGGGACATAGAGGTAGGCTTTTTTACTTCTTTAACTTTACCTCTGCCTGTCCACAGGGCCGGGAGGGGAGGGGCTCAGAATGATGCTTTTTTGTGTTTTAACCAGTGAGTAAGGGTAGATGGGGCAAGGGAACCTCATGAAAGGCAATTATTTTATTTTACCCCATCTCGCCAGTAACAGGCAGTGTTGACAGTCCCTTTAAAATTTGTACTTTGAATCTGTTGTGTTGGATTTTGTTTGGTATCAGATGAACTTGCTCGTTTCCGTAGTAAAGGGAAATCCTGTGTGGTCAGCATCTGAATTTCTTTTTGTTTGACTTTAACCCTCTGAGCCTTGGGAGTAGTTTTGCTATCAAATAGTAAAAGTAACAGAAACTATTTTTTTCTGAACGTCCTTACCCCTTAGTAAATGCATAAAATAGATGTGGTTGTACATACAGTACATGCAGATTGAGAATGCAGCCCATGTAGGTGAGAGTACACGCTGTGATTATAACACAGGGCTGGCACACATAAGAAAGTTACTTTCCAGGAAAATTCTTATGAAAAAAAATGGTAGAAAACACAAACATCCACAAGTATGGAAGTGTTTTGGGGAATTCCAAGATATGCTTATAATAACATAGTATCACTTGGATTAAGTTTCTGCCTAATATATCTGTGAATAAATAAAGAAGGGAGATAAAAATGTTGCATGTGTCACAAAACCTCATCAAAGCATAATGGTTTAATTACAGTTGTGTGAATATAAAATAAAACACCCTTTTGCTGCCCTAACCCAAAAGTTTTAAAAAGAATACTATAGGTTCTTTTTTTCTCCAATAGAGATTTTTTTCCGATAATTCAAAATGTAAAACTATGCCTCGCTAACTGCCTTCGTTTAGTCATCTGAGATCCAAATGCACTTAAATGCGCCTCTGCGTTCAGCCCCCGAATGACACTTTTTACGATACTTGAAATGCAGAATGCAATAGATTTGCATTAAGTAAAGTAATATGTCTTGAATAGTCATTCGGAGAATTGATATATCTACGTGTGTCAACTTATTAGCATTCTTTCAATACTAAATCGTGCTGATGGGAAGACGTACTTGAGAGTCCCTGAAGTGTAAAAATCACAACATTTTCAAGTAAAACTTTTAAACCTCTTAATTCTTTTTGTAAAAAAAAACCAAAATTTTTGTTCAGGTTTACACAATGTAAAATTTCATTAGCAGGGATATTAAAAGCCTGCGTATTATTTTAGGGTAAAAAAAGTATTTTTTAAGTTTAAATTATTTTTGTAAATTAACTTGATTCTGGTTCTGCTTTAAATAGCAATTTTGTAACACAATATAATTCTAAAATGCATAATTATGCATTATTTTTCCTTCATTCAAATTCAGTTTAGTTTCAGTATTTGCTCTAATCATAAAATATACTTTTTTTTACCTTTTTTTTCTTAAAAAAGTCCTGATATTTATTTTAAAATTCTGTTCAATCTAAATTAATCATCTATTTTCTTTTTTAAAAAAAAATTACTAGTTCTGCACTAATAATAATAAAACTGTAAAGATGAAAAAATTTGGAGAATGCAACCAATCAGGGAGAGAAGGCCAAGTGCATGCTGGAAAATATTATGGGATAGCAAAAGTTTTAAGCACAAGACGTAGAGCGCAGTTAAGAAAAAGGTATTATGAGAAAAATAAAACTTTTTACAAATGTTAGTTTAGGCCGTTCCAACCATAGCATTATAACTGTAAATAATATTAATGCAATTATCTAAATTAAAGTTGATTGTTATATAGTTTTGTGCCCCCCCCATTGGTAAGAATTTATATTTTTTTTATATGGGGGCCATGAATACTCTCCAAACAGAAGCGGTAGAGGGTAATACAGTGAGGGTATTAAACATGCATGGGGTAGACATACGGCTCCTGAATCTAAGACGAGACCAACGACTGATTAAGGTCTGAGTCTTAACATTGAGAAAAACAAGCAGACTAGCGGGGCCGAATGGGGCCAATTTGCAGGCAGGTTCTATGTTTCTGTATTTCTATGGGTTTACAGGAACATTAGTGTTTTTTTTAAATGATTTTCACGGGAAAAGAAAGCCAACTTTTTAACAAAAATATGTCGAAATTGGGAGATTTTTTTTTGTTTGTTTTTTTTAACATTGAGGGCATCTAGGGGGGTGATATGATAAGCTGAAATGGGTTGGAGTTGCTCTGGTTTCTTGGTTATAGGCCTAGGCAGTCATGGACAGGAAGTCAATTCCTAAAATTTTATTAAAATGGGCTCCCAAGGCCTGGCACCCAAGCTTTATTTTTTATTTTTGTCTTTTTTTTTTATTTGGAATGGCATTTAGCTCACAGCGACATGTACATGAACTATCCTCACCACCCCACAAATCATTACATCGATGTACATTTTCATTTCAGTCGCTGACTTGTTGGCTCCAGCCTCAGAATGATCATTGTTTTTGCTAATAGGCCTAGGCTTAAAGTTAAAGTATTTCTATTAGCAGATAATCACACGATAATTTAAATGACCAAAATAGACAACAAGAATAACACATACTGAGATGTACTAACACTGTCCTATTAAAACAGAGGCCGTGCCGTGGATAATAAGCAATTTTGATTGTTTTAATCAGTTTTCCTGGCCGCTTGAAATATTTATTTGCGTTTTACTCTGTATTTTCACAAATATTCATACTGATGGCAAAATTGTGCGTGTTTTCCCCATGATAATTATGGCCTAATACATTTTCTATGTTAACCCCTTAATGACAAAGCCCGTACATGTACGGGCTCAAAATGCATTGTTTTCAATGGGTTTAGGGACCTCCCATTGTCCTTAAGGGGTTAAATTAAAATTATACTGTTTTATTTGTTTCCTATGTCATTAGACTTGTGCACAAATTGATTCATACAACATTTTTCGTTTCTGCCTCATTTTCAGAATTTTGTTTCCGGCTCTTTCGGCTCGGACTAAAATTCAGAGAGTTTTCTCGCTTAGAAATAACATTTAGTGCAATATTTTTCTCTCCTGTCTCTCTCCAGATCAAAGGGATGTCTGCTAAAACGGACCAGCTGTGGGTTAGGTGGGAGTCTCTTTGCCAGGACAGGTTCAGGCTCAGAACCCTGCATGTGGCAGACAAGGTCAGACGTGCCTGGTTGAAGACGGCTGTCTGCTACCGCCTTAGACTTCTTTTAGCCACCATCTACAGGCGCAGAACTGATAAGAACAGGCAGCTAGCGAGAAGTCTCTGAACTGGCAGATGGCAGCAGACTGGAGAAATTGCAGATGGCAGTAGATCTGGGACATGGCAGTAAAGCCTGGGTGAAAACTGGGGGAACTGGCAGGCGGCAGCGGAGTCTGAAGGGGGAAATGGCAGGCGGCAGCGGAGTCTGAGGGGGGAAATGGCAGATGTCGGCAAGGTCAGGCTAGGTCATATAAATGAAGGGATAATAGCACAGTAACAAAAGATAATCTAAAACAAACGGTGAAAGTCCACACCAAAGATCAAAGTCCCAATAATCGCAGCCAAACAAGGTACAAAGGGGCAAAACCAGGATGATATTCCAAGTCCAAGGCCAGGGGTTAAAATCAGAGAAATGTGGAGCACCAACAAACCAGATTCACACAATGAAGGACCAAGAAATGCAATGCCCCAGAAAGGGAAGGTGGGAACATGTCTAGGTTATGAAGCCCCTTGATTATCTGAAGAGCCACAGTTGTAAGAAGAGCCTGAGATAAACTAGAGAAGGACGTGGGGGAGACAGGTACGGGTAGGTGACCAAACGGGCTCCCACGCTCAGGGTCACTGGTTCAAATCCTCACACAGACAAATTAATTTCTAATGTGAGACTTAACATCTGGGGTCCCTCCTTACATTTGGAGACGCATATGACAAATTAAGCAAAATTCATTACAATTCATATCAGTCGGTATAAACAGGTCTACTGCTCTTGATTGAAATAACAAAGAAGCTAGAAACATAAAAATTTTATCTCCTATTGAAGATGCTCCTCCTTTTTTTTTTTTTTTTTTTTAAAAATCCAAATTGCTAACCTTATGTTTATTTATGTTAAACCATATATTGGATTTATCTCTACAGAGCACATGCGTTCAAGAAATGTAGTCTTCTTCTTTAGGTGAAGAACGGTCAAATTATCGGCATACACATTGCCTTCAACCTGAATAAGGGCAGTAAATATACTTTGACATTACCAGGATTTTGGTTTTTTTTACAAAAAAGAAAACGTTAGTTTATATCTTATTGACCACCTCTGACTAGTAATCAAGATAGATGTTTTCTGGTTTAGTACAAGGTCAACTGCATTTTGTTTTTGGAATTAATAACCCAATAACCTCCCTGTCATGTGGTTAATTCTTTTAGGTTGTATAACATGGTTTTTATCACCTTTATTTAAATACCTCGTATAGAGTGGAGTTATAAAGAGTGACCTCAAAAGTGGCCAAAGAACTCGAAAAAAAAATACTATTTCAGTGTTAGCTCCATATTTACCTGTTTAAAAAATAGGGTTAAATACTATTATCAACAATTAAGGGAGCCTAACCAATACAATAAATATATTATCATTACTTAACCCCCGAATATATATTTCCCTCTTAAGTCTTTTTTTCCTTTTTTTTTTTTTTTTTTTTTTTACATGAAGCCAAAAAAGTAATTTTTCATTTTTATAGCTGGGTGTCCATAATATTACGGCATCTTCATTATAACTTTCCAATCCATTTGTAGGTCAGAATATCCTTAGATTAATGAGGCAGATAAAATCTGAGATTGTCTTTAATTTAAGAACTACTTTATGAAATCCGCACGGCTTTCCGTCACCGTGTCAAGTCGACGTATCATTGACATATTTCACTGCCAACGAACGCGCTCAACATTCTGATCGTAACCGCGTCCGTGATGAATGTTCAGAAAAGACGTAGCTTTCATGCTAATGAATAGCAGACTCACATAATGAATTGCCCATTTAATACACTAATTGGACGATTTATAGAACAGAAATGGTTTCAATATGTGAACCGATTCAATTTTTCGTGCATAGCTTGCTTAATATCCTCTTAAATACTATTTACACGCCTCAAATGGACATTCTACATCAGCATTTCTTTGCTTTTTAAGTCAAAAATGGTTGTTAGAGTAATGGAGGATTAAATTATCATGGTACAAATAAAGAAAGGACCCCATAAGGAAGGGTAATGGCCGCTAATTTATTCTTGTGGAGCATGCCCTTGCAAGATCCTCCAGGATCGGCTTCAAAAGTGCTTTCCAAGGGTGGATAGAACCTAGTGCAGTTATCTCTTGGTCTCTGACGGACAGTATTCCATTGTAGTTGGGTTACATGGTCATCTGTTTGTGTAATTCCATACATTAAGCCAAGAACTGACGCCGGCTCACCCAACTAGGGTACCATTGATGAATGGGAGATATGCCCGCTGGCGTATTTATACTATGGCGGAAAGCGCCAAGCCGGCACAGCCTCCAGAGCATGTGGTTCCCAGGAGGTGGTCATCGTTAATATGACGAGCAAAAGGGATATGACATCATATCGCAGCTCTTAACAGCAAACACATAGGTAGCTGGGGACACTGGGGATGGTACCCTGGGTCAGATCTATGACAGCCACGTAACTAGATTACTGCTTACACCTCAATTAAACGTTCTGGTTTTTTGACGTTGACGGTGAAAAGATGTCATCAGTAATCAGAGAGACTTTTTTTGCTCTTTGTTAAGCTGGCTGCGCATGCTCTAACTTAAATGTATTAATCAGCTTTGTAGAAATGCATCACGATCAAGAAGTTATTTGGTGGGCGATGATACAAGTAAATGATCACATCGCAGATTCGAAAATGCTTGGAATCGATGGAAATGTTTAGGTTTGGTGACCCAGTAAGTAGGCAGAATGATGGTAATTTATTATGTCTTCCAACCTATAGAAGTCTTGCGAAGAAAAGAAATCTCCTTCTCGCGTAAAATGTGTTTTTCCAAAATGACGTTTCCCGCGTTCCTAAATGGCCGCATCATCTCCAGTCCAGTTTGGCTGATTATAGTTTAGTTGGTTTTGACATTCGAGATAAAGTCTCAGCTCATCTGAAGATTCACTTTATGATTTTGCTAAATGCCAAAAAAAAAAGTTTGACTTCTGTAAAATGCCTGGTGAACCAAATTGTAAGCATTTTAGTTTTCTGTGCTTATTACATAAAAACGTTGCTTGTCAAAATCGTTTATCTTAAGACGCTGTTGAGGCTGCTTGAGAATCACTAACAAAGCCGTTTTAGGAAGCCAGGCACGATGAAAAAAAAAATATAGCTTCACAGAATCCGTTGTGGCTAAAATGTTTATTCACTTCTCAAAACATTGTGTCAAGCGATCATCCCTGGTGTTGGAATGACATTGAATTTTAGAACTCATTAGGGCAATGTTATGGGCTGTATGGCAAAGAAGAGCACTGTATACAATAATAACCCCCCAGAGCTGTATACAGTAATAACCCCCCAGGTCTGTAAACAGTTATGTAGGTTGACATTGACAAAAACCTGCTTTTATCTCTTTTTGTTCCAATAAACTCCCTTTATCTGCAGTCCTGGAGCCGCCGTTGCTGTCAGTCATGTGATATTTTGGGTGACTTTCCCGGCTCAAACACCACACTGAGCTGATGCTTTATGGCGATGCTAATGAAGTCCGTTCCTATTTACACACTCATTATTAGGAGTGCCCAGCTGGGTGATTAAGACTGAGCCATTCTATTGTTTTCCAAGTGCGATAAGGGGTCGGGGTGTTTGTCTAGTAGATTGGGCTCGGATAACAGAAGTAGAACTCGTACATATCAGTAGCAATCACTGTAAAGAAAACGTATTCTCCAAATGAAGAGGTACAGTGCTCATTGAAGTTTAGCACTTATTGTACAATTTAGTAGCTTAGAAATGCATTTCGTGTACTTGGAAGGAGAGCAGATAAAAAGGATAAAAAAGTTACATTGACCTAGATTTCAAAACTAAAATATTACAGTCAAGCAGCAGGACAAAAAAGGCATTATAGATTATGCAGTGATCAATAGATTTGTGCATTTAAATTCGTACAAATTGCTAATTTATCGAACCTTGGCAAATGCCTGATCCTCCAATTGGGGGAGAGGATGTCAACAAAAGTGCCACCATTTTGTCCTTAGGTGAACTTCTGCCAAAATTGCAGTGCTTTCGGTGACGTTCTCCCACCCAATTGGAGGATCGGGCGAGAAGACGTCAGCAGAAGCGCCGCCGTTTTGCCGAAAGTTCCCACCGGGAAGATGCGGAAGTGGTCGGCAGAAGCAGAAGTGGTCGTCAGCGAAGGTAGGGAAACATTTAGAGATTGAGTGAGCGGGAATGTGAGCACCAGGCAACGAATGTCATTCCTGAATTAAAAATACCCCTTGATTTTTGTCCGAACCGAATAGGCAGTAATTTGTTCCCCAAAAAACAAATGGGCCAAAAACACGCAATTTTTGGCCCATTTGCACGTTTTGCTTTTAATAGGAATAATGGATGAAGTTGTTTTAGCTCAAAAGAAAATATAATCTTTAGTCATAGATAACATTTTATTACATAGAAAAAGATGTCAACGTCCCCTTCCTCAGATGGAATGATATCTTATAACATTTTGTTGTACCTGCTGTTATTTTAATGGACATGTGTACGGCAGAACTAGTTATGGTGATATTAGCAATATAAAAATTAGCCAACCAATAAGGACCAAGTGCGGCCAACAATGTATCTGTCACGGACTGGGTCCAAGCTGATGGCTGGAAGGACCCAGCGCGCCCGATGGTTGTTTGCAGGAGTCACGATGCAGCAGTGGAGTCTGGGGCAGGGCCTGGTTGCAGGGTGACCACACTCGCCCAGGCGTTGAGCACCTAGGAAGTGCAGCCAAACACCAGCGCCCTGATATGGCAGCAGATGGAGTCCAGAACAAAGCGAATCCTGCAGGCACCCTGGAGCAGGCATGAAGCATAGCACATAGATCACGAGCAGGATGCTGCAGGCTGGGAGAATGAAGACTAAGCAAAGGGTTAATGTAGCAGACACATAACACAGCAAAGGAAAGGGAGACCAGGCAAGAAACATGATATAGGATATACATGAGAAGTGGCTAGAAACATGACATGAATAGCGTAAAGTATAAACAGGCACAAGACAAGGAATAAACATAACCTGACAAGACATACATGGTACAGGGCACAACAAAGGACAGGGAAGAAGGCAAGGAACACAGGGGAAGGAGTGAGGAGCCGGAACCCTCGGACGCTTCTCCTATAAGCAAGGATAGGACATATTAACAGGGACATGGGGAGAGGAGAGAGGAACCGGAATCCTCAGATGATTCAAGGAAGAAGGGCAAAGGTACATAAGATACAAACAAACATGAATACAGAAACTAGCCTAGGACTACAAGATAACTATTGGAGATTTAGTCACATGATATGGCCATAGTATGCTTAGCCCACCACTACGCCAAAGTACTCCAATGACGGTGGGTCCTAACGCTAATCCCTGCAGACAAGATACAAAACAAACCACACATGTAAACCAAACACAGCACAGAGACATACCTTAGACTGCAGACTGCAGACTGAGACAAACAGAACACACAGGTGGGGCACACCTAATAAAGGAAGCAGAGCTGAAGCAAAAGCCGGAGCAGAAGCAAGGAATGGAAAATAGAACAAAGCAAAAGGAAATCCAGGAATGGATCAAAGCAAAGCAGAGAAACTAAAGCAAGACAGAAATGCAGCTCCGCAGCCAGGGCAGAACGTGACAGTATCCGGCCCATCGTTTCTCCCAATTGCAGCCCAAGCGTCTCACCTCTCACTTAAATCCATTTTCCCTTTTCTCCCCCTGGTCCGGTTGTTTTAATATCCCCAATATGTAAATATTACACATTATTTTTATGCCACCTCATTGAGTTTATACTTTTTTATTCTTAGAGGAGCTGTTGATCGTTTACTGACTGATCATTAGTTTTCTCTTGATTGTAAGAGGAAGCATGCATTGTTAACTGGGAATGCAAGGCTTTTCTCATTAACAGAAGTCTTGAGCAAACAGTTAAACACAAATGATCTACTCCGAGAATGGGGGGGGTAGAAGAATGCCAGTTGACTCAGGAGCCAATCTGGAGCCCATAACACCCTACAGTTTTTCTGTAGATAGAAGACCCTTACGTTCCACCATGTACATGGAACGCGGTTGGCCTCATGGATTCATTTTGCCAACATGGTTGGTAGGGAAAGGATAAATCACTTTGGCTTTATCAGATTGTTAATGTTATCACCGCCTCCTGTCTATGTGAAAAATGGCACATTGCCCATTTCTCATAGATTGTTTAACCGATTTCCTGAATTTTTTAAATAATTTTGGGACACCACGCTGTTTTTATAAAGCATTCCTTAATAACTAGGTTCTCGTGTGTCGTTGGAGTTGCTGGTTTTATTAAAGAAGAATTACCCAAGGTCAACATCATGGCCACTTTGTAACCTTTTGGAACATTTCTCAGATGACTGAGAAAGCCGCTTTACTGAAAGTTCCTATTTGTGCGGCCCTGATGTTATCACGCGCGAATCCTTGAAATATATTGATTAAGCACTTGACTTTCAAATTATGTCTTTGTTATCAGAGGTCAGGGCTTATAATTGCCTTATGGATGTTAACAACGCTTTAAATGATGTATCTTTAGCTTAACACGCGAGCATTGATTTTTTTAAAAAGGCTTTCATGCACTCGATCATAAAATCTCTATAAATAGGCGACACGTTAAAAATATGGCTTTTAACCACTGCACCTCTCCGAAGAGGAAGAAGCTAAGATAGCAATCAGATTTCAATGGGCTCTTCAGCTCGGGGAATACAGTAACGCGCATACTAATTTAAAAGAAGTTCATTCGCGGTGCTAATTAAGATTAAAAAGTCTAATTATTATAAAGGTTATTTGGCATTTTTCAAAGTGATTTGATGGAGATGAGTATTGCATATTAATTAGTATGTAGTCTATATAAAGACAATTAATTGAAGTGATCTGTCACATACGTTATGCTTAGTGTTATTATGAATATGGAGATTCAGGGTCGGAATTAATAGGGGAGCACACAGAGCCTCTGCGTTCTGATTGGTCCAGGTGAGAGGTACTTATAATATCCCAATAACGTCTGAACGTCTGTGTGGGGGGGGGCAGAATAGAAGTTAGAAAGAGGATGAAAAATGTAAAAGGCAGAGAATGATGAAAAGGAAAAAGGGAAAAGAAGATACAAGGGGGGAAGAAAGAATGGAACAGAAGAAAAGAAAGGAAGAAAGAGAATAGAATAGAAGAAAATAGAGGCAGAAAGCAGAGAAGATTAGAGGAACGTCTGTGGGGGGGGCAGAATAGAAGTTAGAAAGAGGATGAAAAATGTAAAAGGCAGAGAATGATGAAAAGGAAAAAGGGGAAAAGAAGATACAAGGGGAAAATAAAGAATGGAACAGAAGAAAAGAAAGGGAGAAAGAGAATAGAATAGAAGAAAATAGAGGCAGAAAGCAGAGAAGATTAGAGGAAAATGAGCTTGCTATATCCAGGAAAGCGAGAGAAGGGGCCCTAACTGTATAATTGATCCAGGGAGCAAATCTCCTTAATCTAGTCTCGCAGGGGTTAGTGTAACTTGATTATTTCTTAGAATAATGTACTTTAGATTATGCGGCAGCAGGAACAATCCTACCATATAGGAGAACTAAGCGACCACCATGATGTCATAAGAGGCTAGAAATCTCTGGGCGGCCATTTTCTTTATCACCATTTCCTGGGTTTCTGGAAACAAACAGGTTACAAAAAAAATAAATTGGGTCAACCTGCTCCTTCCAGAAAATACGCAACTAAATGCAAAGTGATAAACTTGCTTATCATAGACAAGGCTGTTTTTCACTTCACAAGATCATAGCTGCCTCGACGGAGGAGAGAGGAGTAAATAGGAGGGCATATTATGTACTAGTGTATGGGTTTTAATGGAGAGCCATGGATTTTAGGATACTCAGTAGAGCTGCTTATGTGGAAATGAACTGAAGGTAGCGAGTCCCACCCCGTAGAAACTCTCATGCTAAAGTTTGTGGTTCCATGGCGACGTTTTCACAGCCATTTCTAGATGTTCATTTCAGCCTTTCACACATTTTTCATGCATCATGATGTCATTAGGCAAAAAGCATCAGTTTACGTCTTCTTTTGCCGGCATATTTGCCCCCGATGGAAGTTACCAAGTATGCGGGTGACAGATTGGGTTTTTTGGTGGAGCATTTCTCAGTTTTCGTCCTCCTCTACGCCTTGCTGAAATCTGTGATATAAGGAGCCCCGCCAATAGAACTCAATGCTCTATTTACAGATTTACCAACATTCCAGGATGAAAAACCAGTAAAAAAAAAAAAAAAAAAACTGATAGAAAGCCAAATCAGCTTTATGGGAAATCCAGCCTTAATCTGCTTTTTTTTTATTTTGGTAAAATTCAGATGGCACCAGGAGCTTTCAAAGAGCCTTTAAATATATATATATATCTTATAACATTTATAGCACGTTTATAATATTATATATATATATATATATATATCCACACATATTAGTTTTGCCCCAGCAAAGCCTTACAGTTCCTCGTGTATTTTCTTGACATCTCATCTTTCATCCGTCGGTGCGGCAGAGTTTGGGGTCACAGACAGTAATTCAATGTTCAAACTCATGATATTGAGAGCGACGACTCTTATTTTATGTCATTGGTCAGAGCGAGCCTCTGAATTATAACGGATCTTTGTATATTCTATTCTATTGTATATTATAGTCACAACTCTGCAACTGCTGTTCATCTTGTTGTCTCTTGTTTAATAAAATCACATTCAATTTAAAAGAGGAAAATTAAATAATCCTCCTAATATAACATTTTGGATATATATATATATATATAATATATTATACATAGTCAACTCTGATTAACTTCACTTGCAAGAAACCCTCCATGTGCCCTGTATAATGCATAGTTAAATTAAAAGTAACTTCACTGATTAATGTATGCATTATGCAGGGGCAGCTCTCTTGTAGCATAAATTTGTCAAAGATGGCGTCATTGTGTAAGGATAATGCATAGTGCAACCAGGGCCGTGCCTCAGGCCCACGGGTGAGCGACTCCTTCATAAAGATGTAAACTCCCATTTTAGTGAATAAACCCAGGTCTCGACTGGCCATCTGGCAAACCGGGCAAATGTCAGACCGGCTGGTGCTTTATGGCATTGGTCACTTACCTTTCCTGCCCCTTGCGTGGCAGATCAGGACCCTTGACGTGCGGCCGCCCTTTGGATCCGCATATGTCATTTATCGGCCATTATTCAGGCCGAGCGCCAGCGAATAGACCCCTTAGCCACGACTACTTGCCTCTAATGGTGTGGACTGGCCACACAGAGCTTTTCAAATAAAATCCACCACCTTAACAGTAATGTGAATGAACTATATCGCTATAATAAGATTCTTCGCTTTCCTTTTTTCTCCCCAGCATTTAATCATTTCCAGAGTTATTTTCTGAAATGTTAAATGTAAGAGGGCCAGCGTTCCTCTTGACTCTGCATTAAAATGATGCCATTAGTGGAAGTTAATATTCAAAGGCCTAAACTGTACTGATCTTGAAATAATTGTATTAATGGAAGGCAAAACAATTTCTGCGCATTCACCTCAATCTGCTTTAAAAGTATAATAATGTTTACACGGAAGTAGAATGCTAAAGCCCCGGCTTATATATTACTAGAATACATTCGAAAGACAGCTTTTAAAAATTTTATTTTTGTTTTAAAGCAATTACTGATTGATATATTACAATATTTTGACAGTATGATTTTGTATGTGTTTAGCATCTGTTATCTTAGCCCAATCTGCCTGACAAACACACTGAGGCGTTAATATACTGTTTGTGGTAAACAACAGAATGTCTCGGTCTTAATTACGCTCTGACTAATGGAAGTCTATGGGAGAAATGGCTTTAGTGGCCTAGTAGGACTTCATTAGCATTGCCATAAAGTATCAGCTCATTGTGGTAAGTAAGAGATGTCCCCAAAATGATCACATGACAATGACATGACAAGTATGCAGGTAAAAGGATATTTATTGGAACAAAATAATCCCACTTTTATTTAACATAACTGTGTACAGTGCTGTATTAACCCCTTCAATCCCCTATGGATGTATCGGATTGATAAACTTTAGAGAGGGAAATTTTTTAAAAAATTTGGTGTTTTTTCGAATTTTCGCTAGTTTTTACTAAATTTCTCATTCTAAATTTTTAGCTAATCATCCAACTATGGTATCAAAAGAAAGCTCTATCTCTCCTTGAAAAAAACAGTATATAGTTTACATGGGTACACTATTCACAGGAAAGGAGAATCATCGCTGAACCGACATACCCCAAAAATGGCAAAATTGCTCTGGGACTTGAGGTACCAAAAACCCCTGGGATTGAAGGGGTAAATTAAACTTTTGTGAGCTACAACTCCCATCACTCCCAAACCCGGGGTACAAAATAAATGTCTTAGAAATGTGTATATTCGTCCTACTTGTTTCCCATTCCGTAACATATTGTGTCACCTATATAGGCAGCATGTGCTGTCGATGTGTATGCACTTAGTATTATTATATTTATATATTGTTTTATATAGCACCATCATTTATTTTCCTGACAATGTGAAGAGTGGAAGAGGTTAAACTAAATAATATTAAAAAAAATAAAAAATAAAATAATAAAATGAATTTATACGTTCAAAGTATCTGAATGCTTGCAGGATTTTTCTTTTCTATTTTTTTTTTTTTAAATACAATTATTCTAAAAATGACAGCAAAGGAACATAATTGTTACATTTCTCTCCCATCTGTCTCTGTAATAAACTGCTGGAAACACGTGCTCCCCATCATGTGTACAGAGTGAGAGCGAGTGACAGCTCACTTTCACTTCATTTGCCTAAAGACAATGTTATTCATTGCCGAAGGACCCATATCTTCAGAGTTCTATTCGGGCAAATTAAAGAGCGACGGTTGACAGGTCTAAAAATACACTAAACATTTTATTATCATTCCAGAAACGTTATTCCGTCGTCAGGAGTCCTGAAATAAAGCATAAAATGACTTTTTCATACGGGTTTATTAATTACAATTGGTATATATGATGATAATGATGGGAAAGTCTCCTGAATAAATAAATACTTCTGACTATTTTATACAGTACCATAGAAACAGAATTTGTCGGCAGATCAGACCCTTTCACCCCATCCAGCCAGCCCGTTTCACCTGCTGTAAAGACTCAAACCTTTAATCAGTCCTTGGTGTTCTCTTAGATTCAGGGGCCATTTACAATGTTCGCTCATGAAGGTCCAAGGTGTCCATTACAAAAAGAACAAAAAAGCCAATGGTCTTAGACAGACATATGCAGCGCAGCACTGATAAGACCCTAGATTGTTTAAATAAACCCTCTTTATCTGCAGACCTGGAGGCGCCGTTGAGCTGATGCTTTATGGCAGAGCTAATTTAGTACTTTTTTTTCTAATGAAGAAGTCTTTTCCCGCTCAAAGTGATTAAGAGTGATGTGTGACGTTGTGTTGTTTAAAACAAGGCAATATTTTTAGGAGCATCTCTAAGGAGGACAGAGAGAGCTGGGGAGAAGATGAAGTTGTGGGATCCAGCGTGTGTGTTTGGGGGTCCTGGTGTGTGTGTGTGTGTGTTTGGATGTCGTTGTGGCAGAGCCTGTCCTGGTGTGCATGTTTGGGTGTCGGTGTAGCAGAGCCTGTCCTGCTATGCGTGTGTAGGTGTCGGTGTGGCAGAGCCTGTCCTGGTGTGTGTGTGTGTTTGGGGGTTGGTGTGGCAGAGCCTCTCCTGGTATGCATGTTTGGGTGTTGGTGTAGCAGAGCCTGTCCTGCTATGCGTGTTTAGGTGTCGGTGTGGCAGAGCCTGTCCTGGTGTGTGTGTGTTTGGGGGTTGGTGTGGCAGAGCCTGTCCTAGTTTGTATTTGGCCATCTGTTTCCTGGTACTTTACTTACTGTAGGAATAAATTAAACTATTTATTTTTTACTTATTCAGAGATAAAACGCCATCCTGAATTTGTAGTCCCTTCAGAGGACAAAGCTGTCTAGGCCCAGAAATCAGTGAGAGGTAAAGGTTTTGTGTTATTTACTCTGTTTCAATCCACATATTTTATTAAAAAAGGATCAGTGGCACTAAATTGTGTATGATGACTTTTTTTTTTTAGTGTACTGATTTACTCCCAATCCCACCACATAAGATTCTATCTTATGCTATACGACCAGCTCTGATATTCTCTTTATCCAGTACCCATGGATGCCGAAGAGTTAAGATTCTGTCTATTTTATTTAATTCCATAAAAAGGCCCCAAATCCTCCACACCAGGCCCATGATCTTAATCCGGCCCTGCTCATAGCATTAAAGATATAAATTACTTGTTTTCTTGGCGTCTGGATAATACTCCTTAATTTGCATTTTCTTTTATTACGTAATATTTGGTTTGGAGATAATGTACCATCTGCATTTTGGAAAGATATATTAACCTTTATATATTCCATAGTTCACAACAAACAAAAGTTACTATGTTATTTTATTGCACTTATTTTAACTTCTAAACCCATGTCAATATTTTATCACCTAAAAATGAAATGAATATGCTGCTTGTTACTTTTACCACCAAATAAATAATGTGCTATTCATACTATTTATAATTCCATATTCCTGTTAAATGCAGTCCATGGTTTGCAAAAGTAAACAGTAAAGATTAATGAGGGTTTCCTAGAAAAATATAAATATATTATTCATACAGAATGAAAGCAAAATGCTTTATGTTTGAGCCTGTGCATACAATAATAACTACATTTAACTAG
This sequence comes from Spea bombifrons, assembly GCF_027358695.1. Taxonomy (NCBI): domain Eukaryota; kingdom Metazoa; phylum Chordata; class Amphibia; order Anura; family Pelobatidae; genus Spea; species Spea bombifrons. The sequence goes on along the minus strand of NC_071091.1, from coordinate 104,617,518 downwards.
AGGCCATAAATCCTCTGAATGTATTTATAGTTGTCTGAAAAATGTTTCATGTATATATATATATATATATATATACGAGAAAAAATAAGAAGAGGAATATATTTACATAGTGTTGCCGAATGCATCTATAGAATGTATCTATCGATCTAATAATTATCTAGAAAATTAGACCACTAAAAAAAAATATAAAAAGTCAGCTCGTCTACAAAAATATAATAAAATAGAAATAAAAATATAAAAGTACAAATAAAAATCTAAAAATATAATAAAAATTTAAAAGTACAAATAAAATCTAAAAATATAATAAAAATAAATAAAAATATAAATCTAATAATAAAATATATATTAATATTTAAAAACCATATTTAAGAACAATAATAAAATATAAAAATAGACAGTTAAAAGCATGATAAATCACAGCCAACCAAAACTAAAAAACAGATATTGGTTTTGTTAATTTAAAAATAATTACATTTTATAATCTTTAATTATGTTTGGGGTATTTATATATAGTTTATAAGTTATAAATCAGCTTCTTGCATGTGAATTCTTTAATTCTTTCTGGGTTTATTTGCATCAAATTTAATTAGCATTTTTAATTATGCTGCAAAGCTAGAAATGTAAGAATGTAAACTGCTACTATTGAAATAATTATTACTATTTTTAGGAACAAATTTATAGTCAAGTTTAAAAAAAAATAGCTGTCAGGAAGTTTCTCTCCAACCATCTGGGTTATGAACTATATTGGGCACAGAGCTATGATTATAACAATTTTGTTAAAGATATAAGCTAATCTACCTATTAAAATTGCATTAGATATGTCCTCTAATGAGCAGCTTTATATGAAGGTAATTAATTATCATTATTTCATCTTCTTTTAAAGGAAATGATCCACCTTCTGTGCCTAAAATATCATTTTTAGAACTAAATGTTGCATTAGAATCACCCAATTCCCTCAAGATTGTAAGCTTGCGAGCCGGGCTCTCTCCACCTAATGTATCGGTTTGTCTTAGTCTGTCAGTTCTCGTCTTGTCAGACCCCTTGAATATATGTATTGTATTACACGCTGTGTAAATTGTTGGCGCTATATAAATAAAAGATAATAATAATAATAATTAGAAACATCATTCCTAGTACTGTTTACAGAAATAATAAATTAATTATGCAAAATTAAAGAAAAAACTTCTTTAAAATTTCTGTGTTGTTAAAATCAAAAACACATCTAATGTGTAATTTTCAATATATAATTGAAATACGGGACTGCATAGGAAGCCTCCAAAAAGCAGAAAAAGAAAGGATCCAGTCCAGCTTGAAATGCTGTCTAAAGTTATTGCTGTCTCCAGTGGCTGTATGTGGAATTGCAGGTGAAATGACATCTTGGGGGGGGGGATAATTGCATTCCAGGCCTTCCCTGTGTCCATAAGCGGAATTCATATTAGTGGCTTATCTTGAAATCGGAGCCGCTCATGGGGGCAAAAGACCGTGTTTCCTGTGTGGGGCAACGCTGATAAATTGTATAATTGAGAAAAATTACTAATTACCTACAGCTGAGAAAGCACTGCAGTAATTAATGAGTAATTTTTTTCCTTCTCCTTAATTAGGTGGTCCTGTTACTTTATATAAATATTGTTCCTGTGAAATATAGAAAAAAACCCTTTAGGCAGCCTCCCTGCTATGAACTGATTATGTGTCATGGGAGCTATAGGTCCACTATAGCTTGTATCTTGTATAGAACAGAAGTAATATACCCCCCAAGCACTGTATACAGTAATAACCCCCTAGCGCTGTATACAGTAACAACCCCAGGCGCTTTATACAGTAATATAACCCCCCAGCGCTGTATACAGTAATAACCCCCAGCACTGTATACAGTAATATAACCCCCAGTCAGAAGCAGTGCTAAGTCGGGGGGGGTTTATATGGGGAGGCGTAAGGCTTTTCTGGAGGCAGAGTGCCCCATGATATGCATTTTAACCCCCTTTCTGCCACACTGCCTCCAGAAATGCCTTTTAACCTCCTATATGCCACTCTGCCCCAGGATATGTCTTTTAACCCCCTATATGCCACTATGTCCCATGATATGCCCCTGCCATATAGGGGTATAAGGCACTTATGGAGGCAGAGTGGCATATAGGGGGTTAAAAAGCATTTCTGGAGGCAGAGTGACAAATAGGGGGTTAAAAGGCATATCAGGGAGGCAGAGTGGCATATAGGGGGTTAAAAGGCATTTCTGGGGGCAGAGTGGCAAGCCTGGGGGCAGATGTGCATAACTGGGGGGGGTAGGTTGGCAAATAAAAGGAAATAAAAACAAAAAAATATTTTTCTCTAATAGCTTTTATTAAATATGAAAAAATAGTTTACACGAATTAATATAGAAATAAAAGTTTCTTACAAGAATATCGTGAAGAATAATGTGATCGCTGTTTTGTTCCACTGAACTTTTTCATCTAAAAATGTTCGCAGTAGCAAATGTTTAGATTCCATTATGTCTCATGTATTTCATTTTTTGGGGCCTTTTAATATTTGTGCTTTCTGGCATTTTAATACAAATAATAATGCGATAAAAAGAATGTTTTATAGTTATTTATTATTTATGGCAAATAGTGTGACTCGGGTGTGTATAAGGGGTGCGTGTGGGTATAAGAGCGCGACCGTGAGATAAACTATATGGGGCTGCTCTCCAAATGTTTCCAGGGCTGCTTTTCCGTCCCAGTCCGGTCCTGGCAGTCGGGGTGTTTGTGTAGTAGATTGGGGCTCAGATAACAGCGAGAACTCGAAAAAAGGCTAACATGTAGCCGCCAAAAACATTGTCTTATGGGTCAAAAACTACAACTCGGCAATATTTTTGAAAAAACAATTCTTAATCTTGTACCAGTAATAAAAAAAAAAATAGTTCCTCCTTAAGTACACAAAGCAAGTTCATTAACGCATTTATTTAACCCCTTAATGACAAAGCCCGTACATGTACGGGCTCAAAATGCATTGTTTTCAATGGGTTTAGGGACTGCCCATTGTCCTAAAGGGGTTAAGGGCGAAAATACATGTTACAAACATTTAAGAGATGCCTATGTTGTATAATTTTACATTGAATTAAATGTTGAATATAAAAAGAAGTGTTAGGTTTCCTTTAAGCCAGAGAAATCTAATTAAGCTGAAGATATAAGTGCAACCGAGATATAACGTGGGCTCCATCGCTGAAAAGTAATTATGTGAAGATTTTGCCAGTCTAAGAGAACAATGTACCTTACTTAACAAGGTACAACCGCATAAGGCAGATATCAGCGCGTTTTATTGTAATTAAACCAGACACCAATGGATAAAATTGTAGCAATTAAAATGGAATATATTGGTAATGTCAGAGAAGAGCAATTCCATTCAGGTCACTGGGGCCATAAAATTGTATAAATATATTGTCATAATGGAATTCTACGGAGATTATGACACCGTTAAGACATAGCACCGGTCCGATAATGAACTTGTGGTGAATGGAATATGCAGCAGCGGTAGTGATTTGGTCGCAATGTGCGTGGCATAGGTGTGTGCAAATGCATGTGCTCTCTGTGGCAGGTAACAACAAAGGGTATGTATAGGTCAAACTGTCACCTATATTTAAATAATACAACCGTAGGATGGTGCTAAGGCAAAACATTGAATTTGAATGCAGATAAGAATAACTCAAGGTCATCCAGTCTATCAGGTTTCTCTGATCTAAGGACTCAGACATTAGTCAGTCCTTGGTCTCATTGTACAGTCAACTCCAGTGGTTGGCAAGGTGTCCGCCATCACAGCTTGTGGTGTCCGTCACGCTGCCCAATCTCTCCAGAGGCAGAATGGACCACCCGCCGCTGGAGTAGAGGTGCTGGTTGGGGAGATCATGGATCTTCTTCTAATGTACCAAAAATGAAGGGAGTCCAAGGTCTGTTTCTACAGACCTCTGTTTCAGTGCTCCCTTGCCATATGTGCCAGTGATTGATGTTGAGAATATGATGTTTTATTTTGACACTCAACACTACAGCTGAGCACGGCGGGGGAGCAATGAGACAGAGGTCTGTGAGAACAGACCTTGCGCTCTCATCACAGGGCTTAAGAAGACAGAAAAGGAGAAAGGAAAGGGAAAGGATGAGAAAGAGGAGAGATAGTGAGAAGAAAAAGATGAGAGATAATGAAGAGCAGTGATAAAAATAAAGGAGGAAGAGAGTGTATGCTTTGAAAGTGTTTGTGTCTGAGGGCAAGTAAGGATGTGCCTGCAAGTGCAAGTGTAATCCAGGATGTTTATGTGCAAAGGCAAGCATGAATGTGTGTGTTAATGTATGTGTGTGTGTTAGCGTCTGTGTGTTAGTGTTTGTTAGTGTGAGTGCGTTGGTGTTTTAGTATGAGTCTAGTATATGTTAGCGTGAGTTTTTGGGTGTGTGTTAGTGCCTGTGCTTGCTAGTGTGAGTGTTTGAGTCCATGTGTGTTCGGTTGAGTGTCTGTGTGTGTCTGCATCCTCCACTGGCTGTGATTGACTTTAATTTCCCCAGCTGCCTGGAAATCTTTACATTAGGAAACCATGGGCAGACTAAATGGGCCGAATGGGCCTGATCTGTCTGCAAATTCTATGTACAAATCATTAATAATGCAGATTGATTGTTAAGGCTACAAACTGTGTGCATACAGCAGAGTGCCGTAAATAATTTAATCAGAGCTGATGAATTGGTGACACCGGGAAATATGTTCATCTACTTGATATTTAACTTTCAGCGTCCTTCACATCTCAGGCAGAGCATATGGCTAATTAAATGTCTTCTTTTCAATGTTTCCTCTAAAACAATAACCGCAGAGCGATGGTTTCCTCCTTGATTACTGAGAAACGTTACTTAAAACTATTATGGTGGAATAAACTATTTCAGAATCCTTTTGAGGATATGTGAATTAAGAATGTATGTATGTAACCATTAAACGAATTAGTAAACCCAATCAAATTACGTAAAACCCAAATATTTAGCCAAAAGAAATCAACAGTAATAAAAAAGCTTCATACGGTTAAAGAATTTGGTTATTCAGTAATAATTGAAGGGACGCTCCATAGACCCAGGGAGACTCCTGAAACGCAAATGTTGTTTCCAGGCAATCACTTTTTAAGGAAAACCACAGGAACGGACATTTGGGATAAAACCTTAACTGAATCTGGTACTGAAAAGTTTACTTTTAAGATCAGATCTACATTTCCCATGCTTGGCTTTGTAGATCCTATGATTTTGTAGATTCCCCATGCGCGGCTTTGTAGATCCTAAGATTACCATTTATATTGTATTTTTCTGATTCAAACAACTGTATCTCTTCATATTTTGCACAACTACTGAAAGCAGGAGTTAACCTGAAGCGTCATGACCATTGGACCAATGATTTGCCCTGAATGTCTTTTATAGGGGGGGGTGGCATCTTCTGGCCTGGGGAAGGTGACAGCAAGGGACCTCATCTGCCCCCCCCCGTAACTAACAGGCACCCTGACTCACATGTTTTCCCATTCTCACACTAAAATTCATGTTACCACACACAGACACGCCCTCTAACACACACTTACACATACACACTCATGATAACCCACACACTTACATGCTCATATTAAAACATATCAATACACACCTTCTAATAGACACTTAGATATACATATTATATGCACACATTTACACATACACACTCATGCTTACTCACACGTCCTCTAATACACACTTACGCTCTCTCACTTTAATAGACATACTGTACATATATACCGACTCCTTATCAATCGCAGCTGTCGGAAGACATTCTATTTTTTCCATAATACCTTAGAACATGTATTCCGTTGGCTGTGCACAGGTTTATATGACTATTTTCTTTTATCTTTCTCTTAAAAGGCGTTTACTTGTTGACAGGGTTCATTGTGCAGCCTTCTACAGACACCCGAATGCGCTTTACAGATGGCAGAGACGTCTCCACTTAAGCTCGGTTTATATGCAATTTCCATTCCGATCTGTTGAAACAAGATTACAAGTCTCATGTCCCTTTTTTTTTACAGCATTTTATTATTGCTTAAATCACCTAACATCAGGTAGCGATAGACCTATTTGCCATCTGCTTCATTATTGTGTGAGAAAAAAAAGGAGTTATCACCTCAAGGGATTTCTACGCTATGATATTTAAAGAGTTGTCGAACCGGTGAACTGCGAAGATAAAAAATATAGTATTTTTACTGCAAAAGTACATATTATTGCCATCCCTGTTCGCTTTGTAATTGCTCTCCCAGACAAGGGCATAATAGTAAAAAGATTTAATATAATCCAGAAACGTGTTCTTTCCAGACAGTACACACACTATTTATTTATTAAATCTGAGTTTTCCACAGGGAGATGCCTTGTACTACTTCAAAATAAGACAAAATTACTTTTTTTTGGTCCATGCAGGGAAAAAAAAGCCAATTATGGGGGGAAAAAAGACTTTAAAGACCAATTACTTTCTACTTGGAACTTATGTTTCTTTGCTCAAAGGTGAGACAGTTTTCATTATTGATCAAATTTCTAAAGGTGTGTAAAGCACACGTTTATTTAATGGCTAAATAATAAAAAAATAAAAATAAAAAAAAAACTTAGTTTCATTTCAAAATGTATTTTCCTGCAGTATTTCTGCCGATTTTTACAAGAGCAAAACGGCATTATCATAAAATGATACGTTTGTCGACAATTTTAAATCGAGTACACTTAGCGAATCCACCCGGAATTTGCACCAAACAAGCATAAAGTTCCTCGCTTCCATAGGCTAGATAGAAATCGAAAAGTTTCCTGGGATTTTATTTCAAACTAAATGGATTTAAGGCATGTTTTTGTACGATATTGGGTGTCCTAGTCGTGATAAAGAACATTCAGATCTTCGCCTGCTCTCCTAGTACATTTTCTTTCTAGACGGAGCGTAAGATAATAACTGGTTATTTCATAAAAGATGGATGTCCAATTACTAAGCACTTCACCGGTACCATACCGCCTTTATCTGTTTTGTTCAGAAGACTCACAGTAGCCACATGCTCAAATATTTGACCTTTTTTTTGGGTTAAAATTACTTATTTCAAGAATTCTTATGAGTCTGCTCCATTTTATATCATTAGTCATGCCGGTAATATGCGTCTGTGCGCCGTTGCGTCTGCTTATTTACATGGAATTATGGTACTACAATTTTTTTTTTAAAGAAATAGATATTTTTACACATTTTATTTTAACTTGTGGTGTGCCCCTAAACAAGGTAAAATCTTAAAGTTCTGCTATATTTTAGAGTTTTTTGAGGGAGCTGAAAACTTTTTTGAATGCAACTCAAATTTTGAGAAAGCAGCCTGCACTCTAGAAGTTACAAGCTGCTTTCTTTTTGTCAGGGCGACCAGTACTACCTGCTTGCAACGGGTGATCTGTTCACGGATAGTTACCCACAGCTTCTGCGGTGTTATCATACAAGAAGATCCAATTTAGGGGCAAATCATTTAAAATACCTTCTAGTTGAATCTGATAGTAAAGAGTGTTACCCTCAAACATACTTGTTAACTCCATGACATGTTTGGAGCCGTAATTGCTCTGTAATCTATAATGGTTTGATAGTAGTTGATAGTGGTACTCATCCTCATAAATCAGTCAAAATAGAGTCCCACGTCATGTCAGGCAATGCATGTGATATGCATATATTTAAATATCCATGTGATGGGGTTCACAATGTCCCGGTCTCGCACAAAGGAATTTTAATCAACTGCAGTGGGAATCAAAATGAGATCCCTATTTTCACCCTTGCCACAAAAAAAGCATTATTAAAAAAAAAAAATAGTAAAAAAATAATAATAATAAATTTGCAATAAAAAAAGAAAGTGAAAAAACCTTTTGCTGACCCCAACACAAAATATTTCACAAAATATTTATCTTCATTTTATTATTATTTATACTAAAAGATGGAAAAAATGGTATCAAAAGAAATCATGTGTCCTCAAAAAAAAAAAAAAAATATGGGGAAAAAAAACATGAATAGGAAGCATCATGAACAAAAATACTGCAAAAATGTCAAAAAAAAAAAAGTTCAAGTCACCCGAGTATTAAATTATTTATGTTATACAATAATCCAGCGTGACAACAATAAAGATTTCTTATTGCTGGAAAAATGTAAGATATCATAGATCGGTATGTGTAGTAAATAATACAAAATGTTCCGTGGTGTGGTTGGTTTTGTGTTGTTTTCCTTGGAGAGTAACAGCTGTACGTGCCGTTGTTAAATCGATTCCGGCGTTGTTGGCAGTAGACTGTTTGATAATGGAATGCAAATAGGAACATGAACTGCTCACTTCATAGCCTGGAAGTCGGAAGGCCCATCTTTCTATCTTTCCTTTTTCATGCCCATCAGAGCACAACCATTTTTGATGGAAATATGCACATTCTAAAATGCGTAGGCTTGTGAAATGCATATTTGTATTTAGAAAATGGCAAAAAAAAAAAAAAAAAATTATTTATTTATTTATTTTTTACAAAGAAATAAAAAAAAACCTGTTGTTTTCAGAACTGTTCATACAATATCAATTTCTGATTTCTGCTAGACTGGTTTTTCTCGAAATACTGTGGCAATTGCTTCTGTTTAACCCATCGTGCAGTTTAGCTGTTAAAATTTGTAGAATGCCATAGTTATATTTATTACTAGAATAATAATATATTAAAAAGATGCAATTGTTTTGTATATCCTAATTAAATGGTTAAATGCTTAGGTTGCAAACATTTTTAAAATAATTACTTTTTTTTAAAAAAAAATATCTGACTATAGAACGTGTCTCAATAAATCATAATATATGATGACATAATTAATAAAGTTAGATATTTAGAAGAAGAATAGTGCTTTTTATTTACACAATTTCATGTATTGTAGATTAATCATTGTAATTGTGAATGCTTTAGTTATGGAACACGCGTACCGTACCAACCCAACATGGCCACATCCGCCATTTTTCTATGACTCAAGTTGCTGTCTGGCACATGTAAAGTGCTGCCCCCTGCAGTATGTGGGAAGAATAACCTCACATAAATGACTCCGTTACTTAGTCCTACCTTTAGGGACAGAAGAAAAGAAGGGCATCAGGTGAAGAAAGAGAGACAGATGGATTGGAGTCCCAAAGATGGACACTGTAAAGGTATCGGACACATTAATTTATTTTGTTTTAGGGCCAAACTCTATGCTATAGAAAAAAAGAATACTCAGGAAAATGTCATACAGATGTAAAAAACAAATTAACTAATTACATAATTAATAGGCCAAGTGGTGATGACCTCTGCCACAGCACACAGATCAAAACCGAATAAACCAGATATTATTGCAAAATAGATCCAATTTGAGATTGTTAGTTATATTGAAACGCAATTTTTATTATCTAAAATACTTTCTGCTTTGTTGGAAATTAAGGTACAGAGAAAGAAGAAGACAAAAAGACAAAACACGTGAACAAATACGTGAAGAAAAAAGAAACTGATATCTCAATGATTATTAAAAAAAGGATCTACTGAAGGTTATAGAGAACGTTAAGATTTTTCGTTTGAGCTCCCTATTAAGGATTAAATGGGTGAGGAATACAAAACATGCCCTCTTTCTTATCGGAGATATTTCATATAATATTGAACAATATTTTTTTTTTATAATTGTATATGTCGAATGTTCACTATCCCCGATATTATGTGCACTTTATACACTAAGGTCACCACTTGAGGTTTTAAGTGAAAAAGAACCAAAGTTTGCAGGTCTGTACAATTCTGTTCTTTTCTTATAAAATATTAATGAGATCATGTTAGCAAAATGAGCCAACGGCTTATTTATTCTATTCAGCTGTTAAGGTCTAAATATTCCCTTTAATCCCCCAAAAAATACATGGTCCCACAAAGTCCTGTTTTGGTTGAGATATTATGATATGACGCGTTGCATGGCTTTCCTGACCAGCGTCACAACTGGTGGCCATTCTTAGAAGTGCACCGATGTCATGTGACAAGGCGGCATTAGGATGTGGGAGGATGAACAATTTCCATATCTGACAACATCCCAGTGTACGCCTGCTCTCATTTTCATGGGGCACTTGCTTCACAAGGGGCTGGGGCTAGCTGCACACAGGGGGGTAAGTTTTGCACACATACAGAATGTCAAAAAATACCTAAGAGTATGAAAGGAAGTTGGGAGGGGAACAACCTGTACCCTGACGGGGTATACCTGGCCTTGGCAACACTGAGGCTTAGCCTGATTTTTTTTTTTGTAATCTCTTTTTACACTTCTTATCTTATACCAAGAAGGCTTAGGACCCCAGCTTTCTGTACTATTCATCCAAGTCAGAAAGCTGCATGCTTTCCCTTTAAGCCCCACTAGCCTTTCATAGTCCCAGCCAGGGAGATGCAGTCTGGCTGAAGAGTAATTAGGCAAAGCTTCACCACAGATACCCAGCCAGAATGAGTGGTTAACCCCTTAAGGACAATAGGGGTTTTTACTCGTAGTATATTGTGGGACAATGGCTATTTTAACATTTTTCGGTGTTGCTGTTTAGCTGTGATTTTCTTCTTTCTCATTTCGTGCTCCCACACATATTATATATTGTTTTTTTCAGGACAAACAGGGCTTTCTTTAGATACCATTAATTTTATCATATCATCTAATTTACTATAAAAAAAATGATAAAATATGGGGATTTTTTGTTAAAAAATTACTTTTTCTCACTTTTTAAACAAAAAACTTTTACTCATCTGCAAAAACGAATGAAAAAACCTGCTAAATAGATTCTACTATTTGTCCTGAGTTTAGAAATACCCAATGTTTTTATGTTTTTTTGCTTTTTTCTGCACGTTATGGGGCAATAAGTACAGGTAGCGTTTTGCTATTTCAAAACCTTTTTTTCCAAATCTGGTAATTCTTCCCCCCATGTGCCATTTCGGGTATCTTTGAAGCCGGCCAATGCAATTTACCCCATCAAGTCATATATTTTTAAAAACTAGACACCCCAAGGTATTTCACATGCTGGTAATTTAACCCTTTCCATGCACTAATTTTACCACCAGCCTTTGTGAAACTTTATGGTAGTACATTTTTTTGTATTTTTTTCACACACGTTGTACTTCAGGTATAAATTTATCGCTCCTGGTATATGTCCCTGTCAAACAACACCCCAATATGTGTTCAGTAACATCTCCTGAGCGCAGTGATACCCCACATGCATGGGTTTGTTGGGTTATTTGGGAGGTAAAAGGCCGCCTTTGTGAGGTGTGTATTTTTTGGCCATTTAGACATCTGATCCTACTGCCCCCATGTCCCATATTTGGGACACCTTTGAACCCGGCCAATTCAATTTATCCCATCCACTCATGCATTTTTTAATACGAGACACCCTATGGGCATTTGTAATGCCAATATTTTAACTCTTTCCATGCTGGAATTTTTGTAAAGATAAAGAATTTTAGGACTTGCTTATTAATTTTTTTTTTTTTTTTTTTGGTGACAGTGGGGATTTTTATATGTTACCATATTATTTTTATTTTTTTTAAACATTTTTGTAATTTTTTTTAAAAAAAATTTTTTTAATATTTTTTACTAATCACTCATTAGTGAGCTGGGCTCCATTGACCTTGCATGGTTGGATGCAGTACCTGCATTCAACCTGCAGGAGGAGCTCGAGAGTTCACAAGAGGGTCTGGATAGACCCTCTATGAACTCATTTCTATTGTTGATGCCATCCTGTGAATGACGGCAACGTCATTTACAGGATGGCACTTGTGGTTGCTCTTCGGAGCAATCACAAGGTGATCGGGGTAGGGGGGTAGTGTTACTGACATGCCTCGATATCGAGGCATGTCAGTAACACCATTTATGCTTAGGAAGCGATTCAGATCGCTTCCTAAGCGGTTTTAGCCGGGCGCCGCCGCGATCTTTGATGATCGGTGCGGCGGCGGCCATTTTTCTTCCGGCGATGCAGCTATTTAACGGCAGCCCATACATGTACGGGCATTGTCGTTAACCCGTTGCACGGCAACCCCGTACATGTACGGGGATTGTCGTTAAGGGGTTAAAGAGCTGAACACAGCAATCCCTTAGAGGACCCTGCTGGCCCTGAGGCTTAACCTGATATCAACACAAGGCTCATATTGCAGTAGAAAAGCACTGACTTGATTGAGGAAACAATCACCACCAGCCTCCAGAACCTTTCAATAGAGTGGTGGTGAGTTACGACCAGCATGCATCACACTATATGTAAAACACTATATGCAGATCATATGCAAATTTGGTATACCAGAAACCCACACCAACTTCCACAATCCTGCCATCAGAACCAATAATATTGGTCAGACAGGCAAGAGGAAACTGGGATCTGGAGAGCTCTGGTTCTCTCTATGCTGCCACCCTGTACCCATAATCAGGTACAGAGTGACTTATACATAAATCCAAGCAAGGGAACCAGATATTGCACCGGAATTAATGTCTACTGTCACCTGCTGGAAGCATGTAATGGAAGTAAGTGCATGGCTGGACCTCTTAGCGTACTGCATCTACCAGGGTACCAACCTTGTCCAAAGGACATGGCCCATGATGGAACAAAACACCTATCTAGGTTTGTTGGTTCCTTGTCTACAGAAGTGATGAAACATAAGATGCTCCTGAGTGATGTAAGTGCTGCCTCTTCTTGGTTAAGTAAGTTTCATTTTCATTCATTTGTACAACCAGATTTTTCCCCCATATGGGAGTCACGTGAGAGACGTTTCATTTACGTATCTAATAAAGGCAACGGCTAATGTCAACTTCAGAATTACTTACAGATTGAGTGAAGGTTTCGCCAACGCTACTAATTATTTAAAAGTGGCACATATTTTTTTAATAAAACAACCCACGGAAAAATTTTCTGCGTATATTTGCATATTATGGCAAGACATTTTGGGAACCTTTTTTTTAACCACGCTAACTATTTTTCAAGTGATAAATAAGTACTACAAGTAGATCAAGATTTTTTTTGATTTAGCAATAAAAAAAACCCCCATTTTAAAGTAATTTGTACTCAAAGCTGCCTGGCCGGACAAAAAAAAAAAAAAAAAGATGCCTTTGTTTTATAGCTGCACATACATCTCAAAGTGAAAGGCTTCAACTGGTCAGCTAAATAATTGGGCTAAGATGTCAACATTTTAATCAATGTTCTGGAAGTAAATAGACATTGATTTCGTAGACCTTCCAGACAATCAGAACAGACACTCTCCACCTAAATGGATGTGTATCGCTGAAGCAAATTAAAACGAGACAGCTTGCAAGAACCACTACCTTTGTGTTAACTGCATTTTCTGTGCCAAACAAGTCAGCACATTCTGTTACAAGAACAGAAGAAAATGAAACGGCTGAAACACTCTCTACGACTTAGATGTGAAAATGTGCTTGTTTCTAAAGAGGGTATTTCATGAAATTCTCCACTTTCGTAAACAATCATACATATGGTTGCATTTTTTAACGGTTTATATATGTAACAGTCCATATACACACACATACAAAGAGTGTGAGAGAGGAAGAGAGCTCTTATGTTGATAAAGCATGATAAGGTCCGCAAGTTTAACTAGTACCCAAGGATGACAGAAAAAATGTCCTAAGTAATCCCTTTATTTTTGAGAAAACTTAATTTTTTCCCCTGATTTTTTATACCTGATCCCACCATTCATTACCGTACCTGGGGTTTTTGCAAGAAGCCCCCCCCTACTGAGAGAGTAGCTTTGTGGGGGATGGGGCTAGCCAACCATGGAAGTGGGGCTACCAAATGTCGGGCAGAGTAAGTCATGTGTGGGTCTTAAGTGGGTGATGACTTATATAGGGAATTGAGCTGAGAGTGAGCATTGCCACTCCGTTTCCAGAAGAAAGAGAAAAGGAACCCGGAGACCTGGGGAAGCGGTTCTTCACCCAGAGATTCGGGTTGATTTGGAGTCTCCGGGTGAAGAACTGCTTCCCCTGGTCTCTGGGTCCCTTTTCTCTTTCTTCTTCAGACTTACCAGCTGTGTTCACTATATATTCTGATAACACTTATTTTAGAGGCATGCAAACTCCCGTTTTAGAGACTAAACTCCAAAATGACCATTTGTCTAGTTTTTTTCAATCTGAGAAGTGAAAAGTGGGTCTGAATGGCTCAAATCTATGGGCTTTTGTGTCGTTACAGGACTCATATTTGTTTAGCTGTTGTAGTCTTCTGGTTTATCTGGACAGCTCAATCTGTGATGTATGGGCACTCTGTATAGCGGCAGGACACTCCACCTATCACACTTTTATTTTAGTAAGGCGCAGAAGATTCACATGCTGGGATTGTGAGTCTCTTCAATGCCTCTATATTTTTTTCAACCTTTCAAAAAAATTAAAATCTTTTTTTTGTTGTTGTTCTAACCTGAGCAGATAAGAAGTGACATAAAATATCTCACTGAAGCCTGGCTGCTTCCATAATTAGGAACCTTCTTTTAGAAAGCCTTTCATAAAACCTAAAGAAAACATTAGACAATCGGTTAAAAGGAACGTCAAGCAGATCTCAAAAGACACAGCAGAATGGGACTTTGAGATAGCAAAGATGGTTAAAACAATTGCAGGCTATCAGCCACAGCTTCAAATATCTTTTGTTTTTTTTCCTGTATTGTTTATTTTGTGTTGTTTTTTTCCTATCAAATAAAAGAACCATACAAAAATAAAATAATATAGAGCCAAAATAAATCAATGCAAATAAAAAGCTTAAAATAAAAAACAGGGCAATAACGAAAACTGCAAGATGTGATGTTTGTAAGTAAAATATATCATTACAATGTTTTATATCTTTTATTATACTTACAAGAGAACTGTCATTGTCACAGTGTTAAGCATGACTAAATTCATTTATTAGATCTACCTATAGCTTACATTTTTTTTATTTCTCCATCAGTGTAGGTATTTTGGAGATGTTTGGTTGGTATGGGACTATTTCATAGACTTGTGCATTAGGATTTGTACGTATTGCAAAATTACTGAATTTTGGCAAATTTGTCGATTCGTACAAAGCCACGAAAACAAGGACAGACCCCATGAAGCTTACAAATAAGAAGCAAAAAGCTCAGAATTTCCATGGGCCCTTTCACTCACATTCTCTCACATTCAATTCTCGTTCACTCTCACTCACTCTAAATGTTTCCCTGCTTTCTCTGCCTAACACTTCCGCTCCTAGCTTCACTGTTTCATCTTCACTCTTTTATATGGTCTCTTCTATCTTCGTCTGCATCTCCGCGGACATAACCTGGCCTGAACTTTCGCCAGAATTGTGTTGCTCCCGGTGATGTCCTTTCCCCCGATCCTCAAACCAGGGGAGAGGATGTCACCGAAAGTGCCATAATTTTGCCTTAAGGTGACCTTCCGCCAGAATGGCTGTGTTTTTGGTGATGTCCTCTCTCCTGATTGGCACCAGAAGTGCCACTATTTTGGCGGAGGTTCGCGGCAGGATATGTCCGCGGAGAAGGGGATGAAGATAGAAGAGAGAAGAAAAAAGATGAAGGAGAGAAGATGAAAAACAAGAAGATGCGAAAGTTGAAGCAGAAGTGGAAGTGGTTGGCAAAGAAGGTAGGGAAACTTTTAGAGAGTGTGAGAGAGACACCACAGAGTATGCACAGTAAAGTACCCCTAAACTACGTTAATTTACATTATTATTTGCAGATTCTATAAGGGACATTATATTAACTTCCTATAACGTCATTCTGTACTAATCAGTGTATTTCCGACCACCATAACACAACGCACTTTAAACTTTATTCATTTAATTATCTCACATAAGGGTATTTGCTAGTTTCACATTGAAAACCAAATAATAATATTTTGTCATAATGAAACCGTTTTGCAAAGTGGTAATTGGTGTTCATAGCTGCTGCCACCCATGCGAAACATTCGCTACACGCAGAACTTTCCGGTGTTTTTCCAATATCATTCACAGTTTCCACCTTCCTGTACAGAATAACTTGTGCTGCGATTCATTTTTTCTATCGATATAAAACGTAATCCAGATACAAGGATGTTACGGCGCGTCACTTCAATGTGAGAAAGGAATTTCAATCTTTAAGCTGTAAGCAGATCTTCAGTGTGAAATTTTAATGAGGACGACAGAATCGATGTTTGACAGTCCCTGCGGAATACGGGCGAGCAGAGGAAACGCTTCTAATGGGCAATTGATAACCATACAACCTCTATTTTTTTTTAGTATTTCAAGAATTATTATCACTATCATAAATATATGTACAAACAGATTTTTCACAGCAGGTTTGGAAAGTAGCAGTCCTTGTTTTGCTTCACCAGGGGCAAATCACCTCATTGGGTGATCGGACCCCCTAGTGGACAACCGCTCAGTTGGCCCTTTTAAGAGATCCTACCCCCTAGCAAAAATCCGATGTTCCTTCTGAGCGGCACAACCTCCTGAGGTATAAGGAAGTTACATGCATGGGTTTTTGGACCAGGAGTAGCAACTATTTTCACTCGTATATATTGATGTGATTTAATCTAGAAACCCAAGGTTTCATACTTTACATCATCTAGCAAAGAAAGGGTGCTGAGGACCGTACTAAGGCCAAGGAGGAAAGCCATGTCCAAAATCTTCTTCCACTGAGGTCACACTCCCCGAAGGCATAAGTAGCCCTTTCCTTCATTTCATGGCAAAAATACATGGTGGGGCAGATCTTTTCTCTGAAGAAGTCTTCAAGGCAACCATGAGAGACTAGACTGGGAGCCAGAAGGTCAACTCCCATCCCTCACCAAAAAGCCTCGTCTTCAAGGATTCTTCGGGGGACCCCAATCAGGCAGGTGCCGTACACACTCACAACCAAAAAAGTGCAGCGAACAAAGAAGTCCCAAAAGGTTAAGAATATAAGACTTCAATTTAATTTCTTTACTCTTGCTTCTAGTTAAGGCATTTGCTACAGCCCGTCAGCACGTCAGCCTCGTGCTGAGCTCCCATTTAAGTCTTTTCTCCCATAAAAAAATAAAATCATGCAATAAATTGTCTGTATAAAATAGATTTCAATGTCAATTAAAATAAAAAAAAATAAAAAGCAAACAAAATAAAAAACAAAACCAAGGCCTGGGGTAACCCTTCCATATAAAATATTTCATTTTATCCATTCAGAAAATAATAGAATCTTACTTGCGACCTTTCTTTAAACGTTTGGCTGCTACATTACATGCAGACTTGTTACAGCTTTGTAATAATTGAATCTTTTATTCATTCTTATCTAGAATAATTTATGACAAACACACAGAAGATATGACGCGGACTCCAAACAATCTCACATCAGCGCTGCTAATCTTAATTTCAGACAATACATCTGCTGATTCTTTAAGTTCCCCGGTCGCTCCATGGTAATTTTCTTCCGGACGATCCGCCAAACGTAGGAAGACGTATATCGAAAATCACCAAGTCTTTCAAACAAGGATATCATTTGACTGAATACTCAGTATCGTGTCATGGAAGATAAGACGTGTATTATAAAGTGACATTTAAAATGTCAAAATACAGTTTGCTGATGATTTGCCCTTACTGTGGAAATTACGCTAGCTGGTTCTTCATCAAATATTTGTATTTGTACATTGATTAAGATCATACATTTTTAGCGGCGAGTCCCATAAACCTAATTTACCATTTTAATGCCAAAAATGATAGCTACCCTGTTATAATAGTCATTTTTTGTGACTGACGGAATGTGGCAAGGTCAATGTGAATAAGCTCACGTTCATCCAATGACGACTTTTTGCAGGTCTTTGCGTATGCCTCCTGGGTTCCATCACAATTAAAGAAGAACTGTCACATTCCAGGTTATCCCCGATGCTAATTCTTAAACTTATATACAATAAATGAATGCAGTTTTATTCTTTTTCACTTAAAAGGAGCACCCTGCGACGCTTTTTGTAATGCTTTATTGCATTATCTGCTTCCCTTTAAGTCATCAGAATTAATTACTCGTAGGTCCCTCTCTTCTGTTATCACTGACAGAGCAGTGCCCCCAATTCTATATCCTGCCTTGGGGATTTTTATATCCCAAGTGCATTATTCTACATTTATTAACATTAAAATGCACGACCAGTGACCAGATACACAGAACTTCAGAGGAATACTGCATGCCATTTGCAGGCAACAGAGAGTTCTAATTATAATTATTAAGAAGCAACGTATTTCCCCATGTATAAGACGCACCTTTTTTAGAAAAATTTGGGGTCTAAAAACTGGGTGCATCTTATACAGTGGTGGTAGATTTTTTTTTTTTTTTACCAGAAAGGGGACCGGAAAGGGGACATGCTGCTCACCTCCATGTTGCTCAGCAGCTTCTCTTCATCCGTCGAGGCGACACAGGAACCCAGTGGAGTCATGTGAATGTACATCACATCACATGACTCTGCTCTGTCCCTGTTCGAGCAACGCAGAGTGAAGCAGCGGCCCCCACGAAAGTCTGCGAGCGGCACCAGAAGATCTGCAGTTCAGGTAAGGGTGGGGGAGTAAATGAATGAATATATATGTGTATTAGCATGGATCCGTGTGTAGGGGGCACAGGACGGCTGAAAGTGATGTGCATGTGCTGGCTGACTGAGCATGATAGGAGTGTGATTACTAACAATTGCTGGCAGCTAACATCAGTTACACTCATATTATGCCCAGGCAGCCAGTACAATAACTTTATGTCGGTTTTTTTTATTTATTTCGGGCCCCAAAATTAAGGTGCGTCTTATACATGGGAGCGTCTTATACGGGGAAATACGGTACCTAATATCCCATGTCTTATCTTTCATTATATTGCAGGTGTCAAGCTTTGAACTCTGTATCCATATTTTAAAGAAAGTTCTCTGGATATTTGGTCCGATGCCATAAATCAACATTATATATATATATTCAGGGAAAGACAAGGGGGGCCAGGAGACATTTGTCCCTAAAGCATTTCTGTGTGTATTATTTGCAGTTTCGTGTATAACCACCCGTAGGGCCAGACTGCCCTAGCACTTTAAGTTGAATTTACACTTTTCATTATTTTATTTAAAGATAAGTAGGCACTCAGTATCCACTTTTAATGTACAGAGAAGAACAGGTGGAGTTTACAGAGGAAGAGGCGGGTCTTAATCAGGAAGGGGTGTGGTCTTGACAGGAAGGGGTGTGCAAATTTTAGATTAGGGGGTGCCTATGCCAGCACAAAACCAAAACTCACCACTGGACTCATGCTAAGGATGTTGAATGGCTGCTAAAATTGTAATAATATTTTAAAAAGTAATTTTGTCAGTTGGTAATATTATTTAACACGGATGGTACATTTTCAAATAGAATTAAATATGAAAAAATCCATCCTAGAATGTTCATTCTGTGCTACACCAGATGGATAATTTCAATTTAATTAATTAGTTATATTAAAGTAAATACCACTGAACTAATAGGCATTTTACAAGTGAAAAAAAATGAAAAACATAATTATTTTGTGTTGTGAATTGTTCCCTGAATAACTTTTTCTGCTAATTGCTCCCGGAGGTAAAAGGTACAAAAATAAAAAATAGAAACAAGATAGAAGCGAGGAAATATAACCAGTGTAATTTCCGTTTATTCCTTATCTTCGCTGCCGCACAACGTCTGTAGCCTGGCGTATTTTACAATGGTGATTATGTACTACAAAATATTACCGATCTGTCATGTCTCAGGAAATCCATAATCCTGATTGTTTATAAAATAATACAATAAGTACCGCAGTGGTGAATAATAAATAGATGTTTATTGGAAGAACAGTGAATTTTAAGGCAAACGTTTGTGAAAAAAAATGCGCTTGTCTGTATAACAAAAATGTCATCAGTAAAACTCATCAATTCGTTTATTTGTCTTTGTTTGCCAAACGGTATAATTTTTGGGAAATTTATTTGGCTTAAAAATATGGGACCATGTTACCTCATGAAGCTGTGTCAGGATTGGGTTTGGAGCGTTAGAGCAGAGGATAGTCCAAAACAATGTCAGGGTCCGGCGGCGATCAGAAAACGGTAGTCCAATCTAAGGTCAGGAAACAGACAAGCGGGGTAGTCAAAGGTCAAATAATGAGGAATACAAAAAAGGGACATACAAGGTCCAAGGACATACAGGGACCAAAATCCTGGAACACTGGAGTGCCGTGGTCACAGTCTGAGGGGTTTTTATAGTGCTGCAGGTATCTACTCCTCCCCTGTGCTGAACTCCTCACTGGATTGGTTGTCAGAGAGGAGTGATTCCATGGCACCTGGTTCACTGTTTATGTGTGTGAACGTTATTGGTGGATAGTTGATGGTGGAGACAGGCTTCACCTCCCCTCCACAGGTGTGCAACATTATGCTGGTGTCTGGGCAACACCTGGAAGTCCTCCCTAGGGTTTGCTGGAACTTTAGGCTGAGGTTTTTGGCCTGTCACCTGTCATAAAATAGCATTATTTAAACGCCATAATGCCCATGTTGCGCCAATCTGAAAACTTAGCCAAATCATGCTTTTTTCCCCATGAAGTGCTAATTTCTGCCAATTGTTACGTGCGGATAAATGTTTTCATTCAGCTCTAGCCTGTATTCGGATAGCCCAAGCGTTACCCAAGTACCATCCTAAAAGTTGATGGTCTGCTCCTTGTTACAATTTAGGTTACATTTAGGGCCAGATTTTTTACATGGTATACCCCTGATGTCTGAAACAGGGACTTACCTGAAGCTTTCCATGGGTAGCTCTTGCTTCCTTGTTCTCTCTGTCCTCCATGAAACTGAGTACTGCTGTAAATAATGCTGCAATCCGTGGCCTTTCCTGCAATACGTGGCCTCCGTACATACATGATGACGTCCCACACCATGTTGCGTGCAACGTCATTTGTGCAGTGTTCCGACGAGTTCCAAGAGGTATCCCTGGCCACGAGGGAAGACACTGAAGAGGATCATAGGCATGTGAACATTCCTATTAAAACTTTTGATACGTAACAAAATAATTAAAATGACTTAATATACAACATTATGCGTTAAAAAAAACTTTGGACAGGGTGAGCCAGTAGCGTACCTAGCGGGGGGCGGGGGGGGCGGTCCGCACCGGGTGCCGCTCATCAGGGGGTGCCAACTTGCCGGCACCCGGCACCCCTCCAGAGACGGACAGTAATGTCCGCCGCTGGAGGAGCAGGCTCGCAAGAGAGCGGTATCGGAGGTCTTTAACAGACCTCCGGCTCCCTTGAGTGATTTTAAGCCGGTTCCCTTGAACTGGCTTAAAATCACTCAAGGGAGCCGGAGGTCTGTTAAAGACCTCCGATTCTGCTCCCTTGCGATCCGCGCGGCAACTGCTGCTGTGCAGAGGGCACTGTGGGCGCGGCTTCAGTGCCGCCGGGATCTGACAACAAACCCCGGCGGCACTGAAGCCGCGCCCACAGTGCCCTCCGACCCGGAAGAAGACAGAAGAAGAGGAGCGAAGAGGAAGACTGCTGTAAAAAGAAAAGACTGCTGTAAGAAGAAAAGAAGTAGAAAAGAAGGTAGGAAATCATTCATTAAGACTGAGTGACAGTGAGAGTGGATTGGTATGTGTGGAATCTGTGGATTGGTATATGTGTGGATTGGTATATGTGTGGATTGGTATATGTGTGGATTAGTATGTGTGGAATCTGTGGATTGGTATGTGTGGAATCTGTGGATTGGTATGTGTAGATTGGTATGTGTGGAATCTGTGGATTGGTATGTGTGGAATCTGTGGATTGGTATGTGTAGATTGGTATGTGTGGAATCTGTGGATTGGTATGTGTGGAATCTGTGGATTGGTATGTGTGGTATGTGTGGAATCTGTGGATTGGTATGTGTGGAATCTGTGGATTGGTATGTGTGGAATCTGTGGATTGGTATGTGTAGATTGGTATGTGTGGAATCTGTGGATTGGTATGTGTGGTATGTGTGGAATCTGTGGATTGGTATGTGTGGATTGGTATGTGTGGAATCTGTGGATTGGTATGTGTGGAATCTGTGGATTGGTAAGTGTTGATTGGTAAGTGTGTGAGAGTGATGGGTGTTATGCTGTACCATTTCCAATGTCTTTTTCATTATAATTATGCTCTAAAGTACATCATAACTCCCATCACTCTATACTGTTCCGTACAGTGGCAGAGCTGGGAGACAGAGGCCTTGCACCCCCACCGCAGGGTGCTGGTCAGGTTCTATGTGGGCAATGTGGACGCTGGCTTTGGGGTGTGCAATCTGTGATCTATGCCTGTAATTTAGGGTGTTTTATCTATAACTTTAATGCTGAGTTTTTATGTGAATTCCAATTGATCAATACCTGAAAAGCTGGGTTTGTGTGTTAATGTGTTGGTCTATATCTGCTATGCTATGTTTCTATACATTATTTATGTTTACCAGCAAATACAGGATTTGTATGTCTTATTCAGTTGATCAATACCTGGGGTGCTGTTTCCATGTGTTGTTTATTTGATCTATACCTGCAGTGCTGAGTGATTTCCAGTTGATCTATACCTGCAATGCTGGGTTTGTGTGTTCTGTTGATTTATACCTGCAATGCTATGTTTCCATACATTATTTATGTATACCTGTAAATACAGGATATTTATGTCTTATTCAGTTGCACATGCTGTTTCCATGTGTTGTTTATTTGATCTATACCTGAACTACAGGGAGTAATTAAAAGAGAGTTGTGGTTTAGTGACGTAGGGGACAAATGGACTTTGGGGATGATTACGGGGAGAGGACCTCCCAATGTCACGGTGCAGTCAGAAGAAGGGAAGGCTGTACTGACTCTCACAGTCTTCCCCTGATCTGCAGTTGAGGGCAGTACAACATAATCCCTATCACTATACATCGATCTAGACATTTACAATAATGCAGCATAACCCCTACCACTATATACTAAGCCAGACACTGAAGTGGTAGGCCTACACCACATCAATGGCTTTGTATATAGTGATATGGGTTATGCTGCATTATTGTAAATGTCAGGCTCAATGTATAGTGATATGGATTATGCTGCCCCACCGTCAATGTGTGCTCGGTATAAAGTGATAGGTGTTATCCTGTATCACCGGCAATGTGGGCCTCAGTATATATTAACAGTTATGTTGTACCACCGTCAGCGCGTGCCTCAGTATATAATGGAAACAGTTATGTTGTACTACTGTCAGCGCGTGTCTCAGTATATAATGATAGCAGTTGTGCTGCACAACTGTCAATGTCTGCCTCAGTGTATAATGATAGTTATGTTGTACTACTATAAGTGTCTAGCTCAGTATATAAAGATAGCGGTTATGCTGTACCACCATCAATATCTGGCTCAGTTATAGTGATAGGTGTTATGCTGTTCCACTGTAGTATCTGGCTCAGTGTATAGTGATAGGAGTTATGCTGTTTCACTGTAATGTTTGCCTCAATATATAATGAAATTACTTAAGCTGCACCACCATCAATGTTTGTCTCAGTATAGAGTGATAGGCATTATGCTGTACCATATGCTCAGTATATAGTGATAGGTGTCATGCTATCAGTGTCTGGTTCATATGGTATATATAATCATGAGTCGACATGGCAACACCACTATATATGCAAATGCTTAAATAAAAAGAGAACAATGTTATGGTGACTCCTGATTATAATATCAGAATTTTTTTTAGTTTATAGTGTCTTTAGCTGCTTAGCCAGTACTTAATTTGTAATGTTTGTCACTCATTTGTTAGGTCTTCTTAGAAACTTGTTGTGTTTGTTGTTTTTTTGGGGGGTTATTAAAGAAACTATTATATGTAAAGCACTATTATATGTTCAGTAAATGTTATTTAAACATATTTATTTTACTTATAAGTTATTAATTTATTTTTTCAGATTTCTTGTTGCTTACAGTTGACATACAGTTTACAAATTGGTGCAATAAATATTCTTGCCAACATAATTTTGTAGATGTCTTTACATTTGGGGGGGGTGCCACTTACAGGATCCGCCCCGGGTGCCAAATACTCTAGGTACGCCCCTGGGGTGAGCCATCAACCTGCAAGGGGGAAGAGCCAAGGAGATCTGCTACAGACCAATAGAAGGCAGGTGGGACGCTATATTTAGGAGAACATTTAGAATAAAGGAAAAGTTAAATAATATTATATAATAATAAAAAAAACAGGAATTCCCTCTTTTAATGAGCCATCCAAGTCCTGCTGAGCTCACAATTTTTTTTTCTTACTCCTTTTCTCCCCTTTCCTACAGATAAAACATTACCGCACGCTTTTTAGAATAATTTATAATAAAACAGTCAACGGCAGAAAATATTTTGCCATTAATCCACATATACACTAAACGGCAAGAGCATAATCCCTTTTATGTATCGCATTCTTTATGTGCGCGCATTTTAAAACAGCCCGTCCTTAGTACATACAAGGTTACGCCGTAGAAATATGATTGTTTTTATGCGTCTGTCAATAGGTTTATCTCCTTATTCAATTATTTTCAGGACGTAATGTGTTTTCTACAAACAATGTAATGTGAGGGTTTCCGAGGGCTTTTGAGGTTACGGAATACGTGCGCATGTTAAATCACCTGCCAAAAAGTTTGTGCGACTCCCTTTTGAGAAATCTATTCTGCTGACTACTCACATTGTAGAAGTGTCACAATTTGTCACTTGTGTGTTGGCACAAAAAAGACGACGTTTTATCCGCTATTTGAAAGGTATAATTATTTTTCTTCGCTGTAATAATAAAATAACGTTCTTGTGATATTTCCAACCATTCAAAACTTTGTTTTGTGAACTTTATGTAAAGCTAAACTTTTTTTTTCTCGGGATAACCAGTACTGCCTGCTTGTAGAGAGTGATTTGGTCGTCGACCAAGTGAGACTATTTTCTCCAAGATTGATCAAGATTATTTTAAGGATAGACGCCCTACTGCTTGTAAGTTAAGACAAATGTCCTTCGCTGTTGGTTAGCTAAGATGACATGTCACTTGGAGGGACTTGGGGGGTCTTAGTAGAGGACATAGACTGTCCCTTCTCATGAAAGACACTTGGGGGGGAGTGTTTTTCCCCCCTCTTGTAAACTTGCAGTTTTCTTACATTGTGTAGATATAACACAGAAGGATTCTGAGAGCATTCTAGCATTAAAGCTCTTCGCATTTACTTATGGTGTCAATCAGGAGATCACCAGCCCAAGCGCCCCAGATGAACGTAATGATTGGTTGTGTAAGTATGTACTTTGATCTATCATTTATTGTCTTTAATTTGGGTTGTTCATTTTAACTTGTACCAATAAATTCTGGTGTGGCGGGGGAGGGGGTTTATTGATTATAGCATGGTGAGGGCATGAGTACTCAACTAATGTCACTCATTTTCTCTTGGTGATTGGACCATCCTATTGGTTGTTGGTAGATATTAGTTTTGACAGAATTTTTGGTCTGTCTGACGAAAATTAAGAGGAAATCACCATTTCTATGTATTTTACATGTTGTTGTTTCTTCTACAAAGTACATATTGAACCAATTGATGACAGATAGAAGGAGTAAGATGATGGAGCTTGAGTGCTGTAGGCTCTAGATACTTGAAAAGATGGCGGTGAAAGAGACCCAACCTTCTTAACATGATTTTTATACCCCTTTACAATATAGTTAGGATATAGTTTTTTTTACCATATATGGGGGGATATTCAAATATCCCTAATCCCATTGGACGGTTCATGTAACATCCTAGCATTCCAGAAAAGACCCTCTAACAGTTACGTCACATGGTCAGAAAAACATTCCTAGTACTAATTTTTCACTCACGCCTAATGTGAATACATGTATTGGGAACATTACATACGCTGACCGCTTTAAACAATGTGCACCAGAAACACTTTTAATTTAGATATCCTAATCGTTCACCAAAATGAATTACCACTTGACGTTTTGGAAGACTGGCCGATGATGACCTAACGTTCGTTTTGTCCAACAGTTAATTGACCATAATTAATTGTAATAGACAATAGGACCTACATGACTGTTCTTCTGAGTTCCTGAGCTACTAATTCGTATATTTATTTCGTTTATTCAGTACAGCTAATTAGTCTGCATAATTGTCTTTTTTGTCCTTATCACAAAATGCACAGATTTGCCGTTCTAGAAATGTCATGCTCATTGATAAAATAATTACATGCATATAGACACAATCGCATAAACGTATTCTTATTTCTTCCTTAAGTTTGAATTGTCAGAATTTTACTTTAAAAAAACTTTGTGTTCTTTCATTTTACTTTCTCCCAGACTAAAATTGATCTCTAAGTTGTTGGAAACAACCTGAAAAGGTATTAAGAGCTGATAAAACGTCTGGCTGAAAAATGGATTCCAATAATTTTTAAAATGTTTATAATAGGAGGTTTTTAAAAGGAACAATCTACTTGTATACTGGATTTTTTTAACACATGTTGGAGTTCTATCCCATTTGACACCTCCACTTTCTGCCTCTACATCCTGCACATGCTTCACAACCAGGGCCGGCCCGACAATGGAGCCGAGTGGGGCAACTGCTCCAGGCGGCACTTTTGAAGGGGCGGCACTTTGCCGTCCCAGGCCCTTTTTTTTAAAAAAAAAAATTTGTGCAGAAGAGAGAGAGAGGGGCGCAGAGTGTTTTTCGCTTACCAAGTTGTCAGTACCCGCTCGACGCCCCTCTCTCTCCTCTGCGAGCCCTCTAGCTCGGTCTCGGTGCCGGCTTGTAATGCTGAGCGGCAGAAGATGACGTCATTTCCGGCGCTTAGCATTACAAGCCGGCACCGAGACCGAGCAGGGAGATTCACAGCAGGACTGCTGAAAGGTAAGTACAAGGGGGGGGGAGTAAGGGTAGATAATAGGGAAGGAGGGAGAGGAAGGGTAGATAATGGGGGGGCGGCAGGGACGGAGGGAGAGGAAGGGTAGATAATGGGGGGGGCGGCATTTTAAACTTCCGGCCGGCCCTGTTCACAACACTTGAAGTCAAATGGAGCTGAGCTTCTAGTAAAATCAGTGAGAGTAGCAGTGAGAGTAGCAACAACCAATCGCACTTCTGCTAAAAAAAAAAAAAAAGTTTACATAGCATGCATGCGATTGGCTGCTGCTACTCTAATTGATTTCAGTGGAAGTGACTAGAATGGGAGCGCTACTGAGCATGTGCAAGAAGTGTACTGACGAATGCTTCCTGCTTTCAGTAGATGTAGCTGGGGGGAGGAGACAGAGTCACATGAGACAGAATAAGTTCTATAACTAAATATTGCCTCCATTTACAATACACTCCAATAGGCTGGAGTTCTGGGGCCGACAGCTACTTTTTTAATGCTCACATAGTGTGTGGCCAGGCATCTCCAGCCACTGGCCTCACGCTACAGCGCCCGATCTGCCAATAGAGCAGCAAATCGTGTGATGGCCTGTGCCGGTGCCTCTTGGAGTATCTATAGAATCGGAGAACGTACACCTTTTTTTAAAAGACCTACAAACAAAGCAGACCTCCGGCTTAGTGCCATACAAATATACTGCTAATATATGCTCCAAGACAATCCAGGCAGCAGGGCCGGACTGGTGATGGAGGGGCAGCCCTGGGACTTTTTATTTTCACATTTTTCACGTAGCGAGAAGCTGGACATATCCTGATCCGCCGCCAAAGCGCCGCCAAGTGTGCCCGGTGGCCAGCCCGGTCCTGCCAGGCAGAACTCGCTTTAGTACCCCATTTCCATACTATGAAACCCCTGCTAAATCTAAAGCCACCTTTGGCCACCGGACTAAGCCAGTTTTATTGTAATAAATAAACTCCGTATATGACGAGTAAGTACGTACGGGTCACACAAGATTTAATGAAGATACATAAAACGCAATTACAACGTATACACGTTATTTCAGGAAACCATTCAGGTTTGTCATGTCTCGATGCCGTTCTCTCCTGGAATAGAACTGTGAGCATGACATTTTTATCTTGTGGGAAAGGTTAACATTCAGAAAGATTAATGTATTCTCCATTAACAGGATCTTGGTAATTTAATCCCCCCCCCCCAACAGATGGACTATTGCACCCAATAAATAAACACATTAGTGTAAATACCATTGAACTAATTGACGCTTAGCTGAACCAGAGAAGAGAAAACACGATACGGCCGTGCTGCTAACAGCTGAGAATAAACCCCATTGCGTTGAGTTACTGCGGGGGAAAATATTACCACGAGAACAATCAACTCATTTATTTTCTTTTATTTGTGTTAAAAATTAAAATGTTGCAACTGCGCACGTATTATGCCGGATGGACCAATGGCATGTTGACCATTTTGGAAGACTTTATTGATGTGGTTCAGTAATGTCGGAAGAGAAAGCGGATGTAGATGTTCTATACACCTTCCACGGGGTGTATTTGCCTTGGGTGGTGCTGGACCCAGGGCAATTTCCCTAGTTCTCACCTCTGTGGCCATTGCCTCACTGCAGAGTGTTGGGCTATGACATCATATCTCCGTGTATCGCCTATGGAGGCTGTGACAGCCCATGGATGTTCCTTGTAACCAGCACCAAGGATCCGGATTGCCTTTTCGGCTTCTGCCAGGAGGATTTGATGGAGATCGCCACACACATTACTAGAATGGCGGAAAAGCTACAAAAAATATAATTCTTTCTCAAACTCAATATTACTAATGCATTATTTAAGGTAGATTTTCAATAAAATGTCTGGAGGTTATTTTAATAAAGACGTTGATTAAGGGCAATATAGTTTATGGTAGGCTTGACTTGAATTATGACATACAGTTTCGCTTTCCTCGGGAATTTAATGCAAGTGCCTTTGACTTTCAAGTGTCGCGTTCATGGTAGTTGACCTACAATTTGTATACCCTGGACCGCAAAGCACTAAATCCCCCACACACACACACATAAAAACAAGAAAATTAAATGAAAATAACAACAAAATGGGACTGCCCCTACTTAACCAAGGTTGCTTGCGAGATTCTTTTTTGCATGATTTGTAACGTTCCATATTCCAAACCCTTACTATGCTGATACGTGCAATATAAATAGTATTTCTTAAAAAAAAAAAATGATGTAATTGACAGTATGGATAACCTGAAAAAAAATAATCAAGTATTTAATAAATCAACAAATACTTAAAATCAGACGCATAATAATATAATCAGAGCTGGACCATTGCCCAGTTTTACCCAGAATCTCCAAGATTCAACTTTACTTCGGGGCTCTGGGTCCTTTAAAGTCTAATTGGGGCAAGCCGCACCATAATGTATAGCTAGCCCCGCCCCCTCCCCACAGCCACACACCCTTTCCTGCCTCCTATAGGGAGCAGGGATGAGAAAGCTCCGTCGGCCAGTCCTGTGAAGCTCCTACGGATGAACTTATTACATATTTCACCTAAGTCTGGATCTGGCCATGTGGCCATTGGTGGACAGAGCTGTGACATCACTTCATTATCTGCCCAATGATATTGCCCAATCTTACGGTAAACACATGCGCGACGATGAACGTCCAGCCTATAGGGACATTACTCTGGATTGCATACAAGGTCTAGTATCGTGAGAGTTCCAACAAAATCATATTTAAAGTTTTTCTATCCGGCGATATCCTAAAAACCTAAGAATTTGAGGTCAACTATATTTTTGGTTTTGTTAAAAAAGGTATATCTAACTATTTATCAATATTTTTGAATAAATTGATACATTTCGTCCTAAAACATTAAGTGTCCAAGAACATTCCAATAAGCTCTGACACTGTAATGTTACTTGGATTTATATTCTTTGTATTAAAGTACATGTCCTCTTGTGGACATTTTGCATTGACCAAATTATACGTGAAATCACAGGCCATTAACCCCTTAAGGACAGTGGGCGGTCCCTAAACCTATTGAAAACAATGCATTTTGAGCCCGTACATGTACGGGCTTTGTCATTAAGGGGTTAATTGTGTTGCTTAAACATTCCAAATGAAAGCCGTTCTAATTCGGTCCAACGGAAATCTTGCCAACACGGTCATTTTCTAAAGCATTCGCTTGAGCCTCGAAACAGTATTTCAAAGTTTACAGAAAACGTTGTGGGTTTAAAGCAAAAAAAGTGATTTTGGGAAAAAAAAAAATTCTGCACTCCCGGAGGATTAGAAACTCAATTTAAATCTCCATCGAGCTGGGCCGCGACAATTACTACACTCAGTCACCCAGTTCTAAGCTGCCGAGGAGTAAACCCTGCCCTTTCGGAAAATTACCGAACGCATTAGTGTTTCGATTTTCAAATTAAGAAAGAAAACGGAAAAAAAAGGTTGTCTTTAGAATTTCTAGGCATGATCTTTTACATCAGGCGTGAGGTTATTACGTCGTCTCCTCTATCCACAATACCTACAATCTCCAAAACCAATGAGAATTCCTTAATCTACCCTGCAGATCAAGTTCATTGCCTAGGTGTCATACTTTACTCAAGTTACTCCTTCACTCCTTATCTTCAGTCACTCACCAAATCCTGCCATCTTCGTCTGGGAAACATCTCTCAACTCTGTCCTTTCCTCATCCGTTACCTTGTGATATTGCTGGGATTCCCTACCCGCTTTGCCAGACTCTATCTTATCTACTCTAGCATTAAACGGTCATGTCTGGTGATGGAGGGGGGGGGTTAATTGTCTGAGACTGCTCATGTCTGGTAATGGAAGGGGTTAATTGTCTGAGGCTGCTCATGTCTGGTAATGGAGGGGTTTAATTGTCTGAGACTGCTCATGTCTGGTAATGGAAGGGGTTTAATTGTCTGAGACTGCTCATGTCTGGTAATGGAAGGGGTTAATTGTCTGAGACTGCTCATGTCTGGTAATGGAAGGGGTTAATTGTCTGAGACTGCTCATGTCTGGTAATGGAGGGGTTTAATTGTCTGAGACTGTTCATGTCTGGTAACGGAAGGGGTTAATTGTCTGAGACTGCTCATGTCTGGTAATGATTGTATGTTTACGATAATGTAAATATATTATTAAATCGGAAATCAGCATGGTTCCCAAGGCTCCTTAATAATTTCTATAGTATGAAATGCGATTTATGTGTATGTGACAGTGTGTGCAGATGTGAGTCAGTGTTGATGTGAGATATACATATACATTATATACGCGTGTGTGTGTAGTAGAGGCATCACTAGTCTCCCGTGATGGTTTGTCGATTTCTTTGTACCCACGTGGCTCGTACCATCTTTGTGCTCAATGACTTATCAGTGCCTTCAAACAGATTGTTTCTGCCATCTTTGCTGCCCAAAAAATGAGTAGTAATGAAAATCCTGTAGATTTGGAGGTTATGGAGTATAAAAGAGGAGCACAGTCCACAGATCCCCAAGCAGCTGTGTAATAACTATAACATCCAACTAGCATAATTCTTTCTTTTCTCTTTTTCATCTCCTCTTGTTGCTGCTTTCTCTCATTTTCATCTCTTCCCCATTCACCTTTTTTCTCTTTTCTTTTCTCTTGTCTCTCTCTCTTGTTTTTTCTCTTCCCTTTCTCTTAAATGAACAGAATACAATTTAGTTTTTGCTGTCAATAATAAAACTACAACCCTGACCCCCCCCCAGTATCAACACTTTAACCCTACTCCTACTTCCCTCGAAATGCATCTTAAAAGAAACCCTCCATTATCCCCACCTTTAAGGTCTCTGTGATACCTACTTCTACACATCAACCTCTCTGAAATGAAATCATTCTCTCCCATGCTGTCCCTCTCCATCTCTGTCATTCCTCCTCAACCTCCTAATAAGTTGAAAGCTCGTAAGAACAGGGCCCGCTTCTCTTTCTGTACCAGTTTGTCTTTAATTCGATTTAAGGAAGCCTTGTGAGCCGATGAGCAGCTTCACTACAAAAACAAATTTTCTGTCACTTCTCAAGCGATGCGCACCACCACGTATGACTGTCATTTCCTTCCTGGGTCCGCTTTGCCAACCATGTATCACATATGTGGCTGGCACTCAAAGGGTTAAATCTTTATTCTGAGAACTTCCAAATAAATGGATTTTGCATTGCAGAATTGATTATGCGTTGTATCTGAAGTCATCACATTCACCTATATGGCTCTATATGTGTATTATCTTTTGTTTGAATGCGTGCTTGGTATAGTTGGCCGGATTCTTAAGGACTTCGAGGTAAACCTGGTACCAACGCCTTTCGGCTCAAAGCCTGAAACATCCCCCTATACTGCTGGCAATTATTTCTCTACAGAAACCAGGTGTTTCTTATCACCTCTGCATGACGTTAAGCAATCTCTTTTTGGCTATTGGCTAGAAGGCTTGTTAAGAACTGTAACATGCGTAGTAAAATATGTTAACCATATTGAAATTACCAAATGTATAAATATACGAGGTGGGACTGCTCCACCCCAGAGATTCATGTTTGATTTCTCCTTTCGCACTTGTAATAAACTCACCTATTATATCACTGAACATTGTGGCTTAAATACTTTAAGCTTCGACAGTTGGGGGCTTGGCAGGGATCCCAATACTTTGGGAAAGGAGAACCTTAAGGGACCCTGAGATCACTCAACAAGACCGATTAATCAGAAGTTAAGGTATAGTTTAGTAGTCCCTGAGCTATCAGTCTCCAAAGACGATCCACTCGACAGGATCTGAAGTGAGTTTAGAGGCCTTAAGTGGTCCTGTCAATATTAGTCATTGAGTTGGCAGAAGGGTACCATTGACTAATCCTGTCATTTGGGATGGCAGCAGAGTAACGTAAAGCTGCAGTAATATCTAAGGCGTCCCGTCATTGGTTTGGTAGATGGTGGTCCTGTCATTAGGTTGGCAAAAGGGTACCATAAAAGCTCCAGCAATGGCCATGGGAAATCTGTTTTCCAAACGAGAGTTGACCCCTGGTCACCATTAGATACCATGATAAAAATGTATGATCCCTCTAAGGGGAAATGTAACAGCCACAGGTGGGGCATCACTGAGCATGATGATGATAACTATTGTTGGCCAAAAGAAAGATCCTTTGATTTAACAACATTAAATACCCCGAGGGAAAGTGTATTATATGTCAATACTGCTGTCGGATAAGCAAAATATCAACAATTCGAATGGATTACTAATTATAATTTTTATATGAGTCAACTAGCTTTGAAGCAGTCATGAGTGCTCGTTAAAGAAAACACAGTACTTGTAAACTAATTGTCGTTATTATTTCAATAAATTAAGTGACATTATCAAGAATGATGTTTAAAATAGATTTTTCTATGAAAGATAATTGGATGTCCATATACTTGAGAGAGCAAATAGCAAGTAAATAAAGGAAAGATACATTTAGAATGGGAACAACATTTTAGATGATATGAGGAAAGTGAAAGAAGGTCCAACGTTCTAACCTCTCTTCAGTCTGGCTTTCGTCCTAACCACTCCATGGTTACTGCCCTCTTAAGTAGCCGATGATATCCACAGTGGCATGGAGAGAGGTGAACTTACCGGAGCAGGTTTCCCATTATTGACTGTATCAAAGGCCGTTTTTAAAGTGAGCGGCCGCTCAACTGGTTTCGCTCCTTCCTGAACTCAATATGTGTCCGTTGTTGGGGATTTTTCCTTTGCCGATCAAGTATGGAGTGCCTCAAGGATCAATCCTCTGTCCTACTGTTCTCGCTATTTATTAATGATAATTAACTTTAGCTAACGTGCATATATATGTTAACGATACCTTCATTTACACAAGCAGGACAAAACTTGATACGCTCTACAATGTGCTGTGCCGGTTATAACACTCATTTTTTTACAATCTCAGATCCAGCACCTTACTAGCTGTCCTTCATTTCAAAAAGGAAGCGGATCGAGGTGCCTTCTCCTTCAGAGCTCCTCATATGTGGAATAGCCTCCTAGACTCCGTCACATCACCCCATTCAATGAAAGGGTGGAACAGCCTCGTGGAAAAAAATATAGGAATAAATACATTGAGGGGATTTAAGCATGCATATGACCAGGAGTCAGAAAGGTCTCCATTCGTAGGCATCGGTCACACCATTTGTGGTGCCCAACACCCTCCTGGTGCTCTACAGAGCCACACTGGACTGTCCATCGCTGGAGAAGCCAGGCCGGTTTGCGAGGTCTTTTCGGTGCTCCAATGGATATGATGGGATATCAAAAAGGTGGGGGAGGACATTGTTGGTTTTAGTAAATTAAACAAAAATGTAACTGTATTTGTGTACTTCAAAAGAAGTAGAATATTCCGAATATTTTTTCTATAGCAGCTGCTCTTCACTGACGCTTAGCTGCATTAGTAGGTGGCTCAGAGAAATAAATACTTTGTTTTGCCAGAAGAGATGTGAAGTGAAGCCAGTAGTTAGCAGAGGAGACAGCTCCAGACACATTTATAATCTTTATGTATGATAGCGGTGTTATAATTCATCAGGGTATTGCTTCCACAATATGTGAGAACCATCATTTGCAAAATCACCGATGCACTTCATGTTTAAACATGGTTCTCTTCCAAATGAACATCTCTAATTTACGTAAAACAGCTGCAAACCACTAATTAAGTGCGTGGAATGATAATGATAAAACAATGGATGTCTATATGTCAGCGTCGCTAGAATGTTGTTAATGTGTCAAAATAAGTATACATTCTTGGAGAATTATATTTAAGGGACATTCCACTGTCCCGAGCAGCCTCATCACCAAAAGGATATATTAAAGAACCTTATTACACATTCCGCGACCTGTAAAAAAAATATCACATGCCTTTAGGAGAAGCTGCAGCTTGAGAGCTGCAGCGCAACGCACCTCTTTGTGGTCCAGTTTTTGCTCAACTGAATGGGGGTCTGAACCACTCAATCGATGGCTGGAAAGCTCCCATTGAAATCAATGTGCATGCCCACGTTGCATGACACTTTAACCTCTTAATGACAAAGCCCGTACATGTACGGGCTCAAAATGCATTGTTTAGGGACTGCCCATTGTCCTTAAGGGGTTAACCAGGAACCACAAAGGATCACTCAGCTACCATATGCAGTAAAGTACATATGATGGAGGAGGAGGAGAGGGGCAAGAGAAAAGAAGGAAATTATAAAAAGGAAGGAATGAGATTAGATGGAAGGAAGGTTAAGAATGAAAATAGAAGTCCCCATTCATTAAAAAATACTAGAAAATAGCCCAAAATACTACAAACAGAAAGATAATGCCAATAAGGCCAATAATGCCATGCAACTCAAAACCTGTATCTGAGTGTGGGGTACACTACTATTTACACCCAGACATCCACACTAACACACATATACTAACACACATGAACACAGAGGCACCAACACACCCAGACACACTAACACCGAAAAAACACTAACACTAACTCACACCCTCATGAAACTCACTTAGCCTAAGTGACACATCAGTTTGTCTTCAAGACTACTACGGTACTACAGGGTCACGTAACGCAATGTTACATGACCCTGCCTCCATTTGAAATAGGATGTCGCCTGTCTCTAACCCAGTCATTTCTGGTACATAAAGAGGTACGTTCAGGACACGGGACTTACCTCTTTATTCTGGGACTGTCCTGGTGAAACGGGTGGCAATCCAACCTGACACCCAAGGGGTGCATTGCATAGGATGGATACAAGATTGCATAGATGTAGATTCTCCAAACAGGAAGTTAAGATGATGTTCCCAAGGGATACTAATCGGGTAAACACCATTACCATGTGTTTTTTTAGAGTACATAACCATAAAATGCAGAATATTGGAAACCGACAGATCCAATTTAATTATTACAAAGGAAAGTTTCCTCTATGTAGACTTAATACAATATACACTCAACATATTTCCCACCGGAGGCGACAATCTTTTCATTTTTTACAAAACCTACGCTGTTAACGATGAATTCATATTATGCATATTTTACAGATTGAGAGCAAATCGATAACATTTGTAGCATTAAAGCCCTGCGGTTATAATCAGTCACATCATCTCTCTGTGACAGTTGGTGATTGAATATTAGATTTTCTCTTTTATTTTTCCAGAGATAATATCTTCTCCTAGGGCATCTTCTTGGGATGTTAATTCAGTCTGTTGCTAGTCATTTTGCTTTTTATTTCCCCGTCTAATATTATAATACATACTTCTGAATAATATCCTGCACGGTGTCATTTATTCATGAAATATGGAAATTCTGTTTTGGATAAGTAAGATTTCACTGTTGTGAACTTTCTAGAGTTATAGCTTTCAATTCAAAAACTCACAAATCTTCATCATCGTTGTTCTTTGATAAAATTAAAACGGTATTTGTTTTGATGAAGCACCAAATGCCAATCAACCTTTTGCTTGGGAGTCTCTTTTGGGTTAAAATGCAAGACAGCCTCACTGATTCCGCTCCGTTGTAAGCAATATAGCCATGAAAAATTGGATAGAACTCGCCAAACGTGTGATACTTTGACGTAGTGGGGGGCTAAGCCATATAGTGTGACGGGATCCACGATATTTAGGCCTTAGATAGGTGTTTTTTAATGGTACTTGGTAGGTATGCACTAAATTCTTGTTTTGTTTTGTCTTTCATCATCTGCTTCTCCACGGTGTCGGCATCGTTGACCAGGGCTTCAGGACAGCTTCCTCAAAAGAACAGAACCTCTGTAAGCGCTCGGAGTAGAAGCGCTCAGAGAGGTAGGAAGACATTGAGAGAGAGTGTGTGAGAGAGAGAATGAGTAAAAGTGAGAGAGCATGATTGAGAGTGTGAGAGTGAAAAAGCAATGAGATGCAAAGTGATGGGAGTTATAATGTACCATCGTCAATGACTGGCTTAGTATATAGTGATGGGAGTTATGCTGTACCACCATCTATGTCTGGATCACCATTACCCCTCCAACAATAGCATAGGTCCAGCAACGTTAGCGGGACTGCATTCAAACAAGGATATCATTCATGGCGTTCTAATAGCAAAACCACTAATTAGAAGCCTTCAATATCAGAAGTATGTCCAGTGGCCAGTAAGTGATGTACGTGTGGCCACCTGCTGGATACACGTGGACAGGCTGTTACACTCTTGCAGGTCATTTGTATCCAGGCATTGGCCACACACTAAAGGACCAGATACAGAGTCAGTAAAGGTAAGTGAGCAGTACCACCATCTCACTGGGCGTTTGCACCGATGGCAGTCCAGTCCAGTCCTGCTTACAAACCCCACCTGAACAACATTAACTGAATAATAAGTGAGATCGGATTTAATGGGGAGGGATAATTATGTTGATCCTGAGAACAGGAAAGCAAGAGGTAACGTAGGTTTTTCATAAAAAAAGATATTGCCTATTTTAATCTGAAAACATGATTGTGTGAGTCTGTTTGGTGTATATAACTTAAAATATTCAACTTTGGGTTGGGTGCAAAAGGAGCGGTCAAAATAACTAAAAAGCTCATACCTTTAAAACAACATTTTAATGGGAAATATATTTAAATTAGCAAACTAACAGATCAGAAAATTCATTAGATCCCCAAAATGTTACAAGGTGGGAGATAACTACCTTTCCCAAATTTAATGAAAATATTTCTTTAAATATATTTCTAGAACAACTTAGAACTATTTCTTGGTTTTTCTAAAAATATAAAGAGGCTAAAGATGATGCATCTGGCTATTTCTATGAAACAATACAACCAACTATTTTTTATCATGACATCACTGCGCTAGTATTTTTTTTTTACACTTCATTAATGATTCTTTGGAATTCTGTCTGAATTGGCTTTAACTGCAATGCTTGTATAAAAAAAAATCCCTGTATATTTAATGAGTTTACTATAATTTAGTGCAGCGAAGGGTTTAGATGACACATATAGTGCTATTTCACCCAAAACATAACATTTATCTGGTACCCCTGGCACATAAAACACATGCCGCTTTGTTGGTCTGTGGTTTATGTGCAGGGTTATACGGGTGAAGACATACATTCTAGCCTGAGTTCCATCGGAAAACCGTATTTCTATTTTATTTGATTTTATTACCTCGCTCTTAAATAAAATTAGGCTTGCAAGAAATAAAAATGAAGAAACATTTTTTCTATTCTCCAGAATTTTTCAGCGCTGCTATTATGTAAATTAAAAAATAATAATAATAATAATAATGAAAAAAAAATAGCAAAAATAAAAAAAAATTAAAAATGCCTGTGCAATGGTATGTTGTACCTGCATCATCTCCTTGGCTGGGGGTTGAATTAAACAACTTATTAAAGAAGCCACTGACAGGTGAAGGGAATAACACGCATAATCTTGTTATCATGGCACCTGTCAGTGGGGAGGACATATTAGGCAGCAAGTAAGCATTTCGTCCTCAAAGTTGATGTGTTAGAAGCAGGAAAGATGGAAGGAAAAGTGGTGAACCGGCGACAGGGTCATGGGCGGCCAGTGCTCATTGATGCGCGTGGAGGCGAAGGCTGGCCTTGTGGTCAAATCTAACAGACAAGCTACTGTAGCTCAAATTGCTGAAAAAGTTAATGCTTGTCCTGGTAGAAAAGTGTCAGAACATACAGTGCATCGGACTTTGTTGCATATGGGGCTGCGTAGCCACAGACCAGTCAAGGTGCCCATGCTGATGCCTGTCCACCCATAAAAGTGCCTACAATGGGCACGTGAGCAAAAGAACTGGACCACGGAACAATGGAAGAAGGTGGCCTGGTCTGACTAATCACATTTTCTTTTACATCATGTGGATGGCCAGGTGCGTCGCTTACCTGGAGAACACATGGCAGGACCAAGGTTTTCCAGCAGAACATGTCCAAATCATCACACTACGTCCGCCGGCTTGTAGTGCGGAAGTAGTGCGATGATTTGGACATGTTCTGCTGGAAAACCTTGGTCCTGCCATTCATGGGGATGTTACTTTGCCACGTTCCACCTACCTAAGTATTGTTGTAGACCATGTACACCCTTTCATGGACACAATATTCCCTGATGGCATTGCCCACTTTCAGCAGGATAATGCGCCATACTACAAAGCAAAAATGGTTCAGGAATGGTTTGAGGAACACAACAATGAGGTGTTGACTTGGCCCTCAAATTTCCCAGATCTCACTCCAATTGAGCATCTGTGGGATGTGCTAAACAAACAAGTCCGATCCATGGAGGTCCCACCTCGCTACTTACAGGACTTAAAGGATCTGCTGCTAACGCCTTGTTGCAGATTCCACAGCACACCTTCAGAGGTCTAGTGGAGTCCATGTCTTGACCGGTCAGGGCTGTTTTGGTGGCAAAATGGTGACCTGCACAATATTAGGCAGGTGGTCATAATGTTATGGCAGATCGGTGAATATATATATTCTATTTTCTTCAAGAGCAGTTTTGTTGTGATATTTTTGGGTTCGTAAAAAAAACTATTCTAATTAGTTTCTTTGATTCTCAAATCCTTGTTTTTGTAAGAGTTACGATGTACAACCCCCTAAAATATAATAAATTGTAAGGTTCAATCTATGATACATGGGAAATGGTAGGTTTTGCCCTGATTCTCACTGTCTTTACACCTCGTCACGGATATGCTACACCAGGACGGGAAAACCGCTGCAGAAAGCTAGGACAAGCAGACCGGAGAAGAAAGGGAGAACAAGGAGCGGAAAAACACGGAGAAGGTGGGGAGACACTGACATAAAGCGTGTGAGAAAGCATGTAATAGAGAGTGAACGTGAGTGAGGGAGTGTGAGAGTAAGTGACAACAAATTTAGTTACCAAATGGGAAAAGCCCTCTGAATTTTGGACGGTATGTTCCCCCTTTTTATTTTGCAGTGATATATTTGTGGCCATTTTTTTGTACTGCTCTTTTTAAAAAAAATACTTATTTAACCTATAGGTATGTTATATTATATATTTTGGGGACATAACTTTAGTTTTCACACTTTGGCTATGTACCTAAGATTTAAACTTCTACCTGTACTTGTTATGCCTAATTGACCATTGACTTTCTGTTATAAAGTCGCTGACTGTACAATAATCAGTCCAGTATCCGAGCGCTTTCAGTCGACATAATTTCTCCAATAACAGCCACTTCTATCAATAACCATCCTGTTTAGAAACCAAAACAGTGAGCCACTTATCTGTGATTTATACAAATACTACTAGTAATTTTGCAATCGTTTTTTTATATTGTATTTTATGAAACATTTTTCTGTATTTTTATAGATGGAAATCTTTTATGTATGTCTACTACTCTGAATTCCAATACGTCCAGTTATCAAGAGAAAATCCATAAAATTATCATACAGAGTTTTGAGAAATTCACATGGCAAGAAAAAGGGATGTTTTGTATATATATATGCTAACATACATACATATATATATATATATATATATATATATGTGAGCATAAAAGTGTGTGAGAGTATGAATGTGTAATTGCGTGTGTGAGCATGGATGTGTGTGTGAGAATGGATGTGTGTAAGTGTATGTGAGCATGGATGTGAGATGGAGTATAGGTTAACATAAGTATTGTGAGAGGGAATGTGTATTTTAATGAATGTGTACAAGTGTGTTAGTGAGCATAAGTGTGTGTAATTTGTATAAGTATCTTTACATATGTGTGCCAGAGTGTATGTTGGAGGTGGGGGGAAGGGGCAAAAAAAAGGCAAAGACAAGTTGTTTGGGTGCAATAATAGCACAGATAAGCTGTTTGAAGGCAATCATGCCACACATAAGCTGTTTGGGGGCATGGCAAGTTGGGGCCAAAGATGGCACAGGCAGGGTGTTTGGGGGTTAGGATGGCACCGATAAGCTGCTAGGGGGCAAAAGCACTCACAAGCTGTTTAGGGCAAAGGTGGCATTGAGGAACACGTTGCTTGGTGAGGTTGGGGGCTCCAGGGCAATTTTCGCACCAGGGCTCTGTGATTTCTAGTTATGCCCCTGCCTCATGGGCACAGCACAGATCTCCATTGCAGCTCCTACATGGCCTCCTTGCAAAGCTCTGCAACTGAGCACCACAAGGTAACTCTCTGTTTATGGTGGGCCAGTGGTCCCCTCCAAGGTCTGACCAGCCTGGGCCTGAATATCTACTATCTACTACTATTGTAGGCCATTCTGTACATAGGGGCTTAGCAAAAATAGCTTTACAGAGGAACTATTTGTTATAAGCAATCACTACAAATAAAGGGTCATGAGCGCTGAGCAGTGTTTTAATGATGCTGGTAGAACCCAGGAAGCTACTTGGGCTGACAGTAGGATTTCAACTTAACCTTTATTGAGGATTCTTGGATGGAGATTTGAAGAAGTAATGACTACGCCTTTGATGAATCAGATAAGAAAACACAAAAGCATTAAATTAATATGAAATAATGGATCATGGATCTGGCCGGGCCTTAGGTAAGGGTATCTAAGTGCAGTATTTCTTTGGTTCCCTCATAACTATTAACACACAAACTCTCTTTAACACCCACAAACCCTCACTCTTACATACCCAATCTAACACGAAGAAAAACAGCCTCCCAACACACATGCTAACATCATACACAAGCACACATTCACGCTAACACCATGCGCGCGCTCACACACATGCTAATCCCATACTTACGTAAATACACGCTAACACTATACATGGCACTGAATAAAGACAATAATAACATAATGGATAAATGATCTTATATATGAACAAGAAAAAGAAAAAAAAAAAACACAAAGTGCATAGAAAGTAATTATTCTCTCCAGATTTGCTGAAAGGCTGAATACCGATAAATGGGAACATGCCAACGGAAAATAATTCCGTTATAAAATAAATGGCATTAATTAACCCTGGCTTGCTAGTGGGAATCTTTTATGGTATTTGAAAGCAATATGTCTGTCACATTTGCAGGAGCAAAGAAAATGGCCTTTGTAAGGCATCTTAATGCAGCAATTTCCCGACTAACAGATTAGCAATTTCAAAATGACATTACTGAAAGAAGGAAAAAGACAGCGTTTTCGCTCTCACTTTGACAACTTAATTATTTATTAAAGAATGCTCTGACTTGCACATAAATGGAATTGCAAATGTGCCCCAAAATATATGATCTGAAATGATTGGAATATATATTTTTTTTTAAATTGTATTTAAATCCGCCAAATTTTCTACCGCTAATATTTATCTTAATTCGAATTTTGGCATTTAACATCTTCAAGCAAAATTATCAACTATAAAAATGATCGTTTACGCGCACATCTAATACAGACATCGCTGAATTCATTTAGAATCTCGCAGATTAAATTTTACAAAGTGAAAAAAAATTTCCCCGGGGGATTTTAGCGTTAAAAGTACATTTCCTTCCCAATCACGGTCTCAGGACAGCTGTCGGTTGCAGAAATGTCAAATTTAGTAAAACATTCCTTTTTGCCAGAATTCTTTTTAAGCGGCTTGGCACATATCCCACGGAAACTTGGCTCTGTGTTTCCAATCATTTCTTTATCGTTCTCCTCTTCCTTTTTTCTCTCCCACCTGGCATTTCTCATCGTTCCCCGATTCACGTCAAATTCCGTTACATAGGCCTCGTTATTTCTTCCATGAATACTCACGGGCTCCGCGCTAGAAATAACATGTTAAATTATGCATGTCGGCTGATCGTATTAATTTGATCCCCCTCACCGAGATGGCCGGACGAGGAGTTTTCAAAAAAAAATGTTTTTATCACATGTTTCCTCTGAATTTCATCCCAGAAATACTTTTATTTTTTTTCAAAAGCTGAAGAAGGGTATATTCTACTTCTATAGAA
Organism: Spea bombifrons; assembly: GCF_027358695.1. Classification (NCBI taxonomy): domain Eukaryota; kingdom Metazoa; phylum Chordata; class Amphibia; order Anura; family Pelobatidae; genus Spea; species Spea bombifrons. The sequence goes on along the minus strand of NC_071091.1, from coordinate 104,574,921 downwards.
ATAAAATCTAGAGCCCAAAAATAAGTTTTTTATGTTATATAATGTCTTATGAATTGTCAGGTGATGGGGTAAAAGAAAAATGGAGGATAAATTCCACTCTACACCAGATGTAATTGTAACTTGGTGAAACAAGAAGCTATAGGTAATTCTGATCTGCACTGGGGGGTTATTACTTTATAGAGTGCTGGGGGGGGGCTGTAACTGTATACAGCGGATATATTGTTATATATTGTTGTATACAGCGCTGGGGGTTATTGCTGTATACAGCGATGGGCATACCTGGGAGCATATGGGTGAGTGCTGCTTCTCCGGTTCTCCGGGTCAAAACCCGAATCCTCCATGTTGCGGGAGCAGAGTCTTGACACACCCCACTCCCCGGGAATGCCCCTGACATTGGCAGGAATGCCCACTGACGTCAGTGTGCAGACCTGGCCGCCTCCCGCAAGGGAAGGCTCCGGGTAGCCGGAGCCCAAAAGTTCCCAGATATGGGGTATATTACTGTATACAGCACTGGGGGTTATATTACTGTATACAGCGCTGGGGGTATATTACTGTATACAGCGCTGGGGGTTATATTACTGTATACAGCGCTGGGGGTATATTACTGTATACAGCTCTGGGGGTATATTACTGTATACAGCGCTGGGGATATATTACTGTATACAGCGCTGGGGGTTATATTACTGTATACAGCTCTGAGGGGTATATTACTGTATACAGCGCTGGGGATATATTACTGTATACAGCGCTGGGGGTTATATTACTGTATACAGCTCTGAGGGGTATATTACTGTATACAGCTCTGGGGGGTATATAACTGTATACAGCGCTGGGGGTATATTACTGTATACAGCTCTGGGGGGTATATTACTGTATACAGCGCTGGGGATATATTACTGTATACAGCGCTGGGGGGGTTATATTACTGTATACAGCGCTGGGGGGTTATATTACTGTATACAGCGCTGGGGGTATATTACTGTATACAGCGCTGGGGGTATATTACTGTATACAGCACTGGGGGTATATTACTGTATACAGCGCTGGGGATATATTACTGTATACAGCGCTGGGGGGGTTATATTACTGTGTACAGCGCTGGGTGTTATACTACTGTATACAGCGCTGGGGGTATATTACTGTATACAGCGCTGAGGGGTTATATTACTGTATACAGCGCTGGGGGTTATATTACTGTATACAGCGCTGGGGGGTTATATTACTGTATACAGCGCTGGGGTTATATTACTGTATACAGCGTTGGGGGTTATATTACTGCATACAGCGCTGGGGGTATATCACTGTATACAGCGCTGGGGGTTATATTACTGTATACAGCTCTGGGGGTTATATTACTGTGCACAGCGCTGGTTGTTATACTACTGTATACAGCGCTGGGGGTTATATTACTGTATACAGCGCTGGGCGTTATATATTACCGTATACAGAGCTGGGGGGTTATATTACTGTATACAGCGCTGGGGGTTATTACTGTATACAGTGCTGGGGGGTTATATTACTGTATACAGTGCTGGGGGGTTATATTACTGTATACAGCGCTGGGGGTTATATTACTGTATACAGCGCTGGGGGGTTATATTACTGTATACAGTGCTGGGGGGTTATATTACTGTATACAGCGCTGGGGGTTATATTACTGTATACAGTGCTGGGGGTTATTTCTGTATGCAGCACTGGGGGGTTATATTACAGTATACAGCACTGGGAGTTATTATTGTATACCACGCTGAGGCTATAGCACTGTTTATAGCACTGGGGGGTTATACTCAAGGAGAAAAATATTTTTTTCCATCAGCCTTTGCCATTTTGTTTCCAGCTTCTTTCATGTAAAAATAAAAGTGAAATATTTCACCAATACCTTTTTTTTTTTTTTTTAATAATTCTGCGTTTAATATGATTTATTATGAGTGTTAATCCATAAAAACAAAAACATTGTATTGCATAATTGTAATACGTTCATAGTTTTTTCCAGCCAGCCATACAGGCATCTTCAAAATTTCTATTATTTTAAAGAATGTTGTTTGTTTTTTTTAAATGGTGTCGTTTTCATTAAATTTTTTGGCATAATTACGATGACGATTGTGTTTCCTTAACATGACATCAAACCTTACGATTATTATAAATATATTTGTTGCCATAGAAATTTTAGTTACGCTCCGAATGATGATCTGCACAACCTTCACATATTTTCCATTCTGCTGTAATACAGGAAAGACTATAAATTGACTTAACAACTGCAAGCGCCTTAACCTAAATAAAATTGAAATATCAAAACTAGTGATGTCTACATAAAGATCCATATTGATACTTCAAATTAATTGTATAATATGATATATTTATATACATTTAATTAATTATTCATTCATTCATGTACCAAGCAGAGGTGGAAGAAGTTAATATAGTGAGTGAATTTAAACATACATGGTACAGGCATATGGCCCCCCTCAAATCTAAGGGCCGAATGAGTCTTATCTGCCGGCACATTTTATGTTTCTTTGTTCCCATTGTGGGGAAAATGTAAACCAGCGAATCTCATCCCACCGCATCTTTCATTTTTCAGCCACATGTGTATTTGCCACCTGCTGCCCCTTTTGTGCCGCTGTCTATGCTTCAGGGCATCGAGATATGTGCCACTCGGCACAGCCCTCCATAGTGTTAAAGGGCTGGACCTTGGGCTGACGATTCACCCGCAAAACACGTTCTGTAAAATCTTTGGTATATTAACTTTTGGCTTCACTATTTTCCGTTCTTTACTTTTTGTTTGGCTATTTAACATTTCTTTATTTTTTAATGTGCTTTGAATAAACACTATATTTTATGTAATCCGTGTAGCCCACGTTCTTCGACTATTAGCTGTTATCTGACATCTAGTGTATTCATGGTGCACCACACACCTAGAGGAGAGGATGGTTTTTGTGTCCCCACCAACTTCTACTTCGCCCATACGTTAGAACCGTCGTCTGCTTGGAACTCTCTGGAGTTGCCCTTGAGACTAAGGAATGGCAGCGGACCACTTCGGCTTTATCCTGCCCCCTGACTTCTTTCTTCTAAGGGTGGAAAAGGGGCACTCAGGCATAAAAAATGAACTGCAGGTAGATGCATTGCTTTTCTATCGGCAGGAAGCAGGAAGTGTTCATGAGAATGCTTCCGGCACATGTGCTATGAAGTCAATGGCAATAGGAGCAGCCAATAGCAATTGTGTATTCTAGGCTAGGCCTAGGGTGGCAGTCTCAGGGGGGCTGCCACCCTCTGTAGCTTCACCAGGTGCCTGGTTGCCATATTGGCACCAGCAATCCTTGGACCAGTTGGGGAGCCTAACCATACTATGAAGCACTGTCCCTAACCGGAACAGCTTCTATGGTGACCTTCTTCCCTGCCACACACGCATCGCACCGCAAATACATATCCGGGTGTTCATCATGGCAGACAGCGGCCACAGAGGTAAGAGGTAAGTGGCAAGCGTGGGTAGGGTGCTGCCCAAGGTCAGAGTCCAGCGAAGATGCGCCTGTCAGAGGCTTTGTAAATAACGTGTAGCACATTTTTAATTATAATTCTCAGGGCCGCAGTACTTTGTGTTCTATGATTTTTACAGGGTTCTGGATTATTGTTGGGTGTTTAGCAAATCTCACGGTTCACAGGCACACGATAACCGAGATGTGCAATAAAATAATAGACTTGGATCTAAATCCAGATCAGCTGGAGATAAAAGGCTTGGCCGCAAGATTTGATGGGATTTCTGGGAAGGCATTAACCTCAGGTTCGTATCACACGGGCGCTGTTTGTTAAATGTGACACATTGACGGAAAATGATATTTCTTGGACAGGGAGAGAGAGATTGAGAAAGGCATAGGGAGTGACAGATATTCGTCACAATGGGAATCATGAATATAACATATGATAAATAATAAAATACTTGTAACAAACAGGTGGTGCTGTCTAAATAACCCGCTTTAAATCAGTTCACATCACTGGGAGCTGTCAGGGATTGCCCGTAGCATAATTTCTTTACCCCAGTCTCAAGGTAAATGGGCAAATTCTCAAGGTGACCAAGTCTGGTTCTGAATCGTTCATCTTCTACCTCGTTTTAAGGAAAGGTGGACGTCTCAATAATCGCTGACTTAACGAAGAATATCTTTACCTTCTGTCAAGTCATGGCTTTTATAAGGACTGTTAGTAGGACAATTGGGTTCCCCCCCTTAGTTAATCACTACAATAGGATCTGAATTATTACAATATATAATCATTGGCCCTTATTTGTACAAAAGAAACAGTGCAGCAAATCCCTCTTGGTGCAATAAAAACCCTTTAAATCACCAACAAAAGATAATAAATATTAACCATCAAGTATGATGAATAGGATCTTCCTGAAGGATTTTTTAGACAGTTTCCAGGTGTGTCAAAGAGACACCCAGCCAAACCACCATTTTATAGGGGCCCAAGTTTCGCATGGATGTAGTTCCACAGTGGAACAATACTACTTTGTATTGTTGGCCACTACGTTCCCTGCCCATTTGGTTCAGACGGAAATCGGAGGACATTTTTCATCCCGGAAAGAAACTCGGTACCCCCATTCACTCTTCTTCACTCTATCACGCTCTCTGTTTCCCTACCTTCCCTGCTGGCCGCTTTGCTGACCACTTCCACTTCTGCATCTTCTTGCATCGCCCCCCCCCAGATTGGAGGATCAGGCGAGAGGACATTGTCTGTTTAAGTCCGTGGAGTTGCGGCCGAAGATAGAAGGTGAAAGAGAGCAGAAGAAGATCAAGAACAAAAAGATGCAGAACTGGTTGTCAGATGTGGAAGTGGTTGTCAGAGGAGGTAGGGAAAAGGCTTCATCCAAATGCACAAGTCTACAACCCTTAGGGTTTTATCTTTTAGTCTTCACTTCTAAACACAAGACACACAAGACACAGATTGTCGTTCTAGAACTCAGCAATATGATTGTAACTCTGGTATTCCATCTTTAAGACTATTATCATTCATCTGGCAGAGCTAACATCATCAGTTATGGACAGGTAGGACGTCAGCATGCTCTACCTTCTCTTACATGTTATTGGATGGTAAATCACATACTTATAGCTTTCGATATTACGTTATGAATGAAGAACGCATGTTGGTAGCATTTGTACTGTTTGTAAAGCTATAAAGTTATTGGGACACAACATGACAAGTAGGTTTTACGCATGAAGTCACATTTTAACTGGATAGCAACCACATATTTGGGGCAAAAAGAGGTCGTATCATTGGAATTACATGTTCTATATCATAATATATATACCTGCAAGAGTGGGATAGAGGAGTAGCTAGCTGGAACAGTGCCTGAAATTCTGGACTGTCCTGTGGAAAACCAACCTCAAACATGTCCACTCATCACCTTTTTAACCCTTCGTTCACGGCTGCTGAATATGAAGGCTCTGTATTAATCAATATATAATAGTAATCAATTATTAAATAATATATCATAGAAATATTTCATCATTGGATTAATTGTGGTGCGAAGTGGTAAAAACACGTGGACATCAAAATCGCCAACTGTAATGCAGAATTTTGGTCGTATCAAATCTCGAATAGAATCGACCAAAAATTCTAATTGAATCCCAAACCTATAAATGTTCTTAAAGGCTTCTAGTTGCAACGTTACAATTTTTTCTGTTACTTAAAATTCCAAACATTGGGGTCACTCACCTCTAGAAAACGTGTTTGAGTCTCTGTTTATTAATGTTGATTGGTCCTCTGTCTTACTCTTGAACCTTTACTACCCTATTAACCCCTGGCTTATTGGTTTTAAACAAAAGTCCACTCTTCAGCTGTGTTCATCAAAATGTTCTTCTATCTATGTGACAACTTCTCCGAGACAACACCGTATCTGATTTATTTCTTTACATTGTTAACCCAAAAGGTCAAGTATATTGTGTACATCTTTTTTTTTTAAACATTTTATTGATGTCAGTCACTAGTATTGGGTTTGTGGTTTCTACAGCCATCAAGGTCAAATAGAGCGTGAGACGCTGTTTATATTCTGTAACGTAAAAGATAAAATCGAGTTCAATGGCAGAGCATATAAATCATAATAAGAACTGTGTACGTATTCACACATCATCTTCTTATCCTCGCTATAACTAAAGGGATGTATTTAGAAATAATGCTACTTTGGGCAAGCCGCCCATGCGCTCCAATTCAGTTATACTGGCCAACGATCATTCTCTTCTTCATATAGATTTCCGTCTTCACGTAGTGTGCTGATGTCGCACACGAGCGGGGGAGGGGACTGCATCACTACTGTCGAGGAGGCACAAGTGGCAGCCAGACCAGTCCCTTTAGCCCGACCTTTAAAGACAGACTTGTCCAGGTTCCTAATGTAAACATAAATACAGAAGATAAATAAGAGATTCTGGTCTATATATGTATGTATCGTGCCAACATTCTGGTGTCCCTTTCCAATGACTTCCAAAGGAGTGTCACACACTATGTAGGTAGGGTCTAGATGTAGCATCATGATCTGCTCGATATTGATGGACACTGAAGTGACACAATGAGCTTCACAAAATGGGAAATGGCTGTAAGAAAATAGCAAAATGAATGCCCGTTTCCACCATCAGGGCAATAATTTAGACGTTCCGGTCAACTGGAAATGTTATGAAGGAACCTGGAAGAGGACGCGTGTCTATATCTCACTGTAAAGAGGATGGTTTGAGTGTAAAAAATCTCCAAGGATCACAACTGGAGAATTGCAGAAGTTAGTTGCGTCTTAGGGTCAGAAAGTCTCCACAACTATAATTCGAGGTCACCTACTTTACCACAAGCTGTTTGGAAGGGTTTAAAGAAAAAAAACTCTACTCTCATCCAAAAACAATCTCAATCATCTTCAGTTTGTCACTACTGGAACTTCAAATGGGATTGGGTTCTCTTTTCAGATGTTTGGTGCAGAAGGAGAGGCAGCGATATGGAAAAGTAACTAATACTCTCATGTTTTTGGGCACCTGGACATAGACATTTTGTTACAATACATGACACCTGACTGCCTCTGCCAGAAAGCTTAAAATAGGCCTTGGTTGGATCTTTCAGTAGGACAATGATCAAAAACATACATCAAAATCAACACAAAAATGGTTTACTGACCATAAAATCAAGGTCCTACCATGGCCATCCCAGTCCCCTGACTTGAGTCCCATGGAAAACCTGTGGGGTGAACTGAAGAGGAAAGTCTACCAGCGTTGGCCTAAAAATTTGAAGGATCTGGAGAGATTCTGTATGGAGGATGATCTCCGATCCATAGTCAAGTATTCTCCAACTTCATAAGGCACGATGAGGACTCTCAGGAGATGGCTGAATCTTGGCAAAGGGAGGTAGCACAAAGTATTGACTAAAAGGGGGCCAATCTATTTTTTGATAAACCTGTGTTGTGTTTGCAATTGTTTGATGTCCATGAGAGCAGAGCATTTTTGTATATTGTTTGAAGAAAAAATCAAAAGGTTAAACAATAAATACAATTTTTGATAGACTTCTTTGCTCATATTTACCAAGGGTGCCAATATTTGTGGAGGGCACTATATATGTGTGTGTGTGTGAAAAATATATAGTAATATTTAAATGTTTAAAATGTCTTATTACATTTAAATAATATAAATATATAAATAAGATATTGCGTTTAATCTACGCAGTTAATTCCAAGTACCCACTTGTTTCTTTTCAGGCCATACCATCCTCCTGCGATACTTTGTAAGGGTGGCAATAGGACTTCTTGGCTGTATTACATTTGCTTATTTTATTATAGTTTATTGATGTAGTAAATGTGAGGTTTGAAACTTAGACAAAAACTTTTTTTGCAGCTGACAGCAAGCGGGATCAATCTTCTGTCGATTTTGACAATTCGGGGGGAGAAGGGCTTATTCGATTTAATATCTATATAAAGAATTATAACCTTTCACCGGGAGAACTGCGAGCTATGGATGAGTTGAACTCTCATTATAGACATTTTAACCGTCAATCTGCTAAAGGAGGGGAGCGTACTGGTTCAGATGCTTGAAGATAGAAATCTGTAAAGGATTATCCTCGGAAATGGAGAGTTTAAAAAAAATCAAGCTTCTATTGATGGAATAAATTTGGTTTTGTGAACCTCGGAATCCTATATTAGGGTTAGCTTAGCGCCTTTCAAAATTTGACAAAAGCCTAGCGTCTCATCAGGGAAGGCAAATCATAGCATCAGGAAGCTTTCATCACCTGCAAATGTTGGCTTCTGAAGTTTTTGAATTGTTGCATTAAAAAACCAGCCATTTTGTAGTAAAGGTGCTGTTCCACCTAGGATGCATCATAAAAAATCTCCAGATGCTGCATCATATAAAGGAGAAGTAAAAGAAATCTGCCATAAGGTTTATTGAGATACTAGAGCTGCTTAGAAATAGAGTCATGTTATTCTTCCAAAGCCCCTCCGCTAAGTATTACATCACAGCGGTCTGACCTCGTACAACCACCCCCAGTCCCCTTTAAACTAATAGGTCTACAAGCAAATGCCCCGTCTTTAAGGAACCGACTGGAAGCCAGAGCAGAGCAGTGCAGAGGGAACAAAGTATGGGGCGCCAACGAAAACTACTCAACAAGAAACTACAGAAAAATGGTGCATTGTTTTACATAACATAATTTAATTTACTCGGGCTGCCCCATATCTCTTAAATCTATTTCCACCGAACCTTCAGCATTCACTCTCCCTCCCTCCATTCAAGAAAACCCTTTCTCTGTGCCTTATGTTTGTCACCCCATTTCCCTTAACATTGTAAGCTTGCGAGCCGGGCCTCTCCACCTAATGTATCGGTTTGTCTTAGTCTGTCAATTCTCGTCTTGTCAGACCCCTTGAATATATGGATTGTAAGAAGCGCTGCGAAAATTGTTGGCACTATATAAATAAACGATAATAATAATAATAGGCTGGTTACGAGGGAGATCTCCAAGCTCCCCAAATGGCCCATGGAGCAGTGGTGTGCCAGGGAGCTGGACCAATGGGGGCAACTCCACTTCGTTATGTGGCAGAGGGGCAACCACCTCTCTGGTACCATTACCCTAGGCCGAACACACCACTGGACACATTTAAATCAATGTATTTAAATAAGAGTTTCCCTAGCTACGAGCAGGTAACCGTTATTATAATTACCAAGGTCAGAAGCACATCCATTGTGTGGATATGTCATTTTCTACAATATAATTATGTATATTTCCAGCCTTGGCTTTATTTTCTTTGAATTATTTCACATAAAACGTACTCAGTGAATTCCGAACTCCCTTGAAAATGTAATTTACAGTCAACAAGGATTTTCTTCCCAAAAGTCTTTATATTTTAAACTCATTTTAAGCTGCTGTATAAATATTTTGCAGATGGAAAGACAGTAAATTTATTGGTCATAAGTAAGTAATTTGAATTTGTAGATAGGAAATCACATCTGTGATTTATTTAAAATCCAGGCTCTGTTTAGTATTTAAAATAAATTAAAATGCAAAGTATATAATAATTGTCAGTGTGCTTTTCATGTATATTATTTAATAACTCTTTATGCAGAATCAGTCGTTCCTTTATAACACTTTAGTAATTCTTTGTTTGTGGGACCGCATAATATTCAAACTAAACACCTCCATCCTTGGCAATGGGGTCAGACTGGGGATGACGTTTCAGCTCTGGTGCTTTAGGGCCGGTGACCGCCAAATGACATCAGTTTGGCCGATGGCTGGGTATGAGAGACCACACATTACGTTCTCACACTGGAGCAGCACATCGGGTTAGTATGGAGCGATGTTGGCCAGCTGCCCACAGTGTATTTGCTCAATGTGGCAGATGGCCTGTCCAGACATGCTTGAAAAATAAATAAAAAAGTTTTAAAAAAAAAAAATTACATAAAAAGGTAATCAAGTAATTCAACTCCAGTGATGTCACCATGACATTATAAGGGGTACCACCTAGTTCCAATAGAGATCCCTGAGGTCTTCTTCTTACCTCACTTCCTTATGACACAGTTTACACCTTGCAGTAGTATGCCCATCTTCCACAGTCCCAGACTAATCCCACACTTTACTAAGGCGCAAGTGAGGTAGAAGTGGTACTAACATTTTTTTTCCAATGAGAATATTAGTGATGGTGGTTATAGTTATGGTGATGGTCATCGTGGTACCGGTGCCAGTGCATTTAGGGGAGACAGTACTATAGCTATCCTGCAGCTGCTCCTTTTCCAGAGTGGAATGACCAAGATTCTGGCTCCTCTGCCTCAAAATCTAAATCCAGGTCATCGTCATTCACATTGTCGATGACCATATCGCCTACACTTCTGCTGCAAGGGTTAACCTTCCCATTTTTTCTTTTTCTGGGTTTTTAAATTCAGGAACAGTAATTCTACTTCTGCAAACATAGTCAAATGCCTAATTTTGTCACCAATGTTTTCAATTATTGAAGAGTTATTGTTTTGTGTTGACCAAAAACTAGAGGTTTTGCTTCTAGTTAAAAAAAAATTTATTTTAATTTTTAAAGTGAAAAAACAGCCCCAAAGGAAATGAACAGAACATGTCTGCTGCAGCCCCTATATATCGATAATTACCTAATATACAGTACACTACAGCTATTCCAATATCCCCATTTCAGTAAATTTCCTGCAGTATGGCCGATTGCGTCAATCTTAGCCTCTCCTGTCACTGACTGTCTCACACTCCAACTCTCATCAGTCTGTCATTGCTACTGACAAGTAAAAATGGCGTCAGCACATTCGTTTATATAATGCCTGTCCCCTCCCCTATAAATTCTGATTGGCCAGAGTGAAAAAAGTAAGGAAAAACTCCCACAAGTTGTTGGACCCATCAATCACAACCATAACCATCAATGAGACAACCCCTCGATTTTTTTTTGGCTACTTCAACCTATCAATAATTTATAATTACCCTCCTAAACACATTCCCTTTCCACTTTACATCATCAAAGAGCACCAAAATGGCTGAATGGTGCGAAAATGACTAAACACAGCAAACCAATGGACAAGTCTTACCTAAATTTCACGCTTTTCACCATTTTTTGTTGGGGACCCTCCTCATTATCGGAAATTCCTACCAGCCCACCAAACAGGCAAATTTTGTTAAAAACAAAGTTCGTACAAATTGCGTGCACAGGTCTAATGGAAAGTAGGAGTTGAAGAACCAGATAACTTATAACAGCTACCATATTAATCATGGACTTTAACCGGAGAGCGCATTTATAATTACAGTGCGGTTCCTGAATATTATACGGCTAAATGTAAATTACACAATGATTACATTAATTCACAGAAAATAAATATGTTTGTGCACGATGATTAAATTACCATGGAGCAAGAAATAAATATAAACTGGAACGGATAATAAAAAAGACTAAAGGATGAAAACAAAGCCTTATTTCAAGTTGAGAGCCTGAGACGGGGTAGAGGGTAGATACCCTGGAGGAAAGACCAGGGCAGATGTAGGAGACCATGGGCACAATATCTCCTATCTTGTGGTATCACCGTACCTGCGGACTTCTCAGGGTCTTCTGAGTGGGTGGGGCTAGCTGTTTGTGGATGCCATGTAAGGAGGCGGACTAGCCGTACATGGGTGGAGCTACCCCAGATATAAACTAACCCGGAGCATTCCCAGGTGAAGAATAAAGCGCAAGCATCTCCAGAGACCAAAGTGTTGACCAAGAGCTGGCGTTCAAGCAAAGGTTCTACTCTGCTTACATTTAGAATATTGTAATATAATAATCTGTACTATCCTGCATTTCATTAATATTGAAAAATGTGGAATAAAGCAAAATAATCTTCTGTCAGTTTACAATGATTAATTTCCATTGCGCTCACTGATAACAATTCGTTAAGTAGCCACGTAACGTGGGTAGCTAAAAAAGTCCAACATAAATAGAAGTCTACATTTTTTACTCTTATTAGGCAAATGCTCCAGTCTGGAGACAGGTTTTGCCGGTAGATATGTCTACCATACTCTCGGCAAAGTAAAAACTCCTTAAGTAACATCTGATATAGATCAGCTATATAATGTAGATTGACCACACAGCCTATATAGGTCACACTGCACCATATAATGAAAAAAAATAAAATGTAAAACAAATATAATGTAAGAGGTAGGTCAAAAATATTGGGCTTCAACAGTGCCCTTGGATTTACCAAAGGCCGCCCAGATCTCTATAATTAATCCTATCCCACACACATTTAAACAATTATTATTGTACTTAAAAAAAAATAACTAAAACAAGAAAATATTTTCATACATTGTAATGCTTTCACAAAGTCATTTAAGGCTATACTTGGCGGCACCGGTTATTGATCTATAAAAGTATTATGTAATATTTTTTTTTATCCCCTACTATGCGCACCCAGTAGCAAAATTCTTAAATACAATTTTAATTAAAAATGTTAATCTATTTGCTAAGTATTTAAGAGGAGGAGAGAAAAAAAGCAACATAGGCAGGCTTCTACAGGAGTAATCATCAGATCCGCCAGCAACAGACTTAATGACTCAACTGAAAAATTTTAATGGAACATTTCAATAATTTGTGATCCTACAGAGCAGTGCAGAGGACATCTGGAAGAAAAGCTAAGGATAATGAATTTATCTAGTTCCTTTGTACGTAGTTCATAAAATATATGAAATAAGAATTAAGTTAGAGGCAAGACGATTCTTCATGTATTTATTTTTTCATATTTCTTCTTGAGAAAAAAAAGTGATAACACATTTTTTAACGATAATGGGGAAATAGTGTATTAGCCTTCTGACATGCTATGCGTTATTAGGTCTTTATAATTTTAATATGTTTAGAATAGCATCGCTCCTATCTTATGGGAACACCTGGTTTAAACATGTCTTAAAAGTAACACGTAATTAGGGAAAGACATAATTTCACCAAATTTGTATACCGTCAGCTATTGGGAAAATGAACCTGAAACAGGCTGATGGGAAAGCCTGAAGCTTTGGATGAGGCAGATTTAGATAACCGGATAGAAATTAATTCAGGGGTTATTAAAGATTCAGAGAATTTGATTTTGACAGTATAATTTCACAAATATATTAATTTACGACTCTAAATATGTAATTTAATATTTGATGAATACATTTTTATTCTTGATTCCATTCATTATGTTTAATTGTCATTTGTCTTAATTTTTTTTTTAACAAGCTGGTGTTTTCCCCCACAATTTATAATAAGAATTTTAATAAAGAAAAATTATTAACTGTCCAAAGTATTAAACTGAGTTCATGAGCAATATTTTAGTTTTTGATCATTTAATATAAACCGAGCTGGCTGAAAAAATAAGAAGTTCCATATTTCAAACTGTTTGACAACATGCATTTTAGGGGTAGTAGCAGTGGCGACTCTAGAAACAATATATAGGGGGGGCACACAAGATATCACAGTCAAACTGGGGGGGCATTCATAATTTCCAAAAGTAATGTGCTATGGAATTATAGTTTTGTTATTGGGCTAAAATAATACTTCATCATTCAACATGGGAAGCCTGAAGCCACAATTAAGTGCGACTAATCCTTGAAATAAATATTATAACACAATAAATTACTTTTCCACTAAATGATTTCAGGGCCTTGAACGTTTTGTCCCCTGAAGTCACTACAACTTCAGGAGGGCATTTTATCTCTGGATAAATATAAATTAAATAATTCCTACTGTAAGTTAAGTGCCAGGAACAGATGACCAAACACACACACCAACACAGGCTCTGTCACACCAACACCCAGACACACACACCAACACAGGCTCTGTCACACCAACACTCAGACACACACACCAGGACAGGCTCTGCGACACCGACAACCAAACATACACACACACACCAGGACAGGCTCTGCCACACAGACACCCAGACACACACACCAACACAGGCTCTGTCACACCAACACTCAGACACACACACCAGGACAGGCTCTGCGACACCGACAACCAAACATACACACATACACCAGGACAGGCTCTGCCACACAGACACCCACACACATCAGGACAGGCTCTGCCACACCCACATCCAAACACACACACACCAGGACAGGCTCTGCCACACAGACACCCACACACATCAGGACAGGCTTTGCCACATCCAAACACACACACACCAGGACAGGCTCTGCGACACCGACAACCAAACATACACACACACACCAGGACAGGCTCTGCCACACAGACACCCAGAAACACACCAACACAGGCTCTGTCACACCAACACTCAGACACACACACCAGGACAGGCTCTGCGACACCGACAACCAAACATACACACATACACCAGGACAGGCTCTGCCACACAGACACCCACACACATCAGGACAGGCTCTGCCACACCCACATCCAAACACACACACACCAGGACAGGCTCTGCCACACAGACACCCACACACATCAGGACAGGCTTTGCCACATCCAAACACACACACACTAGGACAGGCTCTGCCGCACAGACACCCACACACACTAGGACAGGCTCTGCCACACTGACAACTGAACACACACATCAGGACAGGCTCTTCCACACCCACATCCAAACACACACACACACACACACGGACAGGCTCTGACACACTGACACCCAAACACACACCCTAGGACAGGCTCTGCTACACTGACAACTGAACACACACACCAGGACAGGCTCTGCCACACCAACACCCAAACACACACCAGGACAGTCTCTGCCACACCAACACCTATACACACACACCCGAGGACAGGCTCTGCTACACTGATAACCAAAAATACACAAACAGCAGGACACAATCCACGTCACAGACGTCTGCATCGGGATGGATTTTTCACACTGCATTGTCGTTTATACCCCCCTTAGTGTTTTTGCCCCTGCTGCCCATATATATTAATATTAGCCCCAGTTGCCGATAGCAGGTATAGATCAACACATTAACACACAAACCAAGCTTTGCATGGATAGATCAACTGAAATTCACTTGTGATCTCAGCACTGAAGGTATATATCAAATAAACAGAATCAGACATACAAATCCTGTATTTGCAGGTATACAATAGTATATGAAACGTAGCATTGCAGGTATAGATCAAATAAATACATGGAAACAGCATTGCAGGTATTAATCAACTGAATAAGACATACAAACCCTGTATTTGCAGGTATACATAAATAATGTATGGAAATATATAGATATGGATCTACAGAATAACGCAAAAACCCAGCTTTGCAGGTAAAGATCAATTGGAATTCACATAAAAACACGGCATTAACGGTATATTTAAAACCCCCTAAATTACAGGCATAGATCACAGGTTGCACACCCCAAAGTCAGCCCTGGCATCCACACTGCCCACACAGCAATCACACTTCTATAATACCCAGGCAACCAGTAAATGCTGGTACCTAGGCATTGGGAATAGTTATGATGTCACTTCATGACTTATATTTATCATGAGGAAAAAAAAAAAAATATTTAGAATGTATTGTTTCTTTTTTATAGTTATTTCCATATCTTTACAGAACGTACAAAGACTTACACGTGATACAGATGGAAAGGGGTAATTGTGTGTTGCCTGTTTCTAATTTTGTGCTGTGATTTTCCTGAAGGCTATAACTTATTGAAATGCGAAAAAAAGACAATAAAAATATCGCGCTGAAATGAATAAAATACAGACAAATTTTAATTGCCTTTTTTTATTAGTTTTATGTAAATTTTCTCCGCTGATTTTAAATTATGCGTATGTATAATGCAGATCTATCCTTTTTTTCTTAATGGCAATACATTAAAAGATTGTCCCTGTTTTTACACGGGTCGCGAAGTAAAGGTGTATGAATTTGCGGAAACAAAATAATTTGTCAAAGCATTTCATTCACTGCGTGTTAATGTAGCAGACGTTAGCACACAGCGAATGAAATGCTTTGACAAATTATTTCTCCAGGCTCTTTGCAGTCATCTTGTTGAAGTTGTTTTTTTTGCTTCTTGGGTAATGGTTACTGTTACCACTTAACTATTTCAGTGCCAGAACCAGGGATGTATTTACCTTTGGCCTGCGCCATCTGCTGCCCCCTCCACGCTCTTGTTCTTACCTCTGGGCGTCTGGGTTATGACATCATATCCTGGTGCCCTATGTTTAAAGAACTCATGTAAGGAAACTATGGAGAAGTAAATTACAAAGGGTATCTCTGATCTCAACAACGGGCCAATAAAGTGGTGATGCTCTTTATCTGTCCCTGATTTTACATCATAGGGGCTTCTGCTTCCCCCTAAACCTGCTGCACCGTGCACAGGAGACCCGAAATCTGGACGTGTTTCGAACGGCACCCCGATCTTTATCACAGATCAGCCATAACATGACCCCCTGCAAAATATTATGTAGGTCCCCTTTTGCTGCCAAAACAGCCCTGACCCGTTGAGGCATGGACTCCACTAGACCTCTAAAGGTGTGCTATGGTATCTGGGACCAAGACGTTAGCAGCAGATCCTTTAAGTTGCGAGGTGCGGCCCCCCATGGATTGAACTTGTTTGTCCAGCACATTCCACAGATGCTCGATTGGATTGAGGTCTGGGGAATTTGTAGGCCAAGTCAACCCCTTGAACACGTTGTTGTGCTCCTCAAACCATTCCAGAACCATTTCTGCTTTGCGGCAGGGCGCATTATCCTGGGGAAAGAGGCAAATGCCATCAGGGAATATCGTGTCCATGAAAGTGCGTACATGGTCTTTAAAAATGCTCAGGTAGGTGGTACGTGATATCCATATGAACGTCAGGACCCAAGGTTTCCAAGAAGAACATTGCCCAAAGCATCCAACTTCCTTCGCCGACTTGCCTTCTTGCCATAGTGCATCCTGGTGCCATGTGTATGTGCGTGTTCATTGATTGTGATTGTTTGTACACCCCGTGGACCCTTTACCTCTTCATTCTTCAACCAACTTGGATTAACTTAAAAGTCTCTAAAATATGTTTTATGTTAAATGCCAAGGGAAAGAAATAAATTGCAAGATTCCTTAAAAACTAGAGCACTATTTCCTTCAGACGTTTATCGATGTTAAAGAAAATACGGAGGCAGATGCTTACCATTTCAAAGAACATAATTAAGACGAGTCAGAATGCGCTGCGGAATAGCTTTTTTTTGTTTTCATGAAAACTGTGCCAGTAGTCCTTACTAGAAAAACAAGAAGGAAGCTTTAGAACCAAAAAGCATTTTTATTTGCATGCTCGGGGGAATAATAAGAAAGAATTCTATTATTTTTCGAAGTAGACGGTAATCACACTGAGAAAATAAAGGTTGATGCGCATTTTGAATTGATGTTTTACTGAAAAAGACATCTTCTGCTTCGGCACATGTAGGGGCTCTTCAAGAGTAGTTGAATCTTAATGCTTTTTTTTATTATTTAACTCCTTGATGGACGAGGGTTTACCCACCCTAGCATACCTGGAAACTTTCTTGATGTGGTGGCGCTGAGATTCCTGAAATATTAACCCTTTAATAGCCAAACGTGAAAATTCAATATAGTGACTCTCCGAATGTATTATCCAAATGGCTCTAATAGGGGTCATCATGGAAACCTTGACTTGTTTAAAGATACACTTAACTGGGTCACCTGCATTCAAGCCGTGGATATCAACCACAACATACTGGTAGTAAAAGCACCAATTGGGAGTCATATATATGATCAGAGCAGGGTAGAATATAAAGGGGTCAGCTCCAGACTGTGCGACTCTGATAATCTGCCCCTTCACCCTGAGATTGAGGCAAAAACCCTGAGATTTAGGGTCAATCTCACTTTTAGCCGTCTCATGGACTAGTGGCGTTACAGGGCCCCAGATCATCCACAAGGGCAATCATGGCTCCCTGTCTCAAAAGGCCTGGGCAGCCTAGGCCTGAATACTCCACTGAGTGTACATATTCAATATATAAATATATATTGTTTATTTCCAAGAAAGATGGCTTTTCTTATGATATAATTTTTATATTTATAGTCTCTCATTTAGTATAAGTAATATGTCAAATCGCCATGAATGGTTCCATGGTTCCTCATTCAGAACACTTTGTTGGCACACAAAAAAAGCAGGTACTGACAGATTGTTGTCATAGAAACCGTTAAAGTCTCTTAAATATCTCTATGGTGTTTTTAGGCAACTAATCCTGCAGGGGGAAGTAAAAAATGGCAGCACTTTAAGCAAGACAGAGAACGCACTTAAGGTTTTGAATCCTTTTTGTCCACATGGCAACAGATACTTTCAACCTATCAGTGTCATCCTCTTAAGTCACATGGCTACATTCTTGATATAGGCATTCCCTAAGAAAATATAAATTAAATCTGACTTAAAAAAAAGAACTTTTTCCTAGGAACATTTGGCCATTCATTAAAAAGAGAAACGTTTCTATACTTTTTTTTCATTCATTTTGACGCAGAATCCGTAAACGGTTAATGTAAATTTTACCTAAAATCTATGTATTTCAGATTAAATACATTGCACCTATTTAGAAGCAAAACTTTCCTGTATACTTTTTTTTTAATGCTTCCCCGGAATAACCTGTAACGCTATAATAAAAAAAAAAAGATTTATTTTAGCCAGAGAATTTAGTCATAAAATTTCAGAACTCAAAGAAATAGCTAAATCTGTTACAGTCCTTCGAGGCAAATAAACTTCAAATTGATTAGGATGCAGTAAAACTCTACTCCTGTGGGTTTTATTATTCATATTGAAATTCTGATTTAATACGGAAAGAGAGCACTGAAACTAGACCACTTCATCACAAACTTGGCTTTCGGTGGAATGAAAGCGCCACCAAAATGTTCCTAATTTGCAGAGGGAAATTATTATGTGAGAACTGTGTGTAGCGAGACGCGTTACAAATCAAAAGTACACATTTTGTTTAAGGTGAACCATGGCTCACTTACAAATATGTTGTTTTTTTTTTAAAAAAACACATATTTCACTATAGTGTCTTTTTAAATAAAGCTATTTATTTCATATTTGGAACAAAATAGACAACAAGTGAAAATTTACTCAACTGGGGCCTTTTTTATTTCACAGACTTTGACAAGAAAGATTTTGTGGAAAGATGGAACAACGTAATCAGGGTTTGTCAAAAAGGAAACTAAAAATGAATGCGAGAGGATATGCGAAGGGAAGCTATGATGTCATATTACATCATCAGCATATCTGGAACTGCCAGTGATGTGACCAATTATGACATCACATTCTGAACAATGGAAAAAGGCAAAAAAAAATAGAAAAAAGAAACCACTAGAATTTATAGTGAGTTTTGTGGGCAATAAGACTCAAGCCTTGATTAGTCGTTGGTCTCTTCTTGGATTCAGGAGCCGTATGCCGATCCCATGCGTGCCTAAATTTCATCGCTGTAGCGAGACAATTCCTTTTTCTGCCGTTACTAGCTATGTGTTTAGGGAGCATTATAAATGTTTTGTGCAAGTGGAACAGGGCCTTTAATAAAACATCTTCAAGGTCAAAAAAAAAACATACAGATGCTAAATTTCTCATCAATATAGATTGTGGTACATATAGAGTTAAATATACCACATAAATTAATAAAACCAGCGTTTAATAAAGCATATAAAAAGTATCCCACAGAGAAGTTCTTCCCCCCAATTTATTCTTCGCTTGCCAGTGTTTTTTTAGGTAAAATTCCAACTAATTGCCTAATCTAAAAGCACTTCTGCCTCCGTTCTTAAAAGACCTTGGCCTATTTTTGTCTAGAATGGGTAAAGATTAATTATAAAGTAAGAAGCAAAGTAACAATGTGGGTGTATTTAATAAAATCATTTTCTTGTATGTGAAGGGCTTATCTTTTCCTTAATACTTTAATTGAATAAATGGATGAGCGCAAACAGTTCAGCTGGAAGCTAATTCTTTTAATCAACTATCATTTTAAATTTTGGCTGCCGCTAATCTATTAAAGTTTAAGGTTTTTTTTGTTTCTTAAATATAATTTATGCAAGTCCATTTTTTTGGTTATTTTAGTTATACTGCAGCAATAAAAAACGCTTGGGATTAACTGGGTGTAGAAAAATGACACCCTTACTATGCCGCTTATGTTTCAAAATATCATAGTGCTTTTTATGTATAGTATTGGGGCCAGCGGACGCCTGATGACATAAGAGCGGCCGACGGCTCGACACGCGCGGGCACACATTTCATTTTTTTATTCCTGGGGTAAATGGGGTTTCTTTGTGGGTATGGAATGATTTGGCACTTCAGCGTTACTAAAGAGCTATGTAGCCATTATATCTTCATGTTAACCCCTTAATGACAAAGCCCGTACATGTACGGCCTCAAAATGCATTGTTTTCAATGGGTTTAGGGACCGCCCATTGTCCTTAAGGGGTTAACTGCATATTAGAGCCCATTTTACCCATGAAAGTTCTTGTATTTCTTGTATCTCAATTAGCTCCACCCTGAGCCGCCTCTACTGAAAGAAGGGAGCATACCTTGGTACAGTTCTTGCACATGCTCAGTAAAACTCCAATACTAGTCAATGGCAGCTGAGCTAAGCCAATCACCTGAATGCTATGGGGGGGTATATAAAAATAATTACCCCCCTCCTGGGCCTCTATCCCCCTGTAACACACAACCAGACACTTACTTTAACACACTCTCACTCACTAACCTTGTGTGGAGCCGGTCTTCAGGGCTTTGTATTTACTAGAACTGCACAAATAACATAGGCTTGGATTATTTAAATAAATTATATAAAATTAGGACCACCAGTCATGAGTTTTATTGGCACGCTAAGTAGAACCATTAGTGAACCGCTACAATTAAAGAATAAATGTATATTTGATGAGTATCAGGGTCTGAGCCTTTAGGAATTTCTCTGTTGTGTTCATTGTCTGAATTAAAGAATTAATAATATATATATATTATATATATATAAGAAGGTGCCATATCTATAGACCAAGGGTTTCCAAACTTTTTTCGAGGAGTGCCAGATTTGATGAAGTGAACATGTGCGAGGGCCGACCGTTTTGCCTGACATTCTTTGAACCATTAAAATTAAATGCAAATTAACTATTTTATGCAAAGTTTATTGAAAACGGCATACTTTTCATTTTGTGACTTGGATGACAAATCTAAAACAGGTGTTAAATCCCTCTGCCTTTAATATAATTAAAAAAAAGGAAGCTGAGATACGTCAGGAACATTGTAAAGTACATTACACAAAGTAGTAAAGGTTGTCTGTCAACTTTTAAGTTCAAAAAATGTGAACGGGAACATAACACCAAGTATACATGTGTTCACATATTTATATATTTCAGTTTATAACTGATTTAGACCAACTGACATTAACTGAGATTTTACATTGTATTCATCTCAATTGGAAAAAAACTTGCCTGCACTAATGTGAGATCTGGACTGCAGCACATAGACTAGGTCATCAGATAATGGAATTATAGCACAGTCACGGACAGTCAGGGGTTAATGAAGGGTATGACAGCCTACAACCACACATTCCTATACGCTCCCTTGTCTGCTGTATACATGTATCCTGAGTGCACAACCCTGTCTGCCCATCAGTGTGTTGTCTGTGCAGTTACTGCTCCTTGTCAAGGTGTTTGGTAGGCAGAAGTTTTTTTTTCTTCTTCACCTTAACCCCTTAAGGACAATGGGCGGTCCCTAAACCCATTGAAAACAATGCATTTTGAGCCCTTACATGTACGGGCTTTGTCATTAAGGGGTTAATGGTCGCCCTTGTGGCTGTGTGTGGAGGCGCAGGGAGAAAGAAAGCCCAAATCTTGCGACGTCCGAGATCTCGCGAGTTTTGGGCTTTCCTTCTCCCTTGCGCCGCTTGATGACGTCAAGTCCCGCGGCGAGAGATCCCAGGAGTCCTGAGCGGCGCTCGGGGACTCACTGGGGGGGCCATAACATCGATATTTGGGCAACTTATCTGTGGGGCCTTATCAGTCCGGAACGCGGGCCGCAATTGGCCCGCGGGCCGGACTTTGGACATGCCTGCTATAGACACTTCATTATTATTATTATTTATTGTTTAATATAGCGCCATCAAATTCCGTAGCGCTGCACAATGGGTAGACAGGACATAACAAGTAGTATGTAACATAACAAATTGACTTACAGAAACAACAGGTGACGAGGGCCCTAACACAAAAAGCTTACAGTTTAAGTAGATTATTAATATAATTAATTATTTTACGTTTGTTTTCTACTTCATTTTTTTTAATTATAATATTCTCTTTGATAAAAAAAAAGTGGTGTTTTTTTTTTTTTTTACCAAATAACTTCATATCCTAAAACTATTTGTTCTGCATGAATAAACATAAAGTTTTATAAGTCATTAAACATCATAAGAATATATTAAATTATATGATATTTCCTCGGTGGAGTTTACAAAAAAGAAAAAAAAAAGAATCAATTTTCATGCTCCATTAATCCGTAATCCGAATACTGTAAAATACTTAAAATGTAGACATTGAATGGACTTGTTGAAGAATGTGGTCATTAGTTTTTGTTGTTTTGTATTTTATCCAATTAAACGCAATGGATACAACTGGACTGTTTCGTTTCGCATTGATTGAGGTCGCACACAAAAGCGAAATGAAATCCCAGCGGGCCACTTGAATATATTACAAAAAAAAGAAAAAAAATACAACTCTGCAAAGGCATAAAAGACCATTTCGATTCAATCTGTCTAAAAGTCTATAAACCAATAATAAATAACAATTTTAAACGGTGTTTGGAAGTGTGGCATAAAGCTTTTTTTTCAGAAAAAAAAGGAAAATAAACATTGCAGAATTCACATATTGCTTTAACAATTCATAATTCTTTCTGAGTTTTGCATTTAGTTGAGTGAGTAGAGTCAGTGATGAAGTTAAACTCAAGTAAATGCAAAAGTGGAGTATCTGTATTTGATGGAGGATGATGACTTAGTACTGGAGTAGGCAATGAGTCGGACACTAAACCAATGTATGAAGTATAGTCATCAATCCCTTGGTCAATGCCTTGATGATAGGCTTTATGCCACCGATGGCATCCGCCGTAGTAAAAGGGGATACTTTCTCGGCAAATAACCTTTGACCATGTAACCGGCATATACTTACCGTATTGGCTCGAATATAGGCCGCACTTTTTTCCCCCCACTTTAAGTCTTTAAAGTGGGGGTGCGGCCTATATTCGGGGTCTAGCGCCCGATGCCCGGGACATGGAGTCCCGGGCGCCGGGCAGGCAGCGGGGTTAGGATACAGATCCCCCGCAGCGGTGCAGGGGACCTGTATCCTACTGTCTGATACGCTCAGACAGCCTCCCCTGCCAGCACTTCCCACGGGGGGGGGTGCCGGCACGGGAGGTTGTCTAAGCGCATCGTCCGGACGGTCACCTGCTGCGGCGATGCGGGTAAGCAGCCTCCGGGTTGTTTACCCGCATCGCCGCAGCCGGTGACCGTCCGGGCGATGCGTTTTACCTCTGCCCCAAGACTTACCGGAGTAGACTCCCGGGTGTCTTGCGGGGCCGGCAGGGGACATCTACGCAATACGCGTATACAACTTCCGGTTGTATACGCGTATTGCGTAGATGCCCCCCGCTGGCCCCGCAAGACACCCGGGAGTCTGCTCCGGTAAGTCAAGGTGGGCAGAGTGGCAGCATATCTCGGGGGGGGAGGAGGAGGACAGTGGCAGCATATCTCGGGGGGGCAGTGGCAGCATATCTCGGGGGGGGGACAGTGGGAGCATATCTCGGGGGGAGAGGACAGTGGCAGCATATCTCGGGGGGGGACACTGGGAGCATATCTCGGGAGGGGGAGAGGACAGAGTGGCAGCATGTTTTTTTTTTTTTTTGGTGCTTTTTTAAAGAAAAAAACTTTTTCTTTAAAAAAGCACCAAACTTTTAGGGTGCGGCCTATATACGGGGGCGGCCTATATCCGAGCCAATACGGTATATTCATTGGTTAATCTTTATTATTTAAGCCAAAAGAACTAAGTTGAGTTCTGAGAATTACTTTTGATTTTTTTTTTGCAACATACTTTATTTTAATCCATATTGTCAACTTCTCCACTCCAAAAAACAATGTAGCGATAACGTGTACATAGAAATGTCCGGTAGGCAGAATAGGAGATACTGAGATCCACCCAACAATGTCAGCAATTGGTGTGGAGGATTTCAATCATTAGGGGAAAACGGGGCCGTTTATTTCCGTTTAGAACACATGCATACAATGGCATTTGATCGTTCTTCATTGGAATTGCGAAATCGCTTTAGCCGTAGCAGGATCAATCCGTGATCGGCTTACGATCCTCGATGGCTGAGTAGACAATATGTAATTCACGTGTCTTTCACCATTTTAATATACGCGTCTTGCGTTGTGCCGAATCTCGAAGATTATAGGGCAGATGGAGGGAAGCTACATAGTGATTGCGGTCTTCATCATCACAATTACAAGCTTATCACAGTTCATTAGTGGAATTAATGAACCAGCATATTGCGCGAAGCTAGCTTATTAGTCTTATGATTTTCTCGTTTCACGTTGCTGACAGCAGATACTAAGCCTAAGAAAAACTTCTAATATTTATAACTTTACTAAACAAAGAGAAATAACGACCAGATTGTAGGACAAAAAGCCACCACACCTGCATTTTTTAAAGGTATTTAGCTTAGGAAGAAATACAAACCCATGGGAACCAAGTTGAGTTTTTTGACCAGCCATTAACCTATTATTTTGGCGCATTCATTTGGACCAAACATACGATGTGCGTTATGGCATTTTGGGTTTGTGGGCACACATGTTAAGGCTACAATAAACTTAAATATCCAACAGCATAGTGATGGTGCTTAAAACCCTAAAAAACATTAAATGGTAAGTAGTAATAGTAAAGTGTGTGCGGATCGCTTGTGTTCCCTCTAAATGACCCATTGGCACGACAGGAACTCCTCCATGTCCCATTGGCACGACAGGAACAGAGTCATCAGGTGCCGAAGGGGCTGATCCAAAAAATGTTGGGACCTTCTAAACACACAATGGAACAGAAAGAAAGAAAGAAAGAATCGAATGGCTTACAGAAATTTGTCCATGAACTATTTGGGGCTTAGTCTGGGTGTTCATAACTAACACATTTTCCATAACTGGTAACACCAATTAAGGTTCGGATGGATCATTGAGTTGAGTCCTTCTCAGTGGCGGAACTACCGGGGTCGCAGGGGTCGCGACTGCGACCGGGCCCTGGAGTTCTGCCAGTCAGGGGGGCCCAAGGGGTGCCGCGCGGTTGCTGAAAACGACCGATCGGCAACTCTTGGGCCCCCCTGACTGACAGAAATCCAGGATGCCGCTGCTGCCGCCGTCGCCGCTGCCGCCTGCCCAGAGTGCAGTGTTGGGAGCGTGAGGCGTTTGTCTCGGGTGCCGGCGCTTCACACTGAGCGCCGGCACCCGAGACAAATGCCTCACGCTCCCAACACAGGAGTTGATGGTAAGTGACCAAAGGGGGGGTAGGGAGGGAGTGGGTAGATCGTGAGAAGGGGGGGTTAGGGAGGGAGTGGGTAGATTGTGAGAAGGGGGGGTAGGGAGGGAGTGGGTAGATTGTGAGAAGGGGGTAGGGAGGGAGAGGGTAGATCGTGAGAAGGGGTGGGGGGGGCCCTTAACAGATTCTCGCACCGGGGCCCTGAGGTTTCTAGTTACGCCCCTGGTCCTTCTCCCCGACTCCAAAGGTCAGTGGAAACCCAAACTCTTCCAATATGGAGTAAAGTTAAGGAATCATCACATTGGAGAATGAATTGTTGAGAATTCTTTCACGCACCGGAATTCTCATAATTTACTGGAGATTTGTGGACCGTGTCAGAGAGATCTGGATACATTCATGTATAAAGCAATTCAGAACATTATTTCTAAGAAAACTCTTATAAACATCAATTCAAGTGACAAAAAACCCTATAATCTTACTTTTGATGTATTGAAAATCTAACTGTATTGAACACTTTTGTAACCAAACACAGAGTTAGAAACATTTCCATTGCTGTTAAACCTCTGAACCCTTCCCATAAACAATTATTTAATTATGTAAAATTTTGTCTTATTCATATTTTTGTTGCCGGGAACACTTAATTGTCATGTGACACAAATGCCGGCACCGATAGGCTATTGAGTCAAAAAGAAAACGCTTCATAAACGTCATAAAGTGTTGGTAAGTGGAACAGCACCTTTAAATATACATCAAGCTCCTCACTCGGAGGTGTGCGGCTTTTGTAATGCGGAATGCCGGAAAATAGGCCGCATCAAAAGAAACGAATGCAGAATGCACGCAATTAGACTTCCAAATACATAAATGCGGCTGATAGATCTATCAAGATACTCGTTTTTATATACCTGGTACTGTACCTCGTCAATGAACAAAGCCGCTCTCTTTTCTAGTTCTTAAAGGTACCGTTCCACCTATTCTGCACATTGCGTCTCTAACCCCGAGCTTTAGGATTTTATTCCCAATCCAAGGTGAAAAGGGCAGATTCTCTTAAATCAAGTTTTTCCTTCATATTCTGCTCTGATTTACCAACGGAGCATTCTGATTGGTGCTTTTCTTACCACTATCTCACAGCCTGCTTGAATGCAGGTGGCTTATTTTAGAATGGTCCCTCCTGACAGGTCATGTTGGTGGAACTACTTGGTTGCCACCTGCTAGCTTGTCATATATACGGAATCTTTGTGACGGACTATAAAGGTCCATTTATAGAATGTGACACGGAGAAATATAGACTACTGCTGGCGGCTGTCTGAAAATGTCTTCCTCTTTTGGTGCAGGATGGATAGATTGTGACGGCAGAAAAAAAGCCAACGGTCCCGTCTAGTCTGTTTTTGAAGAAAGGCTGTTTTACTACTTGTTCAGGATAGCCTGATGCACCTTTCTCGCCCCTCTTCATTTTACAGCGGGCCAAACGTAGACGCTGTCCCACAGATGGAGAACCAGGATCACAGGCTTAGGTAGAAGAAACAAGGATCTATCCATCCTTGGAAGCTTGGAACAATATATATAATATATATATGGGCCATGGTTATTGATGAATAACAGGTGTGACAACAGGTGTGACAACAGGTGTTCCAGGAACCAGTCCAGAACAGGTAACTTT
Source organism: Spea bombifrons (assembly GCF_027358695.1). Taxonomy (NCBI): domain Eukaryota; kingdom Metazoa; phylum Chordata; class Amphibia; order Anura; family Pelobatidae; genus Spea; species Spea bombifrons. The sequence continues at coordinate 104,547,828 of NC_071091.1, read as the reverse complement.
AAGGTGGACCCCTGAAGTGGTTAATGAGTTAAACAATATACGGCCATATAGTTTGACGGATTCCCCAACATTTATGCCTAAAATAGGTGCTTTTAGCTTCTACTTGTTGGCTCTGCGCTGATTTCTTGTTGTGTTGTTTGTTCATATGGGTCACTTCCATAGCACCCCAAAATCTGAATGTATCTGCTTCGTAGGGTCTGCTTCCCTTTTTTTTGCATTAGGCGGATGGCCTGATCGCCCCGACGTCCCACGTTCAAGCAGCAAGACCTGGCACCATTTTTCTGGCAGGTAAGGGTGATGGGAAAATAAAAATAAGGGAATTAAAAAAAAAAATACCCTTAAAAATTAAGGGAGATAAAATCAGGGCCAATAATTCGTTAATTTGCTGGCTCTGCCATCTTTTGCCACAGATATCAGTTCCCACGAGCTAAATAAATGTACTTATTTGTAAACCAAACGTCTCCAATACATTAAGGATATAAATACATAAGGATTAAAAGAAAAAGTATAAGCTGTAATTAGTGTTAATATATAATTTCAGTTATGCTAAAAGCTGGGATGGTTGCCGTCTGCGCCGCATAACACCCGTAATGAGCGGAGTGGGTGACCCCGTTACATATTTTACGAGTATTTTTCTCATCATTTAGGCTCCGTATAGTACAGAGCGTAATTGGTCAGAGAGGGAATAAACTGGCGTAATATCGTCTGATTACCATTAATCGCATTTCCCGCAGCATGAGAAAGATGGCGTGCGATTTCTCTTGATGAGATGTGAAAAAGATCGCTTCTTCAAAAGGTTTGGAAAATATAGCCTGTATCATCAACGAAATGCTGTAATTCTCCCAAAATGAATACTAATTCTCTCTAATTAGCCTCGAATCCGCAGCTCCGCGACACGCGGCTAAGGCTCTTGAAGCATGGAATATTCATAAACATGTGAACTCATTTAGCGGCATCAAGCAGAGATGAGACTCAATAAACTAACAAAACAAGAAGTGTTTGATCATTTTTTATTTTATTTTTTTTGTATATTTCTGTTCCGTACTCTTTAACCTTTTTTTATATTATTTTGGTCACTTAATGAATCACCTTAAATAAGTAGCAGAAGTTGAAATAGCCGGCTATAGTTCAGCACATGGCAAAATAACAAGAGGCAGGGTCAGACTGGAGATCTTCGCACTTTAAGGCCAGCAACCGTCTAATGAGGTGAGTGCAGCAGATGGCTGGATATGCGTATACCGGGGAACATCCAGGATCTGGCTACCTGGAGCCCTCCTTCTTCGGGCAGCAGGTCTACTGACACCGTTGGGCAGTCTCGATGACTTTGATGGACGGTCTGCTGATGTGTTTGGGAATGGGTGGGATTGTCGTTTGCCTCCCTGATGGTCCCACGACCCTGACGTTCTCATCGGTGACCCAACGCTTCACCCAAAGTATGCACTGTTTTTAAGCTCACGTAGCCCAGTTGGGACGCGAAACCTGTTAAGCTTCACAGGCTTATTTCTGTGTGCGAGATCTTGGTTCTTTGGTGCTTCGTTTGGTCCTGCTTGGAGGAGACTTCTGAGGATTCTCCACGCTTTCCCTCTACATTTGGGGATGCAGATGATATATTGGTGGCTGACGAAGACTTGGAAGTTTGCCAGGCATGCAACCCGTTGATACATTGTATCCGTAAAATATAATCTCCCATCCAATCGACGCACTTGATTCTATGCATATAACTCCATCGTACCTCATCCTTTGAAAAAAGACGATCAACTTCAAACCCTTCTACCAATCATTCCTGCTTTTGAGCCAAAAGAAGCCAAAAAAAATCCTTTTTAGATCCATAAGCTCTAAAATATCAATGTTTATTCTATTATTTATAATCTGTATAAAATATCCACAGCCTTTTTGAAGGCATCTGTCGTATTTGATAGAACCAGCTCGTTTGTACATGTCCACATGAACATGTATAATTGTCATTGTTGGTCCAATGACCGCTTTCTGAGACACAAACGTTCCATCATTACGTATAAAATAAGCCTCCCAATGATTAGTATGTAGATTAAAAAACATTGAAGTGCTGCATGAAATATTTTTATTAGTATCCTATTGTAAGCTCCTTTGAGCATGGTACTCCTCACCCGTTGTTTCTGTAAATGAAATTATTATTCCATACACTAGTTATGTACCCATTGTACAGCGCTGCAGAATATGATGGCACTATAAAAAAAAATAATGGTGATATAAAATAATAATAAAAAATTATTTAGGAAAGACTTTTCACGAGTGCTGAGGATCAGCCAGCTAGCAGGATCACACAAGATAACTGAACGCTCATTAAATCACTTATTAAGACTTTGCTGCAGACAGCAGCCTGGAGAGCCATATAAAACGCATCGACATGCGCTGCTGCTCCCCTGTAGTGCGTCATAGGGTCCAAATGTTAGACAAATATCTGACTCCTGACAATCGTATTTTGCAGAATTAAATTTAGTTGGCAGATCCGCTCATAACTATCTTGGTACTTGGAATCCCTGACTGTTGTAATGCAAGCAGTTACCTTCATGTGCTGTTCTTCAATCAGAGATTATGAAAAGGGCCGTTGCGAGGTAGAATAAGTTGTTCCTCTTAGAACTTCTAATATGAGGGCCACAGGAACATCTTTAACACAGGCCAGGGGTAACAGATGCCCTGATTCCAGGCATACTTTTGAAGCCCACAGTCAATGTCCAACGGTGTGAAGAGGCATTCCAAGGCTGCAGCGGTGGTGGAGGTCTGTGCAGCCATAGACATTTACCTTTCCGGTAGCAGTTCTTCCTTTGACCTCATACTCCAAAGCCCAGCATCAAGTCGCCCATGGACCAAAAAGGAGGAATGAGTAGTGGAAATGTGGATTTCAGTGACTGCTCTTGCACCGGACAGAGAGCCCTTATAGAAGGTCCACTAGAGAAGGCTTTCTTGGTGGCCTCATTATTATTAAAGATGGTCATAGGTGGCCATGTGAAACACTGTGGCCATTGTTGTCTATACTCCACTATGGGGTGGTATACTTACTATCATGCCAGGAAGCCAGAACATACCTTCCAAGCATCCCTCTTTAACAACGACAGTCCCCCCATTTGCCCTCAAATCTCACTTCTCCTCTTTCCCCCTATTAAGTCTCTCTTATATTTTTTCCATCATGTATACAGTATTTATAAACTGACACTGTAGAAAGTGACAAAAAATATTCTTCTTTTTTCTGTCACTCGCATTAATAGCTGTTTGAAGAAACGGGATTCTCCAGTGTATTATGGAACGGCAGATGGGCCATTAACCGGCCGTGTTAATTAGTTTTTAAAGCACTGCGGACAATGCGATGTTGTTTAAAGTCCCATTATATTGTTTGTATTTCGACATTACTTATTTGTGCTATAAACCTGTTTACTAAGCAATTACTAAAGGAAAAAAAGACTACTTCTATTTAGCCTTTAACATTTTTTTCTTTCACAATGCAGTCCCCAATTTTGTTTCTTTTTTCCAGTAAAAATAATGCTAATAATATAAAGAGCACCGTAACTGATTTAATTATTGACAAGTGATGATTCTGTGAATCAGGTTTCCCGCAGAGCCAAAATGCAATTAAATGGGAAGTAAAATCTAGAGGACAAAATTCCTTTGTGTATTAAATATTTCATATACAATACATGTGCTTAGAGAACAAGTAGAGCATCATTTACTTGTGAAAAAATGTTTTGGTATCCTCTGTGTCCTGAAGGTTTATGGTGAGATGTGGTTTTTCACCATTCTTTGTTTTCATCGAAAGAACACATTTTGGTGTAAAAGTTATTTAGTTCATGTATGTACCAAAAAGCCTTTAAAATTAGGATCCAGCTTTTGTAAGTCTTGTAAGTCCCACAGGATCTTAGCCCTGCTATTCTCCACAACCTTCTGTGGGATCTCCCATCTGGACTTGGAAGAGGTTTTGCCCAAACTCTGTGCAGATCTTGGTTGTGCTGTTTAGCGTATGCTGTTCCTGTGAGCATCTTACATCCCGCCACTATGTGTTGGACTGTTTTAGAAGCCTCTCTACACTGTCTGCACCTTGGGTTCTGTCTGGTACAAAAGCTCACTGAGAGGTCATGTCTGCGGAGATGCCAAAAAAAGAAATAACATGGAAGATAAAAGATGAAGAAGATGTTAGAGAAGAAGTGGAGCTGCAAGACGCAGAAGTGGTTAGCGGAGAACGTAGGGAGCCATTACGCTCGTAACATAGCGATAGGTGTGCTATAAATGTACTTTCTATACATGGGAATCATTAGCCAAATACAAAAAATTACATATTTACAGCAGGGGGAAAAAGCTGCTGTTTGTTCACAATTTTCCAAGGTGGTAAAGAAGTAGATTGACGAAATGCAAAAGAGCTACAGGATGCCAGATACCACGCATTGGATGAACGCAAACAAAAGCTATAGGATTCATTTTAATGCCTAATGGTAGCCTACAAAATTCTGCATCCCGTAAATAAAGACAATGGGTTCAAAACAGCTCCATAAACTGTATTATTTCAGTCGCTTTAACCGTTCCAAGCAGGGCTATCGGCACACCGTGTTTCCCAGTAACAGATGTTTAACCCCCCATTGTATTCGGTTATCAGTCGAGGCTGGCAACTCGACAGCTACCTAGATCAGGCACAGGTGCCGTTTAATTCAATATACTGATGCAAAACAGACCTTGAATACATTTTATCGAGAGCACGCGGCCATTGGAGATTACAGCTGGCATCCGCAGCATGGCCGGCTTTGTTACAAAATAGATTAGCGCACTTGATCGGCGTGACATTCGGAATGGGATGGGGTAATATACGGGAAAACATCCTATGTGTCAACGCGTTTTGAAATACAGATTCGATTTCTAATAAATATAGTATGTCTGCATCCAATCGCTTGCCATGGAGTAAGATCTGAATATAAGGCTGGATATTAACAAAACATGTTTTCATCTTGAAGTGATTTTTTTTTTTATTATTATTTTTTTTTTTTTTTTCATGTTACCTATATAATGTTTGGATTCATTATAGTCATTTTCTAAAATAACTTTAATTTAGTTTTTGTTTTTCAACTTGAGTAATTGGTTTAAAACCAGAACGACTGCTTAAGTAAAGCTTTGCCTAAACGTTCATAACTTCTTCTGTGTTCTAATTCCACCTTCTTTCTCCTTATTCTTCCTCCCATGCATACATGGGAGCTCTCTGGTTGATGCCCTGCTTCCCTGCGTCTCTGGACCTTCTTTCTCTGGACAGGGGAGCAGCATGTTCCACCTACTCCTTGCCCACTTTCGCCTTTTAGCCCGCCAGTCCCTTCGCAGTCCACACAACCTTCCTTTAACCCCTTCAGGACCGGCGTTATCGTACTGCGGGACACCCAACGGTCAGTAGCAGCCGCCCCTCGCGATCCCAGCGTCCATAGCAGCGCTGGATCGCGCATCATCAATGACGTACCTGGTACGTCCCGGTCTGTGGGGGACACCCAACCAGGAAGTACCTGGTACGTCACCGGCACGGAAGGGGTTAAAAAAGTGGAGTACCAAGGAACAGCAGCACATCCTTACGCTCAGTAGATTGGACAGCGACACGAATGGTTGTGCGTCAAACATAAATATACTCCCGAGAAATAATTAACTGTGAAATATAATATTTGTGAAAGCACCAAGTTCTCTTTAAAGACACGTGGTGTATCCCGAATTACAGTTCATTCCTTTTTTAACTTTCAACTCAATAAATCAGACCTTGCCTAATGCAGTCAGCGCATGTATCTGCTGCCTGATGGTTTTGGTAATTTCCAGTTGCCAAGGATTAGCCAAGTGCGTGATAAACATCGTCCCAGCGACACAATGAAATCAGTCTGTCGAGGATGTAAAGATAAGACGTGTACATGTTATTACACGCAGATTAAACGTGAAACCATATCCATGGTCATCGCTAAATGAGCAGTTAGATTTAGAAACATTCATAAGCTCCACATTTTGGAGAAAATTAAACAATTTAAAAAAAACACTTTTTCTACAAGGGTAATTTCTAGGAACCTTTGATAATAAAGAATCACTCCAGTCCTATTTCCGCAGAGATTATATGACCTCCAATGAATTTTAACGCACAGAAATCGGTGCATACGTTCTTTAGTTTTTGCAGTTAGACAATTGGACTTCTGTCTTGTTTGGCTCCTCCCCCCTGGATGCATCTAGGGAAGCAGGAAGCATACTTAGGTACACTTCTGCACATGTTCCATAGAATATACCCATTTAAGCAAATGACTACTAAAATCGGCAGGGGTAGCTACAGCCGGTCACATGTATCCTAGCTATACATTGATATCCAGCTAACACGCATACGACTGGCTGCCCCTACTATCATACCTGGAGCCTTCCATCTTCAGGGTGAGTAGCTTTTTGGAGGTGGGCTTCAAAATAAGGGGCCCCCGGATAGCCACATATGTTGTTGAGGGTAGCCGCAAACTTGAGTAGGGCTAGCCCCAAGCACATTAACCCCTTAAGGACAATGGGCAGTCCCTAAACCCATTGAAAACAATGCATTTTGAGCCCGTACATGTATGGGCTTTGTCAATAAGGGGTTAAATATATATGGGGATGGGAACAGAACAGAGTTTTCCATGCTAGCAGGCTTAAATTACTATTTGTACAAAATATAACCTTATAATATTTCTTTGAGTGCAAATTTTGTTTATTTTATTCTTAGTGGGGGTTTTTTGCATGTTTTTTTTTAATTATACATAGAACAAATTATACATAAAAAACAATAAATTGATCAAGCCATCATAAAAATTTAGTGGTTAATTGTCTTATCTCTTGAATTTAAACAGTAAAGGGTTTTTTTTGTTTTGTTTTTTTTTTGGTGTGAAATTTAGTCCAATCAGCAGGATCATTAAATTACTTTATATGGTAATAAGGTCACTTATAATTTTTTTCCCCCGATGTATTACACAGAAATACCCACAGCTTTTCCAGAAACTTAATGAAGAGGAATTATTTAAAAATAATCCATATTTTATGATGTAACGTGCCTCAAATGAAACAGACTATATTAAAGAGGTGAGAAGATTAATAACACTCATATAATTCAATCAGTAAAGGTAAAACTATGCCAAATATATATAATCAGCTTTCATTTTTTGGATTATAATTGATTTTTTTTTTCCACCGAAGTGTGTTTAAGTTTAACACCTATAAAATTCATTTTCACTGTCACCGCCACTATTGGGTTGACATCCTATGGACATTAAAGAAATGTTAGAATATCTGAATATCATTTAAAAGAATCCCCCCCCCCTGTTTAGTGAAGCCACTAAAAAAACAGTTTCACATTTTTTGTTGTGAGCTCTGAGTACAGAAATATTATGCCGCAGCTTTTCAAATATATAATTTTAAATGTATGTATTTTTTTTATTCTTTTATATGAAATGCACTGTTTTAACACCTTCATCATCAAATTGTTTTTATGATAACTGTCTAGCTGTTCTTACCGGCGCTCAACCCAAACACATTTTTACTAGATTTAGCCAACTGATTGAAGTCCGCTTCCAGCTGCCCCCGTCCCCGATCAAATTTCGTTGCCCCCTCAAATGCTGAAATTTTAGATGGCCTTAAGGGGGTTTGATGCCGCGGGCACATTTGCCATCTGAAAAGGATCTTAAAGCAATTTTCTTTGAGTACAGGTGGTAATTTTAATTATCCTGGTCAAGAGTCCCACCCAAGTCATGTTTCCATTTAAGGCGGTAAGGGGTCGTATGGAAAAAAAAGAGTATCCAGTATAAAGGCATATAGTCGCTGATTGTCCCGTAGCTGCCCAGGCCAGCGTAGGAGTCCACTGAGGTTTCAGCCTCAAGTGGAAGCAAGCCTAGTGGGTCAGCTGACAATATACTCCCTCGGGTAGTTATGGTTCGTGGTGATCCCTTAAGATGGCATCTTATTATTGGGCATAATGTCGGCTAATTTATAAAAACCCTGTGAAGTCCATCCAAATGAGGCAAGATTTAGTCCCTCGGGGAAGGAGTAATTGTAGCAGATAGGCAGCATTCTAGTGAGTTGGCATTTCAATCTGATCCTATTCCACATCGTGATGAGGTGATGGACGGCTTGAGTCGAAAGGTTGGGGGATCCACAGGCTGTGAGACAGGGATCTGTGGAAACAAGTCCATTTCAGTCTTGAGCCACCTATAATAATGTGGGTTTTAGTGTATCTGTACAAGATGGGAGATCTGGGTAGCTCTGCAGAATTTTAAAATGTGTAGTCGCTCTAAGTCTTGTACCTCAATAGGCAATGAGTATCATCTTAAGCAAGTGTATTCTACCCATCAGCGATATATTGTATCTGCTTCATTCCTGGAGGCCTCTCTTAAATTTTGCATAAATCGGACACCACTTTTTTTAAAAATCAGAACTTAACGCTTTCTTAAATCCTAACGGAGTCCTCCATGTGAAGTGTCTAGATATAAATTATATGCCTGTATTTCATGGGTGTTTTTTTTTTTTTTTTAATCCACATTCTAACTTTGGTGCCAGAAGTGGGATATCTTTGAGTAAGATACATATTTGCAGCCAAAGGGCATGCTCGATAAATTTAGAGAGGAGGCCTAAGCAAATACGTGTTCTTAGATGTATCTTGATGTCACAACATGAAGACGTATATTTTTCCTCTGAGATATACATTGAGGTTTGAGTATATGCCCAGTTATCACAGACAGATAACGCACCAATGATAGCACAACATTCATCACAAACTATCATATCTGTCAAGGCATGTTGGAATCAGGTCTATAAGATGGATTACAGTGTTTGTGCTGGGATTTTTTGGTTTTTTATTCTCCATGGGTCTTGATCCAGTTATATATATGATACATATGTTATCCTTACTCGTTTAAAGCCCATGGGAGTGTTTACAGATAAAACAAATGACTACTTTATCTAGTAGAGGTACCTCTAGCCTCAACACAAAGATTATTTGGCATTGGTGTTTTTTTTATTTGTTTGTACTTTTTATGATTTATGATGACATTCAATGTTGATAAAACGGCAAGTCTTATCTTTTGATCCATTGCTAAGGCTCTTGTTATATGTCGTTTACGCACAATAAAGAAAAGGGCTATAGCTGTATTGGTCCAAAGAGGAGGTCTCTGGGGGTCCTGAAAGCCAACAGAAAAGTAGAATTTGAGGGCAGATAAGACCCTTCCGAACCATCTGTTCAGCCTGTTTATCTTGGGGTAACGGCTCAGACCTTGGTGGTCTCGTCTTAGATTCAGTAGCCATATGCCTATGCCATGCGGACTGCTTAATTTGAACCTGTAGGCCTGTCACACATGGAGATGACCTGATTGGATGGATATTATCTGTGTGGCTTTTAGAATTTAAAACTTTAACGTTTAGACAAAGCTAAATATATATATTTTTTTGTTATATTTTATCTATTTATGTTTTCATTGTTTAGTATCTGTTATCTCATTTTCTTTTGGTTTTTTTTTGTATCACGATGGGACATAGGTCTTCTTGTTTTGAAACAGTGATAGATTTGGTATAGATTTATACAAAAACCATGTGAGTGGCCCTCTCTGTCGCATTTCTCAAATCAGCCTGTGGAAATACTCATGAATTTCATAACTTCGTATAATGAACCCACCGCACCACCTTCTTCTTTCTTTTGAAGCTTCCCAGAATGCCAGGTTCTGCCAAGAAATTAATACATTATTGTTTTTTTTTTTACTTCCAATATAACAGATATTACAAAAAAATACAGTTACTATAGTACAATTAATTTTAAGTCTTGGCAGAGGTCTGCAAATATAGCTATAGAAACATCAAATTTGATGACAGGGTAGGGTTTGATATAAGGGTCCAGAGCGTGGCACTTATAGCAGAAGTCTTCCCAACCTGTGGCAAGCTCTTGGAAAAGTTTTTGTTGTTGGTGGTGAGTTGTACCTGTTGTGTAAAGTTTGAGGAGACATTGATTTGGTTAGCTCGTCTAGCGTGGAGGCAATTTAGTTCAGAGTTGATATGTGCTATTTGAAGTTCAGGATCAAGAACCCAAAGTTGGATGGCAAGAGTTTCTAACCCTCTGTGTTGGGTGGAATATTGAGTCTAGGACACAGAGGTTTAATTTCTTTTTTGGGGAGTAATATATATATATGACCTGATTGTTATATTTATATTTTGTTATAATATGTATTCTTTATTTTTATCTCCAGATAATATGCATTAAGCTTTCCTCATAGAGATTTGACCCGCATACACATTTTTGAGTTTTCTTTGTTATCGAGGAATCTTAAGAGTTCTTAAACATATCCTGTACATGAAATATAAGAAGATTGCTTTTTGGGTCAAGTGACAATTAGGTGTTCCTGGCAAAAACACGGAAGAATCTTACTTGGTTAAGGAGTTATTTATGGGAAGAGCTTGGATATTAACCAGTATTGAAAATGGGGCTCCTAATGCTGTGATTGGCTACAAAATGGTCAAATTCAAGAGTAGGTGGACAAGCACCTTTAAACATTTTAGTGGGTATATTTACTTGTATGTGAATTACGTTTAAGGTCCTTTTTACTTCTTTAGGACTCTTATAGTAAGCCGAAACTACGCCACGGGATTAGTAAGCGCAGAGATACTAAAGAGTCTGGCTTGATCCCACAGCGATTGTTTACGGGGGATATCTTTCCCACGCAAATCTTTAGTCTTTTTCAAGCGTTCATTTCACTTAATGAAGGGTTTTGGGGAACGTCATCCCAATTGAATAGGTTTTCCTCTGAACAATGACCAATAATCCTCGAGTTATTATTCTCGTGAACGCTAGTGCGTTTGAATTAGGTAAGGCATGGTCCACACAAAGAGCACTGGAAGTTACTGCTACCTTGCCTCTCTGTATAACATGCCTGATGAAGGGACCTGAGAGGTCTTGAAAGCTTGCAATCTATATTTACTCAGTTAGCCAATAAAGGTATCATTCAAACTCCACTTGTCTCCTTAAAGTAGGGAGAATCTATTCACATGAATTCTTCAATCTAGAGGCGGGGGCAGGGCCGGCCCAAGACTTAATGCCACCTGGGGCGAAGTTTAAACTTCACCGACGCCATTATCTAAACCCCCCCCGTACTTACTTAAACAGTCCTGCGGCGAGTCTCCCTGCTCTGCCACGGTGCCAGCTTGTAATGCTGAGCGCCGGAAATTGACGTCACTTCCGGCGCTCAGCATTATAAGCCGGCACCGAGACCGAGCTAGAGGGCTCGCAGAGGAGAGAGAGGGGCGCCGAGCGGGTAAGCGAAAACCACTCGCCGCCCCTCTCTCTCCTCCGCTTCAAAAAAAAAAAAAAAAGCGCTTGGGGTGGCAAAGTGCCGCCCCTTCAAAAGTGCCGCCTGGGGCAATTGCCCCACTCGGCTCCATTGTAGGGCCGGCCCTGGGCGGGAGTGTATTAGACAAGAAGTGAATATGTACATGTTTGACGTTAACCATACGCAACATTGTATTCTAGTGATATTACTAGACCTATGCATAGACACACTGAGTAGATGGCAGGAGGGGGGCCAACCTATCAATTGATTGATGGTAGTCTGAGCAATCGTTAGTTGACATTACATATTAGTAAGTTTGGAGTTAACTTGTTCCTCAATCTGACCACATTTAGCCCATTCTGAGCATGTGTGTTGTATTACCCAAATGCATTACTTTACATTTATCAATATTTAATCTCATCTACCACTTGTCTTATTCTCCCAGCTTAACGGAATAAAGTTATCATTAAGGACTAAAGGATATCAAGATGCATTGAGAAAAATAAGAGAGGGGATATGATAGAAACATTTAAATATATTAAGGCTGGGTGTGATGTAAAGTCTACTCGGGGAGTGGTGGATTAGTGGAATAGCATTCCATTAGAAGTGAAAGAGATGAATATAGGGGACTTTAACCTTACATGTCATAGGGCGGCAAAAGGTTATCCTAAATCTAAGACAAAGGCAAGGACCAAGTGAGATTTGAAGTTTTTACAGAATACTAGAGGGGAAAGAAATTGAAGGGCTAAAAGGCTTTTTTTCATTTTCACTGGATATGTATTTTTTTTTAGATTTTTTTCGTACTAAATGTTTTATAAAGATAATTATTTCAAAATCCCTAAAAAAAAAATAAGTTGGGGGGTAAACTAAATGAGTTAGTGGAAAATCACAGTTGAATACATTGCTCTGGTTGTTTTTTGGAAAACATTGTAAAATAACCCTGGTCCTTAAGGGGTTAATGTCAGACAGTGCCTGCCACTGACAAATTATGTGTTTCTTTGAACAGCAAAAAAATTGATTGATAATCAAGATGAAAATAGTGTTCCAAAATAAAGGATGTTGATATGGCAGAAGCACCGCTACATACTGGAGCTCGGCTGAGTATATTGATTGCATGTACAGATGGCAAGTAATTGTGTTTCTAAAGCCTCCAGATGATGTGTATAAAGATCCTGGCAGAAGGTACCTTTCGTCGTCTTTTTATAAAACATGAGCATAATGAAATATTTAAAGGAGCCAGCAGTCATAGATTCATTTTCTGTAGACAAAGTTTGCTCCAAAGCCATACCTTTTTTTTAAGTATTTAGATTAAGAGCTTGTACACTCACTGGGGCCCAAATACATCAAAATGGCATTTAAACATAACATTTTCCACCAGATAAGAACCACTTCTAGCCTGTCTGTTTTTGGAGCTGTAAAGTTTCAGACCTTAATCAGTCGTTGGTCTCATCTTAGATTCAGGAACCATATGTCTATCCCGTGCATGCTGAAATTCCCTCATTGTATTTCATCCCTAAAGTCCCATTATATAAGTTATGGTGGGTAAAGGTGATGGAAAACTCTTCCACCTAAAATTAAGGGGGTAGTAGAAGTATTATTAAACACTCATCTACAGACACAACCACAAGGGATTCTGGGTAGCTGCATGCAAATAAGGTTAACCACTATTAAGCCAGTATCACATGCTGACGAGTCCCATGAAGGACGAAACAGCTGTCCATGAGCGGTGATCTGGGTGCTGCACCTCTTACCCGAGTTTTGTCTAAGGCTGTCTTGTACAGCGGGCAATTACTTTCAAGGGATCCATGTATAAAGTGGATATAGAGGCAAAAGGTGATAATTGTTAACCTTATTTGCATTCCCCTACCCAGAATCCCTTGTGGCTGTGGCAGTACCATGAGATTTCTGAGGGAAAAAAGCCTTCTGGCTTGTCTGGTGTCTGTAGATGAGTGTTTAATAATACTTCTACTACCCCTAAAGTAAGAATAAATGGATGGCGTATCTCTCCCTAACCCTGAGAAGCCCCTTCCTTACTGCTGAGTGATTGAATGCGATGTTGTATGCCAGTGCTTCGCCTTTTAAGTGCATGTAGAGCTAGGTAGAAATGAACTATGGAGGCCATGCCGAATTGATATAGTCTTCCACAGTATTAGTGTGCTGCCTGGGGAAATCAGTGATCTCCATGTGTGAGGGTAGTGAGTGCTGTGTATAGAGACTAACAAAACCAAGAATGTAATGCCAGCCCATCCTTAAATAACCAAGACGCACAACTTCCATGGTAAAAAAAAAAAAACAGCCAATAGCAACATTTTGTGTTACTTAAACATATTAATACATAATAACCCTGAATAACTCGTCCTTGTCAACCGTCTTTAACAATGACATAAAAGTATTCGGGTGCATCCCCTCCCCCCTTCATCCAACCAGTCTGCCTCCAATCTTGGCCTTACCTCCAATTATTGCCATTATCAGAGGCTAGGGGAGGGATAGCCCCATCAACTCCTAAACCACCCTGATTGGCAAGGACACCCCTGCCACATACCCGGCCATTATAATGCATAAAGCCCCTTCCCCCACTCCCTACACTTCCCCCACACTCACACATGGCCCTTGTCTGCTTAGCGGCGTCCTACCCCTTATAACTGGTCCGCAGAACAGTGGTGCCACAAGAAGCCTAATTGTCCAGGAGGGTGATGAGCTACTTGTTTTGTGACAGCGGGGCAGAAACTTAAAAGAAGAGAATAAAATGACAGACCTGCTGACGTTTAATTAACACAATAGAGAGCTTCATTATCGTCTAAGTGGCGTTTACCTTTAATTATCGCCATACATTGAGCCACGGAGTTTCTGCTTCAAGGTCTCCCCCGAAATATCCGCTCGCATTTCTCCTCAGACGTGATTCCGCTTGCACACCACAACCTTTCAACTATGCGCTTATCTGTTATTTCACCACCGCTAATGAACTGAGATATCCATCTTGTTTACTGGGGTGCCCTTCATATAGCGTCGGACCTGTCTTTTTTTGACTAACAATGATTTGTCACGCTCGGACGAGTGGTATAAATCGCTGAAGGTCATTGATGCATTTTGACACTTAAATCTTTATGATGTCTGGTCTGGCATTGAAGAGTAATTTAAAAGAGAAAGTTAACAGCGTCCAAGCTCGCTGCGGAAAAAGTGGCAATAAAACCCATATTTCTAGATGTAATCATAGCTATCGTATTTGATGCACTTATTTATGTTCTTTCTCTAGCGCTCTCTTTCTTTCTTGCTCTTTCATTCATGCGTGTATCTTCTCTCACTTTCTCTATCTTATCTTTTTCTCTTTCTCTCTCTTTTCTTTTTCTTCCACCATAACATGTCTACTTAATCCTAGTTACTACACACAACTCTGAAAAGTGTGTTGTTAAAATACTCCGTTAAGCTTATTTAACAGCATTTTGAATGATTTTTTCATTGTATGGTGCGATATCCGTTCCGAGCTTTCAGATGTTTTCACCTGATCTAGGAAAAAAATATTTTTCAATATTTATAATAATTTTTATAATTTTTTTTTTAAAAAAAATTCTGAATAATTCTATAATATAAGTATAGGTCTGGAGCAAACTAGTACGTTTAAATCAAAATACCAAAAAAAAAAAAAGAAAATATTCTACATATAGAAGAATGATGTTTTGTAGATCATAGTGTGTCGGGAAAACCATTGCCTTCTTTGGAAACAACATTTCAGTGTTTTTTTTTGAAAATTCTGCTGTTCTCCATAAAAAATCTGGCTTTTTCTGTGCGTATCCTTAAAGGAAACAAAATCTATCTTATTAATCAGAAAACATATCACAGCCGGGAAAAAAAAAGCCTTTCCCGAGCCACTAAAACCGAAATGTGCTAAAAAAAGAAAAGCATCCTGTAGATTAATATCTTAGCTCCATGCACAGATGTGTCGTAAGCCGCTATGTTCCAGTTTAAATCTCAGTCGTAACTATTGACATTTAAATCAGAGGTTTTTGTAAAAGTCTACATCTGCGCATAAAAAAAAACAGTTATTATTTTACGACGGGAGAACCTTTTCTCTGATAATCTATGATTTGTTAAATAATTATTTTGTATTATAGAGTCTAAGCCGGTTTTCTGAGCATGTGTAGTTCTCATTCTCTCTGCCATCTGTCATGGAGGTCCCAAAAACAGTAACAGGAACCACCGCCCCGTTGAGACGTTAAGGGCGGACCTAGGTGTGAAAGAGTTAATGGGGAAAAAACAGCCCGCAGGCTCATTTGCTGCTCTCCGCAGGGCCAAGAGCAGCCATCCCTTACCATCCCAACCTGTTCACACCATGACCCCAAAAAGTCATTCGCTGCCATCACCAAGCTCTATTTAAAGTTTGGAGGCTTCGGTAACCCCCTGAACTGCTCAAACTCTATAAAAACCCAATTTAGTTAAAAAAAAAAAAAGGAAACACTTCTAGAATGTCCAAGAGAACAGTTGCATTACCATTTACTTACTGTAAATGGGGCCATTTTTCCCCCCCAAAAAAAGCTTACTGGTTTAGATTGGAAATTAACTTGGAAACGGATATTGAACCTTTAGAATCTGGAAAAAAATCTCTTAATTAGCTTCTAAAAGGATTATAAATTCTGCTACTAAATATTTTACAACCTATAACCAAAGGCTGACCCTTCTCCCGACAGCTGCGGGGACAATGCGTGCGGTATTGACGTCAGTTGAAGGTCATATTCTCCAGATGCTGAGCTTTAAACTCCTATAAACCAAAAGAGTAAAGAAAGAAGAAAAAAAACATCTACAAAAGGAAAATATAAATTTAACGGAAAGTGACTTTTATGGCATTTTTAAACATTAACTTCTTTTATACGGCACAGAGTGTGCAATCTTTTTAGTCAACAAAGAAAAAAAAGATCAATTCTTTCCTTTATAGAAAATCCCCCGGTGTAATACAGTTTTATTCCGAACATACATGGGATACAAATTTGTAAAGTGTAGCTAACATGTTTAACCTTTGCTGCTGGAATAAGGTGGATTTGCGACCTTTGAGAATTTTTTCAAAAATGAGTTGTTCCAGGGGTAGCCAACAGGTGGCGCTCTTACTCTGGGACAGCTACACCTCCTGCGATTCCCAGTTATCGAGCCAGCCGAAGGCACAATATTTTGAGGGTCCCTTCCAAGCCTCGTGGAAAATAACACCGGACATGGAGAGATATCTGCGCTTTATACATGTTTTTTTCTTCTTCCAATAAATTATATTGGGAGTTATTGATTGGAGAACACTTTTTGCTGTAAAAAATTGAATTTTTCCAAAAAAAACAAGTGGTTCTGGATCCGTAGACTTCGGCGTTACCCTTAAGTATCCAGGGGTCGATTCAGGAGAAATTGTTAAAATTTTACTCTACATCTTACCCCATGAAGGTGTTGGCCATTAGAAGGCATCACGAACAGACTGGTCGTCTGGAGAGGTTTGCTGGAGAGTTTCAGTTTCAACGTCCTCGCCTCACAATTCATTATGCGGGGTCAACACTGGCAGGTTTCTCTAGCAAAGAAGGGCTGAGCTGGCCCTGTCTAATGTATAATTCAATGCGTAAGGATATTATACAGAACTCTCATTATACATTGCGCCAGTTGAAGGTCATATTCTTCAGATGCTGAGCTTTAAACTCCTATAAACCAAAAGAGTAAAGAAAAAAAAAAAAACATCTACATTAGGAAAAAGTAAATTTACAGGAAAGTGACTTTTAGGGCATTTTTAAAGTGTGAAATCTTTTTAATCAACAAAGAAAAAAGATCAGTTCTTTCCTTTATATAGAAAATCCTCCGGTGTAATACGGTTTTATTCCGAACATACATGGGATACAAATTATTTCCCCCAGCATTTTTAGATATCATTTTTATCTAATTTATATCTATAAATTGGTAGGGGTATACTTAGTGACGTATATTAGCCTAGGCTAAATAGCCCTATGAAGGCTGACTTCGGGAGACAGCAGCCCCTCTGCCGCAAACCCGGAGGTAGACGTTATGGAGTGACCGGGCTAGCCTACCTCAATTGTCAAGAAAAAAAGTATAACAAAATAATGAAAATTCTTTTGTCTGCAAGTATAAAAAAAATCCTTAACGGGTTAACCCAGGAAATCTATCACTAGCTGATTTGGGTTTAAAATATGTTTTATTTGATAATATCATACGTTAAAAAATTAACATTCTGCTTTTCTTTCGCTTTTTTTATTTTCATCTAAACAATACTTTAAATTCACCCGTAATTTTATTGCTGGAAGCGTATAACAAAAAAAAATGTGTCATTTTTACCCAATAAGTGATTGTTGTCTTACAAAGCGAGCGATTATTTATGTAAAGTTTCAGAAGATTCTCATACTTTGATTTATAAAAAAAAAAAAAAAACACAACTATACATCAACTGTCCAAACAAAAATGTGCCGTATCAGCAAAAACATGCAGTATTCAAAAAAAAAATAATAATTTGGAGCAAACGGTAACTGTCTTGGTTTAATGAATTAGCCTAACGGCGGCAAAGGAACATAATGTCTGATGAAATGCCGTATTAAATTTTATGAGGATCTGTACACCTAATATAACGACACATTAAAATGAAGCACAATGTAATCGTGTTTTTTAACAGGAAATTGAGATGTACTTAACCCCTTAATGACAAAGCCCGTACATGTACGGGCTCAAAATGCATTGTTTTCAATGGGTTTAGGGACCGCCCATTGTCCTTAAGGGGTTAATAACTGTTTTCCGCTGGTAAGAATCGGCTCACAGTTCTTGAGGGTTCTAGATAGAACTAGAACAGTCTGCCTTTGAAACGGGTGGACGCTCTTATTTGAGGGGATATGATTAGCGGGATGGTCCCTTTTATAGACATTAACCCCTTAATGACAAAGCCCGTACATGTACGGGCTCAAATTGCATTGTTTTCAATCGGTTTAGGGACCGCCCATTGCCCTTAAGGGGTTAATGTGGTTGAGTAAGGCATTAAAAAGAAGAATGTATTTTATTTAGCCAATTTTAAGGATAAACATATTTTCTCATGCTTACGTTGTCATTGCCGTGACTTTTAGGGCCGTAGAACCCTGTGAAGAGGGGGCATCAGGGGAGGACAGCAAGGCAGGGGTGGGGGGATTGAGTCCCTAAAATGGATTATGAGATATGAAATAACATAGTTAACGTATAAAAAAAAAACATGTCTTAACATAATGATGTTTCTGCTAATTAAAACGATGTAAGGTACTGCCCACCAAAGAAGGGCATGTTACATTTGGGTGTTGTCCAATTTTAAAGTCGATTTGTCACTCTCTGAAACCTCACGTTTTTCAGTTCTCTACACTAAATAAAACTGTAAAATGGGGTTTATTTATATCAGAACCCCCAATACTACTTTTTTTTCAGGGAGCAGGGGTCATGGTTCTGCTGATGTCCTCTGATCTCCCCCCGAGATCTCCAGTGCACCTGCCAGGTAGCCTCCTGGTGACACTCTACAGCAGAGCGCCACCAGGTGGTTCTTTGGGGACCCACCTCTTGTCACACCCTCAACAGAGGTATCCCAGTTTGGACACCTGACAAGTTGGGGTTACGTTGTATGTATGCCATGGGAGCAGCCGCATGGTTGTAGACCGTTTTTTACTGAAATATATTAGTGACATCACAAGGCACAGGAAATATCCCAAAATCATTGGCATAAAGTAAATCAACCTCCGCAGTCACATATAAGTGGTGGTGCTAACACACCCTAGAACACTGAAATCTGTATTTATATGCTTCTTATATTTTTTCTCTTATTTTTTTACAAAGAGCCCATCGCCCGGTTAAAATTATCTTCAGACCCCACTCCTCATGGGCTCCTTCTGAGGAGTCTAGGCCTGGTTACTAAAGCCCTTTAGTGTCCCTTTGGTTTGGGTATAGCAGACAGACACGTCAGATGAAAAGAAAATCTAGAATTAATTAAAAAAAAAAAATAATGTATGTTCTTATTACTTATAAACAGTCAGTTAAATTACACACAAAAAGCAAGGCTGCCATTAAAGCTTAAATGAAATATTCATTACTATAGTTAAAAGGCAATAGTGCTCTTGGTACTTTATGTTCTTTTACATTAATTATACATTTATACTTTACTCTCACCAAGTAGTTAAAGCAAAGGTGTAAAGATTTACAACTTTAAACTGCAGTTTAAATGTTTTTGGGCTCACTTAATAACATGAAATGGATCCAGCGAAGACGGGGTTAATGTTGTAAATGACTATTAGAGTTTATCACTCCCATCACTCTTTTATCACTCCCATCACTCCTGTGTTCCAATGGCCCTTTATCACTCCCATCACTCCTGTGTTCCAATGGCCCTTTATCACTCCCATCACTCCTGTGTTCCAATGGCCCTTTATCACTCCCATCACTCCGGTGTTCCAATGGCCCTTTATCACTCCCATCACTCCTGTGTTCCAATGGCCCTTTATCGCTCACATCACTCCAGTGTTCCAATGGCCCTTTATCACTCCCATCACTCCTGTGTTCCAATGGCCCTTTATCACTCCCATCACTCCTGTGTTCCAATGGCACGTTGTGTTCGCTGATCCAAGTTTAAGTTTAAAAGGCTAATTGATGGTTCTGTGTTTCTATAATGGGGACGGATAATCATGCAGATCCTAAGAACTGGAAGTTAAGATGGCGCTGCTTCCATGGTATGCACACAAGGGGGGGTGCTTTAATACATATATATATGGCTTATTTTAATATTGAAATACCATTATATATATATATATATATATATATATATATATATATATATATATATACTGTACAATAGTCACTTTAATCCAGTTCAGGGATAGTCACCAATATTGCTCATGGTGGACATTTACTGTGGTCCGTGGTGGACAATTTAAAAATGTTCTATGGACCTTCACAAACCTTGGCACCCAGACTGGTGTCTTTGTACGGACACTTTGCCTATCCTTGATCCAGTCTCCTGATTTGACAAAGCCTGTGACCTTCCTTCATACGAGTCTTCGTAACCTAAACTTAAACAGCACATTTTTCATTAGTTTCTTCTGTAACGCCTTCATTTACTCTGTTACTTGAGATTAGAAGATCAGGTTTTGATTGCATTCTTTACTAGAATGTCCTTCAAGCTCGCTCATGCGGTACTAATGCCTCTCAACGTACAGAATGGCTACATGTTCATCTCCCTTCAAGTAGAATCCCTCATCTTAATGTTCTACAAATTACTCTTCCTACTAACAATTCATATTAAATTATAACAGGATTTATCTTACCGTAGCAACTACTTTATGAAAAGTTAATTAACAACTCATTAAGCAGATTTTATTTTCTTTATCAGTTTTTTTCGCCCTTCTCATAATTCACGTGGAGTTCAACTTTTGCCTTAACACTAAATATTGTGATTTAGATAGCTGCGGTGAAAAGGTTTGTGGGTTTTTTTTATATTAATTCATTATATTATAGTGGAAGTTACATTAACTAACCTGGAACTGATCATTTCAGTGATGTAATATATGGAACACTCTGCTTCCCAACCATCCATCGTGACCGTCATTCCTTAGTTTATTATTAAATATATATATTTTGCATAAGAAACAGGTGTCCTTAATTTTTCTAATGTCCTAAAACCCTAGAGACAAATAATCAACATTATAAATCAAAGCAATTATTTGTGTTTGGCCTAATCCAGGATAATTATTCACTAATCTGTTGCTCTACGCTGGGGTGAAAGTGACGCAGAGAGTATTAAATCTGATACCTAAAATACTTTTGATTAATCATTTGTTCCAAAATATTCCTAACAGCCAATCTATTTATAACCAGCAGGGTCAAACACATCTACAAAAAATTATCAATTCTATCTTATAACAAATGCAGCCCCGAAAATGATATTTTTTTTATTTTTTAATGAATGTTTGAGTTTTTTCACTGACTTATTTAAGTTAGAAAATGAGACCTCCGTCTCATTAAAGTTCTCCCCCGGCTGCCCCTACTGAAAGCAGGAATCATTAGAATAATTTATTGCGCGTGCACAGTAGCACTCTCACCGAAACAGCCAATCACATGTACGCCATCCATTATTTATATTGCATACATGGGATTGGCTGTTAGACTGAATGATTTAAAAAGGGAGCTCAAATCCAATTGTCCGCAATGGGCGTTCTACTGAGCATGTGCAAACAGTGTACTGAAGAATGCTTCCTGGTTTCAGTAGAGGCAGCTGGGGGGGCGGAGTCACATTAGACACAACTCTCATTTTCTAGCTACAATAACTAAAGAACGCCTGCACTGATTTGCGTGTAATAAAATGCACTGGAGTTTATGCAAAAATAGCTCCAATATGGATTAAACATGAAAATAGCAAGAGATAGTACCCAATACTTTGTTCAGATGATAAAAAAAAAAAGAATGTTCGGAACATATTGTTGCAAGATCTGTGTATGTATGTATATATATATATATATATATATATATATATATCCCAGATATTCACTGCTTCTCTTGTGTATGTTGATTAGTGTACAATTGGTATAGTTTTAAGTATAATGGACAAGGGGTCCACTGTGAATAACCATAAGGAAAAACCCTAAAATAATTCAAATGATCGAGACACGCGTATATTCTGTGTTTTTGTCAGTGGTTTAAGCAAACCTAAATGAAATAGAAATTGGACGGCTGATCAACTCAAAAAAAACTGATCTGTGACATTTACTAGTCCAGCGCTACATCCTCGGGGAGCAATTACTTTCACACAAAAACCTACACAAAAAAACAATAGCTCACAATGTACAATAACAGCAAATGGAGGTGGCCTGACCCGAAATACCGAACACTACAATGCGATGCTATGGAATAACAGAGGTCGTCTAATCGATGTTCAGTTCATCAGTTATCTCATAGATGTTTGTAAAGTAACTGTTACATTCCAGAATACAGTTAATTAATTACTAGTAGCCTAGTAACAGAACCCCTCTTCTTGTTAAGTGCTCTCTAGATGCTCAAGGAAGTCATTTATATTAACAATTACAGGAGAAAAACATGGTTAAGATACAGTACAAGAGATACTTCTTATAATACCTGTTAGGAATTGTGAGATATTCTAAAGTGAATGACACAATCATGTATGCAGAATAAAGTCTATGCTTAACAAACGACGGACGTGACCCGGCAAGAGTCTGAGATATCTGCAGTAAAGCTATAGCAATTAATAACATTTTCTACCAGGATTGCTCTATTTGTGTGCCTTTAAGTCTAAAAGTAAACAGAAACTGAGAAAAACCAAAAAAAAAACAAAAAAACTTATTTTATAATGAAGGCAGGTTTCGATATATTTCTACCATCAGATCTGTTCTTCCTTTCTATAACCTGGAAGAGGCATATGGGCCTGCGGCAGTCATGGACTATGACCTGCTTCCTCCTCAACACCAGGCGGCTCCTGGCAAACCATAAACCACACAGCACATGAGGCGCCAAGCATGGTCAATGGTGCCCTCAGTGTGTTTGCTTACTGTCGATAGAGTCCTTGAGTTCCAACTCCAGGGCTCTTAACCTTTTTGAGACCCGTGTAAACGGCACTGCCAGAACAAGTGAAGGTCATTTTCCTCCTCCACAATGCACTGTGGGCAATGTCTGTATCTGCACGGCCCCCTGGCATGCGTAAATGTCCTTAGGTGGAGGCCTCTACGAATTGCCATCCATGCAATGTCTTTATGCCTGTTGGTCAGCCGGCTTCATGCCACATTTGCTCAAACAGTTGTGACTTTGACAGCAGGGAGCCCTGGGATGTCCTCGATAGAGACTTTGGCTCTGATGACCTTGTGGATCACACAAGGTGACCACGCGTCTGGCTTAACTCCCTCCAGTTGGTGCTCCACACGGGCAGTAGGAAGAAGCGAGACATGGAGTGTTCAGCAGAGGCTTTCACTACGTCTCAGAGAGTCCTGCGCCCGGAGGTTGCACACCAGGAAAGTCCTCACTTATGGACAGTCTAGAGGCTGAGGACCCAGTAATGCGCTAAACCACATGTGCTATGTCTGGAACTGAACACATAGAGAATAGAACCTTCATTTTGGGAAGTATCTTAGTAGCAAAATAGCTTAAATAGACCTTTCCTTGGCCCCCAGCTAATGTCCTGCAGTTTGCCTTGGACGTAATTAAAGTGGATTTTCTAAGTGCTTCGTTACCAATCTAGACACTTGCTAAATTGTTAATAGAGGTGGACCGGATTATATATCACGGGTGCCTTGTAGAAACTCTACCCAAATGTACAGTGCCTTACGCAATCTACAAGTTAAGAAGCACAAGATAGAACCTATTAAATTACAACCGGAAGAATTGCCAGCATTTATTTTATTTTTAAGGCTGGATATTATTTTCTAGCAATCACTGTACGTCACTAAGGAGCTTGAGGACCCTAATGCCTTCCCCGACATCATTCTGTGTTCCTGTAGCCTGTAAACTCTTCATGCCTTTTATTATCTATTTATTTCTTGTATGGTTCAATGCTATATATATAACTTTTTGTCTATCCCTAAAAAAAACAATGCAGGACATTAATATTTTTGAGTTATTTCATAGGCTCGCTAAGCCTTTGGAGACCTAGACTGACCATCGGCGCCACAAACACGCACAATCTGCTGATCCAGAATTAGCGGAAATATTCAAATTGTTCTTTGGTGGCTCCAATTTTTGCCTTGGAAAACATTCTTCATAGTATTCACTAAACTAGGTAAAATGTACTACCGCGAGGCTGAAAAAGCTCTATGTCTGTTACTGTTGATAGACTCAATCTTTGTGACTGACCCTCGAGTCTATTGTACTGACTTGTTAATGGTGGTAATGAAATGGTCCTAAAAACGGTCTTTATCCAAACAGTGACTTGTCAAGGGATGAAGATATGTTTAGTCACCTTTATTCAAGCAGGGGTTTCATTTGTCATAACAATGTTAAAAACACAAACTGTAATGCGCAGATATCTTTATGGACCTCAGACCCTTGAGACTCATGGTCATCACCTTCAAAATATTCAGAAATGGAAAGGATATTGTTGGAACAGTTGTTCAGTTTTTATTTTCAGATTCATCTCCCCATCTAATTGAGTTTTGCTCAGTGTACGTTCGTTTTAATGGAATCATTTTCTCATTGCGCTGCTTGAAAACAAAAGATTAAACGTAAAGTGTTCCACACCTGCGCATGGCTTCCAGAAGATATATAATGATATATAATCTGCTCCACCTCTATTAACATTTTAAGTGGCCAGCTCAGAAAAAACGAGGACATAGAAAATCCCTTCTAATTAAGTGTAACGCAAGATAGGCGCATCAAATGAAACGCCTAGCAAGATCTTCCCAGGGGCCGAGGAAAGAACAGACTCAGGTAATAGTCACTTAAGTTTTGTACCTAGGGCATAGTTTGGAGCATTAGCCAGAAATACTTGGTTTCTCTGGGATATTCTTCTCTATGATCACTAAGTGGATTCTGTATGTTTTGCAGAAACTGTCTCCAAATTATTACTATTCAAATTTAATTAGGTTTAGTATAACTAAATTTGAGTGTTAAAACTATATATATATATATATATATATATATACCGTATATATATATATATATATATATATATATATATATATATAATCAGTTTAATCGTTTTGGAAGTATTTACTTTTAAATCTGGAGATAATTGAGAACTGTAGGGGTAATTCTCTCTCATTACTGATGAATTGACGGCGTTGGCAGAACCACATGCAGATTATAATATTAAAAATTGACTTTTATTGGATATCAAATTTAGTTTAAAAAAAAAAAAAAAAAGAAAACCAATAAAGACTTATCTCATAGGATAATATTTTTCTGGCTTGTTGAGTTACCCCAGACAAAGCTGCCCTGTTGGTGAAATATCCAGCGGCCGGCCACCGAAGCGGCAGATCGGGTATGTATGGGGCATGGATGGCCAGCAGCCCAATGTGCCAGATGGCCAGTTGTGGCCTATGTTTAATACGTATATTGCTTATTTTAATCTGTACACACATTACAATGGTTTATTTTGTGTATGGGGCTCTAAAACGTACAATATGGGAAATGCGACGGATCTCTCTCGAGCTTTGTCACCATAAATAGCTGAATATCATGACCGCTGCATCGCAATCCGTGATCTTTGTTGAGGTTCTATTTGTTTCTTTGAATCGGAGAGGGACGCTTCGCTTTCATGTTTAACGGATGGATTGTATTCCAATCTCTTACCTTTGATGAGCTACGAACCTGAACAATGATCTCCCCGTAGGCATATCCAGAGTCATTGGCCGGTCGCGAGACCTCCAGCTGCCAAGAACGATACAAGTTCGCTGGAGAGCGGACGACCGGCCAACTCCGAATGGAGTCGTTAGAAACGAGAAGAGGTCTTCCCGATTATCATCTGGTTACAATAAACTTCTAACAATGCCCGAAAGTGACAAAAGGCTAGAAGTGCCGCGTAAATTGACTTTTTTTTTTTTTTTTACCTCCCGCGACATTTGTCAGAATTTTAATGGACGGTTCTTTTCCGGCTGACAATTTTTCTCCATTATAAAATCAATCAAATGTTACTATACTGTCAACCAACGTCGAGGACAGAAACCTTTCAGAAATCCCCAAGCGACACATTTTCAAATGCATTTTGGAACAGACCTCTTGCCTTTTCGACACCGCTAACAGTCGAAATGGTAAAAAGAGCTGGCATTGTGCATTTTTTCAGGCCCGCGATACAGAGCATCATGCGCGTGCTGCGACAAATAAAACGTATGAAACCCCACTCGAGTTACCTTTGTCACGTTCTAAATGGGTTTTTTGACAAGACATACCACAGCGGTGCATATGAGGCCAATGCCGACCTTTTTAATGAAGAAAGATTTTCAAGATGCAGAACCATTGTGTGGAATCCTCGAACTCTGACCTTGTATAGATGGTTGAACAATGAATATATAGAAAGCAAATGATAGCTTTATCTTTCGACTGTTTATGTTGGATAAAAAGATGTACAGCGTAACAACGCCTACCACTTGATGGCACGATTTTAGGTTCCTGTACATTCATATTAACCCCTTAATGACAAAGCCTCAAAATGCATTGTTTTCAATGGGTTTCGGGACCGCCCATTGTCCTTAAGGGGTTATTTTTGAGTTCAATTGAAGGTTCTTCGCTAGTCTGATAATAACAAACACCTAATCCTCTATGTCATTTCCCCACATCGCATGGCATCCTGATGATGGAGGAATGGTTAATCAGAGGAGCTTAAGAAAAGAATCCAACTCTGTTGCATTAGGGTCTGGACTGGCTATCTGGCACGCTGGACTTATGCTTGGTGGGCCACTGGCGGACAGCAACCTATGCTGGCCAGCAGTCACGCTTACATCATTTGGCGTCACCTGGCCTTAAAGTGCCAGCGCCACCTAGTAATCCCAGTCCAGCCCTGGCTGCATTTATATCACTGGAAACCAACCAAACCACCAATAGATCTCATCCAATCTATAGAAATGTTAGGTAGCACAAATTTCTTTAAAATGTGTACTTTTTATATCCTCATAATATATATTTAGAGAATCGTAGATGATACTACCACGAAAAAAATCAGTTTTGAAGAAAATATATGATTTTGACAAATAAACTTTTCAATTCATTTTCACGATCATTTATCATAAACTTTTCACAAAAAATGATTCCACTCTCTAGCGTGTGAAGCAAATAAGCCCACGAAGATCCGTAATTGCATTCTTAACACTTATGGTTTATTAACATAGCAGTAACACACGAGCTTTAAAAAGCTGTTTCAGTTTCTATGGCAACAGCCAATCCGAATAGGAATGTGATTAAACATTCAGAGGAAAGAATAACATGACATATTTAACATTTTAGAGCGTTATATTAATGTTTTGTCTAAGTGGAACAGTAGCTTTAAGAAATTCTGGAGACTGCGTGACCCTGAAAACCTATTGGAATAAAAACCCTGAGATTTGGATCAAACCAGTAATAACTTATGATTTTAAAGCTAAAAGCTAGACTCACCCCCAACACCGAACACTAACACAGACACTAATACTATACACTGACATACAAATGCACCATATGCTGACACACACTAATGCTAACACCACACAGAAATACCTACCCACACACCTAAAACCATACACTAACACACGCTAACACCATACAGTAATACCCATCCACATATCTAGAATCATACACTAACACACACTAGCACCATATGCCGACACACACTAATGCTAACACCCTACAGTAACACCCACACACCTAAAACCATACACTAACACACACTAACACCATATGCTGACACACACTGATGCTAACACCATACAGTAACACCCACACACCTAAAACCATACATTAATACGGGCTAACACCATATGCTGACACACACTAATGCTAACACCACACAGAAATACCTACCCACACACCTAAAACCATATTAACACACACTAACACCATATAGTAGCACACACACACAGGAACACTGTACACTAACACATGCAGAATCTAATGCCATACAGTAATATACACTCACGCTAACACCATGCACTTTCACACTCACTCTACTGCCACATAGTAATGCACTCACTCCAAAAGCATACACTTACACCCTGTCGTTATTGTATGTTGCAGTCTCCATGTGAGCTGCTGGTCTACTGACACAGGGTCACATGACTCTCGTTATGTGACTGCTCTGGGCACCTCGGTAACTGAGCGTCCGCTTGCTGTGTACCCTTGGCACCCATCTTAGTTCACCCCTGCACATGGCCGCTGTGATGGGGGTCCGTGTTGCAATTTCCCACCATAGTGGGCCAGCCCTGAGAGGTCAGAGGATCTCTCCAGCCTCCCCATGATCTCCGCTACTCACAAAAGCAAGAAAAGAGGGCAGCTCCGCAGGACAATGCTCAAAAATCGAGACTGTCTTACAAAACACAGAACGGTTGAGAGGTATGGTGATGGATACATGGAAATATTAAATTAAATTGAGTGAATTTTAGGTTTGCTTAATGAATCCCACATACATTTATAATGAATGATTAATTTATAGAGTTAGCATTTTAAAGTGCTTATATTGCATGTTTGTTAAACACTTAAGGGATTTCTTAAGCAATGAAAAGTTGAATATTTATCTTCACTTATTTGGAAAAAAAAGTGTATCTATATAATCTGTTAAACCACTGAAATTCCACTAACCCAGCTTTATAAATGTTGTATATATTAACCCCTTAATGACAAAGCCCGTACATGTACGGGCTCAAAATGCATTGTCTTCAATGGGTTTCGGGACCGCCCATTGTCCTTAAGGGGTTAATAAATTATTAATTTGCACTACTTTAGCTCTTCTCGTTCTCTTAAACTCTCTGGACCTTGTGGGAGTTTAAATGCCGAAAACATCCCAAGAAATACACATTTTGCTGAAAATGATCCTGAGCGTGAAATCGGCTTCAAACCACCTTTAGGTTTATAGGCCATACCGGAGTGAAACTTGCCATGAGTGTTTGCTTGATGTTCACCGTAATACAATATCTACCAGTATGAAATAAAACAAAAAAAAATATACTACATACTGTAAATATTCAAAAATGCATCAAAATGTCTCAAAACCACTGCGGAATTAAAGGTCTGAGTAAAATGTCCAATCAGATTCCAAAGAGAAAAAAAAGGAGTACAGCTATTGTGATGACGTTACTTATCACTACGTAAATCTTCAAAAGTGTACATTAACTAACACACACACACTTACCTCTAGGAAGGGTCACTCTAAATTGTGTTATGTGACCCAACTGATCACTCGACTCCTGGCCACCCACTTTCCCAGAAACAGAGTCAAGTCCTAGATTTGGGGGATCCTAAAGTCTGGCCGTGAGGTGCCCCTTTATTCTTTCATCCCAGACAGAGATCGGCCCTGCAGCCATCTTAAGTCGCCTAATAAGTTGGCCTGACCCGCTCACAAAATTCTGGCTATAAAGCCTTTTTTTTTAGTTGTTTTTTAAATTCAGAATATAGGAGATGCTACAAATATAAAAAAAATGTAATTTAAAAAATAATTATATATCTATATTGATAATATTATTCTAAATGCCTTACCCAATCACATAAATAGCTATCAATTGGGAAAAGCACATAAGAATCACATAGTTCCAAAATGAGCCATGCCTCACCCCAAAATACCCTCTTTTGTCATTTGACGTGTTGAGAGGTATGGAAGAACACGTGTCCACTCATCCTTTTTTTTTTTTTTCTACTTTAACATTATATGTTGTATGAATGATGAATGAATGAAAGTAGACAGTTTCACAACAGGAACAATTTAGATTTGAACTCATATAACGCAAATGTGATGCAATCAATACAATGCTGTTGATATTCCTGTTGTGATTTGCTACTAAATTTGTTCAATAAAATTTATTTAAAAAAAAAAAAAAAAACAGTAGGAAAAATGTCTTCTGCCAACGACAATTCCTTTGTCTTCCAACGGGTTTGAATTTATCAGTAGAATTCATTAAGAATGTGTCAGAAAACCCAGCCGTGGCCTTTTTTTTCTATTTCTTGTCGTCTAGAAGACATTCCCGGAGCGTTTTCCTGAATGAACGAACACAGCAGTGGCCTGTACATCACATCAGATCAGTAGCCCGTGAAACCTGCAATGGAGCCGTCAATAGCGACAGGTGGGGGTTACCTCCCGATCATAACGTTACAAAAAAATACTATACATTAGTATAAGGCAAATCGGGAAGCATTAGTATGTACATTTCTAGCGCATGCTCAGTAGTATTAGTCACCGAAGCAGCTGCCAATCAAATGTATGTATGTTAGCAATCGTCAGTTTTGAGATAGTATACATGTGATTGGTTGCTGCTAAGCCCATTGACTAGAATGGATGTTCTACTGAGCATGTGCAAGAAGCATATTGAGGTATGCTCCCCGCTTTCAGTAGAGGCAGCTGGGGGAGGAGTTAAATGAGAATTTCAAAATGGACTCCAAAATGCATTTAAGAAATTAATTATTATTAGTAACGTATATATATTTCCAGTTTAATGGACGTTTATCTGTGATTATCTATTAACGCGACATTAAGTTTAATAAAACTGCACAATGCAATTTTTTTATAAACATTTTTTAAAACTTATAAATTTATAAATTTAAATTTATAAATTGAAACCTAACAAGCTATTTGGAAGACGTGGCTACACACATTCGGGGGGAAACTTGTGTTCTAATCGCACGAGATGGATAATGTTATTGTAAATCTGTTAATATAAAATCATAAAAACTGCTGAACTGTTAAAAAAAATATATATTTTTTTATGAAATATTGATTCATGTAAAATTCTCAGAAATGACGCATTTGTAGGCTTGAGTTATGTGTGTTTCATGTTAAACATGATAGATTAAAAAAAAATACTAGTCTACAGTATTTGCAATAATCCTGGGGACCCGCTGGCAAATGTAAGTGGTTCCTGCGCGGCTAACTGCCCATGTTATCGTAGGAAAAACATTAATGCATTGAATATGAAAGTGAGCGAATTGACACATAAATCAAAAGGTTAAATGCATTTGGAGACATCACATACACAATTGATTTATTATTTATATGTTTCTTGTACGAGAAAAAAAAAATCATTTGCCTTTAACCCCTTAAGGACAGAAGCATTTTCAGCATAGCAAAAGACAAAAGTATAAAATAAGGCTTTGTACATAAGGGGTTAAATCGATATGAAACGTCTGTTCCACTATGATTTACCTCTTCCACGTTTAGGAAACGCACACAGGTTACGTAGTCTGTGTAAGAGAAGAAGGGCTTCCTTTGGAAACCATGTTTATACATAACTTATATATTTATATACATATACATCCCAAGTGCCCTGTTTCAAGCGGGACAATCCCGATTTTCCAGGCTATTTTGAGGGCCGCATGGATCATGAGCTATTAGGGAGATCCAAGGAGCGTATGTAGGACAGAGCTGAATCGGAGAGCCTACATGGCCACCTTGACAGGTATTGAAGCAGAGCGCTGCGTTATGACATCATAGCCCTGTGTTCTTCCTCAGAAGAAGCAGAGCTCCGGGTAGCCTACCTTGGGAAGTTCGGCGCTATTTGAAGTATTTGGGACAGGTTCAGAGGGCTCTCTGGTCCCCCCTATGGATAGATCAGACTGTATAAATTAGAATTTATGGGGTTAAAACTGAGGAGAGGCTACTTGAACAAACAAAGATGGATCAGATCGAACGATACAAACTTTGGTTAATCTGGAACAGGCATTACCAAAGTCCGTCCCGAGGGCCAACTGCGGCCCGCGTTCCGGACTGATAAGGCCCCCCAGATAAGTTGCCCAAATATAGATCTGTTTTTTAGATATTAAAGGCAGAGTGATTTAACACCTGTTTAGATTTGTCATCCAAGTCACAAAATGAAAAGTATGCCGTTTTCAATAAACTTTGCATAAAATAGTTAATTTGCATTTAATTTTAATGGTTCAAAGAATGTCAGGCAAAACGGTCGGCCCTCGCACATGTTCACTTCATCAAATCTGGCACTCTTCGAAAAAAGTTTGGACATGCCTGGTCTGGAACATGCATTCAGAAAATTAAGGTTTCTCATGTAAAAAAATGTAATGAAAAAAAATATGAATGTAATATGTTAAAACATAGATATTTCATGTTCTATGGGACAGAAAAACTATTGATATTAAATTATCTGTAATGTTCTCAATTTCCTTTTTATTCTGAATGCTCAATTTCTATATTTTCTTCACATATGAAGCCTTTTTAAAAAAAATATATATTTATTATTATTTATTATTTTATTAAACTTGCTTATCATTGACATTTTTTTTTAAATAGCACGGAGTTAAAAAAATATTCCAAGTATGTTTACTTTATATTGAATAATAGGTAGTTTTGTAATAATTTTTTTAAACATGAGGAGCGTGGGAATAAAGAATGTCAAAGACTTCAGATAAACACACATTGTGAAGTGTTTTTAATTTTTTTTTTAGTATTCTCTCTACCATGTAAAAGAATAACAAAGACTTTTAGTTATATCATCTAATTAAAATATACATTGGGTGTGTGTTTTATCTGATCAATAATTGAGCTGACGCTGAGTTGTACTCTTCAAGCCATTGGAGGAACAGAAATAATAATAAAAAAAATGTCTACATATAAAAATAAATATAATGCTTGGGATTTTAAGACTTTATAATACTGAAATATATCTGACAAATTACTTTTTCTTAATAATTACACACAAAATATCAATATCCTCATAGGGATGTTTCAGATAAGCCTCGATTTCAACAATTTTTGTGAAAAATGATTTTAAATTCTGATTAATGGCTGTTTAACTGTTGCCTCACTGTTCCGGAAATGTTTATCTTTTCTAGAATCTCAAGGTCTAAATAAAAGTATCAGAGGATTTTTTTTTTTTTTAAAAAGTGTAATTTTACAAAATGGAAAAAATGGGTTGAAAGCTCAGTGCTGTTGACCATGATGGGATGATGACTTCCCTCCCTCATTAGAATTTTTTACTGGTCAGTAAATATGCCCCCATGGCTATTATTGTTGAACTGCGTAATAATACAGGATGTGATCGATCAAAAATGTGCTTGTCCTGAGAACAAAGTGAGGTAATTTTGATTATTCTGGAACTTACGAACTGAGTTATACAGACTTTAGAATTCCAGATCAAGCGTGATGTTGGTGGACACCATGTAATCAGAGACAGCTATTTTACTGTATATTTGGATCAGCAGATGACTTTGTAGTCCTACCACATATGCATGCGACGGATAGAAATCAAAAGAGGGGCTGGCCGGACGCAGTGATAAATGTTTGATGATAGCAGAGCCATTTAAAATATCCGATGGAAGACATTTTTTTTTTCTTTCTGAGTTTGTCCTGGCGTCTCCAGGTGAAGCTCTGCTTTCCGGGATCTTTGAGTCACTCCTCTCTTTGTCTGGGAAGCTGTTTAGCCACACCTAATCCCCACCCACTTTCCCTCTTACTCCACACTGTTTGAGGTTAGCTCCTCCCTGGTCTGCAGGGTTAGCCCCGGCTACACAACTTCCTCTCAAAGCCACTCCTCCAGAAGAGGGAAAGCTCCCGTTAGCCTGCTTTGGTAGTACCCAGATATACTAATGGGGTATACTCGTTGTCCGTAGCAGTCTGGACACGCCCACTGACGATGTCACCCTGTGCCTCGGCCAATTAGCTGAAACCATTGATCCTGTTGTGAAGAACACTGGTTTTCGTTATCGAATACTAAAGAGGAATTTAGTTAGGATTAAAAAAAATCAACAGAGACTTCAGCTTCTATATCTTTACCTGGAACGAAGTGAAATCCAGACCTCCAAAGTGAGACATGAAATAATTATGAGGCTTTAGTACTGCCCTTGAAGAAAGCCATTAACAGGTGTAGGCGTAATGTATCCCCGTCATCCATAACTTATAGTAAGATAAGACAGGCACAAGTCGCTTCTCGCAGCACCTTAATTAGTAACAATGCATTTGGAATTAGAACCCGAGCTGCCTTGGGGCTTTTGGTATAAGCGTTCTATGTTCTGTCTGACTAATACCGTGCGTCGTTCATTATATGTTTCTCACGTGCCGTGCTTATACGCGGCAAATATTGATTTTACCCTTACACGCGTTCAGGATTTAGTGACAAGGGCGCTAGTGCTTTTAGCATGATCAGCAGACCAGGCGTGTTTTAACCCACCTCTGCACAAGCCTGCATGGACAGGAAGGGGTTAACAGATTCGAGGATACCGAGATGACCGTTTTTTTTTCTGAAGGGATGAAACGATGCGTATAGTTTATCAACCAAATCAAAATACATTCATAACGGACGGCAACGAAAGCGGAATGGAACAGATTAAGGTTAACGTCCCCTTCCTGCGCGGGGAGACCCCCGAAGCTACGCGCTGCATGTCGCTGCGAGACGGCCTGCGGGGCTGAGCGTCAGACATCATGCGCTGATCCGTGGCAGCCTCTAATCATTTCTGGAACGGGGCTCACTTTTATATCTTTATTATATCTTAAGCAATACATAAAAGTTTGCCAAATCGTGCTCGTTAACTCTTATCTGAAAATGTGTGATTACTTTCAATAAACTGTACTTTAATCGAGACACGCGTCCCTTCTCCGGGTAGAAGAATGTGTGAGGGTAAGTTATTTAGACAAATCATATTGAGACAAAGCTTCTGGGGTTTTTGTTTTGTTTTGTTTTGTTTTTTACTTTTTTGCTTTTCTATTAACCCTTTCACCTTCATCCCACTATTAACCCTTTCATGTCACGATTCTCTTCCATGCTCTACAAAGGGGAAGCTGGGGTCCTTTCATAAAGTTCTGCCCGACAGCTGAGCCATGGACACTCCACCTTGCTTTATTTGGACCCCAACCTAAGAACTCTCCAGCACTTGTAAAAGCTGCTCAGGAGTAGCTAAAGATATAACCAGGCTAAGCGGGTGAGGCCAACACTGCAGAACACAATATCAATAATGATACAAATGTTATGTTCCTGTTCCTAATGTTGATGAAAAAACTTGTATGTGGACATTTGGTGGTTTATGCAACGTCTGTTCCGGAACCTGGACGCTGCAACATATTGACGATTATCAGCGACTGCCCTGTTATCATTATTGATAATGCTCTCCCCAGTTTTGGCATCACTCACTTCTGACACTTGGGCCCAGAGCTTTGGACTATTGTATTTCATACTTGGACCAGGCACCTGGCTCATACCTCCAACTTGAGAACCTGCCTCTACTCTACATTCGAAACTTGAGCATAATTACCACTCGACAGCCTGATCTTCCACACGGCGACAGAGAGAACTCCCTGATCATCCGAGAAAAACAACCTTAACTGTCACATGCTAGCGGTCGATCACTTAACTTCAGGCCGAAATAGCCAAACCAAGTGCGCCAAGTGCTTATCAATGACAAACACAGAGCTTGGTTCTTCTTTGATGCCAATGATTGCAAAACTTGGTAAATACAACTTGAAGTCGAAGTAAAATTTGACTTTGGTGCCAACAAGGAAGGAACTATTTGAGTTTCATGCCAGGGTATTCGAGAGTATGAGAAGATTAATCCATTGGTCCTGTTTGACGTCTCATGCAATCACGAAGATAGAGGTGTTCAAAATCTACTGTGATGGTATGGGACATTATCGGCAAAGTAATGGCGCACACTCCTGGTTAAGTGGTCCTACTGGCAACCAAGGCCAATGGGGCACCACCAAACAGAAGAATTACACTGCAGACATGTCATGGGATACAGTTTCTGTTTTCCCAAAGAACCTTCTACAACTTCTGTTACTACCTGCTAATTTGTGTGTCCCATCCTAATTTGTTGCTACCCAGACCTTACCAATGGCTTCCTATGTTCTCTTATGATCCTTGGGAACATGACCATAATTAAATGAACCAGCCTCCCATCAGGAATACTAGATGTCAAGACAGGGAGGGAATAGGCATATGGCTCCTGAATCTAAAGAAAGACCAAGGACCAAGGTCTTTACATCCGGACTAATGGACGAAATGGGTCCGATTCTATGTTTAAAATACTTTCATTGACCCCAGGTCTGCAGACTTATAGGTGCTTTATACCCAAGGGCTGTTAACACCATTATAATGGTAAAAAAAAAACCATTAAATATTAAATATTAGGATATTGGCCGGCAACTTATAGTCATAATATATATAAACCAATGCATTGTATTTATTAAAATAACTGAATATTTATAAAAGTAAGTGTTTTTGGTTTGAGAATGTCATTTCGCTCCCACAATAGGACTTTTTGTTCCATGGAAAATATCAAACCATTATCGGGAAAGTTAAACACAGAGTTTTCATACAAAATGTTCTTCGTTGATGTCAAACATTGCGATATTTTGCAATTATTGTGTAGCATGTTAAGCCTATGTAAACTCGTACTGGAAACTTCACAAAGGTGTCTAAGAGGATTTAGATGATGAGATGTCACCGGTGGCACGGACACCTTCAGAGATTTTCCAGGTGCTTAGGTTCAAACAAAAAGATGTTTTACTTTTCGTTATTTAAGGTAGAGTGGCTACCAAATATACATTTGTCGAAAGCAATAGGAAAAAGGTCTGTAAATTAACATATTTTAATATATCATATGGCAGTATTTTAATGTATTTCTGATCCCCTTATCAGAGGTGACTTAGGAAGGCTTTTTTAATGTCATATGTCACCCACATCCTATAGCATAGGGAATGGGGGGGGCATGGATAACCTTGTTGCCTCCTCAAAGGGTAAAAAGGGTAAAGGTCAAGCCAGACTGCAGAGTTCCTACCATTACAAAGGGTCAATTACATTTTGGAGACTATTTCTTAGAAGACACCATAAAACAAACAGAGGTAGGCAAGCAAACGTTCCCCCAACCTTGTATAAGGGAACAGTTCTGCCTCTGCAGTCAGCTTGACCCTAATATAAAGTATCGGGGGAGGGGGAAGATTGAAATTGTTAATGGTGGAAAATATCTGAGTATGGTGCACATGGTAAGAGATGTGACTATGTCTATGGGTGATATTCTGCTGATTAAGCCATTGGCTTGGGAGTTTAAGGCCATGAATAAATTAAATTCAATAGCCACTTCTAGACAGAACTCCTTCCAAAAGTGGGTCACAGACTGGGCACCACTGCCATAAGCGACAAAGCTTGGTAGCCGAAAAAACGTCATGACAAAAGCATGATACTAACTGGAGCGGGCAGCAGATCAGAGGATGGAATACAGTGAAACATCTTAGAGAAACTGTACGTACTCCACATTCTGCTGCTCAGTATACACGTCATAGAGTGATGAGAGCCACCAAAAGGTGATGCCATTCATCTAAAGCTCATCTCAATCTCAATCATCTCAATCCTCTGTAGCCCAGATAATAGTTAAGATTAGAAAGGTACATAGAATGTAGATACAGGGTGCGCTGCCTGTCCTCTGCTTGTTCCGTTGCTATATGCAGACTGTCATGATCTAAACCAGGTTTTTGAGGAGACTCATCGTGCAAAATAAGTGGTGACCTCTGTGAGTCCAGTTTAGAAGTGAGATGCTCCACTTCTCCTTTGGCAGACGAAGCAGACCACCCTGTCACAAGCAGCAACAGCTTTCTCCAAAATCATTCTCGAAAGAGTATCAAAAAATGTATCACGCATAAACGATATCGGACCATAAATAAATTTGCCCGTTAGAGAATCAAGCGCTACAGGGCTTGTGAATTCCAGGAAAACAAAGACAACCTCCTTGTCTCATCAGCCGGATCAATGGTTGAATTATGATGAAAAAATTCTAATAACTCCATGATTAAAATAAGCAAGTCTAATGAGTCTTTGAATACCTTTTCTGGAGCTGGATGTAGACCATTGCCTAATAGCATTCATTTTTTTCAGGGCCATTTGCATAGAGCTTGGATCCAGAATAAAACCTAGAATCTTCATAGTTTTGACTTCAGAGGCACATTCCCCAGTTTGGTCAAATGTTCACGCTTATTAAGACATGTCAAGTATTACTTCATAGGAAAATGATGCCTAGAAAGAGAAGCTTTCACCAAAAAAAATTAATTGGGCCAATTCACTAAGAAGAGACTGCTTCCGATTTACTTCAGTCAAGTCACCCTTGGCAGGTCTGTAGCCAAAAGGGTTAGGGTGAACTCGGTAGCCAAAGGTCAGGACATTAGTGATATTAGAACTAAAGCTAAATATAGCCAAAGATCAGTAGCAAGAATAGCAGATGAGAAGGGAAAATCTTTAGGCAGGGGTAGATACAGGGTAAATTCCTAAATGGGCAGGGCAATTAGGGTCTCGCAAACCAAAAATGTATGGGGCGCAGGTGCATGTATAGGGAAAAAAACAACACAATATAGTGTAGATGGTATGTTCAAATGTGATGGTTAAGTGATATATTGCACTCACAAGTGAAAGAGATAAATCCAACCCATCAATAAGGACTGTAAAAGGCTTTAATATTCTTCAAGTGAAGATCTAAAAAACAAACTTAAAATAGTGCAGTATCTTCAGGTAAAATAAATATACCAATAGGAATGCACTCACAGTTTTTTCATGCACAACGTGCATATACAGGCGTTTTGATTAAAATTCCATCAAAATGAAGTCCAATTGAGTCTTTCTTTCTACGCGTTTTGCCCCTTGGGCTTCTTCAGGAAAATCAATTGGTGCAGATGTCCGTTAGTATCAAAAAACAGTAATCTGTGTGTATTTCCATTTCGTATGTCTGCTCTTTTATAGCCGTTTCTATCATAGAAGAATATCTCCTTCACTTGTGAGTGCAATATATCACTTAACCATCACATTTGAACATACCATCTACACTATATTGTGTTGTTTTTTTCCCTATACATGCACCTGCGCCCCATACATTTTTGGTTTGCTTGTATTTTCACACTTTGAGGAGAGTGTCGTCTGGGCAGCTGCGGTCCATATTGGGGAAGTATTATTATATTCAATTATTTATCATTTATTACACCTCACCTAAGTAGCACGTATTTTTGTTTTTTATCACTGTGCGATTAGGGTCTCAACCATCACAATAACTAGCCAATGGTCTCTGGAAAGGTATCCAGAAGTCATCTAGAAGTGCTAAATTGTCAGTGCAAGCACCATAGAACAACTGAACACCTAGTTTTACTGCCTTAAAGATTCGATGTGAGCTTACTTTAGCCTAACAGGACATGGCGCGTTAAAGAGAGTTCATCTGTCTGTGGATGCGTAGAAGATACTGTGCTCCCCCTCCACACCTCCACTACCAAGTGCTGCTTAGAAGTCGAGCTCAGCAGCTGGGGAGCCAACCTACACCATCAAGAAACCACAACCTGCCATCGAAAGACTGCCAAATGCTTCCACCCAAGAGCCACATCCAATGCTGGTTGCCAAAAGACATAAAGTAGACATGGTGAGCTCATTATATTGCTGACATGGAATGTGCAGTTGTTTCTCATTACCCATGAAAACATTCTCTTCCTTCCAAGTCATATGCGCCCACCTTACTAGTTTTAACCGGAACATTTCCCTTCCTTTCCAGATCTTTTGCTGTGGTCCTGACC
Organism: Spea bombifrons; assembly: GCF_027358695.1. NCBI lineage: Eukaryota > Metazoa > Chordata > Amphibia > Anura > Pelobatidae > Spea > Spea bombifrons. Next base: position 104,508,414 of record NC_071091.1, on the reverse strand, counting down.
ACCATTTTTGATACCACCAATTGATGTACCAGTCCCTTCTTCAGATTTCAAAATCTATCCTAACTTTGAATTAAATCGGAGCGCTCTTTGGCCAGTGATTGGCTGCCTCGAGCAGAAGATTGGGAGCAAGAAAGAAGAACCAAAAAGAGATCTTCAAGAGTCTTCAATATCGTTGGTGGGGCTGCATGGAACACTTGGAGATGGTAATGAAACCAATTACCATTTATAAGTGTAAAAACATGCACCGTGTTTGACAATGCTATTTTGTTACCAGCGACAGGATATTTTTCAAAGGAAAATATTAAACAAATATTATCTGGAAACTTTGCAAACTCTCATCTTTTCCCTTCAAGGGAAAGTCCCACAGAAAAAAAATATTTCCCTCCCTGGAGCATTAACCGCAGTGCTCTAAACACTACGCAGGCTGGTATCGACCAAAACCTGGTTTTATCTCAATTTGTTCCAATAAACGAGGAGAGATTCTATTGTTTCCCACGGGCAGCAAGATAAGGAATCAGGATGTTTGTCCTTGGATTGGAGCTTACATAACAGAGTGAGAAGTCCTACACGAGGGTAATTTGCGGCTACCTGAAAAATATTATGCAAAAAAAAAAACTACGGGTGTTTTTAATGGAATACTCGTATTTTTGGTTGGAGTTGAATTTACTTTCTTGAATGAAAGTCTTGTATCCTTGAACACGTGAGATTTCCACCCAGGAGAGTAGTAGACTCCAGAAAAGTTCTCTTACAGATCAGGGCACCTGTGTTGGTGGGGGGGGGGTTATGGCTAGAGGCACGATTCGACAGGGCAGGACCACTGCAAGGTGGCAAGTTTAAGGTGTTGTGGCAACCTTAAAGAACACCTTAAACTTGCCACCTTGCAGCGCTTATCTGCAAAGCATCACGAGGTGGCACGAAGCACAGACCTCCATCAGTTTGACAGCTACCGGGACTGAGGACCCCCAAACCCTCCCAAGATCCCTAAAAGTGGGACAGCGAGGCAGCTATGCAAAGGAAAAACTGCCTGAACATTGAGACTGTCTCGTATAAAACAGCACACTTGGGAGGTATGGTGCAGGCACTCTGTGGGTTACATTCCCTTCTTCATTCTAACTCAATTCCACCCCATCTCTTTTCTCGATATTTCCCCTTGGCACGTTAAGTCCACCCTTCTATCCCTTGCCTTCGTGTATTTATTCCCCTACCTGCTCATGGGGGGCTAGTATCGCCCCGTTACCCTCCCAGCCAACGCCTATCAAATAATGATATTTGATTCCGCACAAAGGAGTCTTTTCTCCCAATGAAAATGTCAAGCAAATCTTCTCAAGGAAGTTTTCATCTAAATTGCTATTCTTTAATGTAAAACAATAAAAAAAAAAGGTTTTCATAAAAATACAATGTCGAAACGTGCTTTCAAAAGAACTGATGTCAGCACGAGATGAAAGGAAACGAAGTTATTGTCTCAAGCAAATAAAACGTAAGAAATCAAACATGGAGGTTGTTGGTTTTCTTTTTTCTTTCATCATTTTTCGTGCACACCCTACAACAGCAGGTTGGATGCAGAACACACGGGCAGAACCGAGATCAAATTTAGCAATCCTTTTTTCTTTAAAGAACGGCTCAATCTGCCAAATTGGTCTTGAACATTACCGCCGGCGTATATGGATTAAAAAAAATATCCAAAAAAAATATCCAAAAAAATATAGCCATCTTATTGTTTTCTTCTCTGGGTATCCATGATTATTCCTCCCGGTAACGTTTTCTCACCGTTTTTGTTAAATTGATTGTTATTATTATTGATTTTTTTCTCTGGCGGCCTTTGTAAGGGTGGATAACTTGGAGTGAGAGACATTCACGAAAGGGAACCTTAAGTTTGTATGCTTGCGTAGCGTGCGGCCTGGCATACAAGGTTCTTATCAAAGACATGTCCGTATTGGCATAAGTGTATTTCATTTTGTGTGTTGTGACTGAATGAGGGAATCAGGCCACATGGATTGTTTACCCAATACCCTGGACCATGATTACCACCAGTGGAGATCTGAGCAGTGGCACTGCAGGCACTACTTTACAAGCCACTCTATTCTGCATTAAAGCAGTAAATCCACCCCACCGCAAAACCGATGTCCTGCTGCTTTACAAAAGGCGCGTTGTGCCTTTAAGTCATGAGACATTTCTGTAATCAAAAGCAAGACTAAATCTTATACAACGACTTGGTTGCTGCTCTAGCTTCTTGAAACCATAGAGGAGAAAGACTAGAGAGGATAGAGGTGACCTTGTCTCCTAACCATGAGTCTCTATGCCCTTTTTACAATATCAGAGTGAAGTTAATTTATATGACAAGCTCTACAAGGATACATTTATATATATAACCCAATATCGGACCCAGGAACATTCAGGCTCTGGCTACCCAGAGCCCTCCCTTGTTAGGAGAAACCCAACTTATGATAGATGTCCCTTTTAAATTAATTAGCTACACATTGGAGTGGTGCTAGCCCAATTGGGAGCAGGGATGAGTGGGCATGAATTGACATTGACACACTCTGCTCCCCTGCCGAGAGAAAGGAGAAACTGACCTGGAGGCTTGGGGGAACAGGGCTTCACCCTGAGACCCCAGGTCAAACCCAGAGAGCGTCCTGTCTGATCTTGCCTGGTCTGTCCTTGCCTACTATGCACCTAAGAAATATTGGAGGGGTTATCTGTGCTTATTATGTGGATATTTTGGGATGGGGACACAGATTTGTCTTGGAGAAGTAATAATTGTCAGAGTTTTTAGGAATACGTGTTTTCGGCTGAAGAAAAAAAAAACACACTGTGTTTTCTCCAAAGCTTCGACATATGAAACATAACAAAAATCCAAAATATATTTTCAGCCTAGTTAAAGAGATCCCCTGTTGTTTATGCAACAAAAGGTGGGATTTTGAGTTCGCCAAATAACAATTTAAAGCAGCGGATGAATAATACGTTCTCCTCCTCTACGCGGCTAAAAATTCGGGCAAAATAAATCACAGCTTCGGCAATCAAGGCTGCATTTACAGAGCCTTTATCATGCAAGTTAGCAGCAGGTCACATTCTCTCCCCGGGTAGCTGAGTGATGGCCTCTGGCTGCTCTGACTTAAACGAGGTCTTTAATGAGTCACCTGTTCTGGATAATTAATCCAGCTCTGGCCTAAGACTGGATTAACCTGTTCATTGCTTAACCGCCGTCACTGGCTTTACGTAGCTTCAGGTAACAGAATGTAGCCTTTTACAAGCAGATGTGGCTAAAAAGTCGATTTTGCAAAAATTAGCAATTATAATTATCTTTCAAAAAAATCTGATATTAAATTATAAGGGTATTTATCTTGACTGGGCGTGGCATAGGTAAAATGTTTTAAAAGTTCTTTTTTCTGCATTTTTTTTTTAATTATATTAAGGTTACCATACCTAGGAACGTCCCATGTGGAGCTCTCCCTCTTTTTGAAGAATGGCTTCATGGGAGGGCAGGGCTAGTGATACATGGAGACGGGGCCAGCTAACACATGTGACGGGGCTAGCCCCAGATAGTCTTAAGTGGGTTGTGGAGTGGGTGTGACCCAATGCCCCTCCCACAGGGAAAAAGAGGTAAGTGACTCTGAGACCCCTGGGTAGCAGTCCTTCATCCAGAGACCCTGAGTCAAACCCGGAGCATTCCCAGGTATGCAGATGCCCCCCTTTTATTTTTAAGGAATGATTTGTAAATTCTCTTCTCAGGTCTTACTTAAAGTGTTTTTTAATTAATTATAATTAATAATAATTGTTTTATATAGCGCCATCATATTCCGCAGCTCTGTACAATGGCAAATCAGATATTCTCCCTGTGATCGTACCAATGACTTCTAGATAATGTATTTGGTCATTTCAGATTGAATGGCTTTTTTCATTAAAACCGGATAAAAGAAAGAAAAAAGACTTACTGAAAAACTTAACATACAATACTTTTCATTAGAAGTAATGAAAGGAGTTTCACCGTACGGCTTAGCGATGGGTAAAGTTATACAGCAAGTCGTTTAAGGTATATAAAGACCGCAGTGTATAGAAAACGTCTGGCTGTAACTTGAGACATCGGTAAATATCCCTTTTCTTCTTCCAAGTGAGTTTGTGACATGCTCTGCTTTGGCTCCGAAGCCTCTAAGATGCTGGGATTCTTTCTCTTAGACAATAGACCATGTGTTTCAGAGCACTTTAATTCGCAACGAATACTGTCCATCTAATGGCTAATTTCTGGTGCATGATTCAACAGTAATAAAAATAGCCAAGACGTTGCCTTCAATAGATCTTCTGTAAGTCTTAGAGGAACTTTCGCTTCCTTTAAATTAAATCTCTTATTAATCTTTAACCCCTTAATGACAAAGCCTGTACATATACGGGCTCAAATTGCATTGTTTTCATTGTCCTTGTCCTTAAGGGGTTAATTCAATTTCCCAGTAGCTTCTGTGTATAGCGTTTCTAAGCACTTTGCTAGTATCCTGACCACAAGCATTCATTTCTAGGTTTTTGCTGACCTGATGGTCCTCTCCTGTATGGCTGGCAGGAGGGATGGGGCAGGATTATGGAGAAGCGGCTAGGATGGAGTTAGCGGTAAATGAGGGGGTGCTGAATCCCCCCTGCGTGCGTTTGCAAAATATCATTCCCCTTGCAATTTGGCTTGTCTTATGATATACTCTGTGCCAGGAGACTGGGGGGGGGGGTCTACTACTTTCCTGATTTAGCCCCTTTAGGACAACCAGTTGTCCTTAAACCCAATAATGTATTGTGAACCCGTGCAGGCTTTGCCGTGAAGGGGTTAAGATTTGATTCACTTTAATATGCATTCTGTGTTCAGGAGGCTCCATGGGACTCAGGTCTGTCTCTTTAAGTAAAATCCCCGAGTTCTCTAGACAGGCAGCCAACCTTTTGTGAAAGTATTATTTGAAACGTTCTATGAAAACATCCCAGACAGGTCCTTGTATTGTCCTTGAATATATTTCGTATTTTAATCATAACCTCACATAGGTGTCTTTTCTCCAAAGTAAACAAATCCAACGTACAAAGTCTGCCTTCACGGCTGAGACTCCTCCGTTCCTTTAATTCATTTTGTTCTCCCCCTTGAACCTTTTCCAGTTCTACGTCTTTTGAACCAGTGCCTACAATGGCGGCATAAATTCAAGCTAACGTTTCAAATACATAATGAGGCATTCTAACCATATATGGAAACTTCTTGGGATAGGCTACCCGGAGCGCTTCCTCTTCTGTGGGCGTGGCTTTGTGAAGGGGTGGGTCTATCTATACACCATTGGTTGAACATATACTTATTCTAATCTATGAACACCATCGCCTATTTAGTGAAGGGAACTGTAAAATGTAAGATTTGTGAAAGTAATATCAACTGGAAGCGTTTGAATGCCAGATTTCCTTTACCATCTGGTTTCCATGTGTCTCATAAATAATGTATAGTTGCTACAGCATATAATTCTTATTGTCTTTTAGCCCCCGGTTTTTTCTTTTTCTATCTTCGTGTCACCCTGGTATTATCAAATCAGAATGCAAATAACTCACGAACAAATAATTGTACGTGACATTGTGACATCACGCAAAATAAAAGGAATACAACCTTAATGTGATGGATTACTTTGTTACCAAGATCAAATATATAATTGGGGAAAATTACATGTCGAAGTGTGATGTATATAATATATATATATATATATATATATATATATATATATATATATTGTGAAGGGGTGGGGACATGTGCACGTCTAGCAAAATCACTGCAAAATGGATTCTTATTTAGTTTTTGCCTCAGTTTTTTTCATTCGTTTTCGGGCAACGAATTTCGTTTCCCGGCTATTTGGCTCGGACAAAATTGGGAAGCCTTTTTGTATTGGGAAACGACATTCGGGGGGCATTCCCAAAGATTTCTTGCCACCTTCCAGACTCACCTTTCATTATAGAAATTTAAAAAATAGGTTCCGCCAGAGTTAGGTTATATACATACACACACACTCACATATACATACATACATACACACACACTCACTTATACATACACACACACTCACATATACATACATACACACACACTCACATATACATACATACACACACACACACTCACTTATACATACACACACACTCACATATACATACATACACACACACTCACATATACATACATACACACACACTCACATATACATACATACACACACACTCACATATACATACATACACACACACTCACATATACATACATACATACATACACACACACTCACATATACATACATACATACACACACACTCACTTATACATACACACACACTCACATATACATACATACACACACACTCACATATACATACATACACACACACTCACATATACATACATACACACACACTCACATATACATACATACATACATACACACACACTCACATATACATACATACACACACTCACATATACATACATACACACACACTCACATATACATACATACACACACACTCACATATACATACATACATACATTCTCACACACATATACATACATACATACTCACACACATATACATACATACACACACACTCACATATACATACATACATACAAGGCCGGACTCACGGAAATGTATTATATAAGGTCAGCCCAGAGAGATTCACCTGTAGGAAGTTGGCCCTTCATAATGAATAGTTATGTTTTGATCTCTGCAACCTTTCTTTCAAGTAGTTTGCGGAAATTAATAGGCAAACATTTAGTGTACTTTTGTAATTTGTAAATTTAGAATGCAGGATTTCAGCCACTAATACAAAATCAACATCGATTTATTTTACCGGCGATGTCTGCTCAGGCACGGTGCGTTGTGCGTTTGTTTAACTTGGCTTGGCTCCTCTTTCTACCAAGTCAACAATAACAGAGAATCATGAATAATCAGCCGGCGATGGCGAAACATCAGCTGAAAGGCAATAAATCTATTAATCAGAAAGATATACTGAAGGCACGTAGTGATTGAAAACGGGTTTATGACTATGTATGAACGCTGTTCCAGCTGACGGTTGGAAAACAGCATTTGGTAAATCTAACCATGGTGTTTATATCAAAACAAGGTCAACATCTTCAAGGTCAAAATCTAATGGTTGCGAAAAATAAACTTAGCTACGGAATTAACTAACTCAAAACAGGTGAAATCGCGTCATAATCTGCCCACGTCTGGCTCGGAACTGCGAGACACCCGTTACATTGGTGCGAGAGGAACCCTGATTTTGGAACTTTGCCAATCATTCCCAAATATGTCCACAATATAATGTTACGTATTGTTACTACAATAACTCTAAACTGCATGCGCCAGAGACCAGGTATTTATATTGTTCATTAAACAAGCGTTTGTATACCTGTTGAAGCTCTCTTTGTCTCGGAGGCTCCAGGAGAGACAACTCATTTCTAGACCTCCGAGGCAGTGGCGCTAACTCTCCAGCCACTTATCCGGTCCGAGCCCAATATTAACCAAGGTGTATACTAAGTAAGCCCCTCTACTAGATCCGTAGTTGGAGAAATAGAAAGGACAAGCAGAGGCCCCTGGCAGCTCTAATTTGTCCATTGTCCCCTCCATTGACCACTGTCCAGCACTGGACCTGCCCGGCACACTACATGAGACTGGGCCCTCACGGCCCGCTACACAGCACTGGACCCAAATAACCACTTTCCAGACATTGAGAGCTTTAGGGCCAGTGACCACCAGGCGGGACAGCGGGAGGATCATAGAACAGGGCAGCGGGAGGGCATGGCATGATAGTCCCATTTTTAGGTTATTACACAGTCCCATCATTTCTGATGGTGGCCCAGAAAAAAAAGGTAAATAATCTTGCTTTGGAAAAAAACTTACTCATAATAGCATTGCTATCAAATCGTGTGCCGTGCTATTAATTAGCCAAATCTAGATACTTTTTTAGATTTTGTTAAATGAAATATAGCAATTACTATATTTAAGTATCTGCCCCGTTAATTAAAGTGCCATTCAATCTGTTAATTAATGTTTGTTTATCATACATAAAATAAGTGCAGCTGCATTTTTAAGGACGCCTGATCTAACATTAATTAAAGCACCTGCCCAAAGAAAACTTGAACAACCTGTCTTGTTAAATAAATATTGCTTTACTAGCGATAAACTCATTAAATAAAAATAATAATAATAATAATAATAATTCATAGAAGAAGAATAATGGCAATTGTTATGATTATTATCATTGTTATTACATGATGCCCACACATGGGAACCACGCTGGTTTGCTTGAAGGAGTATCACAGCTGGTTGACGGGCTCTGCCCGCTACCTCCATTTTTCATGGTTTGCTCCCCAGGTGTAGACCTTCCTCCATTGCTAGACCCACTTCTTTGTCGATTATGGTGGAGAAGAAGGAGACCTCTGTGCCATCTCCATAGTATAGTAATATATACGTGTGTTTTCCAAATAGGCAGGATCCATTTCTATGCATTTTTTTCACTAAATAAAATCTGGAAAATTATCCCTTGCGCAATACCTTATGTGAAAAGTAGATCAGAGGTGAGAGCCAACGTTTAAGCCCTTGGTGGGACTGCTTGTAAGATCTGTGAAGACACCAACAAAGAACCTATGCCAATAAGAGTGTTGGAAAACCATGGTCCTATTCAATCACTCACCAAAAAAATGAGATTTTTTAGAGAAAATGGAGATCGAAAGCTAAAATCATATTCACAAGTAAGTCACTCAACTCTCAACAAACCATTGAAAGAAAGATTGCTAAGTGCTCAACTGCATTCAGAGTATGTGGCTCTGTGCCCAGTGTGCCAGATGGCTTGTCCAGGCCTAGTTGCGTAGAAGCACCTCGGAGGTATAACCAACTTGATGTCATCCTATTGGCTGGATATGACAGTAGAGGTGAATTTCATCTTTTAACTAAGTTTTGACCTATACATTTGCTAGCGAATGTATTATCTATAGGGGAAACAATTGGCACCTTGTTATTTTTCAACGACAGGAACATTTTCAGGAGAGATGAGGTTCTACAGACATGCGCAGTGTCGTGTCATACATAACAGGGCAGGAGAGGAATTCGAGAATCAGGGATTAAGGAGAATTATAAATCCGACAGACTTGCAAAAAATGTGTGTCATTGTGGACTGACGTGACCTCCTTCGTTTCTGAAACATTAACCATTTACTGTAACGCGAAGAACAAAATCAATACATTTTGACACTTTTACATCGGGATATTAAAAATAATCTTAAAGGTTTTTGGATTTTTTTGGAGTTAATTAGAAGTTGCCCGTATTCCGATACTGAGACGGCAGATGACTGTGAATGTCAGGTGAGCAATAATTACGATGTTTTGAGTGGATTCTTAAGAGATGTATTGCCTTTGTTTAGCTGCACCACTTCACTTTATAGGTTGTGTAATAAATTGCAGGGCCGGAAATGAATATAAAAATGAGGGATTATCTAGAGAATTATAAATTGCATGAATGTGTCATTGTGGACTATGGCACTGCTTTAGGGACCAAAAAACATTACTTTTAACCGTAAAAAAAAGAAAACAAAACCAATATGGTGTAGGTGTAATATTTTGTAATAGTGGTTTATAGCATTGGGATATAAACATATGTTAGGGTAAAGAAAAAATGTCGGTGCGCTAAGCTAGTCTCAGGCTCAAATAATACAAATGTATAATACGAGGCCTACCAAACAGGTGTAAGCATGCTGCAAGAAACAGTGTATTGGCTGTACAATGTATACAAAAAACAAAAACTGTCTGCGCTTCTCACCCTAATAAAGTTGGCAACAAATATATAAACATAATATAAATGAGAGGTTTTGGTTATATGAATTGGCCAAAGCATAAATAAGCTCACCCGCCACGTCAAGGCACACTCTCAATAGGGTGAGAACCTACTCTCACCTCCTATGTAGTGGGCACACAAAGCAGTTTATACTTTATGTTAGGGTAAAGTTATTACCTTTTAAAGACAATTCCTACAAGAATATATGTATCGATCTCACGTACCCACTACATCATACAAGAGTTCCACAGAGGCTTTCTAGTAGTTCTCTCACGTGATTGAAACATGAGGAACATGTGTTTTACTCATACCTAATGTGAACATGTATGAAGAAAATTACTTAAGTTTGTGGGAGGGATAATTGGTGGAATTTAATCAGTTCCCACATTAAATCCTTAATAATTTGGCCCAAACACCTTAATAGCCCCTTCCATGTTGCCTACATTCCTTCACTACATTTTCTACTTTTTTTATAGGTATTTTTTTCAGATCTTAAAGATTTGTGAGTTTTTTGATGGCCACCACCCGATGTTTTTATATGAATCATCTGATATGAATATGATCTTGGTATGATCCAATCCAACAAAAACTGCAATCGGTCGCGCTGGAATTGTCGTCTTTCAGGTGTGACGGACGTAATCCTAGCCTAGCCTTAATCCTCCATTAATGAACGGTGTTTTGGTGCTATTAATATATAAGCTTAAACATTAAAGAATATACAGGCGACAATCAAACCCGAAGGACATTCTCCTCATCTGTCATTTAACGATGAGTCAAAATAATTTAATTTGTGGACACATTTTCTGCTTTGCATTGCTGTTGTTTCTAATCCTCATTAAAGAGGATTATTAGAGCTGAAGAACCCTGTGATACCCTCATACCCACCAAATATTCTGAGATCGTAGAAAAGAGGGGCATCAGGGAAGGGACATCCCAACCCTTGGGAGTAAAGACAAAGTTTGCTAGTATCCAAGAAATGGCGGCACGTTGTGTCAATGAGCATTGTGGGGTTTTGATCATAGTCCCAGTAGGGCAGTAGATCATCCAGCATTCCTTTTAGAAGGGCGGACGGGACTGGAGCTCTGGTGGGCAGGAGACCTTGAAGCCCTGTTTCTCCATATCTTAGATATCCAAATCTTTAATTTCTATGAAATTCTTTTTTTTTCCAGCAAGTTCTTAATTCATTTGGGTTCATCTGTGTGTACATGGGGCACACATACATGTTTTCTAGCTAATGGGAACATGTACTGATCTCACCGTAGGTTTTTTAGGCTGTTCACTTCATCCTTGGCCTAACGTATTATTGTAATATGTGTGGGACTGTGTGCCTAACCTTCCTGTCTATTATTGAAATGTATTCTAATTTGGATTAACGTTTTCTCGGTGGCGTATTCACTTAGGTTTAGCTTGCAGGACAATTGTCTCTTTTCTCATCTTCTTCTGATATCTCCTTTTTTCCACTCATGAGATTAACCTCAGTAAGTCATAGCCTCCTGCTTGGAAACTGTTCTTTCTCCGTTGAAGGGGACTTCAAAGTAACTACTACCCTGTCACTTGTTTCATTTCTGTCGTTAGAAGAGTAGACTTGAACATCTGGAGGGTTTCTAGGCATCAATACTCTGGAATGTGGATTATCAGATGGTAGGTTTTTGTTTTTATTGATGTCTCGAAAGTGATATCTGAAATTTTTCATTCTGCCCTTTAAATATATATTTAGATGGATGCTTTAGTGTCCCATTCATCCTCACCAATAAGAAATGTATATTAAAGTACTTTGTATGAGTGGCGTCAGTACGGTTGGTGTCACCCGGTGTGATGACACATGGTGTCACTGACGTTGGGGGAGGGAGTTGACGCCGGGGGAGTTCCCGCTGACTTCCGGGGCGTTCCCAGTGACGGCAGCGGGAACCACCCCCATTTGAAGGGGGAAATGGGCAGGGCATGTCAAGACCTCGTTCCCTGCCTGGTGTGGTGTCACCCCCTGTAAAGTGTCACCCGGGTGCGGTTCGCACCCCCCCGCCACTGCTTTGTATGGATGCTTGAGCTTGCTACAGCTCCACAGCTACAACTCGCCACCTGCTCCTGTTTTCACTCCACTGTTTGGTAACTTGAAGCAACCAATCAGTGCCAGGAAAGCATCCCCATTGATTGCAATGGGAGCGCTTCCTGTGCATGCGCATGGGCGGTGGTCACATTGGACAACCTCCCAGGAACTCTTGTTGAGCAAACCCTTAAGATGGCTGGTGGTGAGTAGGAGATGCATTCAGCCAATCATATCTCCTGCTAGTAGCGGGTTGGTAAAAAACGGAGACACACAGGAGATAAAAAAAGATTATTTAAAGGGACCACTCACCTAGCATATGTATTCAAGGACATATGAGAGCCGGAGTGTCCCTTTAAGTACCTAGTGAAACACATCCAGATAAAAATATTTTATTATTTTATTGTTATATGTTTTATAATGTTTATTATTTATATATGTTTACAAAATGTTATTATTTATATATGTTTATATATATATATATATATATATATTTTATCTTTATTTTATATGGATATAATTAACCTTTTTCTCCCTAAAAAAAAAACACTTTTAGAGTTTGGGTGGCGTTTTGTGCATTTGAAAAGAATATTATACGTATTTATTATAACAACATGTCTAGGTGTTAGCTTTCTAAATCTTTTCTATCCATTGAAAATATATTTAATTCATGCGTTTTAAATGAGTGAATATGAAGGTGTCAGCACCGTAACGCGTGACCCTGAGAATCTGCCCAGCCACCTTGAGTGATACGGAACAAACCCCGAGAGAAGAATCATTCTGAAGTAACCAGTTAATTGATGTTCGAGAACGCGTACGCACGTAATTTATAAATATGACTAACGGGTGCGCGCCAAAGTAGTCGCAATAGCTGTATATAAATCATTCTAAAAGAGGTATCTGAAAGTTCGAGTTTCCGACTCCTGGCACCAGTTTGGGTGTGTTACGTTCCTTAAATCAACCCAACCGAGGACACTTTTGTACTCGGTTAATAAAAACAAGGAATGCATTACACAAATTGCTATTAATAAAAACAAACGTCATTTTGCATGTTTCGCAACGAACGTTGAAGCCGTTTAAGGGGCCCTTGGACCAAAAAGCGAAGAGGAAACATGACCGCTGGCCTAGGTGGGCTTCAAAGGGCATGCTGGCAGCTCCTGCACTGGATGGGCACCTGCAACAATGCTGCCATGTTTAGGGGTTATGTGGAGGCCGATGGAGGCTGGGACCACGAAGGTGAAGGACATCAAGCAGCTCCTCCTATATGTGGGAGAAACAGTTTATTATGACTGATCCTGACCAAGTGGAGTCCCTCCTAAGGGACGTTATTGCCCAAAATGGTAGTGCCTCTCCGATGGCTCTTCTGGAGAGGACACAGACATACTCCGGAGGCCAGACACATGTGGCGGTCCCAACCAGGCGGAGCGGGAGGAGGAACAGTGATTCAATGCCTCCTGTGTAGCTACAGTCCTATCTGCCCCTTCTAGAAGGAATGCTGGATAATCCCCTGACCTACCAGGACCTGTATCAGCTCCTTCCCTACTTGTGCACTCCAGAGCCGGTGCCCATGAGTATAGAGGCCACATGGCCCAAGAAAGCAGTTAGGGGGGTATTAGCTCGGAGAATGGGGGAGGTGGAGATCGGAGGGATGGCGGGAACATTTTAACGTTGCTTATGTCTTTGGTGGAAAGGGTGTGTAATTTGGGCAGTGTGTAGGGTCAGGGTCAAGCCTCTCTTCTGGGTTGAGCGTGTCACATGCTCCCCTTGGGATGGGGCTCAGTCTGGCATCGTTTGCCTACCTAGATCCCCCTGGGTGGATTTGCGGGGCAGAGTCCTCCACCTAGTCGGTTGAAGCATTAATGTTTACCTCTTCGCCAAATCTGTTCCAACTGTTTTTATAAATTTTCATTAAAATTTGTAAAAAGTTGAAATGATATTTGAAATTATACCTGTTAATGAGACAATTTAAATCGCTTTCCATGGATTTTTTATTATGTCATAGGTCGTAATTTTTATAAATACCAATAAATTTAGCTTTTTAGTCTAACTCATTTGTATCCCAGAAAATCTAAAATATCAGAAATGGGAATGGTGGCAGAAAAGTAAAATCCGGTGGCAGGCTGATATTTTTTTTATCTCATGTGAGGACATTTTAATGAGAGGGTGGTAGATAAGTGGAGCAGCCTCCTAGCATAAGTGGTAGATGCTAATACAGTGAGGGAATTTAAATCCTGAGTCTAACACGAGACGAAGGATCAAATAAGAGCTCTCTGGTGATTATACTGAAAAAGAGTCAAGGAGCTCCTTGTATCACATATTTTCTGGGATAACTCCTACCACTCACAGCCTTTGTGCAACTCCTACCACTCTCAGCCTTTACATCATTTGCAGCACCACATTTTTTTTTAGATAATATATGCATCGATTAGTGCATCTGTGACGGTAATAGATTTAGTCAGAGTGGATCCGTTCATCCTGGAGGAATTGGCAGCTAAATGATCATTTATTGGAATTTCCTGATTTAAATTTCGCTTCTGGTTTCAAAGGTCCAGGTGACTCGGGGTTACTATACGTTAATCAGATTATGCATATTAGACTCGTGGCTGGAGGGTGTTTAAATTAACATTTTAAACCATGTGAGAGCTGCGTAACATCTTGGCATGCTGTCAAGTCAAGGCCTCGTAGATGACAAGGGCAAGAAAAAAGGAATCTAACGTGGAGACTTGGAAAAAAGATCTATTCTGGATCTTCAAAGAAGATCTTCATCAGCTGGGGCGTTCCTGGGGTCAGATGTAGGTCCGAGGTCTATAAATCTTTTGCGACTCCACATCTTAGACTGTGAATATCTGTCTACTAAACTTTACTAAGCGATACACGTGCTTTTTAGGACCACCTAGATACATCACGACGCACAATTAATTTACTGGCTTCTGTATTGTGCAACCTCAAGGAGTTGGACCCAGTGGACGCCCTCTGAATACCCCTTCGGGCCTTTGACAAGTTGGATAGAAGGGAAATAGTTAATTCCTTCTGTTAGTGAAGCCGAAACTAAGTTAAATCTGGGACTGATGACCTAACCTTCCAAGAGTCCTGTTTTGTTGAGGGACAGCCAGTGTCCACATGCCCTACTGGCCCACCTTTGAGGGTCATAGGCTTGTTGGGAAGATCCAAAATGGAGATAAATACGCATCTCGCCTGAACAGGGCCAGACTGGCAACTATGGGGCAGCCCAGACTCTTTAAGGCCAGCAGCCACCTGATGACGTAAGAGCGTCCAACCGCCTGCATACGCGCTGCTGCACGCTATCTTTTAAAGCTTGTGTAGGCAAGCGGCCCACCAGCATTTGCCAGATGGACAGTCCTGGCCTGCACCTGAAAACAGGGGTGGAGTGGGCCCCCCATTTTATACCAATAAGTAAAGGGAGGGGGTAGGATTTAGTGATTATGGGGCCCTAGGCCAAGCTCCTGTGCTGCTAGGGGGAATCCACTAGGGCTGCAAGGATGGAACTATAAGCATTCCTGGGAACTTTCAGACTCGACTACCAGGAGCCCCCCTTGCGGGTGTGCGGTCCAGCTGATGCCGGTGGGCAGTCCCACTGATGTTGCAGGCGGGGGCGGAGGCGAAGTGGGCGGGGATGTCACAATATCGCCCCCACCCCCTCAACTAGGAGAAGCGCCGCTTCACCCAGAGTCTCCCATACCTCCCGAGTGCCCCTATTATTTAGGAACTCAAGACATCTGGTGGGTATGAAGGTATGCCTGCTGCACAATCCTTAAAGTCACGATGGGATGGATTCAATGCCAGAGATAAATCTATTACACGCGATTAAATAGCCATCCTTAGCAGAGATCGCAGTGGAAATGATATAAGGCGGAATCTATTGGGCCAGATTCATTAACTGAGATAAAACGCTTCTGGATTTATCTTCATTTTTCCCATTATGTTCGATAGGAGGATTGATGTTCAATTACCTGTGATATATGTAGCCCTGGTGTTCAATCAAGCGCAATGTGTACGGCATTTAAAAACGGCAGAAGCATGTTTAACCCCTTCAGGGCTAAGGGTTTCTCAGACCCTAAAGACCCTTTTTTGGGGCATTTTTATCATATGTTTGTTAAACTATGCTTCCCGTTTTTCATGTTATGTGTTTCCCTCACAAATGTAATGACAAAGAGGGGAGGGCTGCCAAGCCCTTTTGATTTCAAGATTTTGGGATGCTTGGGTCTTGAAGCTTTAGTGCGTGTTCTACTTGCAATGCCCCACACGGCCACTAGGGTGCGTGGAGTAACAGGGCCTTTATGAAAGCATTTCCTAATTAATTTTATCCTTTATGTGTTCCCTTTCTGCATTATTACGCGTACCGTTTCTGTTAGTGTAGTTAACAAGGGGCATTACTGTACGCGGGCTGATTTAATGGCTGGGTCACCAGGATGGAATTGCACTCCAGGCTGAATGCCATCAGCCCCCCCCCTGAGGATAAGGAGACCCTTCCTCTGGAACCATATTAATACATATAAAAAATGTATAGTTATATGTAAAAGAAACCAATGCCACATGACAAGAGAGATACTTGAGGATCTGGTATGCTGTGACCCCCGGTGATGTCATGGTGACATCATTGTGGTCCTTAGAATATTTTTTAACATTTTATTTTTTTTCATTTTTTATTTTTTTTTACTTAAAAATCCAGTCTTTGATTGGACAGTTTGATCAAAAATGTCAGGCTGTACCATTTACCTAAAAGAAGGATCATAGTGACATCTTCTAGCATGTCCGTAGATTTGTGAAAGGGGGTTCTAATTATTTTGCATAAACCGGTATATAAAATGCGTTTATTTTTGCGTTACTTCCAAAAATTGTTTCCATTAGGTCACAAATTCAAATAAAAAGTAGAGCCCCAGCCAGGCCTCTTCCCAAACCCCATTTGAATTGTTAGAAGGTATGGATCCAGTAGGGAATGAAAACAATATATCATCCATGTATCATTTGTGTAGCTTTACTGGACTGATTATGTGTATATGTCCAGTAAAGGTAAGTTACAACTTCCGCTGGGAGGCTGTTCCACTTATCTACCACCCTCCCAGTGAAGTAAAACGTGCTTAGATTACAAATCAACCCCTGACTGTATAGATTTAGAAGTCTTCCTGTCATGAGTAACATCAAAAATTTAAAGCACGTTAACAACTGTATCTGGGAATCTATTTTCATTCAGTCTGTGATGTCATACTATTTTGCATGCCACCGACTAAATTAATATTGTGCGTAAATTAATGTAATTGTTTAATGATCGACTTTACATTTTAAGAGGTAGGTAAATTAAACGTTCACACCCCAAATATGTCAAATAAATAAATCTATCTATCTATATATATATGCATGTATGGATTTATTGAGTTACTTTGGGACTTTATTTTAGGACTTAAAATGCTGCATTCTGTCATTTCTTAATATCACGCTGTCGGCCCTGTTCACCCATCGATCATCCCCGGGACAGGACTGATATTGCAGTGATATACGAAAAATTACTTTGGCTTCTTTCAGGAATTTTAAAACTTTTAATGCTTCTAAGGTGGGACGTTATGAAGGTCCAATCCCAGTAATAACCCCCAGTGCTGTATACAGTAATATAACCCCCCAGCGCTGTATACAGTAATATAACCCCCAGTGCTGTATAATGTAATGTCAGTCGGCATTGACAAAAATGTTGTTTTATCTAATTTTGTTCCAATAAACTTCATTTATCTGCAGACCTAGAGGCGTAGACTTTCATTAGAGTGTCTAGCTTGGTGATTAAAACTAAGACATTCTATTGTTTATCACAGGCAGTATGATAAGGAGTCGGGGGGTTTAGTAGATCGGGGATCAGATAACAGAGCGAGAACTCATACAAACGGCTGATATGCAGCTGCCTGAAAACATTTTTTCTGTAAAAACTAGAACTGTCTTTAAAAAGAAAACAAAGTGCAATATTGTAAACGTATATTTTTAACGTGTTTCAAATCTGGTATTAGTAATAAAAAAAATCAGGTGGGAATTCCCCTTTAAATCCTCGCTTTTCTGTAAAGTTTTTGCTTAACCTTTCAACGTTTGTTCATTGTTACAGCAGCGACAAATCACCTTTAGCACGGCACATATGAACCTCTGATAAGGATCGGCCATTGTGAGGAAAGAATTTTGCGGAAAATTTTCATTTTCCCTTTGTCCGGCTATGATTTGTATTGCCGATCGTTATCAAATTATTTTTGGCTCATCACGCAGACATTGTGGCGACATTGCCCTTGGAAACGTATCAGCACTAAGCGGTTACTCTATGTATAATGAGTATCGAGTATTTTCTGCCGTAAGCCTGACCCAGGGTACCGTCCTCGGCAACTCACTCCGCGGCCATATTCACTATAATGCACCAGGATATGACATCATATCCTGTCGCTCCGTGTCTTAATGGCGCATTTTAGTGCAGTCCGCGGAGGCTGTCCCAAGCCTCCATTGGCTGCTTGGGGAGATCAGGGATCTTCCCTGTCACCGGCCAATTGAGGAGCAGCACCCTGGGGGTCTGATCACCCATGAGGGGAATCTACCCCCCCTCGGTTTTTGCATACAGAACTCTGGACAAGACAGAGGATCATCTAATAACGATACTTAAAAAAAGCCAGTCTTCCTAGGATTAAATCTCCAGTAAAATTTTGCCTCTTTGAACAGTTGTCATGTGACACAAACACGAGCATTGATAGGCTGTTGCCATATAACCTGCAAAAGCTTCTTAACCCCTTAATGACAAAGCCCGTACATGTACAGGCTCAAAATGCATTGTTTTCAATGGGTTTAGGGACCGCCCATTGTCCTTCAGGGGTTAAAAGTCTCTTAGTATGTTTTCATATCATTAAACCATCAGAGGAAAGAATACAATGATAGATCGGATAAGATTTATTTGTTTAACCTGCTGGAGAGGGAGATTGTTTCTCTAAGTGGAACAGCATCTTTCCGGTTATGTAATTGTGCGTAACCCATTTATCATAGAAGCTGCCAGTCATTTCTTAACTACTCTTTCATTATTTTATGTTATTAATCTTTAAACAACAATTGTTGGAATCAAGTAATTTAATTGTGAATGTCGTTGAATTTCTTTTAGCTCTGGAGCTGCAGCTTCTACGTAAAATAAGTATTGTTTTTTTTATTTTATTTTAAATAAATCATATTACAGTAATAATGCTGAGATTATTATTATTTCTATTATTATCAGCATAATAAATATTTGGTATATAGCTGGCAGCCTAAGGCCTGGCCTAAGGCCTGGGGGGCAAGTCACGTGAAGTGGCTCCGCCCCCTCGCACTCACCTTTCACCCCTCACGCTGCTCCCATCACTATGCGGCCATCAGACTGCTGCAAAACCTATCTAACGGCCGCTGGGTGCTGATGCCACCGGCCGGAGCTACTTTAATCCTTTTTTTTATTTATTTAATACGCCGGATTGGCTTGCCATATTAAAAATAAATAAATAAAGTATTAAAGTAGCGCCGGCCGGCAGCATCAGCACCCAGCGGCCGTGTAGATTCGATTTCCAACAATCTGATGGCTGCATAGTGATGGGAGCAGCGTGAGGGGTGAAAGGTGAGTGCGAGGGGGCGGAGCTTTCACCCCTCACGCTGCTCCCATCACTTGGCGGCCATCGCATGCGGCCGCTGGGTGCTGATGCCGCCGGCCGGCGCTGCTTTAATACTATTTTTTTTTCATTTAACAGCCGATCCTGCTTGCCATATTAAATTTTAAAAAAAAGTATTAAAGTAGCGGCGGTGGGCGGCATCAGCACCCAGCGGCCGTTTAGATTAGATTTCGGGCGGCCTGGGGGGCAATTGCCCCCCTGCCCCCCGGCCCAGCCCCTGTATAGATCTAAGAATTAGGACAATCTGTCATCTCAGCCAGTTCAGAAACGTAAATAATGGTGTGCGATTCAATCATTAATAAAGGAGTATAGACTTTTTGCTTTGAAAATGTGTTTTTTTTTTTATCTTCTGTATTCTATCTTGTGCAGTTTTATATAATGAGCTTTTTTTTGCATGTTCATGGGCAAGGAAATATATTTGAAAATGGTTTTGAAATTAGACAAAGTGAGTCTTTTTTCTCTTGCCAAATTATACATTGTATTCATACAACATTCATTGAATTCACCCGACAATAAAATGCGTTGAATGAAAAAAAAATAGCGTCTGTCAAAATACTACACAAAAGGGAATATGAATAATAGACGTAAATAGAAGATCCTACAAAAAAATATATTTATAATTAAGAATTAAATTAAATTGGGAAAAAAAAGTGAGCCGTGTCTCATTAAAAAAAATGAAGTCGTAAAAAATTTAATAGCAAGTAAAAAAGATGAACTTAAGCTTCCCGTTACTAAGTTTTATATAAGATTTTGTCCTAAAAGTGAGCGACTTAAAAAATCTATCAGCGGATCTAAAACCTAGAAGTGGTAAGGGGTAAAATTCTGGAAAAATACCCCTGAATTGCAATATGGGGGACAAATCAAGACAAGCAATCCCAAGAGCATGTTGACCATCAACATTAGAGATGAAGCAGAGATGTGGTTGGGACAGGACAGAGGTCAGGGCAGGGAGCAAGCCTTCGTAGTTGGTCAATGCATGGGTCAAGCAGGGATATTATTACAAAAAAATCTTTGGTTCTTCATCCAAGAAGACATTGGGACATTTGTGGCATAAGCACCTGGGGGACCGCAATGCTTCAGGTGGTGCTTTTATGCCTTTGAAGTGTCTTCTTCTTGCTGGCTTTGTGCATTGACAAAGGAGGTCATTTGTCCCCCTGCTCCATTTTTTCAATAAATGTACTGCTTTTAGTATTCTTAGCAAAAGCTTGGTGCGCCTGACTTTTTTTTGGGGATTCTGGTGTCTTCTTGGATGAAGAAATGAAGATTTTTTGTTACAATGTGCTATAATGGTTTAATTCTGTTCCTTTGTGGATCTGGAGTTGGAGCACAAGTTGCTTCAGTTTAAAGATCTGGGACCAGACACCCCTATTAGTTCATGAACAAAACATGGTGAATGGGTAAGCACTGATAGCCCCTGAATAACTGAGTTTTGTGTCGAGTATTAAAATCA
Source organism: Spea bombifrons (assembly GCF_027358695.1). NCBI lineage: Eukaryota > Metazoa > Chordata > Amphibia > Anura > Pelobatidae > Spea > Spea bombifrons. The sequence continues at coordinate 104,487,446 of NC_071091.1, read as the reverse complement.
AAGTTCTGGAAATCCAAAGTTCTGGAACTGGATGAGAACGATCACAAGGCAGGGAAGCATTGGAGACACAAGTTGAGTGGAGACAACCACCTGAACTTTGGAATATCAGAGCACGGAGAAGTGTTTGCTGGGATCCCTGGAAAATTATTATTATTATTATCTTTTATTTATATAGCGCCAACAATTTACGCAGCGCTTAATACATTACATATATTCAAGGGGTCTGACAATAAACTCAAATACTCTGTAGAGTTCATCCCGTACAACTTTTGTACAGGAACTCACACAGAGGTGCCATAGAAGAAGCTTGGTACCAAATATGTTTTGTTAAAGACACTTTAGGAACCGCCTAATCCTGAGTTGGGAACAGGTCACTGTCCGAGACTGTCCCTGGCTTAACCTCATCTTGCTAAAAGACTGCTCTATCATTGGTCAGGAGGAAGACTAACCTCCACACCTCCACTCAATGGATTCACTCAACCCCAGGTGCCATTCCTGCCATAACACCACCATTTTCTGCTCTTCTGGAACTGCTTTGATGTGTACAGTTTGTACACGCATTATACCTTCATATACTTCCATGTTCCATGTACATGAAGTCTACGAATAAACTCAATCGAGCCGTACTGTTCCTCTGTAAAGGGATTATCTCAAATGTGATGGTGCAAGGCATGTTTCTAATAGATATGGGTGATAAGACAAATTAGCAGATACTTCACTTAATCGCTAATACAGCCCTAAAATATATATATGTGAATTGTATGGTTTTGTTGTTTTGTCAGTTACTGTGATACGCGGGCTGATCTGATAAAGCTCGATGTCGTCGTATTAACCCAAACCCAGTTCTACTTTCAAAATTCTAAATCTATGACAGTGGACTTTGCTTGGTTTCTTTTTCATGTCTTTGCTCGTTGTTACAAATTTAGCCCTTGGCACTAGAACTGATCCAGATCGGCCTTGACAATTAAAGCAGATTAATGTAATCCGTGACCTCTGCATCGAAAACCGGTCATCGGATAACCTTCAGAAAAGGACAAAACCACAAATAAGCTCGGGGGGTGAGGTGGATTATAAATTGGCCGCAGCATTTTATAAAATGTACTAAATATTACTACTTCCTAATGGTCTGTGATGACCTTGAAGGATCACGTTGAGAAGAGGAAGCCCCAACTGATAACATCTAACCAAATAACGTTGTAAAATGCCCTGTTGTACGCCATTCGCTCTCAATGCTGTATGAAAAGAACTTAGAACAAAGACATGTATTGTTTCACCATAACTCTATAGTCAAATTTCTGGTGGCCACGGCCAAGCCAGTTGTATATTCTGACACGTGGTAATCACTTTAATGTAAGGAGAAGCAAACATTGAACATTGTCTACTTCCCGTCTATGCAAAAAACTTACAGATCTGAATACCCGCAGAAGAACAAACATTGATCGAAGATTAATACCACCATTCGATATCCAGTAGTATGGTAAAGAAAATATTTCATTTTACATACAATACACACAGGTCATATAATGCGATAATTCACATACGTGTTCGGTTGTTCTTCTAACACTAAGGTTACCCAATGTATGACAACCGTTTGATGTCCCTTTTCATCCTCAATACATCATATCTTGGATCAAATATGTCAACTTGCGGTAGAGTCCCCACCAAACTGGACACCACATTGGTATAGATTTTGGATTTTATTCCTTATATTTCATGTTTCTAGACTGGTGGGGACTCATCAACATTGTCAGGTTCTTGTTGCGATCTTCAGGGGTAAGTTCTAGATGTCACTGTAATGATACTGATGTTAGGCAGGTTTGGAGTCCAGCAGTCGGGTCAGTAGGGTCTTGTGTCAGACGAAGCTACTTGATACTCAGGTGGTTAAGCTCCTGAGCTGAAAGCGGCTGTCTGGTTTAGTTATAACAGCAGAGCTGAGTGGCTGAAACAGAAAGAGTAGTCAGGCAAGCTGAGGTCGGTGCGTAGAAGAAGGCAGCCAAGTCAACCGGTCCAAGTTTTATGATCATTCTGTGGTTTGTCTCATATGTATATATATATATATATATATATATATATATATATATATATATATATATATATATATAATATATATATATATATATAGCGCATACATCATGTTATCTCCACAGTGCTTCTAATAATCATAGCTGGGAACTCTCAGGGTTTTGGCCAGAGTTTAGACATGGATTTTTAATATTACTTTGATCTCTCTCACTCCAAAAAGTTTGGAACATGTTAAGTGAATGAGATCATTCTAACCACACTCTAAACAATGTCCGACGTTAATCTAACAAATTAGAACCTTAATTTTCTAGGGATATCCTCTTTTATTTTATAATGGTCTGAATAGCTCACCGGCAAGCGCTGACATACTATTCCGCTAATAACAAGAGAAAGATTTATGTATTCCATTGATTTGTTATATATGGCAAAAAGGGCCTGCATTAGACGGTGGAGTAAAGACTTTTAGCCTTCTATTTATGGGTCCTTCCAGACATGTTCGATAAACAGATCTGGTTTTGGAGCAGGACCTGGGGTCTGGATGGCACCATGACTGGCTTACCCCACTTCTATAAAGAAGTATTGACAAATGTATGACTCCCTCTAAGCTTTAGAAACATTGGACGTCTTGTAGATAGGCTAAGGGTATCAAAGGTACACTATATGGACAAAAGTATTGGGACACCTGACTATTAGACCAACAGGGACGCTTCTGACATCGCATTTTAAATACAAAGACATTAATATGTAGTTGCCCCCCCCCCTTGGAAGCTGTTATAGCTGCAACTCTTCTGGGATTTCCACAAGATTTTGGGGAGTTTCTGAGGGATTTCTGTCCATTCATCCAGTGGAGCGTTTGTGAGGTCAGACACTGATGTTGGACGAGACACCCGGCTCACAATCTCCGTTCCAGTTCATCCCAAAGGTGTTGGATGGGGTTGAGGTCAGGCCGGTCAAGCTCTTCCACCCCAAACTCATCCAACTTTATAGGCCTTAAATTGAAATGTAAGCTTTCTCTAAATGGTTTAGTACCTGGATATTTCCATAGATTCTTCCATGGTTTTGGTGGAATTTTTGTTGGCTCATCTAAAGACCCTTTAAGTATAAGTTTTGTAATAGTTCTGTCTATTATAGTGACTTGCTAATGATTGCAACCAAAAGGTTATTATGTGATAATAACAGTAACCATGACTTGTCAGCGTCATATTTATTTTGAAAGAAATATAAAATTATATTTTGAAATTGTATAATTTATAATTGTGAAATAATATTTTTATCAGTGCTGAATTATTAGATTTTTCTGACTAAAATGGTAACTGATTTCCAGGATACAAATGATCAGGAAAGACTACGAGTTCTCTATACGTCCGACTTGGAGGAGAGAGGAGACGTGATAGAAACATTTAAATACTTAAAGGGGTTTCACAAAGTACAGGAGGGAAGTTTATTTCAAAAGGAGGAGAAACGTTAGAACAAGTAATCTGAAACTAGACGGTCAGATGGTAATGATAGAGTGATGTCATTTAAACATGCATGGGGTGGGCATATCGCTCATGAATCGTGAAGACAAGGCCAACGACTGATTAAGATTTGGATCTTTACATCAAGAAATGGGCCGAATTGTTTTTACATTTTATTTTATTGAATTATTACAAATAATAATTTAACGAATTGTAGAACTCCCACGTGATGTACTCATCTCTAATGCTGAAGGTTTATCTTTCACAGAATTCTACCCATTTGATGTAGAATTGAAAGAGATGCAAAATTCCAGAGGTCCCATAATTATCAGAGGATTTCTCCAATATTCTCTCTGGAGCTCTCCTCCTTTACATTGGGAGTTGGGAAGGAGAGGGGATGGTTTGAAGAGTACGGGCCCGCATTCAACAGGACAAAAAAAATGGCCGACAGTAGGTGGAAATAGGGTGGCAGTGGACAGGGCCAAATGCCAAGTGCCCTTGGAGATGGGTCGAATGGTTCTTATCTGCTGTCGGAATTCTATCTTTCTAATCTCATTTTATCCTTCCTGTTTTTCCCCTCTTTCCTCTTTCAGTCCTTCCTTTTATTGATCGTTTAATTCATAACATGTTCTTTAGCTGCGGTTTTACTAGCATGGCTTCTGGTCATCTTTTGGGAGTATCACGAAATACGGCATAGCACTTCTCCTGCGGTAGGACGCTGAATTATCAATAAACCCGAACATAAAAGCCTGCGTCGTAAATGGGAGTTTAGTAATTACCCCTCTGGCCTGTCCCTGCTTAATCCGTTAATTAATATAACGTCTCTGCTGTATTTAAAGAGCCTGTTCTTTACCCCTCGTCCAAACAAAGGCATTGGAAATACTTTGCTCCAAAGATGTTTATCCTACACAATATATCTTTGCTAAATGAAGTTAAAGGGCATTTCCGCCGCCATATGCACTTTAACGCATGTGATAGCTGAGAGGTCCCTTTATATTTCCGTTCTTCTTGCAAAGAGGTGTTGAAATATCCCCAGTAACCGGGCATCCCAAAAATGTATTTTAAAAGGTTTTCCATTTGATGCAAAACACTCATAGTTGGAGCTAATGTAGAGAAACTGTGATTTAGGAACGTGGAACATTCATTCGCTCGTTTTTTTCCTACTGTAAAGACCTTAGTCAGTCGTTGGTCTTAGATTAACCCCTTAAGGACAACGGGCGGCCCCTAAACCCATTGAAAACAATGCATTTTGAGCCCGTACATGTACGCGCTTTGTCATTAAGGGGTTAAGGAGCCGCATGCCGGTCCAGTATATGTTTACATGCCCTCGCTCTATTAGAATGAAATCGGAACATAGTAAGGAACGGCGGTGATGATGCGAGATTGACAGGGAGCGTTTTACTTTCACATTCTTACATCATTACATCTTGTCTTAACATAAGCCTCTCCCAGTCTGTAAAAATGATGTTTACAACAGGATAAAGGATCTGAGTAATGAATATGTCTCATAAATGGGTGAGTCTCGCTGGAAATACTAAAAAAACATCTCCCACAGCTGGCCCCGCACGTAATAAACCTCTTTAAACACAGCCATGTAGAAGATGGTCTGTATAATTATTGGATATGTGCTTTCTCTTGCGCATACATTTCCCATCATGCACCTGGTCTCTTCTTTCTGATTGGCTGCTCATTTTGGAAGTTTGTTATATGTTTGGTAACAGCATGGTAGAGGTCCATAAAAAAAGGACTTTGGCGTGAAGAACTTCATGGCCACCATGCTGGATTAGTTTTATAATAGATGTTCGGTAGAACATTCAAGACAGGTGGTTGTCTTCTTCAACAATCTGGCCACCCTTCGTCACTTGATTGAAAAAACATCTTTGAGACTTCATTACCGCTGGGTATAGTACTAAAGGGTTTACCCAATCCCTTCCTTTAAGTTAAGGTCCAAAAAATGGATCTGCAAGCAAAAGCTCACAAAAGGACTCATTATTTAAAAAAAAAAAACTTTTGGTAGTAAGATCAGTCTTAAAAAGCCAAAGCGAGCAATGCCCTGACTGTCAAAATTCTGAACTTCCCAGGTTGGCTTTCATCTCCCTTCTTCGTGTGGGAGTAATTAAAGGGTGAGCTATGTTGAGGGATGAGGCTAAGTTTGCATGGGTGTGTGGTTGACCCCTAATACATCACATAGGGGTGGTTAGTGGGTAGAATTGGGGTATAGAGAGGATGTGGCCAAATGCTACCATGTCCACATCAAGGACAAAGCCACGGTTCTTTGTGATTCTGATTTATTGGTGATACAATGGTACTGAGTCGATGCTTACATTTCTCTGCCCAGCAAGCTTGGGAAGGGTTGAGGAAACCTCGACCAGGCGTGTTGTGGGCTGAATCGAATTCTAACTTTCTGTGAGACATTTGATCCAAAATCTTTACGGCCAAAGAAGCCAATGGGCTAGTTACCCTCTTGCCCCCCCCCGAACTTCCATGGGTGACCAGAAATACCATTTCTCACCTCTAACTAGTCAATGAATCCCTTTGGTTCCTGCTGGTGCCGTGCTGCCAGCAGATGACTTCATGATGTTAATTTTTCCAGTTTGTTAGGGTTTGGTTAAGAGGCTGATAGATAACAAAAAAATAGCTTGTCTCGAAAGTGCAATCAATAGGAAAATATGCAAATGTATTAATAAATAATATATTAATCCAGATTTAGTGCCTTCACGGATACAGACAATTTAAAGAACACTCAAATAAGAATCTAGATGAAGAATGGCATATAGAAAGATGTTTCCCTTTATTGAGAGAGTGGTAGGTAAGTGGAATGGACTCCCAGCAGAATTGGTAGAGGGTAATACAGTGAGGGGATTTAAACATGCATGGGATAGGCGTATACCTCCTGAATCGAGACCAACGACTGATTAAGCTTTGAGTCTTTACAGCAGGAGAAACGGGCGACTAGACGGGGGCCGAATGGGTCTGATCCGCTGTCACATTATATGTTTCAAATGAGACTTCTGTTCTTTACTGAAGTAGCTTAATAGAAAATACAAAAGGACACCACAGCGGAACTAATTATATAATAGAAGTCAAAATAAACACTATAAGCCACACTTGAAATGGTAAGTAGCCTCGGCTAATGCAAAGCCGGCTTTTGGACGGAGAACAAAGCGCGATGTTTGGTTTTAGGAAGCGTCTCGTCCATACAGTGTCAAACCTCCGGTGTCTGCCCTTTAATCAAATGCCCCCGCACCGACCCCAGCGCCATTCAGCCCGTCACGTGAAAGGGATCTCGGTAAACCCCCCGTGTTTTGTGATTTGCCGTAGTCGGGTTCGAACGTGCCATGTACAGAACGTTCCATTTTCACTTCTTGTAGCGAGTGAAAACAGACCGGGGGAAAACAGAGTCATTGTTTCCACGAAGTCAACCAACAACAGATCCTCTGAGCGAATGCGAGACTTCTGCAAGAACACGATACCCCGGTGGGATACATACTTTGAACTCCCAGGAGCCCCCCCACACACACACCTGGGGCAGAAAGGTAAGTGGGGGAGGGGAACTGGTGTTCAGAAATACATATAGGCTTCCTACTGCTACGCTATATATACTGTTCAGATTAATCTCATAATCTCAGATCTATATATATTAACACTAATTTAAGTTTTAGTGTCCCCAACAGCCACAAGATAAAAGAATGTATTCCTAAAAACCAAAAATGGCATATCTTACCTTAAGTATAAACTGCAGCTCCTCCTCCTCCGTTGTCCACTAATTGGCTGTCTGAAGCAGCCAATCGGCATACTGAGGTTTCTCCGGGTCTTGGGAGCGGTGTTTAGGCATGTCCGCTCCTCACCCAATTCCAGGGCTATCCAAGCCGTTATAAGGCGCTAACCCCGCCCATATATGTCATAAATCCCACCTACTCTTCTTATAAACCCCTCCCATGCGTGTTATAAGTCCCACCCTTCGCAAAGCCGCGCCATTCACAGAGGGAGTATCCAAAGCCTGGAGCGGCAATCAGTGGCAGGAAAGGGTACACAGAGCTGACGGAGCCGGCGGTTTGGCTGAGCGGGGGGAGGGGCAAATGCATATGGGGGATTCTGCAGAATAACGCCATGCATTTTCAAGGGACACACCACGTACGTCTTAAAGGAACCTCAGCTATGACATGCGTTAAGGTGTATATGATGGCTGGAGGGTCCCTATGACACCTTTCTAAACAAAATATCATTCTTAGTACTGATGGATCTGTAATTTTTTTCCTAGGAATATTTTTTTATTCCTAGAAACTTTGGCCTCATCCGTGCTTGTCATGTGACACAAACGCATGCTCTGATAGGATGATCCCAAAAGCACAACTTTGTGAGCCGTTTTTAAATTACCGGTATTTTGTTACACTTCTGCAGATCAAAAGAGTGATTTGCTTTCAAGTTCCAGACAGAACAATAAAGGTTTTTTTTTGTCTTTAGGGGAACAGGGCCTTTAAAGGACTTTCAAGAGGTTAACAAGGATCTCTTAAAGAGTAAAGGACCAGTCTGGAATTTCTAAACATCTGTGACATTTAATCCGGTTTCCCACCTCTCCTGTACCTGCCCCTTTATGCTTGAAGGCATGTTAAAGGGTTAACGCGGCTTGCTTTACAATGGCCAGAGGCCATCTGAAAGCCGCACAGACATATAATACAGTGATAGAAAAACATGGAGAACTTTCTACATCTACTTCGTAGGCTCCCAATAGGATAGCTTCCGGGGGCAGCCTTTTGATGTTGCAGTTGTGGGGAGGAGCGGCGTATCGGCCCACCTACCAACTGCCTGGTTCTCTGCCATTTCCCCTTGGTGTGGCAAACAATGTCTTCCATACAAGCTCCACTTCCCCCAGGTCCATAGTGAGATGATCGCGGGTATACCGAGTTCCCACCACTTTTTTTATCACTAGCATTAGAATAAAAATACGACGTCCTCAGAAATATTTTGCCGTTTTATTTTTAAAAATCAGTTGTAGTTCTCCCATAATGTTTTCAGACAGCTGTATATTAGCCTTTTGTACGAGTTCTCGCTCTGTTATCTGAGCCCCGATCTACCAGACAAACACCCCGACTCCTTATCATACTGCCTGTGGGGAACAATAGAATGGCTCAGTCTTAATCACCCACTGACACTGACTAATGAACGTCTATGGAGGAACGGACTTCTTTAGCATTGCCATAAAGCATCAGCTCAGTGTGGTGTTTAGCAGGTCAAGTCATGATGTCATATCTAATTCTGATAAGACGCACAGTGTATACGGGGTGTGATTCACCCTAATCCTTTACACAGACTGACCTCATTGTCTTGCTGGCTGACAGCATCACACATTCTCCCAATCTGGAGATCGGGTGCTGTAATGTGCAGCCAGAGCTTCGATATTCCCGGCCACACACTGCAGAAGCACAAAAAATATGTAGATTGTCATCACATGCCCAGTAATTCAGCTTTACCGCGGAAAGCAGTCCCTTATTTTACACCCCTTGAAAAAACAGGTAGCAACAGGTACTCGGAATAATTTCATGACTCTAAAGGCTGTGCAGGTGGGCAGTGAATCTATAAATTAAAGGACACAAAAGAAATCTAGAAAAATACAGCCTTATAGGGCTCCTGAAAATCAGAACATTTGTTTATCATTTTTTGTTTCAATAATTTGGCCAGAAAATGATAGACAATCCTGCATGGAGAGTGTCGGAGGTAATGGCATGGAGAGAGTCAGTGGGAACAGCATGGAGAGAGTCAGTGGGAACAGCATGGAGAGAGTCAGTGGGAATGGCATGGAGAGAGTCGGAGGTAATGGCATGGAGAGAGTCGGTGGGAACAGCATGGAGAGAGTCGGAAGGTATTGGCATGGAGAGAGTCGGAGGTAATGGCATGGAGAGAGTCTGAGGTAATGGCATGGAGAGAGTCGGAAGTAATGGCATGGAGAGAGTCGGAGGTAATGGCATGGAGAGAGTCTGAGGTAATGGCATGGAGAGAGTCGGAAGTAATGGCATGGAGAGAGTCAGTGGGAATAGCATGGAGAGAGTCGGTGGTAATGTCATGGAGAGAGTCGGTGGGAAAGGCATTAGAGTGTCGGAAGGTATTGGCATGGAGAGAGTCAGTGGTAATGGCATGGAGAGAGTCAGTGGTAATGGCATGGAGAGAGTCAGTGGGAACAGCATGGAGAGAGTCAGTGGGAACAGCATGGAGAGAGTCAGTGGGAATGGCATGGAGAGAGTCGGAGGTAATGGCATGGAGAGAGTCGGAGGTAATGGCATGGAGAGAGTCGGTGGGAACAGCATGGAGAGAGTCGGAAGGTATTGGCATGGAGAGAGTCGGAGGTAATGGCATGGAGAGAGTCTGAGGTAATGGCATGGAGAGAGTCGGAAGTAATGGCATGGAGAGAGTCGGAGGTAATGGCATGGAGAGAGTCTGAGGTAATGGCATGGAGAGAGTCGGAAGTAATGGCATGGAGAGAGTCAGTGGGAATAGCATGGAGAGAGTCGGTGGTAATGTCATGGAGAGAGTCGGTGGGAAAGGCATTAGAGTGTCGGAAGGTATTGGCATGGAGAGAGTCAGTGGTAATGGCATGGAGAGAGTCAGTGGTAATGGCATGGAGAGAGTCAGAGGTAATGGCATGGAGAGAGTGGTTGGTAATGGGATTGTCACACATAGACAGGCGACATGGTATGCATGAGACTCCAATTAGTTACCTTCAAGTGGCGGTAATGTCACCGAGATTGACCTTAATGAAATATTTATTCATAGCGATTGTTCAAACACGCTGAGGATTCCATTAGAACGTCCTTCCAAGAACTCATAAATACCGTATAAAATATAGATAAAACTGGCGTAGCTCGGTATAAATGGAACAAAATAAGGTAAAAACTGGTAAAGATTATTAAAAACTGGAAATTGTAAACAATTGAAATGAAATAATTGCCATGGGGAATGGAGTAGGTTAACCCTTTGCATTATCGCATGTAGGATTGCAGAATTTGTTATTTTTCCCCAGACACAGATGCAAATTTACCCAAAATGTTTAAAAAACAGAATAAGTATGTGTATGTGTATACCACGCACTCAGGCAGCTGCACATACACACATTTACATACACTCATTTACATGACGCTCATACATGCACACAGTTACATGTACAAACCCACTCCATTGAGCACACACACTCACTCAGGCCTGGACCAGCCATCCAGCACACTGGGTAATAGCCCGATGGGCCACTGCCCTACAATGTCCCAGAAACACTCGCTCTGTCGCTCCAGCAGCAGATCGGGTCGTCTACTGCGCGGCCACCACCTGGATACGCATAGTCGCATGAGATGTAAGCATAAAAACTTAACCTGCGAGCTGTCATATCCAGCCATCGACCACAGTGATGTCATCAGGTGGCCACTGGCCTTAAAGGGCCACACAGATCTACATTTTGGACCTTAACTACCTTTGTAGGCTCAGGAGGAGGAGGCTCAGTCTTCCCTTGTGGTCCAGCAGCTGGTGAGAGGCCTGGTCTCCTGGTATCCCAGGGTTGGTCCTCCAAGGGTTGGTCCTCGGAGCTCTCCCTCTCCTGCTCTTTATAGGGGCCAAGGTTGTGGGCAAGATAAAAGGCCAGGCATAGTTGTACGGTCACCTTTAGGAGAAGTTGCAGCTCCAGATTCTCCATGTTCCGACGTTTCCTTCCACTGATTGGCAGCTTGAGGTGGCCGAAAAGAGCTTCCATAGACATCAATGGGACTGCTTTTTGCACATGGGTACAGGGGAGGGTCTCGTCAGAACCCCCAGAATGCTGCCCAATCCAGGGCTGGAGCTGACGGGACATAACCGAAATGCTATCATTTTAGGAGTGGGAGAGGCCAAGTGTCGCTCTCCCCCCCCCCCAACGTAAGAGGATACTGACACAAAGACCCTTAAAACGGACTTTAACCAGAGAGATCCCCGGTATGGTTGTGTCCCCTCCCAACACACGTGTTTCTAGCAGTAACACTTTTATATATTTTTTTTTTTATTATTTATTTGCACATATATATATCATTTATTAATTAATTTTTTTTAAAGCAGTTTTTTGCACGTTTGACCAAGGTGGCTGTATTTGTTTTACTTTTTTAAAGAACTTAAGAGGGAAAAAAAAAACAATGATGCAGAAATAGGAATGGTTATAAAATATGTTTTTTTCATATAAAAAGTTGGGCAGAAGTAGCGATCATTATAGCGCAGTCGGGGGAGATCGGGGTGGTCTCTTTTTTTAAAGGGACACTCCAGCCATCATAGACTTTAATGCATATGAAAGCTGAGAGCCCCCCCATTGCAAATGCATGAAGGGATTTTACGGAATCTGCCCATTTGCCCCCAGCATCCCCTGCTGATTGCCCCCACATGGTGTACCAGGGCTGGCAAGGTGGCCCTGCCACTTTAAGGCCAGCAGCCACTTGGGGACGTAAGCGCAGCCTGGCTTGGGGAGGGTCCTCAATCTCTCGGTCGCACGCCCACTCCCCGCCCCATTCCCTCCCACACCAGACACATTTGCGTTACTTGGGGTGGCTAGCCCCTCCCCTCAATAAGCCCCTCCCCAAAGAGGCCAGCACTTCAGTTATCCAGAGCCAGGTACGGGGGTTCAGACTCCCGCTGATTTTAATGTCAGAACTTCCCTACCCCTTATTGGCTGCTTCAAGCAGCCAATCAGTGGCGCAAAAAAAAAAACAGGATCACAGAGGTGGTGTTGCGCTGCAGCTTCCTCTACAGTAGTAAAGTAAGTAAGTGAGGAAGGCTCTGATCAGAGGAGCTTACAGTCTAGAGATATATCATGTTGCACGCGGCATTGAAAGGGTTACGGACCATCTCTGCTGAATGAACTTTCTGTGACTTTCTTATCTGCATGAAACACTTCTTGGCTCTCATCACGTGACACGGGTGGATATCTCCCCCATATCACAACACGCCAGCTGGATGAGCCTCACTGCCCAGGGCTCCAGGCAATAACACGGGACACGGCTAATACATGCCACACGGCTAATACATGCGACACGCCCCCCCGTGACTTACCGCTGCACCAACTACTTCTTTTTTAAAGGGACAGTCTGCTGCCTCAAGCAGCCTCCCCGGGTATTAAAGTACTTAAGGAACTCTCAACACATTTAACCTCTACCACTTCTGCTGGGAGGCTGTTCCATTTATCTATCAGTCATTGGTTTCCATACCTCCCAACTTCTACGAACTTCCCTAGCGGAGCATGGGGGGGGGGTTGAGTGTCACTCAAACTGGCAGCGCTACGCTACGCTACGCACGGCATCCCAGGGTCCGCCAACCTAACAATCAGATGTACCGCCTGGCAAGTGGCAGCTCACATCACTCTCAGCTAGGATGGCAATTCAGCCAAATACTCTTGGGATCAATGCACATCCCCATCATGTTCCATTCCAATCACTCTCAGCCAGCCTTGCCAATGCACTGCTTGGGAGGCAGAATCTGTTAAATGCCACGTTTGCTGAGTGATGGGAGTTGAGTTTAAGTCCCGGCTGCTCATCTATGGAACCCAGGATCGGGAAAAGCCTCCTATAACTCCCAGAACCCTCAGCCAGCTTCTCATTTGAGTCAAAGCCTTCTCCCTGTGGCACTCCAGCTCCCATCACACTCAGCTGATGAGTGGGGGCTGTATTCTTTCAGTAGATGCCCATTCACCCCCCCCCGAGGCACATAAAGAGGGGCAAACGCCGGGCACAGGCTGGATGGGGCTGCCCCTCGGAGTCCCCCCACCCGCGGGTGGCAGCCGGCCAGAGGGTGGCCCCTGAGAGCGCAGCCGGGGCGGAGCCTCTATGTTTAGCTTCCCTGCTCCGATCCACGTGGCCCCGGCAGCCGCTATATGAGAGACTCCGGAGGCTCAGAGGGAGAAGGCGATCGGAGGAGGGCAGAGCGGGGATCTGTGTGCCAGCAGCGGGACTCCCACTCCCAGCACGCCCCGGTGAGTTATGGCGTTCCTCCCGAGGGCTGATGGGTTTTATGCTGCGGATCTTCTGGGGTTTGGGGGGTTTTTTTGGTGCCTTTTGTTGGATGATTGAAGCAGACAAAGGGCTGATGCTGGCAGCCGTGTGAGAGCTGCACGGGCAGAGCTGGAGACATGGCTGGGGTGGCTGGATGAGCATGATGGGGGTATCTAAAGGGCTGGATTATGGGGTGGCAGGGTAGGGGTATGATGTGACAGGCTGGGGGTATGATGTGACAGGCTGGGGGTTTATAATGTGGCAGGCGGGGGGTATGATGGGTAAGACGGGGAGTTGTGGTATAGCAGGGTAGGGGTGTGTTGCGGAAGGCTGGGTATTGTTACATTAGGGGGGCAGATAGTGTAACATTAGGGGGGCAGATAGTGTAACATTAGGGGGCAGATAGTGTGGCAATCTTTCGTGCTAGCTGGCGTCTGTGTGATCAGCAAAGGTGGAGATCATAAGCCCAGGGGTAGGTAGACATGGCAGAGGGGGGCAGTTTGGTGGATAAGGTTCTGTATGGGGTAGGTAGACATGGCAGAGGGGGGCAGTTTGGTGGATAAGGTTCTGTATGGGGTAGGTAGACATGGCAGAGGGGGGCAGTTTGGTGGATAAGGTTCTGTATGGGGTAGGTAGACATGGCAGAGGGGGCAGTTTGGTGGATAAGGTTCTGTATGGGGTAGGTAGACATGGCAGAGGGGGGCAGTTTGGTGGATAAGGTTCTGTATGGGGTAGGTAGACATGGCAGAGGGGGGCAGTTTGGTGGATAAGGTTCTGTATGGGGTAGGTAGACATGGCAGAGGGGGCAGTTTGGTGGATAAGGTTCTGTATGGGGTAGGTAGACATGGCAGAGGGGGGCAGTTTGGTGGATAAGGTTCTGTATGGGGTAGGTAGACATGGCAGAGGGGGCAGTTTGGTGGATACGGTTCTGTATGGGGTAGGTAGACATGGCAGAGGGGGGCTGGCTGGGGAGGCGCTGGTACAGACTCCGTGATCAGGCTCATTATTATTATTATTATTATTATTAATTGTCTTATAAAGCGCCATCATATTCCGCAGCGCTGTACACTGGAGCTCCTAAATGCCCAGGCTTACTGGAAATGGGCAGATCAGACAGGCTGTGGGTGGATGGGGGGGAATAACACGATTAGGAAACGCCACAGCCTTTAAACTTTCAGCCCCCCCCAACTTTTAAAGGGGGTTGGGGCTTTAGGGGGGTCTTGGGTTTAGGGGCGTATTGGCTGTAAGGGTTGTCGGCTTTTCCTCCCCGATTCTCGCCCGGGCGCTGTTGGTAACATTCTTTCCACTTTGTATCCCTTCTAATTCCTAATAAATTCTGCCTTAAGGTCTCCTCCTTACTGACTCAACAAATCCGGATCCCGGTACTTCTTAATTATATATTATTCCCCTCAATAATAGGTGTCCTAATTATTATAATAATCATCACTATTTATTACTATATTATAATTATTACTATATTAATATTGTTTTATTATTATTACTATATTATTATTTAATAATAATAATAATATCACTTATTTAATATAAACAGTAGTACGAATGGGTCTGTGTCTTGGATTTCTGGACTTTCAATCTTTTTTCAGACTGAGTGTGATGGGAGTTGTACCCCCCCCCCGCAGTTCTGTACTTCCAAAGCTTATGGACTGTATCTCCATAATTATTAGTATTTTATCATTTTATAATAATATGAAAATTACTTATTCTCCTTAAAAAAAAAAAATACAAAAATATATATTTTTTTTCACATTGTTAATTTACTATAAATTGTAGGGTGGAGGGGGGGCATTACTTTTTTGCCTTAGGCAGTAAAGGGTGGGTTTGCTTTAATTAAGGGGTAAAATCTTAAGAAACAAAGACATTCTTGGGAGGAAGTGAAAGTTTTCTAAAGTTTTTTTTCTAACTTTTAGTGGTGGGGGTTTCTTAGCATAAAGTAGATAGCACAGGATGTAGGCAGGGACTGGGGGCTGCATCCTGGGGGGCTGGGTGCAGCCATACCCTGGAATTTCTGTAGGGGTCTGTAACATGAATTCGCCATAAAGTTGCCTTGGGTTAACCCTGTCATCGCCAGGCAGCAGAGAACCCCTTTTTCTCTTAAAGATATCCAAAAAAATTTATATGTTCAGAATTTAATTCCAGAAAATAAAAAGTTTTCTATAATGTCGCACGTGTTATCAGTGCTTTCACCTGAAACAAATCGTTCTAGTATTTTTTTAAATTATCATTATTATTATTATATATTTTTTTAATTATTTCATTGTGGAAACCGATCGGTATTATTACATTTTAGGCTTTTAAAAAAGTTTTAAAAAATAAAAAAAAAATTACTTTGGTATTGTCAAGGTGCGATTTGTGGTTTTCTGAGATTAAACGCGTAGAGACGTAAAAGCAAACAGAAATAAGATGGATTTTATCTGATAGATTTTCTGTTTGCTTTTCCAAAATAAATAAATAAATAAATACATTTATTTATTTTTGAAATAAAAGCCAAGAAAAATAAAAATCATGATTTCTGTTCTATAAAAATAAATGACACTTGATCAGAAATTATCCAAGTACAAAAAAAATAATAATATGCGTCAAAGCTGCCATGTTTAAAAACAATTCATATTATTAGTAAAAATTTTAAAAAATCTTTATTTTTGAATATATATATATATGTTGAAAAAATTGGTTTATTATACAACTCTACCAACGTAATATCTAATGCTTTATAAAAAATTATTACCCTCACCTCGGCCATAAGGAAATTAAAAGGAAAGTTTATAACTTTTACCCCCCCCCAGCTGGTAATACACCTTTAACGGAAAGCCACACAAAAACAATCTAAATTCATTATTACTCCGGAGCGATCCGGATCCCGCAGCAAATACATCGCAGGAAATCCTCGCTGCAAACATGTTTGGAGTTTAACTTTTAGCTTCGGCAGATGGAAGCCAGATGCCTCCTCTGAGAATGTCTGCATTGCCTGTTGCAAAATCTACCTCTGCTTAATATATATATATATATACCGTATATACCCTACTGTTCAAATATTTGGGGTCACTGAGCTGTTTTCATGGAAAACGAGGACATTTCTGGCTGTAACATAATTACAAAAGGGTTTTCTAACCATCAGTTAGCCTTTTAAACTTAAACTTGGATCAGCAAACACAGCGTGCCATTGGAACACAGGAGTGATGGGAGTGATAAAGGGCCATCGGAACACAGGAGTGATGGGAGTGATAAAGGGCCATTGGAACACAGGAGTGATGGGAGTGATAAAGGGCCATTGGAACACAGGAGTGATGGGAGTGATAAAGGGCCTTTGGAACACAGGAGTGATGGGAGTGATAAAGGGCCACTGGAACACAGGAGTGATGAGAGTGATAAAGGGCCATTGGAACACAGGAGTGATGGGAGTGATAAAGGGCCATTGGAACACAGGAGTGATGGGAGTGATAAAGGGCCATTGGAACACAGGAGTGATGGGAGTGATAAAGGGCCATTGGAACACAGGAGTGATGGGAGTGATAAAGGGCCTCTGTACGCCTATGAAGAGATTTCATTAAAAACCAGCCGCTTCCAGCTACAATAGTCATTTACAGCGTTAACCCCATCTGCGCTGGATTTCTCATCCATTTCATGTCAGGTTAATGGACAAAATCTTCTCTCCCAAGAACAAGAACATTCCTAAGTGACCCTAAACTTTTGAGCCATTGTGTATACGGATAAAATAAAAATAAAACTTGTGTACTTCAAATATTACAGTAGGTACAAAAAATCGTGTCATTGCCTGGAGAGGGGCTATTACGCAACACTGGACCTGGCACCCCAGGCCTAGTCGGCCAGGGTACGTCACTGGGTGAAGCCTGCATGATAATAGAGCGTGTGAATAGAGTACTGCGCACTCGCACGTGGGCTGGAGGTTTAAACAATGCCCGATTCCACGCACCTCTAGGAAAGGAGAGCCGCGATAATAGTGTAAATCGGAATGTGTGTAATGTATACATTTATTATATTTATGCATATTGCATAATATTTGGGTACACGGGAGACTAATCTGTAAACGCATTGCTATGGGGTTATTCAGAGAGCAGAACTGTTAGAGCGACAGGTCCGCTTTAGGGTTAACTAGTCGTGGATAAGATTGGCTCGTGTGGCTTTCATTTGAATACCATTTGTGTGGAATATTTTTTGTTTTTATAGCACACATGTGGAGAGACCCAGGATAAATCCCTGAGGTCCTATGGAATGAGGGGGGGGCACGTGAAACGTGTCTCTGTGTTCGGAATATATAATCATTTTTAGGGGTACGGCTAGGACATAAAACGCAGCGCGGCCGCGCATATCCAGCCGTCGGCCTCACTTACGTTATCGGGCAGCTGTGAGTACTTTTATATACATGTTTCCAAAAAAAATGAGGAATGCTGGTACCCCGGGTATAAACCGCTGCTGCCCTCCTCCTCCGTGGATCAGACGAAGCAGCCAATCAGAGGCCAGAAAACGACCTCATGGAAATCAATGGGAGCGATTTCCACGCATGTGTTCCGGGACCCGGAGATTCTCTGTAGCGACCCGGAAACCCGGAGAAGTAGAGTTTTACCCAGAGTCTCCGGTATGCTGAAGCTGAATGGTGGCGGGAGACGCGTTGAGCTGAACACACCCCATGCATGGAGAATAGCTGGTGGGCTGCAGAATCCCCCCCCCATATATTACCCCACCATGTAAATGTAACGGGATCGCGCGGCCGTCATACGCACTAAAGGGCAGATGATGGCCGGAGTGTCCCTTTCAGAAGGCTACATTGTGTCGCACCTTGAAACATCACAACTCAATTGAGTTAATCTTCTAACCTTTAGCCTGTTGTGTCGTGTGAGTAGATGCGGTAGGGAGTGGGGGATTTATTAAGAAATCGGGGCTGCGTTTATGAGAAGGAGATAATCCAGTGGTTTCCGCGGAACTCCGGTTATCTGGTGGTGATGATGATGTGTGAGCCGCTCCCGTTACCCGAGAAGTATTTATGGCTTGATAAGATTCCCTGTAAGGAAATTACTATTCGCCCCATGGATTTTATTTGTTTGCTGTTGTTTTTTTTACGATAGTAAAGTCACACGTGAATTGTCTGCAACCGAAACTTCAAAGCGAGTGGAGCTGAGCTTTTGAAGGAGCTTTGTGACCGCATTGGTGTTCTCCTTGCTTTCATGTTCTCCTGCCTCCAAATGTTGTGTACGTCCCGCTGTTTTGAGATCCCAACGAAGGCACGGAAATAAACAAGGCATCAAGGCAAATATCATCGGCAAACATAAGAGTAGCCGCGCTTCTGGCTGCACCGTTATTGGTTGTAATGAGCTTCTGCTGTGGCAACAGCCTGCACTAACTCTAATTAGGTTATGCATTGATGTTATCAGACATATAGTAATGTGAATATGTAATGTCATACGCTTATTGCCATTTCTGCGCAGTTCGTGATAAATCTGTTGTACCTAGTCGATAGGTTGCCGTGGTTGCGGAACTACGTTTCCCATGATGCATCGCTGGAAACTTTAAAGAGAAAAGTTTAGCTGAGCACCTTGGGAGGTGTAGTTCCACACCAGCTGGAGACAGAGAGACACATTTCGGCTTTAGATTTAACACTTTGATCAGCCATACATTTTTCATACCGAGATTTCTTCCACTTGGTAAAGGAAGCAGTATGGGAAGTGAATGATGTCATAGTTAAGCTTAATTGCTCCCAAGGATACCACTTATTACATATGGCGTCACCAATAATTGGGACGTTATCTTGTCATGTAACTTTATGGCTCATCTGATCTGAGTATCGTGAGGTGTACCATTATAGATATACTGCATACCTCCCAAGTGTCCTGGTTTTAGTGGGACAGTCCCGGCTTTTGCGGGTAGAGGGGATCATAGTTTGGGGTCAGTGCTGTTGGAGGTCCCATGTGGCCAACGTGTCAGACTGAAGCAGAGCACCGCGAGGTGGCTCTTCCGGACTGAGATATTGAGGGCATAATATTCCGGATTAGAATTTTCCCTACATTTGAAAGCTTTTCATTGAGGTTACTTTAATATTTCTAAAGATCGAGAAAGCCTCTATCCTGTCTTAGCGGCATTTATGTTAAAAACGTTCATTCTTGCCGCCATCCCACTTGCCTTTTTTTTTTATTTTTATTTTTTTAATAAATGTTGGATGGACGCTTATGCAGAGATCCAAAATTCAGCTTTTTTCCCCTAATAACTGCAGAACTTGGCTTTCCGGGGCTGCTTGTGGCTGCCAGGTCCTTATTATCCAACCCGACGCGTTCGGCTCGCTGCTGATCGATGCCTCCCTGGCCCCCACTACATTTCACATTTCTACCCCGGAAATTACTCTCCGGCAAGAAGATCAAAGATATCCCCAGACAATAAAGAAAATGAAACTGTCTTTTTAACCCCTTCAGAGTCAAAAGATTGCACTCCATAAGTCTCCCCCCGCATTCACATGGGTATATTATTCTTATTTATTAGCCGAGTTGGATTAGATTGCTAGCTTTCCTGGCAACCTAAGTCTTCAGGCACATTATAATATATATATATATTATATTATTATAAATTATATTATAATACAAAGTGACCATAACTAGTTTTAAAAGCTTGCAATTAAATTAATTTATCTTTACCAAAGCTTCTTATTTTCTTGGAGAAGTCCCGAATCCCAGTGAAATCACTTATAGATCAATATATATTTATATCAATGAATTCTAACAATTAAAATGCACAATATTTATTAATCACATATAGCACAAAACGTACGTCTCGTCAGCTTACAGGGCCTCAGAAGTCTCTTTTTCAGATGTATCCCTTAAGTGTTACCTGGGTTATAGTATCTGCGAGTCTCATGCAGCCCCACCAGCAAAGAATGCATATTAAAGTATATGGTACGTATTCTTTACATACGTATGAAGTGCATATAATGGCTGGAGTGCCCCATTAACCCTCTGCTTCCCAAATGGGACAAAATCCATTTGCCTTCAGCACTTTATTCCGTAATGCGGTTTAACGTAGCGTGTATATTAATTACCAAACAGACGGCAGGCAAACTGCTTTCTAGAACATGATCGTAGGTGGCTGTTGTAAACAAACATGAAATTTGGCTGTTCCTTTAGCTTAAGCTTCCAAGTTAGTTTTAGACGTGGGAGGGATGTTACTGGGTTTCATAACCCTGTATGGACTACTGATCCAGTGTGCTAGGTACGGAGCCATAAGGAGTTTATCACGTCAAAGAGATGCTCCATTCATATGTATCTTAATGCATACGATAGGTGTGTGTGGTCCCTATAAACTGCCTGGGGGTGTTCTGCAGAATCCCCCCAAAACCACTGAATCCCCCCCCCTCCCTACGATATATACCACGCGGGAGATATGTTCAGCCCAAGAGATCTCCATGTACGTGATATACCTGCTGCCGTTAACTTTCATTTGGAACGGCCTCCCAGCAGAGGTGGTAGAGGCTAATACAGCAAGGGAATGTAAACATACATGGGATAGGGATATGGCTCCTGAAGCCAAGACGAGACTAAGGATTAAGGTTTGAGTCTTTACAGCAGGAAAAATGGACAGACTAGATGGTCCACAGCTCCCATGATGCTCCTCAAGCCTGAGGGTCATGAGAGTAGTTATTCAGGAACACTGGAGATCTGGTTAAAACCTCTATTCAGCGGATTAAATCCTCCGTCTGACTCTGCAGCGAGAAGCATTTCCTCCATTAACTCCCCAAATTTCGAATGCGTCGCCGCCGGCCAAGTCTATCCCCCGAGCGGCTGCTTGAAGTTTTAGTGGAAACTCAGCAGTTTAGTGTTCTCTTCCAGTGCCGGGGATCAGCTGATCAAACAGCAGCCCGAGGACATTAAACTAGAGCCAGGGAATATTCTAAAACTCTCGCTACGTCCTACAGACTCCCGGCCGCGTCAGGAGGCAGCATCGCAACCCAAAACGCTTTGACTTGAAAATAAAGTTTACGGACTTTGAATGTTAACGGAAACGCAGAAATATTTTTGGATTAAGCGACATGTCGTGGCTCCGCGCCAACGTCCAAAAGCTCAGGTGTTGGCAGAATAATCATTATATACGTTATCCCAGCTAGAGGTCGTTGGATAGCGAAACCGCCGGTGCCTAACCGAGCGGCGTTAACGGTTTTGTAAAGCGTAAACAAACTATAAAAATAACAGAGGATGCAAATAAAATTTTACGGCCTCTCGACCGGCTTACAATGATGTCAGAAGGCAAATCGTGGTTAACCTGGTGAATGCCGGATGGTTGCAAGCTTTGTTTAGCTGCACTGAGGGCCAGGTGCAATGTGGCATTGAAGGGGTTAATCCAGCAAGCCGTTAAATGTACGCCCAATGCATTACTCAGGGCTGTGGAACTTAAAAGGTTAACAGGGATGAAACTGTTCCTGGCGCTCACTTGCTGATCAATAAAGTGTGTTTAACACTTTCAGTGCCAGGGCGCTAGCTGTAGTGTACTAAAATGCATGTAGTTATTTAACCCATTGAGGGTTGACACACGTATGATTTGCTCTGGGGCGTAAAAGGTAAACGGGACAAAACAATTCATGGCTCTTGCTTGGGAAGCAGTGAATTCTGGTTAACACTTTCAGTGCCAGGGCACTGGATGCATTGCACTAAAAGAGCATGTAGTTAACTGGTTAAAGGTTGTAACATTAATGCGTTGCTCAAGGCTCTGGAGCTGAAAAGGTTAACACGACAAAACAATGGCTAGCTATGAATTCTGTTTAACACTTTCAGTGCCAGCTGAGGGTACTTAATGCCTTGGATCGACAGAGCATATAGTTAACCCTTTGAATTCATGGCGCTCACTGGGCGCATCGTTAACACTTTCAGTGCCAGGTGAGGCAAATAAACTTGTTATCAATGAGAGTTGCGCAAGTAAAACCCAGTTTTATTGGTGATAATCTCCTGCCGAGACACGGCCCCTACCGCGTACGCAGACAGGTAAACATAATCTGTTACACCGTGTTTTCCTTGTAACGGCTTTAAAGCACGGACGCTATCCAGTAATCTAAAAACAAAAACAAGCGGAGTAATGCAGGGCCCGGGGCAGATACTGCCATTTACTGCCATCTTTAGGTTGGCAGGAATATTTTTCTCCAAACTATAAGGAAAGGGTGGTTTACGACATGAAAGTAATCCGAGCGGCAGACCTGTAATAATGTTATCGCACCACGGGAGACGTGATGTTCATATACAATGGTATGGGATGGCAGCGTTACAACATGATGGGTTTATCGGGGGCTCGGGGGTATCTGTGATGGGGGTCTTCTCTGTATTTAATGCAAATCATAAGATCCTCTAGATAGATCCGCTAGATCTAGGGCCCTCCTCACCTATTGTTTCTGCAAGCACCTGTTATCTCCTGTCTACCCATTGTACAACGCTATGGAGTGTGATGGCGCTATACAAAACAATAAATAAGAAATATAAATATATTAGAAGTAAATATAACAGTGACCGCATATGCATGAATACATTAACTTTAAAGCAGAGAGAAATATTACTTGCATTAGAGCTACACTATATACAAATATTATATACTTATATGCCTAATATTTAATATTTATACATCTTTGGGTTTTTTTCTGTTATAATCTTTGGATGAATAAGTGGACTTTAATGATTCATTGATTTAGAGAGACACACTATATGAATTGTATATCTTAGGTAAGGTGAGGGTTACCCCTTAGTGCCTCTCTTTATATGATATTAGGACCTGGTAAGAAGATTGCCTTGCTTTAGGGAGAAGCTGCAGCTCCCTGCCCCTCTGATGCTTCGCGCCACCAATTGGCTGCCTCAGTCAGTGGCCAGAAAGTATTGCCGTTAGTAGAAGGACTTAGGGGGTCTTCTTTAACCCCCCCAACCCCGTGACTTTCTGGCAGGAAGGATGCCAAGTGTCAGGAGATGTGTTCTTCTACATGGAAAATAGTTGGGGGGGAGGGGGAAAGGAGTAAATGTATAGGGGGCATTCTGTAAAATCCCCCCCCCCATTTAAAGGGACCTCTCAGCTAATATACATTAAAGTATGGCTGGCGTGTCCCTTTAAACCGTCATCTCCTATGCACCCGCCTCAGTAACGCACTCTCTTTAGCGTGTGTTGAAACATCTTGAGTTGAACATTCCAGACGTCTCTCATGAGACATTCCGATCAGCCCTCTAATACACGGCCCCCCGGGCACTTTGGGCACTTGTTGAATCCACGGCCTTTTCTTACTTACAAGAACTGGAAAACGAGCAGCCAATCAGCGAAAGGTCAAGTGGCTTTTGGAAATATCATCTCCTAGAGTGAGTGTATTATTCTAAAATGTATCAGAAATACACAGGGAAGAGAAAGGGAATTGTGTTATTGTTTGAAACGGATACATTTTACAAATGTCAGCAGTTTATTAATCCCAAAGTGATTGTTCTAAAGGTTCGGTCGGGGGATGGTCTGCCTTAAAGGGACAGTAATACCCATTTTTTAAAAGGATCAGCGATCAGTTTCACAGACCAGAACATCGTTTACCTGAGACATGCCGATCGCACCAGTGAGGCCCCCTAGTGGCCGGGCACATTACTGAACCCAGGCTGGATCAGGTTAAGTAATTAGCCACAAAGCTATTTCTCATGAAATCACCCTGCTTTGCTACAGGGTCTTGACATGTATTATTATAATTATTTAAAAAATATATATTCATATTAATAATAATAAAAATAATAATCATATTATTTATTAATTAATTTACGCAGTGCTTAATACAATACATAAATTCAAGGGGAATGACGGCGCTCGATACTGAATGCCATTTATCTAACACTAGGGACACTCCAGCCGTCATATACATTTAATGCATATTATAGCAGATGGCTCCCTTTAAGTGAAATCGGTGCCCCCCCCCCTGTATATACATTTTCCCTGCCCCCATCTCCGGACAGGTGATATCCTCACCGCAAGGCAGCCTCAGCATTGGCTCAGCCAAACCCAATGGGGGGGGGTCTATTGAGACCCCCGAGCGCATGCATGGAAACTGCTCCCATTGCTTCAAGTAGCAAATCAGTGGAGAAAATCATCTGGAAAGCTGCAGCTTCTCCCCAAGACACGTTTTAGTACATTTAAATAATGCGCGTGAAAGGACTCACAGCGGGCTCTCTTGGGCACTAGAGTGTCCCTTCAACAGATTGAGGTTCATTGTCTGGTGATAGGGAGGTGCAGAATATACCCCGCGGCGTGTGCGTTTCCAAGGAAGGGGGGCGCGCGGCGGGTCGGAGAATTCCCGGTGAATCGCCGTGTATGTGCCAACAGTCACACGCCGATGTTTAGCTCGCCTCGCGCTATTTTCGGTTCCACGCTCTCACATTTGACATCCCTGTGAAAAACATTTCGACACCAATCAGTGCTGGGAGAAAAGGTCAGCGCGGGGGGGGCTCTGCTAATAGAGCCGTACGGGGCTGGGAAAAAAGGTCTTCTTGTTAGAATGGATTGGACTTCGAACATACAAGCCTAACGAGACGCGTGAGACGTTGGTTCGTATGGAATATTCATCTGGTTTTAAGTATTATTAAGTATAATGACTCTAATATTCTTTTAACCTGAAGTAGAAGCTGCAGCTTCTGCCGAAACCCCTTTGTATTTGCAAGGGGGGGGGCATGCAAACTTTAAGGGACCTCTCAGCTCTCGTGCATTAAAGTGGTTGGGGTGTCCTATTTTAAATTGGACCCTGGTATTGAACTTTTGTTTGCCCCTAGAAGAATCATACCTGCCAAGGGGCGACCTGTTTTTTTCAGGACAGCTGGCAGCTATGCAGGGGCAATACCTGGGCACATTTAGGGCATTCTGTGCTTCTTACGAGACCGAATATTTGTAAGGATAAATACGACAGTGAAGTTACTACAGTGTTGGGTTTTTTTACCATTTTTCTTCTGCATTCATCACAATTCGGTTGTATTTGGAAAAGCACAATACGTCTCTTCTATTTATAAAGCAATAAGAATAAATCGCGGGCAGAGGAGATGCGTGTCTAGAACCCCCACCCATGCCGTGCCATTATAGTCTTATGCTCTCGAGATGAAGAACTATGATTCAGTCTGTTTGTCACCAAAATGGATTTGTTGTGGGTTTCACGCTGAAATATATCACTTGTGTATAAACTGTGAAGGGGGGCATGCACCATAACACTACACTGATATTAAACTTAGAAGTGGTTGTCCCACTTTGAGCCGGAAATACCTTTTTTTTTTTTTTTAATAAGCGCTCAAAATGTGTACAGCAATAGCAATAAAAGTATACTCCAGCCCCGCTTTCATGTTAAGTGCATATTGAAGTTAATTTTACATGGACCCCATTGCATTTTACTGCATGCAAATCAGCGCTGGCATTGTTTAGTTACTGGAGTTCTTCTGTCACATGTAACTCCGCCCCCAGCTGCCTCTACTGAAAGCAGGAAGCATACCCCAGTATGCTTCTTCCACACGCTCAGTAGAACGCACATTCTAGTCAATAGGAGTTGAGCTCCTGTTGAAGTTAATGGGAATAGCAGCAGCCAATCACATGCATGTTATATGAACAGTGGTGTTTTTCTAGTATACTTGTGATTGGCTGCTCTTTTAGTGACATCAATAGGAGCGCTGCTGAGCATGTGCAAGAAGTTCTCATACTATGTGATGGGCCGTTCCATTGGTTGCTAGGGTGATAGGAGCACTTTTCAAACTCTGCACCCCAATCAATTTTTATATGTGACCACAAAGTGTTTATCATTATAACAGAGTAAAAATATCTGAATTTAATTTTAATGTTTGCCTTTTTTTCACCACTTCTGATATTTATTTATTACACTTTTTCCTATAATCTATTTTTTTAATAAAACAATTTTTTTTGCCTATTTTCCTTTGGAGGAAGTGTAGCTATTTACGTCACGAAACGCTCAGCACACATGATAAATTGGATGATAATTAAAAGCAGAGTAATCGGCGGCATGGATTAAAGTATTGGATATACTGGTTAATTTCCGAAGGATTAAGAAGCGAAACGTCCTCTATAATTGGCTGTTTTAATCTTTTAAGCTGTTCTTCGCATTATTGGGAAAAAAAACATTTTTAATACTAATTGTCCTTCAAAGTTACACAACTTTTTTTTAATATTTTTTTTTGGAATGTTTCATTTTAATAGAAAATTAAACCTGATTGGACTAATTTAGACAACTATTTTTCCTAAAGTTAAAAATCATAATGAATGCACATTAAAATTTCAACCGCCCTACCTCATTTAAGGCCAAAGCGGTCTATGGTTATTTATACATTAATTAATTCATTTATTTAATCATATGAGAAAATATATTTTTTTTACTTATTACCATGAAAGTATTTATCTATTTGTCGATAATTAAGTTTTGTCATTATTATTATTATTGAATTAATATAGTTTTCTACTTAATGGTAAGGGGTTAATTTATTTTTATTTTGTTCATATATATAATTTATATATATAGTTTTATATTTATTTTTTTTACTTTTATTCTCTTCATTTAAAGTTCTTTAAATGAACTGATTTTATTAATGTTTTTTTTACCTTGGTAATTTTTTCTGTTTGTTGGGTAGGGTTTTACACGTATGATTTAGCGCTGAAGGCACTGTTTGCACTTCTCGGTCTGTTTTATTGAAGTTATGGCACTTTAAAAAAGGCTACTTTGCCCCCTGGATTGTGTTTCCACCACTTTAAAGTCAAATGTCACGACCATTCCAGTTGCGGAATGTATGAGCTCCTCTAGAACTTGTGTATCAGGGTGAAAACGCTACGGAATTTGATGGCGCTATATAAAACAATAAATAATAATAATAATAAAAAGGCAGATCCTCGGGGGTGGGGGAACAGTCCGGAGCTGACGCATTTTCTTTCTATTCTGATTTACTGGTGATGCGGACATCAAAACTGGTTTCTGTCCGCCGAAATCCCTGCTTGAATACAGGTAACAATTTAGATTTTTTTTTTAACAGTTATGCTCTTCATCAGGGCCATTATTAGAACCGTTGTGAACGTAGGTGGTCTCCATCAGCGGGTACCTACAATAGAATCTGGTGTGAAAACTTCAAGGTTATCATGATCAGCTGATTCATATAGAAGCAGGTACTGATCTACACCGGAAGGTCCTTGGCTCTTATTTTCCAATAAGCAGGGACATTTTTCACAGCTCCATGAGTCACACGAGGGTCCTTCTTGGCTCTGACTCCACTAGTGCTTCTCATGAGCAGAAGTTTGTCCACTTTATGCTCTGACGTCCCTAGGTGGTGGTCCTTGTGTATAACTCTAGCGTGCCAGGTAGCCAAAACCTTTGTGTCATATGACTTGGATATACAAAACTTACAAGATTCTTTTGGGGCCCAAAGCGCCATCTTCTTCTTGGTAACTCATTATTTTTTTGTGTGTCTGAGTCTTCTAAGGAGCAACCACACTCATACATAGAATCCCTTAGTGGAAATTGTCTGATTATAAGGGACATCTCCCCAACTGTCCCGTTGACCATCACCGGGGAGCTTGATTGCCCAGTAGGTCCATCTGCCCACTGTTTTGCGCCAGACCTGCCCCCTCATACCTAGGCCAGCGTATACAGCCATCCGTAATCAGTAAATCATTAACTAAATGCAGCAGTGGAAACATCATTCCTTGCTCCGTTGAATGCCCAAACCTAGCTAATAGGCTGTTTCTATAGAAATGGGAAAACACAAACTTTTCTTTGTTGTTTTTATTTGTATAAAGTACTAGAATGAAATAAAATATCTCTCGGGTTTATTTGCTTTGCTTGCTCGAGTGCCCATCATATTGTGTTCTGTAAGCGGAGCAGCGTCTTGAAGTGTAACCATCCATGGAAGTCATTATTCTGCTAGAACGGGTTCACGTGAACCGGTCTCGTCACTCCTGATCGCTGAATCTGTTACAACCAAAATGTGCAACCATTCAAAGGGACTGTGTACCTCCCAAGTGTTCTTCTTCAGGAGGGACAGTCCCTCTTGTGCTCCCCAAACCACTCTTTCCTACCTTGATGCCCCTCTTTTTCTAGGAGCTCGGAATGTTGGCTGGGAATGAGGGTATCGCAGGGTTCTACAGCCCTAAAAACCCCAATAATGTGAATAGAAACAGCAGGGAACAGGTTTTATAAATGACATTGTGTAAATAAAATACATTTTGTTCCTCTAAATACCTCATTCAAGTACATAGATCGCTATAAACAAGCGACCCATGGATGCACCCCTTAAACAAGAGCACCCCCTTTGGCCATTTTCAATGATGATAATTAAGGTTATTATTATTATTAGAATCAGAATTATAAGTATTGTGAATATGTCCATTCCATGTGCAATATTATTGGCTACTGATTTCATGTAATCATTTAGTAATAGATTAGATTGTAAGCTCACGGGAGCAGGGCCCTCTTCTCCTCCCGTACTAGATCGTCTTTACATGTGTTAATGTAAACTTTATATATTGTTCAGTTTAGTACTGTAACAGCTCTACGGAATCTGCCGGTGCTCTAGAAAAAGATAGAATGCGTCGGAGTCCCTTTAAAGCGCACGCCGGGTGAGGAATGAACGTCATCCCTGAAGCAATTAGGACTTTGCTGCTACATTTCGGCGTGTGTATAACCCGAGTAACACCGCACTGTCACTCGACATGCCCCCGATTCGCAGCAAACAGGCTGTATGTGTGTGTGCGGGGGGGGAACGGATTTTACCGCTCGTTAAAACGTTATTCCATATGTTCCAAGTCATCCTTGTGAGCTATTTATACTGGGCCCGTTGCTATGACTTACTAAATATACATTGGAAAGGTGCAGAAGTCTGACATTCCACGACACGTAGCGTTTATTTTATAAAGACTCTTTTTGTAGTCCTTAGAACCGGCTCTTATTCATTTATTTCAGGTACGACCTCGCTTTCTGGGTCGTTGACACCGAGGATGGACGGAGAGGGCGATGACAAAAGTCCTAGTGTGTGTTTAAAAAAAAAAAAAAAAAGAATTAACTGCTTGACTGGAAAGCAACAATTTTTTAGATAGAGTTGTCTCTATGTATTGTGTTTAATACAGTCCATTAGTGATCATGAAACGGTTAACAAATAACTCCGAAATTATATATATTTATTAAAAACCCATCTTATGTATAGAATGGCCTTGAGCTCGGAATGTTTGCTGGGTATGAGGGTATCGCAGGGTTCTAGAGCACTAAAAGCCCCGATAATATATATATATATACACACACTTGTAACCAAACTGGTTTGCCTTTTGGGATGTCTTCATGGAATAAGTTTGTGGACGCTTCCCAAGGGCATAAGCGATAAACGAGCAAGAAGTGGCCAATAAAAATGTATTTAATAAAATGTTTAAATACAATATCCGTATACGTTTAAAAACACAGCAGTCTACGGACGTCCTCCATGGCGGCCAATCAGCCCTTCCAAGAGGTTCATGCTGATGATGAGCCCCAGTAGGTAGTCCTTCATGCGCATGTAATGTCATCGCTGGGCACAAACCCGGAAGAAGCCTTCCTATTATCAGCCTCAGGAATAATATAAATAGAATAAAAAATAAATTATTGGTGAATAAATTATTTCTTTGTTAAAATCTAAAAGGAGAATATTATAAACATTAAAAAAAATAAATCGGAACGATTCTTTCTCTGTGACTCCGTCTGCAATATTCTGGCCTCTAATTGAGCAAATACGGTCATTTTCCCATATTCCTTGGGTTCTTTTGTGGTCGCCTTCTTAGGATCATTCATCGATCTTTTATTGAACAAAAATTTCCTGCCGTCATTAGTGAAATGAAACAAGTGGCACTTTCTGTATTGTGCTGTCAGGTTACCTCACCATCAGATATGGATATCCGTAACTGATTAACGCAGCGGTGTCCCGGCCTTTTCCTACACCCCATTGACTTTTTTATCCTGGGTTTTAAATATATACATTCAGTACCTCGATGCTCCCTCCACCAGGATTATATGGAAATCATGACTGTCCCGTGAAAACTGGGACACTTGAAAGGTATTTGGAGAGTCCTTTAAACCAGAATCGGGAAAGTAAAATGCCTGTCCCTATGGTCGGTGACCAGTTTACATACAGAGGCCCTTTATCACTCCCATCACTCCTGTGTTCCAATGGCCCTTTATCTCTCCCATCACTCCTGTGTTCCAATGGCCCTTTATCACTCCCATCACTCCTGTGTTCCAATGGCCCTTTATCACTCCCATCACTCCTGTGTTCCAATGGCCCTTTATCACTCCCATCACTCCTGGGTTCCAATGGCCCTTTATCACTCCCATCACTCATGTGTTCCAATAGCCCTTTATCACTCCCATCACTCCTGTGTTCCAATGGCCCTTTATCACTCCCATCACTCCTGTGTTCCAATGGCCCTTTATCACTCCCATCACTCAATGGCACGTTGTGTTCGCTGATCCAAGATTAAGTTTAAAAGGCTAATTGATGGTTAGAAAACCCTTTTCCAATTATGTTACAAATAGAAATGTCTGAAAACAGCTCAGTGACACCATCAGTGACACCAAACTCTTGAATGGCGGTGTGCGTATGTGTGGGTGTGTGTATATGTATATTTGTATTGCAGTTTTCAGTTTAATTATTGCAGACCACAGGCAAATCAAACACAAGTCTTCTGTAAATTCACTTTGACAAGGAAGGGAACAATGGCTTGTGATGTACAAGAGCACAGCGTTTAGCGATTTCAGTAGTAGCTCTACGTCCCTCGAAGCTGTTCTTAGAGGCGAGCAATTACTTTGGTGGAAATGTTCTCCGTCGGCATGCCATCCAAGCATGTGGCGTAAGCCCACGCCGCTCCGGAGCGCTATCAGAGGTGCCAAGCTGTGAGGGATGCATTAAAAAGCTACTAACTTTACATTTCTTTTGACAAAGGAAGTCTTCTCATGTCCATTTCAAAGCCGATTTCCGGATACGGATTCAGATTTTTTAAAAGGTCACATTTGATCAGAACAGGAGCATTTGGTGTTTTCAGATAGAAATTAGCTTTTAATATATATATAAAAACTTTAATATGTCAAAGCTCGTAGCATTGTAATCCGTAATTGATGCCGGACCTTCGGGAGCTGCTGGGATGTCACCTATAGCTTTTTCCTGGCGGGAAGAGGAATTTCCGATCTGCCTTTTAAATGTCAGCGTTTAGAAGTCCCAACAAATGCAGTGAGATAAAGAGAAACGCGTTGGCTATTGTTGGGCAGGTGACATTTATTTCTAGGTTGACGCAGATAAATCTTTGGTTCCAAACTATGTCTAAGTACGCATGGTGTGAAAGAGATTAGCTGTATTCCATTGTAATAATACCTTCCAACAGCCTTGATGGTTGCAGGACAGTCCTGATCTTGGGAACCGTTCCAATAAACATTTCTGGATAAAGATTGCTACTTGTACACAGGCACAAATTTACTGTTCCACACACACATCTACATTTAGGGCCCCCTCCAAAGGTTGCCTACCTTTGTAGGCAGGACGGGCATAAGACATGGTGATGCCTGGGACCAGGAATGGTAGAAAAAAGATCTCTCAAAGCTCTCCACCTCACTGTCTTCATCACAGTTCTCCTGCTCTCAGAGCTTTTCTCTCCCTATCACATCTCTCCTCTCCCTCTCCTCTTACTCCTCTTGTGGATAGCCGTGCTAGCTTCTTCTGCAGGGCCATGCAATTTATGTTACTTGTGTTACATGACCCCATTGGCCGCCCCCCAGCCAGCCCTGTTTGTAGGGTTTAGGAGGAGGCTCTCCTTTTGTGGTCCAGCAGCTGGTGAAGGACCTGATCCTCTGCTCCCCCGCAGTCCACACACCCTGCCTGCATCAGACCGCTAGGAAATGACATCATACTTATACTAAACTCAGCATGGCCGCCAGCAAAGCCCTCTCCATTAATGTCCACTCGGTCCCCACACGTTGACTGAGAGCCAGGATATGATGTCATTACCCGGTGCTCCGGCGCAGGCGGTGTTGCCACCATGGTTTAGAGGTCATTTTTATTCTTTTTTCAGTTCAGGACTCTTGAAAAGATTATTATACCCGAGATTTTACAGCACGCGGTATATGGAATGGGGAACATTATCGCGTACAATGGCCCTGGCAGAAGAAACCTTTTTATTTTCATTTGGAATGTACTCTCCGCGACGTGAGAGCCGCTTTAATTGTTTAAATCCTGATTAAGTGTTTCTGGACCGTTTGTGTTGTCGGTAACGAGGATACCAGATTCCTAAACGCATTATAATCTGAGAAAGGGGGAGGAAAAAAAAACCAGCCCAACTAATCCTTCTTACAATACACGGCAGCGTCACTCACGTCACTGGATTCGAATGCTTTGAATCTAGAGAGCTTGTAAAGTCACGCCTACAGTTTTGTCTGCCGGTTGCTACGATGCTGCCGTCGATGAATATAATAAACTAGGAAGTGGTTGGATTCGATGATAAAACAAATCACTTTATTGAGGGCTATTGTTTAGGAAGTGGGGGGTCTGTGGGGTAAATGATAAAGGGTATGTTGTGGAATGTCCTTTTTGTTTTTTACTTTAACCCTCGGAAATATTGGTCTATTGTATATTAATGATAAAAGTCTGATGGTTAATTTTAAAAAAGCATTGCCTGACTACTCAGATGCTAATTTCTGTAGCCAGGAACCACTCAACAATTCTGCCCCAGAGATCTGCCCTCCCGTGCTTACGAATCCCTCCGTGCGTTTATAAGGGGGCAGAAATAACAGATCTGGCTTCATATACAACAGAATATTTCCTATAGGCGCGGGAAAGACGCGAAGGCCGAGGTTACTCGAGGTGAAACGTTACGAATGCATTCTGATGACATCATGTCTCTCCTGCATTCCTTTTAGATATTCGTATAGTTTATGAATTCAGTCTGAGGTCATGTGTGTCACATGACATTTCTGACTTAGTATTTAAGGCAGTACATACATATCACGGTTATGTAATCAAAAGTTATATACCGTATGTGATGTACGTGAATGAGTTAATTTTGTAAAACTAGGTATAGGTTTCGGCTTTTTTCCCCTCAAAAAAGTTTCATTGTTTGGGGGATTTTCATACAGGGGTTAAAAGAGATCTGTGTGATACAGGGACAGGGCCACCAAGGATCTTATTACCGGTAATCAACAGGAATCAGCAACTTGACAACAATAAGAGATAACTTAACGGGAGGATCCAGATAACAGCAGGTCTATATATTTCATGACAAAAAAAATGACAGCACCGTTTAGTAGCAATTCCAAAAACTGATTGTTTTAAGAGTTCTAGATTCTATTAGAATTTCCTCTCAAAAATGTAAATATGTATTTTACATGAGAATCTAGGAAAAATTGAGTTAATAATAACTAAGCAATAATGGAAAAAACCTATCTTAGTGCCAGGGGAATCGAGCAGCTGTCTAGGGCACCTGGACTATATGGCGTTGCTAGAAGTCAGCCCAAAAAATATCCCCAGTGTGTAGGTACCAGCCTCCACAACATGTTGGGGACATGTAAATAACATATACACATATGTAAAAAAAAAACAAAAAAAAAAACAAGGCGTATGCATGTATGACCCAAAAGATATGCTCCCTTCCAGATTCTCCCAATAGTCCTATTTTTCATGAGACAGTCAGGATTTTGGGGTACAGTCCTGGCTAGCTGCCCCCAATTTAAGGGCCGGTTTGGGATACCCTCTGACCTGTAAAATAGCAATAAATATCTGGGCAGGGAAAGCCAGCTTGGAAAGCCCAGCAGGCTGCGTCTTCACGCCGTTAATTAATTTTAACAGAGGAGTAGACTCCTTACTCCTGTTAACTACTTTGGCATTTAAAAGGTTAACATGAGATTACAGTAATCCTTTTAGAACACCCAGAAGGTTAGCATTCTTTGTGTCGGTGGGAGTGATAATTGGATACTCATACAGCAAAAATAAACCAAAAAAAAAGCAAAAACATGAGTTTCTAGAACTTGAGCAGCCGCTGCAGACATATTTCTTTCTGCGTTGCCGTTGTGTAGTTTGGAGGAGTCGGTCGGGATGGAATCCACCTGTCTCTGGAGTCTTGGTTTCTGAACAAAATCCAATTTTTTTTTCTTTTCCTTTTTTTTTTCTGTGTTTTTTCATTCCCGACCTTCCAAACAGGTTCAGATCTCAGGATCGTTGAACAGGCTTCATTTAGAGCACTTGGCAGCTCTCCCTGAGTATGAAGAGAAGAGGCAGAGGGGATAAATTATCACATTCCTGGAGGTGGAGAATTTGCTCCTCCAGGACGCAGATCCTTTTACTCCTTCTGCCTTTTTTTTCTTTTTTTTTTGTACCAGTATATGCGATCCTGAGAAGAAAATGCCATCCAAGTCCAACCCGATCCTCTTCTAAACCACATTCCCAGTCCATATATAATGCTGTGAATGTGTCTGTTACATAGGTTTCAACCTATAGAAAAGCGCATTAGTGATACAAAGACCAATGACCAGAGCATGGACCAACAAGGAGTGGCCCTGTAGATACCAACCAACCAACTGCGTAGGGGCCAACCATAGTTGCATAAAGAGCGATCTGTAGACAATAGAATGTTGAGGACATTACTTTCCATCCACCTCTCATTATCTTCCTTCGATTCCGCGTCACCCATGTCCCGTTCCGCTCTAGATCACAAAAAATGTAAAGATACACCAGAAACATTTTCATTTTGCGTTACCCCAGAATTTATTTTCATTTTTTTTTATTCATTTTCTCCGTGGGAAATTTTGATTTCTTTCTCTTTCTTAGTGATCTTACCAGGCCCCGCTAGCCGATCATCTAAGTCAACGTCAAGTAGAAGAGGTAACAACGATTGACCTAATAAATCTTATTTTTGAGGCAATAATATATTTAATTAAAGAGACTTTTTTCCCCACATTTTAGCGTGGATCCATCGTGTGGTTAAATATTTTTAATATAAAGATAGTAAATAAATAGAATATCATGAAATTAACAGCCTTTAGCGGTCAGATATTTGTTGGCTTGTTTCTTTGGTCACAAATCAGATGGATGCCTTTCAGATCTGCTCCATTCCAAGAGGAAACGGCCTTTCCAAGTTTGATTAGTCCGCGAGCCACAAAATCGAGTGGATGACATGATTAAAATGCAGAAAGAACTGGAACATATCAGAATGTATCCTAAAAGGACAGCGGGGAGCTCTGGATGGTGCCAGGGGTTTAATCAGACATTGGCAAACCTATTTCACTTTCTCATATTGATCAAAATATATTAAATTTGAAGAATCTGAGGCATTGTTCCAAGTTAGAACTGTGTGTAGCCAATAGATGATAAACAGGGCGAACATCCCAGCTCTAATTGGTTGTATATACCTTGGACATCTAGTAAGCGTACCTTGGAACTCTCTAGGTTTGACTTGGAGTCTCCGGGAAAAGCGATTATTCCCCAGGGTCTCCAGGTGCGACCATGCCCACTCCCTGCCCCATTTTTCTTACCCCGCCCAGTTTCTGCCCACTAAATGATGACTGGGGCTACACCCACCCCCACAGAAAACCACTCCCGTCCAGGAGAGAAAGAGGGAGCTCCAAGTAGCCTAACCTGAGAAGTTCCCAGGTATTATAGTAAATCAGGTGGGGTGGGATAATTGCATACCTGGGAACTCTCCGGGTTTGACCCGAAGTTTGCCGGGTGGGCACCGGTTCTCTGGGACGCGGGAGCGGGGTCTTGACACGCCCCGCCCATTTTCACACTGATGTCAGTGGGAATGCCCCCGACAACAGCGGGAATGCCCACTGACATCACGGGACCTCCCACTGACGGCAGGGGGACCTCCAACCGGCATCACAGGACTGCCCCTTGATATCAGTGTGCAGTCTTGGCCGTGTCCTGCAAGGGAAGGTTCCGGGTAGCCAGAGCCCAGAAGTTCCCAGGTATAGATAATTGGTGTATCCGTTGTTATACACGTCCAAGAAATGCTGTACATGCCATACAAGTGTCCCTGTTTCTGACGGACAGTCCCTTTGTTACCAAAATCCCTCTGTCTCTCTGATATTTTCCTAGGAGCCTGAAATGTTTGCTGGGTATGAGGGTATCACAGGGTTCTATAGCATCAAAAGTCACAATAATGTGTATAGAAAGAGCAAAAACACGGGTTTCTAAATTATTTCAATAACGTACATTTTTCTGGTTAAATGATAATTAAAAAAATAGCAATTAATAGTTAAAGTCACCAACCCTTAGCCACGTTTCCAACTGCAGCTTTTAATTATTATTTTTTCTTTACGCCATACATCTGCTTTTTATTTTAGAACTTGGAACTTTTGATGTTTCTGCTTTGCATAGATGACAGAAACTCAAATAAGCTTTTATAAGTTTCATAATCTTTGGCACCTTCTGGCCTGGAGGTAAAGCCAAGCGGCCCCTTTTGCCTCTGCTTCCCGTAACACACTCACACACACTAACACATACTAACTCATGCATACACCCTAACACATACTAACACACACACTTGCCTTGCTCGTGCATGGTTCGACTGCTGCTCTACTACTCACATCCAGTCGACTTGGACCCCCTTGTTTGAAGAACTTGACCTGTGGGGCAAGGCAGCCCGTGGTCAATGGGCTTAGACAGCATTATTAGTTTGTTAAATCCCTTTCTGTATTTAAATGTTTTTATCCCATCATTTAACACCGCGAGTGCCAGAGGGGTTGAACAAATCATAACAGAGTTGTATTTACTGTGTAGGACAACTCAACGTAGCCTAACATGTATAGAATCGTTTATCGACCTAATATAGGAAAAAAAAATGCAATGCTGCGTACACTTTTGGTCTCTTTTTCAGAATCCTTTAGATTCCAGCTGAAGAAGAGACCTCTGAGGTCCCAAAAACGTCACATCTTTTCGTATGTTGGCTCAATAAAAGGTATCAACCTGCGATGAAGACGACCCCTGGAGACTTCTCCCGGGCTCTTACGGCTACATCCGTTTTCCTTATCAATAAAGTGAGCGGCCGCGGCAGAAGACTTAGTTATCCGTCAAAGCGCGTAGATAAAATACATTTATTCGTTTAATTAGTGAAATCGAACCAGTATTTATATTAATGATAAAATGGCAAATTATTAGAATTATAAGATTAACAGAAATGGAACGACACAGATGTCGATGTGCTAATATTCCACAGTAAGGCGGTAAGAGAGCTTGTACTTTTTGAGCATAATAATAATAATATTAATAATATATTAATAATAATAAAACCGCTTTCTGGAGAAGCTGCAGCTCCTCGCTTCCTCTGTGTTTTCTGAAGTTTCTTGCCATTGATTGGCTGCAGAACCCCCCCCCATGCAGGGGATCACCATGGAGATTAAAAGGAACCTCTCGGCTATCGTATGCATTAAAGCACACGATCTGGGGTGTCTCTTTAAGAAAATACCCCCCCCCCCAAGTAAGGAGACGTTTTGCACGTTTCTAAACAAAATCAAAGTCTGCCGCGGATGTGTTGAGGCAGAACACTCCGTTTGATCGGGACGAGCCTCCCTGTACCTGTATAATTAACCGCTGTGTTGCAGCAAGTTATAAAGCTGCGGTGTTGGGACTTGGGTGCTAGGCTCGGGTATGATCTACTAAATCTCTTTAATGTTCTTACCTAATGTTAAGATTCCTCCCCTTTATGATAGAAAAACTGCCAGCCCTTAAGACCCATTCGGCCCTTCTAGTCTTAGATTCAGGAGCCATATGCCTATCCCATGCATGTTTAAATCCCCTCACTGTATTACCACTTCTGCTGGGAGGCTGTTCCATTCCCCTCATGATCGGGACAGCTGTTCACAGTGGTCTCTAATTACTTTAGCTACGTGCTCGGAGCTGCCATCGAACAATAGCTGCCCATGATTCACTTAACACCTCCAGCCTGTCCCTGCATGTTCACAGGTGCTGATGTGTGTAACCTCATCCTACTGTGTTCTAATCTCCTTTAACGTAAAGCACTTAATGCACTTTTCTAAAGCCAAAAATATGCGAGTAAGTCTTTTAACATTCAAAGTGTTCCGTTGCTGGAAGTCCCGGGGTCGTATTTCAGATGCTTTTATTAAGAATCTGATGTAGATCTGTGCTCCGGAAGCACGCTAGGCACATCGGTCTCCCAGCGACTTAAAATTAAAGAGCCGCTCCGAGGTCTCAGCCAGCCCTTTAAACAAAAATGCATAAGAGTACTTTGTAAACCTGCCAAAACATAAAAAATAGCTGTTTTTAGTAGAAGCTGCAGCTCCAGCCTCCCCTGTTTTTAGGGCACCGCTGACAATAGGAGCGCCTCGTCCACCGGAACGCACACCGAGCGAGCTCTGGGGGTAAGTATCTCACGTCATCACGTGATACCTGCACTAGGTGGTGGGGGGGAAAGGGGCAAATGCATATTGGTTGGATTCTGCCGGTACCCCCACGCATTGGGGGTGTATAATGAACATTGGAAGGGAGCTCTCGGCTATTTTAGGTGTTTAAATGGAGTGTCCCTTTAAACATGTTTGCTTATGATGCAAGATAACGTTAAAGACGCTGTCCTTAAAGATTTATCTTCCGCATTCTCACGCGAGGTATATTTACCGATCCTCCAGGGTCCCACACCATGCACCCACCCTATTTGCACATACTTATTATGAGGTCGTATTATAGTCCAAAGGTCCTCTTCCACCTGGACAAACCATTCGTTACGCTCACAGCCTGTTAACCTACCTTAGCAGATCGCTCACTTTATTCTGTCTTGCGAAGGTTTGATTGCGTAAAGTTGTGCGCCGAGCACACCTTCCCCTGGGCGTTCTAGGCTATGTTTGTTCTAGGCTATGTTTGTTCTCTATGGGACTCTGTGCTGTTCTGAAAATCCCATTGCATCACGTCGAATTGGTTGCAGGGATTGGGGGAAGCATAATATGACATCATAGCCTACACACACTAGACAAAAGACAAGGTTACGAATAGGGGGTGGTTAAGGTTTTGAGCGCAAACCCCCTTGTCCATTTTAACCCCTTAATGACAAAGCCCGTACATGTACGGGCTCAACATGCATTGCTTTCAATGGGTTTAAGGACCGTCCATTGCCCTTAAGGGGTTAAAATTGAGAAAAGGAAAAGTGGGGTCCAGATGGTGTTTAACCCTTTGTGGATTTCACTATGGCAGATTTTGGCCAAATGAACCCTTTCAAGAAATCGAAGAAGTGAATATTACCCCCCCCCACCCCGCTGTTAAGTAGAAAGGTTAGTCCGCTACCATCTTCTATCAGTACAGGAAAACGGGTATTCGTGTTGCTGTGATTTGCAAATAAAATCTGCATCTAGAATTTGGGACGGGTTCAGCATTTCCCTCGCTGTAATAGCCTCTACCGCTGCTGCTGGGAGGCTGCTCCACTTATCTACCACCTTTTCAGTAAAGTAAAACTTCCTTACATTACACCTCAGCCTCTCTGGCCCTCTTGTTTCAGATTATGACCTACGCAGTCATTAGCACCGTCTGTGCTGTATTTCTGACCCATCGTCCATTGCATGTACATATTATAAACTTAACACAATGATAAAAAGCCACAAACACAGTTTTAATTGGATAACAAGCGGCCGTAGCTTTATTAGAGGGTATACGAGGCGTAACAAACATTAACCGTTTAAATTAACACACAAACAATTAAATATAACAAATACAATCCACCATTCCTTTAGTCAGATTGTTAAATAACCACCAAGCCTCTGTCCACCCCAAACCAGAGGCGACCTTTACCCCCATAAACGCTACAACAGTATACATAAACTTTTAGGGAGGGTGGGACGCTCGTTCTGGAGCAGCTTTTCGCAATTTCAGCTGAGGTAAGAAAAATGTCTTTTGCGCGCTGTTATTCATTTAAATTTGAACTTGGCTTGTGCTGCTTACCCAGCTGATTGTACCAATCAGCTGCGCACGTTTTCCCGCCCAAAACGTTCACGCAAACGCTCGTGCCGCAGCACAGCTGATTAACCAATCAGCTGTGCTGCCTGTCCTACCTACCCGACAACCTAAAAAACTGTTTTAGCTGCCAAAGCCCACTAAAATCAAAGTGCCCTGACCTGCTCTTGACCTTTCAATGACCCCTATACCCATCTAATGTCCAGCAATGGACAAATTACAGCACAGCTTAGTCACCCTGCGCCTTTGAAATTCATGTGATTTTAATGGACAAAATGTTTTTCTTAGAAAAACAAGGAAATATATATAGACAGCTTTATATATTCTCATCAAAATCAATTGGCCTGGACTCCTGGGGGCTGTACCCTGGCACTAAAAGGGTTAACACAAAGAAATCTCCTTGCCTTGCGATGATCTATTGGATTTCCCGCGCAACAAATATAATAAAAGTAGATATTCCTTCCGCAGCAGCTGGAGAATTCGAAGACGGTATATATATATATACGTATATATATATATATATATATATATATATATATATATATATATATATATATATATCACCATTTATATAGGAACTCCCCAGTATGTATTCCCCCAGGCATGTAGCTGCGCGGTTGCTGGAGCCTTTTTTTTTTTTTAACTCTTTAGGGCTTATCCAGTCCCTAATCAGTGGGGGAATCTTCCATGTTCCTTCATAATATTGCAAACAAAAAAAAAAGACATTCTGGGTTTCTTGCTTCATGGCTTCTTATGTTGCTTTATTGATTTTACACAAGTTTTTTTTTTATTTTTTTTTTTTATTTTTTTTGGAGAAAACTTTGATTGACACAAGCATTTTTAAACAAGATTTCTGGTTTCAAAATGGAGATACTTGGCACCAAATGCAGTTGTTTGTTGTTTTTTAGTGTGCCTGCTTGCACGCTAAATAAAACTACAAGCACTTTCTACTGCACTGAGGCTTATTCTCTAAAGCGGGCGCCCCAAATTCACTTTGTGTAATAGAAATGGCTGAGCTGACCCTGCATAATGTATAGTTCAAAAAGCGATTTAAATATGCTTTTTGCAGACACCTAACGACGTATATCGCAAGAATTTGCGGCAAAAACTCACTGGGGTTAACCCCTTCATAACATTAAGTCAATGAGCGGAATCTGCAAACCCCCTCTCTATTATTTTTAATAATTATGATCCCACATATGACTTTAATCATCTGGGTGTCCGGAGCCATTTGTCTACCCCATGCGTGTTTAGAGTTTGAGGGTTGTTTTATAATCCAGTAAATACGGTATTTTTTAAATCGTATCCTTCTGTTCTTTTGGAATTTTGTTAGTAAGAAGTTAACGTCCTTTCCAAATGAGGTAATGATTTCCTGATGACTTCCTAGTAATTCCCGTTACACAGAGCGTGGACGCACATGTTAGAAACCCCATATACTTTTGGATGCCTGTGTTTGCTTGGACTTCACTGAGGGTGTGGTTGATAAGCGGAACAGCCTCCCAGAGGAAATGGTAGAGGGTAATACAGTGAGGGAATTTAAGCACGTATGGCATATATGGCTCTTGAATCTAAGTCGAGGCCAACGACTGATTAAGGTCTTTACAGCAGACTAGACGGGCCGAATGGGTCTTATCATATGTTTTTTTTTATTATTATTATTGATTTATATAGCGCCATCATATTCCGCGGCGCAGCAGTGGCTTCTGGATGTATGGACGTTATTCATATTTCCTAATGGTTATAGTCCTCGCGCTCTCTTGTGATGTTGTCACCGATGACTCGCTGCACCTGCCGGTATTTATTCCCCGCGAGACATTCCAGTAATTCTGTTATTTATTTTTTTTCCCCACGTTTCTGGGCGAGCTGCGGGCGCGGAGTCCGTATTCCCAGACGGTTCGGTAAATGTCTGATTACGAAGCTCAGCCACTTCCACCCCCTAATTCACAAGAACTGTTTTCGACAATTAGCGGCTAATTAGGGGCTTCTAATTAGCAGATGTATTGGGTGGAATGAAATGATAGCATTTGCTGAATGTCAGTTTCATTTAGATAATCTCTTATCCTGTGAGCTGGGAGACCTCCGCGCCTTCTGTCTGCTTAAATATGTCACGTTCGTGTACAGCCTCGCTCTACAGCGCTATGGAGTCTGTTGGTGCTATTAAACGGCAGCCCGATTTACTGGTAATAGGTCTAAACCCTGTTTTAACTGCCAGTCAACATCTCCTACAACTCTACTACTGCTGCTTCCAGGCCATCTTTTTATGTGAGTTAGCGGCTGAGTGTGATGTGAGTGCGCGTATAAATAATATGATGCCCCCCCTCTTCAAACTATGCAACTGTTTTAGAGCCATTTGGGTAACACGTATGGCGAGTCGTTACATAGAATCTTCACAATGGGCCCCCACGATCAAAGGGTTAATATTTCCA
This sequence comes from Spea bombifrons, assembly GCF_027358695.1. Taxonomy (NCBI): domain Eukaryota; kingdom Metazoa; phylum Chordata; class Amphibia; order Anura; family Pelobatidae; genus Spea; species Spea bombifrons. The sequence continues at coordinate 104,444,616 of NC_071091.1, read as the reverse complement.
GAATCTTGGGGTCAGCTGAAAATGTGTCCCCTGTTAGGTGTCCTTTAACCCCTTAATGACAAAGCCTGTACATGTACGGGCTCAAAATGCATTGTTTTCCATGGGTTTAGGCACTGCCCATTGTCCTTAAGGGGTTAATTCAAAAAGTAAAGTGGGCGAGGAGGACACTCTGTATCATTGTTTTTGTTTTTTGTCCTTCCTGGGTATGACCACTATTTTTCTTGAAGGTAAACTTTGTGGTTAATCCCCGGTACTGGGTTTCATATCTTCAAATATCGAAGGTGTCACCAACCTCTTTGGTCTACACTCTGAAGTAAGGGAATGTCCGCCCCACCTGAGTTTGCATTCTGGATGAACTCAGCAGCATAAGGCTTTAATTGCGCTTTCCACAAATTCACTTTCATTCGATCCTTCTGCGATACGGGGCTGTTAAAAGGATGTGGTGAACTTTAGACGATAAGATCAACAAACAATGATATTGTAATAGAATGTAACAGGTAAACCCCGACATGAAAGGAAATAGGCAAATGAGAGGGGGTAACTTCACAAATAGCTGTGCGTTACTTAAAAATATGCTTCCTGTCAACACGACCCAGGTCCTGTTACTATGTTATCGTTTTGTATCATAGCGCCGTCGGCAGAACTGTTCCTTGCCTCGATAACCCACCTCGTACTCCCCTGGGTTCTCCTTGATGCCTATGCTCGGGATTCCAAATTCACATTGTAGGCACATTTCTGGTTGGCTGTCTCTTCCTCCGGTTGGTCCCCGTGTTCTAAGCTATTGACCCCACCACATGAGCCCTCACTTTTCATGCTTGATGCTCCATTGGCCAGAGGTAGCTGCAAACAACTCTATTTGTGTGTTTAGCCAGCCTTACCATCGTTCTATTACCATCGTTCTGTTGCTCCCCTACACAGTATGTGTTATTTTGCATCCTAACGTGTTTGTCATGTTGGGACTGGTGGTACGGTTCCTCAAGAGACTTTTACTGAAGGAGCCTGCTTTACACTGAAAACCGGATCGGCTACTAACTTGTAGCCGACTTACGCTATGGGAAGCTGGCAACGATGGCCAAGGACCTCTTGGTTGACCTGGTCCTCCTTACACTTAATGAGATGGAGTTATATATTCCTTTGGTTCTTAAATCCTAGAAAGTCTTAGCTTGACATCCATTGTTCACTATAATAAAGTCCATGGTATAGCTGTTAAACAGAGACTGATCTCTACCTAAGGAGGTCCCATGCATACGTTTAAAATCTACATAAAATACGTGGCCCATCGTTTAGGCTTCCCTTTCTCTTCTGCACCATGGTCTGCTTTGCCAGCATGTTTCGACCATGGACTAAAAAAAACATCCCAAAATTCTCAGCAAGACATTCTTCATATCCTTGCTGACATATTCTGTCTTCTATTGTCTTTCCTGAAGGGTTTTCTTCCAAAGATTCTTTGGACCCAGCTGTGTAACCCATCTCACGTTTACTCTTTTGCATTTAAACCTCAAGCTCTGACATTTGCGTTGGATGAGAATTGAAGGGAGCTTACAGCCACCATGTGCACTTCGATGGTTATGATTGATTGCTATGTCCCCTTTAAATTTTTATTTTCCTTTTTAAATCTTCTGCTCTCTTTTCCCACCTACCTTTCAGTAGAAGCTGCAGCTCCATATCTACAGCGCCCCACCTCCTTCGTGTTGGTATGAAAATAAATTGCTTTCCTTAGGGAGAAGCTGCAGGTCCAGAACTGCATTAAAACCCCACCTCTGTGGTCCATCGCTTTACTCCGCTGATCGGTGGCAAGAAAGTGCCCCCAATGCTCATGGGCCAGCGCCTGAGTTGACTGGTAGTAAGTATACCCCCTTGCCAGGAGCAAGGAGAAACGGGCAAATGCATATGGGGTGGATTCTGCAGGACACCCCCCCCCATGCATTGGCAACGGGTACATGCATTAAAGCCCATATGATGGCAGGAGTGTCCCTTTAATGCTAGTATGGATTAAAACGCATTCATCAGTTACTTGGCATCTCATGGTTGGTTTAAGAATAAAATAAAGGGGGGGAAAAATGCCAAGAATTCCTGCGGAAACCTTCATCAAATCGTTTCCTCTAAGAGTTGCTTGAAAGGTCTCATTAACATTTTGATAGCCTGATGCCGTATCCAGGTTTCTATGAGTTATGAATGTTTGCGGATCCGTGAATAACATTAGTAAACCTAATTGTGCTTTTGTTTTATAGCAAACATTTTTCCCATCAAACCTCCCATTAGTTTGAGGCGTTTATGTTGCCCAAACGTGTGCTTTTGTAAAAGGCAGGCTTTGCCAAAGAAGAATACAATTCAGAAAGGTTTACATAAATATGAAGACATATACCTGCCATTAAATCTGGCTTTATAAAGAGGATTTAGTGCTTTAAGGTAAACACCCATCCAGTCTGCTCCATTTTTTTTTCTTCTTTTCCGTTGTAAGGCTTCAAACCTTGCTTGGTCCTTGGTCTTGACCTATGTTCTTGGTAGCCCTATGCCTGTCCCATACTTCCTTGCTGTTTGTCCTAGAAACATGTTACACTTCTCTTACGTTCTTACATTAAAAGTGATCCAGTGGTAAGTTAGAAGCCTGAAGTATGGCGCTTATCTATGTCAGTGAACAAAAGTACAAGATGGGCCCCCAGACTATGTCTTCTGGGGCCACACTTCAGAAAGGGATTTTTAGCCCCTTTCTTCCCTGGTAAAATAAAGAAAGAGGGCTAGATCTTCTTTGTCACCTTTCACATCTGAAGAGGTGGACCACTGGAGTCTTGTCGGACTCTAAAGGTCAACCCGCTTCACCCACCAAAAAAAAAAGCCAAGTCTTCATGGGCTTGGTTCCTCTGTGGCATACATGCGTAGATCACTAAGTCACACGAGTCTCAGTGACGCCCTGGCACCATTCACACTCTAATGCAAAAGTCTCCACCTCTTCAAGAAAGACTTTAATGTTTAAAACTAAGCATGTGGCCTTCTCTTGTCTAATTCCTTTCCAAGTCACAAGACCAGCTTGTCTGTACATTACTACCACTAGGGGGCGCTGATGCATTTTACACAGCGGATGTCCATCTGCGTCTTCTCTGTCCAGCCGAGATGCTTATATTTTTATTTATTTTTTTAACTTTTAACCTGTTGCGCTCGTCATTATGTTTACTATCCTTGGCGCCACATCCCCATATCCTTAAATTTTATCATCCACCCACCTTGTTCCTAAGCTATGGTAATCATTCCCAGATCATGTGGGTCACACCACGTCAAGAAGACCACTAGACGTATGGCATCTGTTTGCTTCCATCCAGTCCAGCAGTTTCTAGGTTAAACGGAGCCCATGCAAATCCAAAAAACCTGTTGACCTTCCAGACCTATTGGGTTTCAGCATGTGTTTGCCATCTGTGCCGTACCTCTGAGTTACCCCTCTGTTCTCTGCCGTGGGTGCCTGAGAGTAATACTATTTGTCTGAAACTGAATTCCGCCCGGTGAAGTCACCAGACGGTGACGACACTATTATTTTTCTTACGGGATTTAATTAGTTGAAACATATATTGTTTTTAGATCTCTTCTCGGCTCCAAGATAAAGATTTATTCTGGACATTGGAGTAGAGGAAGCATACATTATACACACATCTGATCGGATTTAGTACTGAGATGGGGTAAGCCAATCCATCCTGAGTTGTAAAGGAAAGAAAAATTATATATCATTTACCTTCGCGTTTAACCCCTTTGTATCCCTCTAAACCAGGTGTCCATCTTGGTGACCGCATCCACATGTATAAGTTGGAAAAGAAACAGATTTTTTATCGGCTTCCGGTTTTAAATCTGTTTAAATGCTGTGAAGATTTTCTTCCTTTTGTGCTTTCCGATTTTCTTAAATCTGGTAAACCATAAAACCACTGAATAGATAGATTCATTAGGAATATTATAATTAGATTTTTATATATATATATATATATATATATATATATAGCACCCTCATATTCCGCAGGGCTGTACACTGAGAATACGATGTAAGATTCAAACGAGTTTCCGGCAAAAACTGTGATTCCAGAGGCTACTAGAAGGAGACAGTAGTTGAAATGGTTAACGTTACCACCATTGTTTCAGTATAGATCTGCCTGTCCTACGCATCCTCTGTTGTCGCAAAGGTTTAACTGCAGAATTTTTGTCTGCTATTCTGTTGGTTACAACACAAAGAGCTTTTAACGTTGTATACATTGTATCACTTCCCATTGTTGGATCTTGTATGACCCTTTCTTAGAATTTAAAGGGACCAGTGTCTCCAGTGTCTCAGGCATCCTCTTGGAGAAAAATGGAAGCACACTGTGTATTCTTTAAACCTGCCACGTGAAATACATTACTTTAGCTTAGGGAGAAGCTGAAGCTCCAGAGCTGCCGCAAAATGTCTCCTCCATGGTCTATGGTTTTGCTGCACACATTGGCTGCTTGAAGCTGTCAATCTGTGGCAGGGAAGTGCTCCCAGTGAAATCAGTGTCTCTGCTGCGTGCACATGCCCCAAAAAGGGGCTAAAAATACATCCAGCCAATACTTAGGCATCTATTGAATACTGAAGTGGAACAGCACCTTTAACATGTTTAATTTGTTTGACACAATCAATTGAACTAACTTTTTTTTTTTGTGTGTCTGTCTCCATGCAGGTATCAGTTGAGAATCCTCTAAGAGAATCTGTCTGGACCTCCTAATCTTGAAAACTCCAACAGAAAATCTTTATTTTCAGACTTTCACATTTTGGATATAAAAGAGGGATCGCTTTTTTTTTTTCCCGCCGCCGATTATTCTCCCACCTACACCGCCGACAAATATAAACTCTAACTCGGCTTAAATGAGGAATTATGACTTCTATCCGTTCTGATCTACAGCACGAGAAGAATAATCTCCAGCTTTCACAGAAAAGCCCGATTCGGATTTAAATTTCTACAAAAGGACATTTAAAAAAAAAAAAAATCGCTACGAGATTCTGCTGTATTTAGCAGGATAATTCCAACCTGGCTTGTTTGTTCTAGAAGAACTTTGGAAAAATTTAAAACGTGCTGACGCCGAAGGAAAAAAAAACGAAACATGGTTGCCTTAAGGCAGAGAAATTTAAAACTTTTCACTGTTACCTTGACGCTTTTTGCCATAACAGTCACGTCGGTTTTTCTTAATTACACGCAGAGCTCCGGGTTGGCCACGTGGAGCCCTGAAAAATATTTCTCCAGGTTCTCCGAGCAATTCCGAAGATTCATCACTTCTTCGAGGAGGCTGTGCAGCTGTGAAGCCTGCGTGGCGGAGCCAGATGTTTCTCTTTGGTTCGATGAGCGATACAATCTATCAATTCCTCCCCTGTTGACTAAGCAAAACAACGTGATTCCCGAGAGCGTGTACAAGTGGTGGCTGGTAAGTGGTCCATGGTCAAATTCAATATTGGAAAATATAACGTCCCGATAAATTTAATGTACGTATCTAATGGTTGTAGAATATTTAGACATTTAACTTCTATGTTTGAAACGGGACGTTCCATGGGGAGCTATTGTTTGGACAGCGACTGCCATAGAGTGGTCAATAGTCTTGCTTAGTCAAGGTTTTCAGATGTCCTATGGGAGGCATCCTCTCCACTGATGTGGAATGAGTCTCTCGCATGCCGGTGACTGTTCTTTTAGCTCTTGCTATACTTGGAACAGGAAATGTTTCTTCCTCTATAGGAAGCCCTTAATCGGAACGTCAGGGGGGGGCTCTGGGTTTTATTCCGTAAACAGATGTGAGCACGCTGACTTAACTGTGCATTGTGAGTGGCCAACCGCGTCTCCTACCATACTTTAATTGGTGAGGTGACCTTCTCTTGCCGTATATTCTATGCATTACATGACCCGCTTTACCCGTCAAACCACCAAAAGTCAATGGGGGTGTCTTGAGGAGCAGACGCCCAGAGTGTATGGGAGCAGTATTGGCTGTAATTAACATATGGGTCAAGTCAGATGATGTCCGATGAAGACGTCCATGAAACCAGTAAGCTTCATGATTTTAAGACTCTGTATCATGCAAGAGTTGGGTTTTTTTCTGTGCCAGTCCCATATGTTATAAATGTACAGAATGCCAACCACCTATGGCATGGTTGGTAGCAAATCCCCCCCCCCGTGACCACCGCAACCTATACTGTAGCGTAGTGGAGACAGAGCAGGACTGGCGATCACGAGGAGGCCCTGATGCAAATACATTGATGCTTTAAAGAAAACATATTAACCATTCTCTAACTGCTCAATGGAAGAATAACGTTTCTAAAATATCATCATTACAGTTCGGTTGGCTTTTTGTTTTTATTAAACAGCGTCTTCAGGGGGAAAGAAATCCCAAGGACATCAACAAGGTCATTCGGGAATTATTTGAAATTGTTCCAAGCGATCTGGACCTGGTGGATCATGGTCCATACCGCTGCCGGAGTTGCGCAGTGGTGGGAAACTCTGGAAACCTAAAGAACTCTCTTTACGGACCCGACATTGATCGCCACGATTTTATTTTTAGGTGAGAACACAAAATACGAACCTTTTTTCAGCAGTTCTGCTGCCCGGTAATGGACTGGTAGGACCTGTGGAGTCCGGCCATTCTTGGTGTCTACCTGAGTGCTTGCTTATCTTGATAAGTATGCTCGTGAGTGATGTGTTTGAGGTCTCCGTTAATTTGACGTGTGCTGACTCCATCTCATATAAGTGTCCGTTGACCTGGGCAGTTTAATAAGTCTTAAGGGCCACTGTTGAGATCATGTAGAAGGTCCTTGCCAAGTTGGTCGTAATTGCTTTTTAGTGACTTCTTGATGTAATGGGTCTTGAGTTGACATCTTCGGCTAACTCGGTGCTCAGCGACTCAAACAATAAAGCATCAGAACGTAAAATTGAGCTTTTAGTACCATCTTTCTCCAGTATTAGGAATTTTATAGAGGGGGAATAGATTTTTGCCTGCTATGTAGTCCATCCAGACTAGAGGTCAGCGAGTCCCCATTTTTAGTGTATGCCCTGGTCCACTTCCAATCTAATCTATATATGGGTTCCATATTTTTTTTTTATTTAAAAAAAAAAAAAAAACTTTATTGTGTTTCTTGCAGTCAAAGGGTTAAACCGTCGTAGACTTTAAATCTTTGGAGAATTTCCAGTAGTTTACTTGAGCAGGAACTCGATCTCCAATCAGCAATCCTTTGTTCAGACTATAATTTAATACGGAGAAAATAACATGTCAAAAATAAAAATAATAATTCCGGGTGCAATTATGTGATTCCATTGTTAGAATTTATCCCCGGCTTTCATTTTGATCACGACGTATTTAGATTAAAATCAAAAGGAAAGCAGAATTTTTTTTTTATTTTATTTTTTTTGAGGCTGCATTGTATTCATTTATTAATAGAACAGATGGTGAAAATACCCCAATTTAACCCTGTAAGTGTATACAAAGCCTTTTGGCAATGATAGTTTACATTTTAGTAAATGTACCTGGTATGTTATTCACAAATGTGACCGGAAAGATGCAGCCGCAGAACTATGATGTCATAACAAACCGAGCTATGCTAGAGCCGCCATGTTTTTATGGAAGACCTTTTTAAGAGGTGGCTTTAGAAATAAAATGTATCACTCAATGTTAAAGTGGATGCTATATCATGGTGCTATATAAATCAATAAAAAGTCATTCTGACAGCGCGTGTGCGCTAAAGACGCCATCAAAAGAGAGAGAAGATTCCAAAATGTTATTAAGCCACAAATACTTAACTTTTTGAGGTTTTTGGGCACTTTGGCTTTAACTGGTTAAAATGCTGATGTAATGTAGTCGAGAAGATGATCTCAAACCGATTTGAGCTGGTTTCCCCTCGCCCTCCCATATATATATATTTTTTTAACCCCAATCTACCCCAATTGTTAATTATTTTAGGAATTGTTTGTAATTAAAATTCTTTTATTTATTTTTTTTTATTTTTTATTTAATTTATTGATTTTTTTTTTATTTTTTTTTATTTATTTTTTTTTTATTATTTTTTTTTAGAATGAACCATGCCCCTACAGCCAAGTTTGAGAATGATGTCGGAAGTAGAACCACTCACCACTTTCTATACCCGGAGAGTGTCAAGGAACTACAGGAAAACGTCAGCATGGTTCTTATCCCGTTCAAGACTCTCGACCTTCAGTGGATCGTCAGCGCGCTCACTAATGGATCTATCAACTTGTAAGTGGATCCGAGCCTTTTCCGTGGCTGCGTAAACATACTCCGGGTGTATTTTCTTTGGGTAGGAGAATACAGAAAAGCCCATTAATCTTCCTGGCACGTCAAATAGCAAGCCCAGCATCTGTTACGCTTTAATTAGGAGGCGCTCGTTTACTGATTTTGCTTAATGAAGCTGTGATGTTTATGAAATACTTTTTCTATTTTACAGCGAGGTAGGAAGAATTAGTATCAGACACAACGCACGCGTTAAACCTCAATGCTGGAAATGCTTTCCGTCTATTTGGGTGCATTCCAATTTTTAATTTAACGATTTTTATATAAAATGTATATATTTATTTTTTTTTACAATAAGGCTTTAAAAACACATGGATGTCACTATGGGTTTGTAATACTCAATACCTGCTCTGAATTTGGAATGGGCAATGTTTTCCAATGCATTTTAGGAATATGGGTCATTTTAGAAGACAGTCATCCAACTGGCTGTTGGATGTATAATGCGCATAAGAATTATTATTTTTTTGTTATTTAATAGCACTATATATACACTATATGGACAAACGTATTGGGACAGCTGACCATCTCCCAATCTCTGTTCCAGTTCATCCCAAAGGTGTTGGATGGGGTTGAGGTCAGGGCTCTGTGCGGCCGGCCAAGTTCTTCCACCCCAAGCTCATCCAGCCGTGTCTTTATGGACCTTGCATTGTGCTCCACTATATGGACAAAAGTATTGGGAGACTCCACTTAATTATTGAAATCAGGAAAATCTACATATTAATGTCTATGTATTTAGAATGTGATGTCATCAAACTCCCTGTTGGTGTAATGGTCAGGTGTCCCAATACTTTTGTCCATATAGTGTATCTGAATTAAAGTTATGGCAGCGCCCCCTTCGAGTGCTTTGTGTAAAGCGGTGATATTCACATAAACAGATTTTCTTTTATGGTCTAATTGTTCCACAAATGCCCCAGTGAGCAGAATATTTATTTATTTAATTGAAAAAATATTAATTTTTTTTTGTTTTCAATATTTTAGAAAGTATCCATGCTACCCCATAGCATTTTTTTTTTGCAATTATCTGAATTCAATTATTGTGCAACCTGTACTTTTCCCACGTATGTCTCGCCAAACAGATTTTAGCATTAAAAAGAGAGACAAAAGGATGTGACTCACATTGCTATGCGGTGTCGTATGCAAATTACAGTGTAGAATAATTTGCATTGGATGTATTGTGATGATGTCACCTCAGGTCAACTGAATTCGAATATTTATTTTTATATTAATTGGAGAGATAAATCTGCTGGATGTACCAGAATCAGGAATGTTTATTCCTCATTTGCAAGTCACATGCCTGTCTCCTGCCTAAGGCGATACGCAACCGAGACCTGTCGTCCCCACAGCTGCACACACACACTGTCACAATCCCTGCACTGCTGTGTATCACATCTGCTATGACCTTGTTTTACACGTTCAGCCCATCCAGCCTGTTAATTATTCCTGCTTTAAAGACTTAAGCCTCCTAAAACGTCTGAGATTCAGGAGCCATATGCCTATCCCGCGCATGTTTAATTTCTCTCACTGTGTTACCCTCTACCACTTCTGCTGGGAGGCTTTTCCACTTATCCACCACCCTCTCATGGAAACCGCCACCAATAACGTGCGTTATAAAGGAAACGTAAACGGAGTTAGACGAGAGTTGCGCTTGCAAAGAATTCTAAGAGTTTTGCCTCCGCCTAGTGGACATATTGATAATTGCAACCTAACATAACGCTGTCGCTCATCTGAATTCTTTCTTCCCCCCTTGTGCAGCACGTATGTTCCCGTACAGCGGAAAATCCGGATCAGCAAGGAGAAGGTAATTATTGTATGTTCTTAACGTACACATGTTGGATCGCTGCGGATTTGACACTTGGAGCTCAGGGATTAAGCTTTACATAAAAGTTTTCTGAAAGTTGTGCCTCAGTTGCTGATTGCCTGTGATGTGCGGCAGGGACTAATAATAATAATAATAATATTATAAGAAAAATCTAGGAAACGGTAATTTCTGGCCAAAAAATTACAAAAATTTTTTAATTTCTAATCCTGGCAGAACACTCGAGCCTCTGCCTTCTGCTCACCACACCACGTAAGCAACTTGGCTCTTACGCAGTTCCTCTTCCCCGGACAGATGATTCCATCCGTCATGTTGTTGTTCCATGACTAATCATGTCAGTGTGGCCCTGGCGCTTTAAATCCAGCAGCAGGCTGATGCCGTATGTGCGGCCGACGGCTGGAAATGCGCGACTGCGCACAATGGTTTTATGGGTCACCGATGGTTTTTGGCGAGTGTGCCAGATGGCCAGTCCAAGCCTGCTTTATGGACCTCATTATTATTATTTGTTTTATATAGCGCTATCATATTCCGCCATGCTGTACAATGAGTAAACGGGACATAACAAGTAGTATATAACCTAACACTTTGACTTACAGACACAAGAAGTAAGGAGAGCCCCGCTCGTAGAACTTACAATCTAGAATAAAAGTGGATTTTTATTTCTAAACAAAATAATCAAATAACCGTTAACGCAATATTTATGCTACTTTTGTGTTTGTCTTGTATGCGTTCTGTTTATCACCCATGTGCGCTGGAACTTTATAAGTGGCCTTGATTAACTGCTAATCCTTCACAAAGTCCCCATTGTAGTTACCACTGATGGTGGCAACCAAGTGGTCCTATAACCAGTCCGTATGAGAACCCTGACCTGCCGGGAGGTAAAAATGGATAGGCGGTTGGATTAGTAAAAACAGGAGAATTTACAAATAAACCACACTATTTGATACCAAGATATATTGCAGAATAATTCGACTTCTTGTCTTTCTTATATCTTTGTTTCTGTTACAGATTCTGGTCTACAGTCCAGAGTTCATGAAATACATCTATGATAAATGGCTGCTGAATCATGGTCGATACCCTTCAACTGGACTCCTCAGTGTGATATTTGCCCTTCATGTCTGTGACAAGGTACTAACCCCCTTTAATCATCTTTTGCCAATTAAAAAAAAATATATATATATAGCAAAACATCAGTGTTTAGGTAGCGTACATGTGGTTGGATGCTGCGATTGTCATTGATTTCAGTCTGCAGGAAGCGTACTGCAGTATACTTCCTGCTTTCAGCAGAGGCAGCTGGGGGGAGGAGCTAGACCGAAATCCAATTTATTAATTCCAATAACTGCAAGAATGTCCTGATTTCATGCAAAATTAACTCCAGTGTGCATTTAACATGGAAATATGCGGGAAGTCTCCTTTAATCCCTTTTAGCACCAAAAGGCTTGCATAACTCCTAATATGTAAAATAGACAAAAAGGGACTCTTGCTTATAGGGTTGTTGTTGTTAGATGCGCTAGGCGTGGATTTACCAAGAACTTTTTATGGAACGTTTTGACCTATCCATAGCTCTTTATGTAATTGCGTAAGGCTTTTAGTGGATCCTTAAAGATCTATACCCCGCTGCAAGGTACCCCTTCTAGCAAACTTGGTTATGAAGATCCTCAGCTATTGATTGTCCCACCTGTACTGAATTGCAGTTGGTGCTGACATAAACCCTGTTTGTGGCACAAATAATTCTTTTTTTTTTATTTATTTATTTTTTATTTGTAGGTGGATATATATGGCTTTGGTGCAGACAGCAGAGGCCATTGGCACCATTACTGGGAAAACAATCCAGGAGCAGGAGCTTTTAGGCAAACTGGAGTCCACGACGGTGACTTCGAGGCAAGCATCATAGGGAATCTTTCTGCTATCGACAAAGTGATGGTTTTCCGAGGAAGATGACCCTGACATTAAAAAGAACCCCAATTCTTCGTCATTGGGTGCATTTCTGAATATCCAGTGATTTTGTGACAAAAGTGCTGATGGCCACCAGCGTCGGCACAGAACTTAAGTACTTTGACACCGTTTAATGCTGCAGAACACTCTTCACCTTTCTTTATTATTATTATTATTATTTTCATATATCTTGAATGAATATTTATTTGGAGCCACTCACGGTAAATGGAAGCAATGAATTTTCTTCTATACCGGCCACACGCGTGCTTAGATGTTCTTTGGTGCACCACATGAAGGACCTGCGGCGGATTACTAGTGGATGGCCAAGTATCTACAATGGGAAGTCAACGCACCAATCTTTCTCTACTCAAGTAAAGTGACCACGTGGTTGAGCCAATCATTCTTTACTTCCACTGAATTTTTTTTTTGAAGGACCTCCCAACGATGTCCACCATTTTTGTGGCCTAACGTCCATCCCTGTGATCTGCATCTAGAAGATAGATATGGGAATGTTATCTAGAACCATTAAAGCTAAGATCCAAAGGCATCTTGTAAATGTCTTCTCCTCTAATCATGGAATATGTGGAGAGGACACCTGAAGTAACATTGTTCCACCTCCTTCTGGAACCACTACATACGGTAATGATGGCGTGAAGATCGTGCCATACCGAGAGGAACATCGTTTGTTTGCTGCTCTCTTTTCTTTTTCGTTGACTTGAAAATGTATGAAGTTTAAATTCAGAAATCAGTTTCTTTCATGTTTGGTTTAGAACCTTTTGGACCGTTTAAACATTTATAGATAAAAAATATATATTTTTTCACACAATAAACATTTTATTCTGCTATCCGGTTCCTTTTTGTTTATGGAGCTTAAAAAATGAGCTTCTTTGAAAGGGGCGGCTATTTGTATCCCTTTAAGACTTAAATGAAGTATAAGGATCCGTATTTTGTAAAATAAGGTGTTACTGATTTCATTCTTTAAATCACGCCGCATTCATTTATTTATAAATAGGGGGTTTTGATGATTCTTGTGTGAAATCCACTGTGGGGGGAAGCTATCTACTGTTTTAAATATGCTGTTCCACCTTCTCTGCTGTATTTTAGCATTTTTATAACTAAAAGCAGCATTAGAAACATCACTTTTGGTATTCTTGAATGTCTAAAAGCATTCCCAGAAATGATTCTTTAATCCTATAAAATTTAGCAATCTAAAGAATTTTTCAGGGAATGATTCATTGCCATGTGACCCAAAAAGTTGTTGCCATAGAAACTGAAGAAAGTTTCCGTGTTAACATTGTTTATAAAAAAATGAATTAATTTTATGAATGTTTTGTCTAAGTGGAATAACATTTCTGGTGCCAAGTGGTGAAAGCGGAGCGATCGGCATAGGTTGCTATTAGTAACCGCTCCACTTTTGAGTTTGAACTCGATTCATAGCCCTCCTAGAATAGAGAATCCTATGCGCTAATGAACTAAGGAGAGTGGAAAGGGCTGGTAATTATTTATTACATTTATTTGCATCCTATATTTAATTGCTATTTTTATTCTTCATGTAGCTTTAAATTGTTTTAATCAAATCTGATGCCTTTAATTTTTTTGTAAATTTTATTTTTTTTGGGGGGGGAGGAATCTTTTACTAAGCTCAATTTTCTTTTTCTCTCTAAAAGGGCTATTTTTTGCGTGTAAATGTCTCTGCTGGGCTGGTGCGTATAACCATATCTGGGAACTTTCAAAACAAGCTGACCCCGAGACTCTATTAACCCTTTAATAGCACATTGTGAAGATTCTATGTAGTGACTCGCCAGTTGCGTCGCCCAAACGGCTCTAATGTCTCTTCTCATTGGAAACCTTGACTAGTCATTATTTATATATACACTTAATTGAGTCACCTGCATTCAAGCAGGGATATTGACCATAACAGACTGCGTGACCCTGACAATCTTCCCCTTCACCATGAGATTAGGTCAAAAACCCTGAGTGTTCCTAAGTAGGTTTATAACCGTGGATCATTACCAGGCTTCAGATAAATAAAAATGATTGCTGTTATATTGTCGTCATAGCAGCTGTCTCCTAGAATCCGGCAGAAATATTAAGCCTCTTGTGGTAGAAAATGGAGAATAAACCTGAGCCACCAAGAAGAATCCAACACATTTAGTAAAAGTTGGCATTTTATTTAAATATGCGTGTGATTGTGGAGAAACATCAGAGAGAATAGTTTGGGACCTCAACGGGTTTGACCTGGAGTCTCGGGGTGAAGCACTGCTTCTCGGGGTCTCTGCGTCAGTTTCTTCCTTCATTAGACTAGAGAGAGCAGTGTGCTTGGCCACGCAACTCTCTTCCCTTCTTTCCCTCTGATCCCCCCCAACAAGATACTCTGAGGATAGCCCCCAACCCCACATGAAGACCCTCCACCAGAAGAGAGAGAGCTCTGCCATTCAGCCATCTGTTGATGTGGTTAACATTGATTATAGTAACAAGACTCCCTTTTGTAACCATCAATGATTTCATAGAAGGAAATACAATATCCGAAGACTCCGGGTAACGCGCAGAGAGTTCCCAGACGTCGTCAGAGCTTTTGTGGTCATTCATCAACAATCTTTAATATATTTGTAATTGCATTATATGCCTGTTTTTATAATAAGCATATTCCAATTTTTTTTAAATTGTGCTGTCATCAGATTTTGTATAAAGCACGGCTTTCGATGTATATATTTTTTTATTATATTATTGCTGCCATGGGCAGGGATATGTGACTAATTGTACGTTTTTGACCACTTTTGTAACTTTAATTGCTTGTAATACATTTGGTTATTTAGCCCCAATGTTATCTCTCTCCTGATAAATTGCTGATTGTTGTTGATTCGTAAATCAAAAGCCTAAAGTTCACAGTTAATTATACTATAAAGTTGACATTTTCCCTGTCATGACAAGGGCTAATTATGCAAAAATCCAGTGTTTGGGAGATTGATGGTTCTCCTCGCAGGGCGGAAAGTTCTATCTCAAGCAAATCTCTCATCACATCCCGGTTTGGGTTTATCCGGTACCCAGATAGGACATTGATGACTTCTGATCTCCTGCTGTACCATAGTATCCACCCCATGGGGCTTGGCCATGACTTGAGGTTTGGTGCAAGGGGTTACAAGTTGTTCACCCAAATGCGGTCACATATTTTAATGGATGAGGATATCCAACAGTTCTCTACAGGTTCTACGCTAGCTCGGAGGTCCTTAAGTCCTGGCCAACGTGTGTCCATGGACATGGTTATAGAGCTGATAAGCTTTTGGTTTCTCAGACATGAACCACAAGTTATATTTTCATTTGCTTTTGGAAACTTTCAGGAAAAACCAGATGTATCCACAGCGATATCCACTTACTAATAGTGACATTGGGTCAGGAGCCCCCGTTTCCGGTCTCGGAGTGACGAGCGATCGAGTGGCCCAGTGGAAGCTGCCCTGAGAAATTCGCGTATAACTTTTTTTAAGCACAAGCTAAAAATGCGTCTGTTGTGTCTCTTCTTTCTTCAGACATTGCTCAGTCTATGCACGTTATTTGAGGGCTTATCTCGGTCATAGCACTGATGGAACTGCCATCTACCTCTTCCTATATTTCTTTCTTTAGGTGCTTTGCTGTCCGAACTCCTTTTTATGAGAGGATCAACGCAGTGGTGTATTTATGTGGGGTGCCACTCTAGGCTCGTCCCAGGGTGGTGACCCGAGCACCTACCTCGAGCAGGGTTTCGTTCTTCGTCCTTCATGTTGTGTGCTCGGACGTGACGTCACATCCCAGCCTCAGGAAGACCCCATGGGAAAGGATACTTTGGAGACCAATGGAGTGGTGACATCCATCCAAGGCGACAATAAGCGCCTGTTTCAAGTCTAAGACGCTCCTGTATATTTTAACCTGTATGCTGCAGGATTTACTTTGACTCAAAGTGATTTTTGCATGGTAGGGCAATGGCTCCTGGCTGAAAACGCACTTTTTTGATGACATCATATTTTCCTCCATGAAAGAGAGAGTCAGAGGGGAATCCTATTGCTGTGAATGGCTTGTCCGTACTTTAAGCCCCTGGTCGTCTCTGCTCTTTTATTTTGTGTTACTGTACATGCCTTTTTTTTTTTTGTTTCAGTGTCACTCATATGTCGTAATGACGAACTCACTGCTTAGTAAATCCACCCCTATCTGACACTTTAATTTCTCCTACTTTGTGTGTGTGTCTCTCTCTCTTACTCTAGACAGAGATCTTATTATTGTTCTCTAAATGCGATACAAGGATTAGTTGAATTTCCAGCCAGTGTAAAAGTTCCAGCTGGTGTGTGCCATACACCTTTCAAGTGTCCCGCTTTTCATTGGTCAGTCCCCGTTGACGGGCACTGTCCTCCATGAGTCACCCCTTTGTGCCGCTTTTGTATATATATATATAGTGGTGATCGTGGGCTCATTTGGTGCATCAAGATGAGAATCACCTGGAGTGTATGCTTTTGCACCACAGACCTTAATCGCAGCTCCCTCGGCGCCACCTCTCAACTCGTTGAGAAACTGTGATCTGCTTTGCCAGATCACAAAGTACCGTATTCGCTCGATTATAAGACAAGGTTTTTTCCAGAGCTCTGAAAAATACCCCTCGTCTTTTATAATCGGGGTTGTCTTATAATCAGACCTCAAATAGGTCTGACTATGAGACTACGATCCAGATCCCCCACAGCGCTTCAGGGGACCTGGATCCTCCTGTCTCCACCCCCCCCCAACTCACCAGTGCTTGTGAGTGCCTGGTGTGTAGCCGGGGCAGCGTGTAGACGTCTACACGATTCGCGTAGACAACTTCCGCTGCAACCGGAAGGGGGTGCGGTTAGCAGCGAGGGTTGTCTGTCAGAGTTGGTGCGGGGAACTCTGATCTCTGACACTCAGAGGGTGTATGCGCGATGGACGCAGACAACCCCGCTGCTAACTGCACCTCCTTCCGGCTGCAGCGGATGTTGACTACGCGAATCGCATAGACGAGTACTTGCTGCCCGGACAACACACCGAGAGTTAGAAGCACCGGTAAGTTTTATTTTTTTGGGGGGGGGGTTAAATGGGGGGCATAAGGCATTTCTATAGGCAGAGTGCTCTATGAAATGCCTTTTAACCCCCTTAATGCCACTCTGCCTCCAGAAATGCCTTTTAACCCTCTATACGCCACTCTGTCTCCTGAAATGCCTTATACCTCCCTATATGCCATTCTGCCCCATAATATGCCTTTTAACCCCCTAAATGCCAGAGTGGCATCTAGGGGGTATAAGGCATTTCTGGAGGCAGAGTGGCACATAGGGGGTCAAAAGGCATATCATGGGGCACAGTGGCATATAGATGGTTAAAAGGCATATCATGGGGCAGAGTGGCAAGCCTGGGGCAGATGTGCATAACTGGGGGGCAGGTTGGAAAATAAAAACAAAATATTTTTCTCAATCATAGCTTTTATTTAAAAAAATAGTTTACATGAATTAACATTTACTGGTAAAACTTTTTTCCTATGGGGTCGTCTTATATTCAGGCTTTTTCTTTTTTTTTCCTAAATCAATATTCAGATTTTGGGGGGTCGTCTTATAATCGGGGTCATCTTATAGTCGAGCAAATATATTTCACACCCCAGTCCTGCTTTTTCTAATCTTGTGCTCAACAAAGGCTTCCTGCTTTGGACACCTAAAAATTGGGGGGGGGTACGATGTCATCAAATTCAACCTGTTGAGAGTTCCATTTAGAACATCCCAATGATACAGTTTTGTTAACACACCAAATAACAGCTAAAAACACAAAATAATAAATATTACTGAGATGATGTATCCCAGCATGCACCTGGCACCCCTTTCTTTGTTGGTTGCCCACTTTTTATCTTTTTAATGTTTCTATATCCTTTATCTACATGAATTCATGTAGAACATAGGTGGGCAATTAAGATGCGCTCAAATCACAATTGACTGTTCAAATAAGGTAAATATTACAGATAAATAAGGAACTTTTTATGCTCTAATTAATGTCAAGTTATTACTTATTACTTGATATAGCTCCACCAGACTCTGTAGGGCTGTATATCCAGTGACTGTCCTGTAATTAATGAATCTGAAGCATACTGTGCAACAATAACCATTAGAAACCATTTTTAGTTAAAAAAAAATTTAAAAAAATCCTGATAATCTTCATTCATTTTGTACTTTTATCTGCGATTGGTTTCCAGGAATATCTAGGCCTCCGTTGGGTACAGGTGTTGTGAATCGAGCTCCCCCAGTGATACGGAGTCTTTGAGGGGTGCTTAAATGGTTAATTTTGAGTTTTTAGAAAAGATGGAATCTACAAGGAAAAGCATAAGATGTTATTGCAGAGAGCAAGGAGGCGATATGATATTGACGGGATAATGTCCCCTACATGTATTTAATTTCTACATGAAGGGGTGCGGGGATTTCTTTAAAAAAAATAAAATTTTTATAATATATATTTTTTTGTTTTCGTTTTGTTCTGAACCTAAAAGTATTAAGAGGTTCCGGATTCTCTTGAAACTAATTACTAACAATCGATTTTTCTTTACATTCAGTGTACATGTGTATAGAATTTAAATGGCACTTTGCCTCCGTATTGGTCAATGTCATATACCTGGGGGGGTTCCCAATGAAATGTTATATTTAGATTTTTTTTTTTTGATTTGGATTCTACTACCAGTGATCTGTATTTATTCTTCTGGGTTAACGTGTGAATTCTATAGAATCTCACCATATTTTATAAAACTTGTATACAATGTATTAGGCAGACGTTGGTAAGATCCATGTTATTAGTGTGGGGGAAGCACCATCAGTAGAGGTTATGAACGATTGGTCCCCCAAAGTTCTCCCTTTCCATAGGAAGAGGGATAGAAGGGCTTAGTCGCGGAGAGGTGGCCAGTCATGGTCGGTGGTGGTAGTTGTGGAAGGGGGCAGGAGTGAGTAGAACCTTTCTTCACCGCCCAAAAGACCTCTACTTGTCTGGGGGTCAAATTTTGCCCAGGAGGCCCAGTAATTAACTGACTCCTGGAGCCTCCAGGCCAAACCTGTTGACTTCCCAGGTATTGTTACGAACTTGATAACCCTCTTAGATGTTTAGACATGTGGTCTAATTATCCAGGTATTGCACATGCTGCTATTACCATGGACAACGCATCTTCTGTCACCTGTGCGTAGTTCCCTAAACCATCACATTTCACTCCCACTCATAATACATAATCAGATATGGAGCCATAGCATACCCTCCACATTTTAGGTGTCCAAATCGGGACGCTTCCTTTGCGGTAGAGCAGGACTACCCACCACCGCATGCCCGAAGAGCGGTTGTGTCATGAGGACACCACGTGTAAGCGGTAATGGAGGTGCACAGCACAGACCTCCATTAATTTTGCAACTTCCTGGGCTGGTCTGGGAAGATCAGAGGATCTCCCCAACTGGCCCATGATCCCCACTGCAAAACCAGCTGGACAATGCCTTCAAATTTGGACTGTTGTGCAAATAACAAGACACTTGGGAGGTATGCCATCTGCTCATAAACCATTCCAATCCCATTCCAATCCCCAAAATGTCAATGCTCCCTCATACTCCCTCATACTGCTGAAGCACTCGTTGCTCTTTGAATAAAAATGGGAGAGGGGGTGAAAGCATGTTCTAGAAGCTAGAATCCTCAAAATATTTCTTTGTTTACACGTGCCTTTTGTATTTACCCTTTGTACAAAAATGAATATTGCGATAACAGTTCTTTGTGTAGAAAACCAAAGTTTCTCTCCATGAGATTGCTTTTGTATTGCTTTTTTTTTATCCAAAATTGTTATACGCACTTTTCGTACTTGAAATAAAATAATGAATGCACCGATACCATCCTCTGATTGTCTTATTTTAAAATGTTCATTTTTTGTGACTTTTATTCTGTGGTATTGATTTTGTTCTCTGCGGAAAAATATTTTAGCATCAAACCTCCAACCTTAAGGAACACATAAACATATGAATGGTACTGAACATCTAGCGATGTGTATTGATGTTGGCATCACCGTAATTATATTCGGTGCTGTTCTAGGCTTGATCCAGGGTAGCTGCCCCCTCTGTGAGTCTGCGGCCTCCGTTCTTACTGCTGAGTGCTGGGTTATGATGTCATATGCCATCATTCCACCTATTAAGGGTGCCTAAAAACAGTGTGTTATGGAGGCTTTGTGTGCTTAGCACAGCCTCAATAGTATAAATGGGCAGAGGCGCATCAAGAACCTTAATAGCAGAGGGGCTTCAGCTTCCCCAGAACTGCTACCCTAAACCAGAACATATCTCTAGAAGTTGTCCTTACCACATTGCAAAAGGGGCAGCTGCCTAGGATCCAAACATCATGTATACACCATGTATACAATACTGTCAAAAAGGATTGGGGTCACTCAGCTGTTTTCATGGGGAACAGGGACATTTGGAAAAGAGTTTTCTAACCATCAATTAGCCTTTTAAACTTGGATCAGCGAAAACAACTTGCAAATGGAACACAGGAGTGATGGGAGTGATAAAGGGCCATTGGAACACAGGAGTGATGGGAGTGATAAAGGGCCATTGGAACACAGGAGTGATGGGAGTGATAAAGGGCCATTGGGACACAGGAGTGATGGGAGTGATAAAGGGCCATTTGGAACACAGGAGTGATGGGAGTGATAAAGGGCCGTTGGAACACAGGAGTGATGGGAGTGATAAAGGGCCATTGGAACACAGGAGTGATGGGAGTGATAAAGGGCCATTGGAACACAGGAGTGATGGGAGTGATAAAGGGCCATTGGAACACAGGAGTGATGGGAGTGAAAAAGGGCCTCTGTACGCCTATGAAGAGATTTCATTAAAAATCAGCCGTTTCCAGCTACAATAGTCATTTATAACATTAACACCATCTGCGCTGTGGGACAGATATAAATGTAGTTCTACAGGTGAATTTGGATCATTTTTTCATTTTATTTCCCACTTTTATTCCTTTTCTATTGTTCTTACCTTCATCAAGTAACCAATGGAGGTTATGTATAAAAAAAAAAATTTTGGTCAACATTTGAATCACCATAGCAACCAATGAAGTAGTCCTCCTGATTGGACTATTGATTGCTATGGTGATAAAATAAACTTTCATAGTTCAATCACTTTTTTATATATATATACAGTACTGTGCAAAAGTTGTAGGCCGGTGTGAAAAAATGCTGTAAAGTAAGAATGTTAATAGTTTATTTTTATGTGAGTGAACAGAAGAAAAATCTAAATCAAATCAATATTTTGTGTGACCGCCTTACTTGGTAACTTTTAGGCTCGGAGCCCCCCTTGCGGGATGCAGCCAGGACTACCCGCTGACGTCGGTGAGTGGTCCCACTGATATTGCGGGTGGTCCCGCTGACATCAGTGAACGTCACGAGACATACCCTCACTTAAGGCGTATGGGTGGAGAGCGGGGCTTGTAAGGACCCCGCGACTCGGAGGATTCGGGTGTTGACCCGTAGAAGCAATGCGGTGGATTTAGGCAGCTTCAGTTGCTTCTCACGCTTCGTGTTATCCCAGGCAGACTCGAAAGATGTTGAGATTGGGGGCCATAACATCACTTCCAGGACCCTTGTTCTTGTATGTTTGAGCTTGTTATAAAATGACACCAGACATAAACACACTTGCCCAAAAAGTGGGGTGTCGGGTGTTCACAGTACCAGTCAAGGAACGCTAAAGTCTACTGCAAAAACAAATTATTATTGTTATACCGCCATCATTACGCTACAACGCTGTAGAATAAGTAAAGAGGACACAACTTGGTGTGTAAGCAAGATTAAAAGTTCTAGATTGCCTTTCTTTGATCTATAAATCATTCAGCAGGCCAGCCTTTCTCGCACTTTCTAATAATCTCCGATTCAAAATATAACATAAATTTTCTTTATCTATAATACATTTTGATTTCCATGAAATAATTATCATCCGTCACCGACTGGTGTATCTGAACGTAGTGAAATTAAGATTTATTTGTCTTGCTGAGCAGCTGTTCACATAAATAAAGATCCACAGTCTTGAACTGAAAAATAAATGATCGGTGTAGATCAATCTGGTTTATTTCAGAATACTTTGCTTCGACAGCTGTATTCAAAATATATGAGACAACCGTGATATGAGAGCTAACAAATATTAATATGTAATAAAATAGGTGGGTGAGTTAACATACCTCCCAAAAGTCCTAGTTTTCGTGGGACAGTCCAGGCGATGTCCAGGGTAGTTGCCCCACTGTTCCAACTGGTTTAAGGAGGTACAAAATGTAATGGAGGTCTGAGCTGTTGTAGAGCAGATCTCCATTGCTGCTCCTATGTGGGCTCCTTGCGACGCTAGGGCCATGTGGTGGCTATTTGTTGAGGCAGGCTGGTGGCACCTGAAATGTTGGGGGATGTGGCTTAGGTGTGCATAGAATGGCAAGGTGGCCCCCAATGTGTCTGGGTGATACTCTGCATGCCATTGGAAGGAGCCTATCCTCAGCGGGTTGGTCATATGTTCTTCCAACTCTTTTAATGATTAATTGATTGATTAGGTTATGAGGATACCAAGGGAACATCAGTCTAGATCTGCCGAATGTGAAACGTGGTTCTGACATCTACGCGAGGCTCAGAAGAACAAGGTTGATCATTTTTTCCAGGACACATAAATTTCACATGTGGAAATCCTATGAGTTTATACATCCTACATACCACAGGGCAGAACTTTCCAATGATGCTGCAACATGACCCCCAACATTTCAGGTGTCCAATGTTGGTGGGACACCTTTGTTGGCGGTATGTGGCCAGAGTCAGAAAGCAGGGAGGTCAGAGGTCGGGAGGGACAGTAAGGCCTTCGTGAAGGGATACTTTGCAGCGCTCTTCTTCAGAATGTCTCAAGGGGGCGACATGGGACAGCGGCTGCTTTTGTGTCACATGACAAAAGTTCCCGGCAAAAAAAATGAATGAGACTAATGATCAAAAGATTATTTCTGGCAAAACTCTGAATATTCAACAGGACTAGGAATAATCAGGGGTGAGTTTAGAATCAGGTGTTCAGGATTTTGTTAGCCCCTCCCAATAGATGGGTGTGGCCAGATTGCTGTACCCAATTACAAAGAAATAAATTAATACATAACTTATTTCTAATGTCCGCTACATATAATTTACACTATATATCCCCACTTGTGGATAAAATAGGACGGCGGGACCGCATCCGAAAAATCATGACTGTTCAGTGCAGCATTGGACACTTGTTATGGGTGGATTGTGCACATTTACTTTTTTTCTAATCCCAGAAAATTTGGGGGCAAAAAAGCATTATTTGGTGCATTTTTTTCCTGTTTTTGCCTATTAACATTTGCCTATTTGCCTATTAACATTTAATTTGATACCCAGTATAGATTATTATTTTTATTATTCTCTACTAGTCAATGTAAGATCACACAAAATGTTCATTTCAAATTTTAATCCCACTTTTATTATCCTATATGAGTAAAAGTATAATGCGCTTGTCATGAAAAGCAAAGGAGTGATAAAGGCAACTTTATTTGAATGGATCAAATTCCCAAAAATCTATTTTCTTACTCAATGCCATGTAAACCAAACCTCAAGATGTTAACTTGGCTCCAATTGTCAGGTGAGACCTAAACCTATAATAGTAACACCAAGCTTTTCCACTAGATGGCGGTATGTCACAGGGATTTGACGCACATTTTTTTTTTTTATATACATTGAATTATATGAAATAACAATTCCATAAAGTCTATAAATATTAATTACGGTAATAATAATTTCAGAAAATTATATGACCGTAGCTTTCAAATATAGAAAATCTAAAGGGAAATTGTGCACAGAGTATACCAAACACATTTCTGTGTTTCTGGGCCTCCACCACTGACAGATGGTTTAAATATAAAGTAGCCAAAAATAAACAGGCAAGAAAGTTAGTCAAGTTAGTAATAAAAAAATAATAATAATAATCCAGAAACCTGGTCATAAGGCTGATGAGGGTGATCAGCTGGTAGATATGGCTGCCACCAGGTTTCTTTATTACAAACCTGCTTGTTTGGTATTACTACCAAACAAGCAGGTGCAGGGAGACAGGTTTATCTAATATTCAAGAAGCCATAGGGCCATCTCTGGCTGTGGCCGTGACTCCAGTGTTGGATTTATGTTGTATGCCGCCCTAAGGGTGACCCAGGGGAGCACCCTCAGTAGCCTCCCCAATATGTTCAGAGGGGGGCTCTATCTTTTTATGCAGAGTCATTGTAACATAGTAATTTAGGTTGAAAAATGACACAAGTCCATCAAGTTCAGCTATGCCGTTGATCCAGAATGTCTCACAGAAGGCCACACATAGGCTAGGATCCCACAATTCCACCTGTAGATGAGAGACCTCTGATGTCTCAAAAGGTTATGTATGTTGGCTCAATGAAAGGTATCACATTCTACTAAAGACTCCACCTCTGGTGAATTGCCTATTTTATCATTGTAACGGTACCCAGGGGTCTACTGGGGGGTCTCCGACCGTCGCTGTCACCTTAATCAAAGTGTGAGCTAGCTACAGGTGGGAAACCACTCCAGGTCACAACGTAAACTCACAAACTAACCCTTACCAACAGTAATGTCAGTACGGGTAGATTTGAACCTATTAATTTGTCCCCCTTTTGAATTCACGGCTTTTTGAAATTCACGGCTTGGCCCCCACAATTCTATGGCACACGATTTTGTCACTTCGTTTTTGGACACTGTTTTCTTTTTAAGAGGCAGTGAAGCCTGGACTTTGCTGGAGGAGGATTGGAGCCTTCTGGCCCTTTCCTCTCTTCAAGAAGGCCAGCAAGGAGTCTCACTCTTCGGGGTGAGACTCAAGATCCGACCCTCCCATGGGGGGGGTTGGAATTTGTCCGAGTTCTCCGTGAGGGAACTCGGTATCGTAGTCTGGCTTCTGCTGCCTTGTGCACAGAATGCGGCACCAAAGGAGCATGCCCCTCGGGCTTCCAAAAAAAAAAAAAAAAAAAAAAAACGGGTAGATTTGAACCTGGGGAGGTGAGACACGGGGAGCAACCAGAAAGTAGCCTACTATTTGAATGCGGAAGCTTTTATGAGGTCACATAAGCACAGGGAAAAGTACGGCGTGTGGGACACGACTTCCAATGGGGCTACAGAAATAATACGATAACAGGTATATATATATCAACAGGGACAACACATTAACTGGTCTTCTTGTTATAATTATTGTACATCAGAGAACCTCGACTGAGTATGTCTGGAGTCTGATATTTGTCCTCTACAAAGGTTGGCTATTTTTTTATTATTTAACCTACTGCCCGTTGCTCCTTGAGTATCTGTGACCTTTTTTAGCTTCTGGCTACTTTACTATCTCTAGATCTATAGGTTAATTGGGACCAACACCTATGAATACATTTACATGTCATGTTTAAAAATATAACAAAACAACCCTAGAGAATCTAACAATTTATTACACTTTGACCATCCGTTATACCAGTTTGATGGACAATGCGTTCCTTAACAGGGTGCAACAAAAACAATTACTCCAGGTACAAACTGTACGTTCAGCAGTTGACAACATTAATAAGTCACTGGCTTGACCCATTATTCCAGGTCGTGTAATTTCAGGTTATGTCCTACATTAATTATTCAAATTTTTGTAAAAACCAGATTTGGGATCCTTGACCTTTTTGTGTTGTCGGCCCACAGAAACACCGTTTAGCTTTATTCATGCTAATTTTTAATAAATACAGAATACATTTATTATATATTCAAAAAGATTGTCGGAGTTGCCTGAGAGTAACTCCTTTAAAGTCTCCTTTATTTTTGCATACTATAAAAAGAATAATTATCTATCTAAGCGTATCTGCAACTAATGCAAATAATAATAATACCGGTAATAATAATAATAATGATTAGGCCAGTGTGTCGGTGTATGGTATTAGAGTGAGTGTGTATGGGGCATCCGTGGAAGGTGTTAGACTCGGTAGAGTGTCCATGTACAGTGTTAGAGTGTTGTTAGTATACATTGTTTGAGTGTCAGTTTATGGTGTTAGAATGTGTGTTACCATATGATGTTAGACTGAGTGTGCATGCTTCTCTATAGTGTTAGAGTGTATGCAGAGGCATAACTAGAAACCACAGGGCCCCTGTGCAAAATTTACCCCAGGGCCCCCCAACTTCACCAAGCAACATGTCCCACAGCACCACCTTGACCATAAGCAGCTTATCAGTGCCCCCAAATACTTTGCATGTGCCATCATTGCCCCTAAACAGCTCATGTGGGCCATCATTGCCCGCAAACAGCTTGTCTGTGCCTTCTTTGCCCCTTGAAACATACGTTAACACACTTACACAACTTTACACATGCTAACACACATACGCATACTTACACATACTCATACTCACTAATACACATGAACACACTCATTCTAACACACACACACCACTTATATCTACACATTCATGTTCACACACAAACACAACACATACACGTTCATGCTAACACACTGCATCACACGCCACTAACACACATGCTTACACACAAACACTTACACATCTATGCTCACAATGATCTATGTTCCTACATACTAACTCTTTCACATACAGAATCATGCTCATGTGCAGTTATTCATAGACATTCATTCTCATGTGCACTTTACATAGACAATCATGCTCACGTGCACTTATACATAGACATTCATGCTCATGTGCACTTTACATAGACATTCATGCTCATGTGCAGTTATACAAAGACATTCATGCTCATATGCACCTTACATAGACATTCATGCCCACGTGCAATTATACATACAGTAGACATTCATGCTCACATGCACCTATACATAGAAATTCATGCTCACATGCACATATGCATAGACATTCATACTCACATGCACTTATACATAGACATTTGTGCTCACATACACATTCATGCTCACATACATACCCCCTTGCAAAGTAATTTTTAAACAATAACATTGAACTTAAAAAAGCATGAGCTATAGCGAGTTATAATAAATGAATGTATTTATTTATGCTAGAATCTGTAATGAGCATAATACCATTTCTCTACACGTTTATAGTGAAATAAGTTTTGCGTCGATCAATCTGTTATCCGGGCCACCTTTTTAGCTCAGGGACACCATTTCAGATGGTTGATTTATTAAACAAATGTGGAAACAATATCTTATCTTCTACAAGAACATCTCCCTGTTAGTCTGGAAATGGATTTTATAGTATGGCTTATTTGATATTTCTAGACAAACCTCATTGTTTTTATCTTGTGAACACATAGAGCCAGTCTCTGCAGAGTTAACCATTAACACATATGCCTGCCATGCACGACTTTAACAATGCATTCCCACATACTCTCTTCTGCCCATGTTGTTTTTATCAGCTATTAATAAGTAACTAAGCCCAGATAGAATAGCAGCGCCTGCCAAATCATCCAGCGGCATTGGCACGGTTTGGCAAACGCAAGAGTATATTTTGTTACAATGTAAAAGTGCAAACAGCACGAGGCCCATTCGTTAATGACCAAGTTTTACGGTACTTGAAGTTGATGGCCTCAATTCAGGTGTACTTTTCCCAAATCATAAACTTTACCCTTCTATTCACTAAATAAATCTATGTGTATAGATATACAATATACATGAACCAGAAATGCACTTTAAGTGTATACCATTGGAGCCGCCACTTCTTGGTCCTCAAGGTCTACATGGTTATTTCTTCCCATTACGTTATCCCTCTTCTGCTGTTAAGTTGCTGAGCATAGCTGATTGGTCCAGGAAGCCTTTGTAAGGAAGTCATGATTACATATGATAGTTTTATCCCCTGCCTTATAGCTAAAATCTCCAAAACAATTAAAATACATAACTTTGAATTCAATCAATGTTTGCAAGGTGACTGTTCCCCTTAAGGTTGAGTCATCAACGATTTTAATGATGGCCCTGGTCTTCAGGCAGGAAAAGCTCAGTAGAAGTCATGTTCTACAGAAGCTTAGTGGATCGATACGTGGGGACTTGAGCCTTTAACATTTCGAGGGACCATTTCATATGTCAAATGCTACAAAGAACTAGAGTTTTCTGTGTTCCTTTATCTAGACTTCTCTAAATGCAAAAAAACCCCAACATTCTTGTGTTAGCATCATCTTTGGTCATGTGGATTTCAAAATTGTATATTCTAGTCTTATAAATAAATGCAGAAAAGACAGACTTTAGTTTCTTTATGATTCCACCTGATCCTACCTTCTAGACCATACCATTATGTTCCACAACCCCACTTTTTACATCAGCTCAACTTACAGCAATCTACACTTACGCCATACCCCCTTTTTTAGAAAAGATCTCAAGATACATCCTGACAGACCTGGACTTATATTGTATTGCAAAAAACAAAAACTGTCTGCGCTTCTTACCCTAATAAAGTTGGCAACAAATATATAAACATAATATAAATGAGAGGTTTTGGTTATATGAATTGGCCAAAGCATAATTAAGCTCACCCGCCACGTCAAGGCGCACTCTCAATAGGGTGAGAACCTACTCTCACCTCCTACATAGTGGGCACACAAAGCAGTTTATACGGCTACCAAAACCTTATTAATGTGTTGGGGGAGGTGCAATTAAACCTCCTCCCTATTAACCCCTGGACAGCAAGCTGCAACCAGACTGATGAGGAGCCAACAACCTCAAATATGTGCAAACAGGGAAAAGAAAAAATGTCGGTGCGCTAAGCTAGTCACAGGCTCAAATAATACAACCAAAACCTCTCATTTATATTATGTTTATATATTTGTTGCCAACTTTATTAGGGTAAGAAGCGCAGACAGTTTTTGTTTTTTGTATACATTGTACAGCCAACACACTGTTTCTTGCAGCATGCTTACACCTGTTTGGTAGGCCTCGTATTACACATTTGTATTATTTGAGCCTGTGACTAGCTTAGCGCACCGACATTTTTTCTTTTCCCTTATATTGTATTGTGTTCCCATCGTTTATGACATTTTAAAAATGTATTTGTTTATTTTTGCCACTAGAAGCATTATCACCTTAATAATTATACATAAATGAAACTTTACAACAATAACATTAATAATACGGTATTTAGATTCATTACAACTATGAAAATGTTCAGAACTGTTAAGGTTATACAGAAAAGTTGCTTGCGTGTTGCATAATACTGAATTACTCTACTTGCTAAAAAAAAATAATAAAAAAAATCAATGCAAATACTGAAAAAAAACAAGTTTCATATTTCATACACGACATTGATGGATGTTTAAAAAACAAAACACATTCTTGCTTCCTCAAAGGAGGTCTCTAGCTACCTAAAGAACGGGCAAGGAGCAGCACAGCTTAACCTCTTCACTGCCGAGGAGACTTGAAAGTACTTTGTAATACCCACACGGTTTTTTTGTTGTCATTCCACGTTTTACATGCCATGCCTGTTGTGGCTTGGATGCGTGAGTGAGGCTCCTGGTCCAGATGATAAGAAGGAGCAGCCAGTCTTGTGCAGATTTGGGTAACACAAATAACTACATAGAATCTTCATGATGGGCTATTAAAGGGTTAACATTTAAAGAGTCTCAGGGTCAGCTCAATTAGAAAGTTCACAGGTATGGTCTAGGATTCTTCTATGGTTCAGCTGTTTAGTGGATAGGATTTTAGGTCTGGTTTTGGTGTAAGGTTAGAAGGAACAGGTGCCCATCAGTGGTTGTTGACAGACAAGTCATCGTAGGGCATTGCATAACAACCAGAGGAGCACAAAGATTGTTGTAGACAAAATATCTTACAAAATAGAGGTGTCACAGTTTTAAGGTCTCCAGAATACTCCTAGAGCAAATTGGGCAAGAGAGGGACATGCTTTTGTCTGAGGTAATGAAAGTAAATGTCAGCTGGGTCAAGGAAGGGTTTATAGGCCCTCGCTGCAGGAAGGAACTTCATTGGAAAATCCATGGAATTACAGCTCGCTATCCCCTAATTGGAAGGGTTTAGTCACATGTGGTGTTGGGCCCTTGTCTGAATTAAGATAATCTGGGTTCAGGTTAGGCCACCTGAGATAGAGAAGTAACCGAGATCAGAAAGGTGATGAATCCAATGTTTTGCAAACTATGGGGAGAGTGAAGGGGTTGGAGAAGTGTGTCTGACCCGCGGTGTTGGGGTTGGTGTATGGCAGGCGGTACTTGGTGAGACACTAGTTGTATGTGGTAAAGACAGAGGTTGTCGATAAATGTATTCAAATGTTTTGGAATGTGAGGTTATTCTCTCGATGCAGTAAACACATCACAAGGTTTTGTTTAATAAAATGCTGAGGCTTCTGAAATACAGTACGTGTCGCTGTGTTTATTCCCGTGTTATTAATTTCACTCAGTAATCAGTGCAGAAGTCATGAGCCGATGTGATCCACAGCTATTTGCAGTCTCTCTTGTTTGTTTTGGCCTCCTCGTGTGTGTGAACTGGTATTTGGCATCTTACTAAGTGGTCTGTTTATTGGGTTGAAGCTTCTAAAATAGGTACAACTATTTCAACTCCAGAGGAGCCCAGATCTTCCAGCTTTCTTCTGCTGCTTGGATCTTCTTACATTTGGTAAGTCCATTGAACTTGAAGAACCCTGATGTGTCTAGCTTGGACCTATGTTGACCCTGGTGCAATGGTAGCCAAAACACCTGAGATCCACCTGTTGATAAACCTTTGCCAGCTACAAAGCGAGGATGTGGGTTTCATTCTTCGATACTCCCAAAGTAGTCCGTTAAGGGTGTATATAATTATCCTTTAATAAACAAACCCTTAAATCCATCATTATAAGAATTTTGTGTGACCCATAAAATAAATAGACTGATGTGATTCATTTCCTTCCCTTAAAGGTACTCGATCATTCCACATTTATTTGCCTTTTAAGACAATCCTGAATAGTTTTAAGTAACCTCTAGGTCAGTATAGCTGTTGGTTTGCTGCTTCTAAACTCTGAACTGTTTGCAAATGGTTTGTGTACATGGCTCTTATCTGGAACGCTCAGTAATTGCATGGCTTTGATGTAAACATCGGAACACCTGGTCTTTGCACAGAACATTACATAGCTTTACTCCATACCTAAGAACATAGCGTTTTGGTAAATTATGATAATTAGCCGCCAGACATGCAAAAAGAGAAAAAAAAAATTGCCTTTTTGCTAAAAATTCTAGATTTTAAATACATATTCATATGTATCAAATTGTTCTGTCTTGATGTTACTTCCATGCAATGGTACATATTAAATCGTTCATAATAGAAGCTGGCGCCTCTGCCAAAAAAATAGCCCTTTCAGGTCCGCGGAAACAGCTACCAAACTCCTACCGGGTGTCTGCTGCCGTTTGTGTCACATGGCCATTCGTGATCTCACAAAGTTACAGGAAACATTGCATGGATTATGATATCATCAGGTGGAACTGCTAGTTTCCTTCTATAGTCTTCTTCTAAAGTTTCCTCACCACGGAACGGTGTGAATTTGTGAATTTTCTGTGGTTTTCCCCATAGGAACAAATTTGCCCAGGTCTATCTGATTTGATTTAGATTCAACATGGACTTACATAATAAAAAATGTGCAAGTGACCGTGATGTTGGACTAGGCTTAGAATGGGATTGTCTGGGATGTCGGACATGCCTCCCGTTTCAGGGATCCCTTGTTTCAAGGATCACAACTAACACAGGGTCGAGTGGGAAGTTCTTTGCGTCCATTGGAACAAGTTTCTCTTCTCCTTGCTCCATGTTGACCTCTGCGCTAAGTGATGTCATAACCCGTCTCCATAATCTGCATGGACCAAATCTCTTTTGACACTGAACCATCGCAACTTAAATACTCAAACTTGACTTCACCCTGACAGAGACACGTTCTGTAGAGTTGAGATGGGCCAAAAGGTTCTGATCGCCTGCCTAATTCGATCTACTAGCTGTGGCACTGAACAGGTTAACAGCGTTTCCTTGTTAACACCGTGCACATGACTGTAGTATTTGAGTAACTCATATCTCACTCAACATGCTTGCAAACATGCGCTACCTGCAGTTTGACAACAATTTTGTAATACTTGTGCCATGCGTTTTTTCTTCTGAGGCTATTTATAATGAGGTCGTAAATAAGACTGAGAACTTCGAATAGTATTTTTCCATTTCGTAGAAGACGTTTCATGCCTTTCCTTACTGTAGCACTAAACATTAAAAAGGGAAAGTTTCTTTCTTAAAATGATCATTCTTTCAATACACAATTTAATAAAAGTATTCAGAACATTATAATAAACGCCGGTTACAGGTTACAAGCCTGGGCTATTGGTGGGATGGAAGTCAATGGAGCATCCCCCGTAGGCCGCTTCGATGGTTATGGAGTACGTAATCTACTTGTCATAGACTTGACACCAGGATCTCCACGTTTGCCCATGTAGATTTGCCTGAGACTAGAAATATTTCAATATTTTGCAACTTTGAGGTTTATACCGTAAAGCGGGACACACCGCGGCATTTCTAGTATCCCCAAAATTTGGTCAAAACCCCCTTAGGCGGAACAAAAAGTGATCAGAGTTAGAAGCCAAGTGCGGTTATGTAATTGAGTCCGGCATTTACAAGAATAATGCATTTATTTTCATATCATTTATAGACCCAGGCGTTTCTATACACATTATTGGGGTTTGTAGGGCTGTAGAAACCTTGTGATCCCCTCAAAAAAATCCGCAGGGGAGGGAAGGTAGGTACAGAGATTTGCAGGGCCCATGAAGAGCTTTCTTCTCATGTTCTTCCCAGTAGCCACATGACCATGGCTTTGGCTGAAAAGTAAACTATGTTCTCTCTGTGGTTCTTAGACAGACACGGGTGGGAGCCAGTGTTCCCTCTAAGCTGTGCGCTTGTGCGCACGCACATAGCTTTTTTAGAGAGCGCACACGTCCAAAAATTGTGCGCACAACAGTTTTTCCCAAAAAAAGAATAATTTTTTGGAAACTTTATGCGGTGCGTATATTGTGCGCACAAAATTTTTGCTCTGTGAAAATTTTTGCACAAGAGAAATTTTCTGCGCACGCCAACTAAGAAAAATTAGATGGAATATTGGTGGGAGCGCAGGGTCCTCCTGACCGCCAATTTTGTTTTATTAAAAGAACAACCCTCTTATGAGAGGCAGTCCCTCCTATGCAGAGACACTTTGCAAGTATGTAATATCTCAACTATCTAATGCACAGAACAAGTTGTACAGCTTGTACGAGGTACGTGAAGGTCTGAAGGTATGAAGCGTGTGTCTCCTGATTCGTAACACATAATACCTGCGATGTTGCATCACACCTTCCATCTTGGGTCAGATAAATTGCTGACAACGTAAAACCGGACTCAAAGTTCACCAGTTATATCTTTCACAAGCTGCCTGTTTGTACTGATGCACATAGACACCAATATACGGACTGAATGCTTTGTTATTATAATGATCGTTAAGACAAGATATCTCAGAACGCACAGACAATAAGCATTTGTGTTTGTATATAGTTTTGTAACTAAAATTTTATTTTTGCATAAAGGAAATATGATGGGGTGTACATTTTGTACGGTAACGGGACGCTGCATGTGAACTATCGGCATTTTTAAATAAAGGTAAATATTTTCCTCCCCAGTACTGAATACAGTAATAACCACCAGCACTGAATATATTAATAATGCCCCAGTGCTGTATACAGTAATACCCACCAGCGCTGTATACAGTAATGTCGGTCAGTAACTAAAACCTGGTTTTATCTAATTTTGTTCCAATAAACTCCCTTTTTCTGCAGACCTGGAGCCGCCATTGTTGTCAGTCATGGGGTGACTTTCCTGGCTCAATTACCACACTGAGCTGATGCTTTATGGCAATGCTAATGAAGTCCGTTCATCCATAGGCTTTCCTTAGAGTATCTGACTATGTTATTAAGACTGAGCCATTCCATTGTTTCACACAGGCAGTAGTGATAAGAAGTCGGGGTGTTTGTCTAGTAGACTGGGGCTCAGATAACAGCGAGAACTCGTACAAATGGCTTCTGAACCAGAGTGAAATTTTACTTTTTTCATGGGGATACTTATTAACATATTAACTTCCCGTTGTTCTGATCTGCTGATTATTCCTCCTCATTAACCCCTTAATGACAAAGCCCGTACATGCATGGGCTCAAAATGCATTGTTTTCAATGGGTTTAGGGACCACCCATTGTCCTTAAGGGGGTTAAGTTATCTCTTCCATGTTGTTAAGCTGCTGATTGTTGTTGATTGGTTCACGCAGCCTTTGTAACGGTGGGAGGAGAAGGCAGAGAACTTCAAGACATGAAATCGATTAGATAGAAATCAGCTTCCTTGAAGTAAATTTCAGTTGAATATCTCCAAAATATTACACTATAAAAACAAAAAAATGCAAAAATGATTTTTTTTCCCCAAATTTTATTTAGTCATTCTAAAAAGCTGTGATGGTGGCATTTTCCCTTTAATTCCATGCCGTGTGGCCCTTGCGGTATCCACAATGTTAATATTTAATCAAAAGTGGCCAGACAAAAGAGCCAGTAAATATATCTTGTGACCAGGCTCGCCCACCCACCATGGACGATGAAACTATGCATTGTGCTGTGTCTAAAACAACAAGGGAAATTTGTGCTTCCCGATGATTTAAGGCGATGGAAACATATTGCTCTTTGTCGAAAATAAAGGACGTTTGCAGAAACATTCTCATCCCCTTTTTTTGTCGGCCTTGTATTCGTAAGGAATCTTGCTAGACCAGAAAATTTTGTTCAAAAAAGGGCAAAAGTTTATCACGGTGCCATCTGCCCAAGAATTTCTCTGTTCTAAAGTGAGTTGATGATAATTGTTGTTTGAAAATATTTTGATTTTCCATGAAAAATATTCTTTTTTATATATATATTTTATTAAATGTGACATTTTGTGGCCTGGTGATTTCCTAAACGTGTGTCTAGTCATCTATAGACCCAGAGGGTTTGTGGTCTAATTACCAAGTGTAGTAGATGGGAAATATGTGAAAAAATTTCGCGGGAAACACCCCTCCCCCGACCAACTATGAGCTTTTACAAATGCCTCCACTTGGCGCCTCAGGATTCCTGTCTATTGCATAAATTCAATGTGTATTTATTTTTAATATAATGCCAAAGAGCCAATTCTCGCCGTCTCAGGCGTGTGCCACAGGAAAATACCGTCGGTTTGCACATAGTTACCGACCCAATTAACCTACTGTATAGTCATAGATACCTAGTTTAAAGCGAGCAGCCAATCGCATGATATAATGGTACAAAAATATAAAAAGCAGCCATATTGGACTTTCATTTCACTTTTTTGTTGTATCGTCAGGGAAGCTGCCAATTGGTCAGCGACCGAAAAGCAGCATTTTCTTCAGTGGAAGCCTCCGTGTTTAATGTAAACAGGAGTGTTTCCTCTTTTAACACAAGTCTCGCATGTACACTTAAACACGCCAAACCTCAGTAGTCCCCCACACTCCAGAAAAGGATTTGCTGTGATCGCTTTTAGCGATCAGTGAGAGAGGAGACATTGATTTGCCGCCACGTATGAGACACATAAGTGGTATCCTGGGTCTACTTGCCAACCATCACAAATGCATACCTGGGAACCTTCCAGAACATGCTATTCAGAGCTCTCTCTCCTGTGAGGGGGTGTCTTTGCGAGTGGGCAGGAATAGCCACAAACGAGGGGTGTGGCTAGCCATGGACAAGGGCAGGGCTTAAATGTAGTGGGAGTGGAAGGAGAATTAGGCAGGGAGCAGGCCTTACAGAGACCCGGGGAAGCAGGGCTTTACTCAGAGACTCCAGGTCAAACTCCCAGAGAGTTTCCACACATGCACCTATGTTTTCGGCACTAAAAGAGTTAAACTACAGTTTTTTTTTACTACAGGGAGTCATATTATCCCAGCCTGGGAACACTTGCTCAAAGTTCAGAACAAATCTGGCCTAGTTGAATAACAAAAAATGGTTACCGGGTAAGCCAAGTTAGGCCATGTGCCAGAAATAAAAGTAAGGCCTTCGTAAGACTTTTTTACATAACGTTTTGATACTTATGTCATTTGTAAGTCAGTTATAAAATGTATTTGACTTACAATATTTAATTTATAAACCCTCCTTATTTTTTCCTTCTATAAGAACAAATTGTTATGTGACGCACTACTTGTTATGTCCTGTTTACCAGTTGTACTGCACTGTAGAATATGACGGCGAATTTGGGTCTTAAAAAAGGGACTGTCACTCCTAAACGGGGACACTTGGGAGTTAAGGACATAAATAGGTAGCTTTCTGCAACTCAAATAAATCTGAAATATACAGAAATGTTTGACTAGCGATGGCCTTGGTGCAGTCATGACGTCTAACAGTCTTTGCCTATAAAAGTTTAATGGAGAGTTTACAAGAACACAAAGTACCAAGGCAATCCTATAAAGGCGAAGTTTTGTCTAAAATACCTTTGCTTTGCGGTCAAAAATCAACATGTGTACCAACGTTAATGTTCTTTTGGTTGTCATGGTGATAAGGTCATATTAAAATATAGGTCAATATAAAATACACTTAGGGCCACGTAGGGTTGGTAGCTTTTTTCCTATACATGAAACAATCATTTAACCCCTTAATGACAAAGCCCGTACATGTACGGGCTCAAAATGCATTGTTTTCAATGGGTTCAGGGACCGCCCATTGGCCTTAAGGGGTTAAAAAATACATTGTGTGTTTACTCGGGTTACCTTTGTCTTACATTAAAATTAGTTGGATGATCTGAAATACTTAAAAGTCATGTCGTCTTGTCCCCATTCTATGTTTTTATAGGCTCATGTGACCTCAGATATCTCATTTATAGCTGGGAGAAAGAGTTAACCCAAAAGTTACCCATTAACTGTCAGGTCACGTTGGTTTTTCAGGAGACAGGAGCTATGTGTTTTGTTTGCTAAGATGTATAAGGGGAGGAAACGCTGGGTCACAGGTGGCTGTTTTCATGCGTGGATGGGGCTTTTCCCATGTCTACGATGGACACAAAACAGCATTCTTTGGAGAAGGGGTAGGAAGTCTCTAAACATTTAGCATGTGGTTAGGGCATTCCTGATATATGGGTACAATCGGGACAAGGCGAAAGCATTTTAAGTATCGCCTGTTTACCAAACTCATTAGCGCTGAGATAACAATTGTGTCTATTGACCTCATCCTTGCCGGGATTCTACAAACACAATTAAGGACAGGAATGAATTCCTCATGAATTTAAGTGATTTAAAGGATCTTCTTCAGGCACACCTGTGTTAAAAAACATACCTGGGAACTTTCTCTTCAAATATTAACCCTTTAATGGCCCATCGTAAAGATTCCACGTAGTGAATCTCCAAATGTGTTACCCAAATGGCTCTAATACCGGCCCTCATGGAAACCTTGACTTGTCATTATCTAAAGCAGAGATTTTAACTGGTAGAAAAAACACCCACTGGGAGTCTTATATTTGATCACAGCAGTGTAGAATAGGTCAGTTCCCGACTATTTGGCCCTGAGACCCTGACATTGGGGCAAAAACCAGGTACGCTAAAAAATATTCCAAAAAAATGGCAACTGGGCTGCTTGGTGTATATTTTATATAAGTCTCTACTTAAAGGGTTCATCTGGTGACCCTAGATTACCCAGAGACAAGCGAGGAAAAAGGGGGATTTAGGTCCCAAAGAGGGACTGGCCGTCGTAATCGGAGACACTTGTGAGTGATAAGTAAAGCCACCATCAGGTCACCCTTCCACAGAAGTGCTGAGTATTAGAAGTCTGTAAATGTTTACTCTCCAGAAGGTTTAGGAGAGGAGTGTCTCTCGCAGATAGTAGAGAGCACACATTTGCAGGTGGGGCACAGCCAGGTGCTGACGTGCAGAAGCACACACTCACACACACACTCGCTCACACACACACATGCTCACACCCCGTCGGGCTCCTTTTTCATTGATGACTCTTCTGTCCTCTCACATGCTGGTGAGACATGAATGGAGTTTGGTGGAGAGCCTAACCCTTCCCTCCTGTGTGACTCCCTGCACGTTTTTACAGGACTTGTTCAAATATCCCTCGTAAACATGTCACGGGGAACAAAAACAGGTGTCACGGACGTAAAGTATAAAACTAACCGTTTGCATCATCCCTTTAGGTGTTGATCTCTCTGGCAGTGAATGTGACTTACTATTAATCTTTCTTTCACGGTCAATGACAGAATTCAGTTCATTATGTCCCACATCTCAGCAGTCGCTCCTGTAACGCTTAAAGAGTTAAGAAGATTGTGAAGTCAATAAGCCTACAAATGCATTACTATAGCTCCAACGCCTGGGTATGATGTCATATCTCGTCACGCAGCTTCAATACATTGCGAGGAGGCGCTGCGATTGGGGTCCATGGTCCATTTCACATCTCAGATCTGAGGATCTCCCCAACTGTTCTACAATCCCCACTGCCCACCAAAGTGGGAAAGTAGGGCTGTCGGGAGGGACAGTGGACAACGTCCAAAAATCTGATATTTATCAGGCATCTGCTAGTACTAATATTGTACTATTATTCACTTACAGTAAATTAAACAAAAAACAATTAGCTGGAATTTGGGACGGGCGAGCCCAGAACCTTTTATTTAATTTAGAATATCAAGCAGGATATTTAAATTTAAAAAAATAAGTATACATTAGAATGACTCATTGTGTAATTTGTAAGAACGGGATATTTACTAATACATCAGACCCAGTTGGCCCGTCTAGTCTGTCCGTGTCTCCTGGCGTAAAACCTTAATCAGTCGCTGGTCTCGTCTTAGCTTCAGGAGCCATATGCCTACCTCGTACATGTTTAAATTCCCTCACTATATTAACCTCTCATGGACCGAAAGGGTGTGTTATTCTTATAGACCCAAACAGAGCCTTCAGTAAATACGACCCATTGGCATAAATAGGACTGGCGTATCCCTTACGAAAAAATTACTGCAGTTTTTCTGAAGTAATACTGCAGTTTTTTGGACATGAAAAAACGGCAATACTGCACTTTTACTGCAGTATTACTGCACATTTACTGCAGTTTTACTGCATTTGTACTTCACTGTACTGCAGTTTTACTGCAGTTATTTTTGTAAGGAAGTACAAATGCAATAAAGTTGCAGTACATTGAAGTACAACTGTAGGTTTGCAATATAAAAAAAAAGGGCGGTAAATGTGCAGTAAAACTGCAGTACAGTGAAGTACAAATGCAGTAAAACTGCAGTAAATGTGCAGTATTGCAGTTTTTTCATGTCCAAAAAACTGCAGTATTACTTCAGAAAAACGGCAGTAATTTTTTGTAAGGGATATAATATATTAATAATCACTGTTCCCTGGTTTGAACCTGTTCAAAAAATGATCATGGCTAAAATATTTAGATTGATACAATCTCTGTGTCCAGTTTAAGTAAGTAAATACACTTTTGCATTACAATTCTGTGTTTTTTGTTTTATAGCCCCCTTCATCCGAATCCAACAGCAATATTGGAGCTGGACATCCTTTAGTAAGAAATAATATTGTGAAGGATTTTGTAGAAACGCTAACCGGTTCTTTACAATAACAGCCGCACCGCTTGGCCGTCGCTGCTGGTTGGAAATGTATTTGGGTTTCGGGAGGGCGAGCTTTTCAAAACAGAACTTGTACATTTCACATAAAAATATTATCCCAACATTTGTCAAATAAATGTGATCCTTGCAAGAGTCCACAGAAACTTGAATTTGCCGGCAGATCAGACCCATCTAGTCTGCCAAGACTCCGACCTTAATCAGTCGTTGGTCTCGTCTTAGATTCAGGAGCCGTATGCCTATCCCATGCATGTTTAAATCCCCCCACTTCAATAAAGTAAAACCTCCTTACATGACATCTAACCAACTTCCTTAGATTCCAGTTTACTTGCCACAAAGCACAATAAGAGCTTGGACTATCAAAGTTACCTTGTACAGAAAGCCTGGGATAACTAGGCTATGACATCATAACCCAACACCAAAAATATTTCTGGTACAATGAGACAGAACACAAGAGAGCTTTCTGATTAGTACTTGACCACAGACATCTGACCGATCCTACTAACACCAAGGACAAGTTAAATGGGGACGGGATTGAAGAGAGCCCAATAATATACATGTTTTCAGGAACTCTACATGCTTTTTACTTTTTATATTGATTTGCAACTCGTGATCAGGTTAATTTCTCAGCACTAACTTCAAATAGATTCATAAAAATATAAAATAATATACATTATATAAGAATTATTATTTATTAATGAGTCCCTCTGATATGTATTACATTATTAACAAATACTTCTTCCGCGATGATGTAACCAAACTATTTTCTGAAATCGATGATATACAAGGCAAACTGTCAAACGAAATAATAGAAGCAACAAAAGAGCACAGAATAAGAATTTATTCACCTGTTTTTTAATTTTTTTAACAGACGTTTCTTAGTTTTCTATGGAAAAAAAATATTTTTTTTTCTCTGTAACACAAGACAGCTATTTCTAGGTTACTCACAATATTATCCAAGAATTTTGGCCAATATAATAATATTTTTTTTTAAAAAAAATGTTCAGTTTCATGTGATTCTCAAATACTTATTTAAGTAAATCATGTTTTTGCTGGAAGTAAATTCCATTAGCACGTCGTTCTAACAGAGGTTTCAGAGACAATGCGTTAGGAAAGCAATTATGATGTAATATCTTTCCTATTAGGCGTGATTAACAAAGCCATTTCCTACTAATTAAAATTAATTATTCTAAATGCGAGACAAGTTTCTTTGATCTCATTCCTAACAAATCCCTGTAGATAACCCTGTGGATCTCTTTATAAATCGTTTTATTAGTAACATAGTAATTTAGGTTGAAAAAAGACCGAAGTCCATTAAGTTCAATTTTTCTACCTATCCTTCCTGCTTTTGATCCAAAAAGAAAGCAGGCAATTAAGCTCTATTTTTGGATTTTCCCACTTAGGAGGAAAAATTCACATGGAATCGGCAACAGCTGGCAGCTGGTCTATAGTTGTTAGCTAATGTATAGTTCAAAATCAACCAATCCCTGCTTACATGATGGGATCAGACACTGTGACATAACAAGTGTCCCCCCCTACACCAAACCACTTAATTCAATGAAGGCATAAAAATGGCACATAAATAGACACATAAATTTATATAAATATACATTATATATGAATGATGACAACTGTCATAAGCTACGGCCACAAGTAGGGGAACTAGATGTAAAAAGGGTCTGGTGTTTGTGAAAATGTGAAACATTGATTATTGTGTTTGGTATAATAACGGTTAAATGAGTTAATTCATTTATTTCCATTTGTGCTTTTATATGATGTCATACGATGCACACATTAGCCTTAAACTAGACAATCATGAATAGCCTAACTTGTGGCGCAACAAGACTATAGGTTTCCTTCGCTAAAATATAAGCCGTCGTCAAAATAAAAAAATAGCAAATGTATACCGCACCAAATGTGAAAAATGCCCTGGTCCCATGGGTACAGTGAACTGAAGTATACCCGGCACTCAAAAGGTTAAAATCAACAGCGCTAACAGGCTTAATGGCCATTTAGTCGACTGACGAACTCAACACCTGGGTCAATGTCTAGAGCGGTCAAGTTGAATTCAACAGCAACTTGATGGCAACTCAACAGAACTCAACAAGAAACTTGAATTCAGGTGTGGGTTGGCATGACCCTTAACACTGGTCTGGCCAGCTGTGAAAGGCGGCCACTCAGCCTTTACTGCACGAGCCTGAGTTTTGGCACTAGAGTTTTGCGCTATGACTAGACACCTAGAGACTGTTCAAATGGTCGCATTTGCTCTTTAAATCGGACAGAAGAACACGGAGGTTCAGAGGCTGAGGCTCATCCTTTACCTAGCGGTGCCTGGGGCAGCTGCCCCTTACTAGTGGAAATGACAGCCCTGTTGGTGGGGTTACAAAGTGGTGGGATCGGGGACGCAGTGGGCCAAAAGGTTCCAGCCATCCCCTTGCTCAGAATTCCAGCTTGATTCAACTAACGAGCCACGTAACTTGTTGTCAAACATGAATGTTGTTGCGTGGTTTTGAGTCAAATCATTGGAGTCTCCTTTAATAGGAATGGACCCCAATGTTGGGGCAAACAGCGAGGAACAAAAAAATGTTTTAAACTTCATTTTATGGTTCATTCTCCATTTTTTTTTTTAAATCGAGTTCTTGCTTTACCGTTCCAAGTTCTCATCCGAAAATGAAAGTTTTCTTAACAACAAAACAGAATAACGAAACTCAGTAGAGTCTCGAGGGGAAGCGCCTTCAAGCCATTCAAAGGGTGTTAACAACATTCTAGTGTTTTCTTGGGCAGCTCCAGACTGGCTAATGATTTCAAGGAGTATTTTATGGTATGACCCAGTTACGTCCAGGTCTGAAATCTCTGTTTGCTTGAGGAAATACCTCGTTCTCTCACCTTTCCTTTATTTTAGAAACCAAGGGGAACGTTTAGATTAGAGAAAATCTGAACTGGAAGGAGACTATAATATGTCTGGCGGTGGATGATAAAAATTATTCTAATAATGCCTTTTTAATCTTTGGCACTAAATTTCTTATTCAAATCAGTGGGCATAAATCTTAGTCATACCTCTTGGTCAATTTTTATCAAATTAGCAATTTATTGTTATATTTTTTTAGATAATGGTGGGTAGTAGCCTTTAGGGAAATGTCTGGTTTTGTTCCAAAACAATTTTTTATTTGGACTGTAAAGTATTTTTCGCGCGTATACAGCCTTTATCTACACTGCAGTGTTAGCTGATAGCAGGGCCCTCTTCAGCCATGATGGGGCCGGGGCAGAACTCCCCTAGTGTCAACCCCAGCCCATTTACGCCCCCAGTTGGGGGGGGGTGCTGCTCCACAGGAATAACCCCCCCAGCACTTTATACAGTAATAATCCCCAGCGCTGTATACAGTAATATAACCCCAGCGCTGT
The DNA here is from genome assembly GCF_027358695.1 of Spea bombifrons. NCBI lineage: Eukaryota > Metazoa > Chordata > Amphibia > Anura > Pelobatidae > Spea > Spea bombifrons. Next base: position 104,401,616 of record NC_071091.1, on the reverse strand, counting down.
ATACAGTAATATAACCCCCCAGCGCTGTATACAGTAATATAACCCCAGCGCTGTATACAGTAATATACCCCCCAGCGCTGTATACAGTAATATACCCCCCAGCGCTGTATACAGTAATAACCCCCAGCGCTGTATACAGTAATATAACCCCCAGTGCTGTATACAGTAATATAACCCCCAGTGCTGTATACAGTAATATACCCCCAGCGCTGTATACAGTAATATAACCCCCAGCGCTGTATATAGTAATATAACCCCCAGCGCTGTATACAGTAATATACCCCCAGCGCTGTATACAGTAATATAACCCCCCAGCGCTGGATACAATAATATCCCCCCAGCACTGTATACAGTAATATAACCCCCAGCACTGTATACAGTAATATAACCCCCCAGCACTGTATACAGTAATATAACCCCCAGCACTGTATACAGTAATATAACCCCCAGCGCTGTATACAGTAATATAACCCCCCAGCACTGTATACAGTAATATAACCCCCAGCACTGTATACAGTAATATAACCCCCAGCGCTGTATACAGTAATATAACCCCCAGCGCTGTATACAGTAACATAACCCCCAGCGCTATATACAGTAATATACCCCCAGCGCTGTATACAGTAATATAACCCCCCAGTGCTGGATACAATAATATACCCCCAGCGCTGTATACAGTAATATAACCCCCAGCGCTGTATACAGTAATATAACCCCCAGCGCTGTATACAGTAATATAACCCCCAGTGTTGTATACAGTAATATAACCCCCAGTGTTGTATACAGTAATAAATAATCCCCAGGGCTGTATACAGTAATAACCCCAGCGTTGTATTCAGTAATAAACCCCCAGCGCTGTATACAGTAATAACCCCAGCGTTGTATTCAGTAATAAACCCCCAGCGCTGTATACAGTAATGTCGTATCTGCACTCCTGACGGTGGTCATTGTTCTCGGTCATGTGATATTTTGGGTGACTTTCCCTGATCAAACACCACACTGAGGTGATGCTTTATGGCAATGCTAATGAAGTCCGTTTAAGTCAGGCCTATCAGGACGTATGGTAACAAGATGCCTGCAGTGACACTCTTGCGATTGCTTCAAAGACCTTAATTGATTTCATTTGTGCTTGGAATCGTAATACATTCACAATACTTCACGATGAAACTAGTTAAATGCTCAGCGCCAAATGCTTAATCTCCTTTACAATTAATTAAGCTTTAATGGAATTTATATGAGCTGAGAATATTATCCTCTCTGTGTATTAGCTTGATGACCACAACACAAACAGATTAAAATTAATTAAAACGTTATTGAATAGCGACATGGTGCAGATGTACAGCTTAAGCTCCTCACGACATGAAATCACACATTATTTCGCGGATTCTGCGGGGCTTTGAAATCGCAGGCGTGACGGAACGGTCATTAGGAGCGTTCGCTCACATAGACAAAAGATGTTTGGCTACAAAGATACGCGGCGTTTAACATATAAATAAAATATAACACAAATTCGCATTACTTTGGCAAGATAATTATGTCCTGCTTGCCAAAGCACACACGTGTTTTACAGACCACAGACCGGCTTCAGCGCTGGCTCATGCATCAGGCATATCAGGCTAATGCCCAGTGGGCTGCCGGTCGGCACCGATCCATACACAGTGTGTGGCCACTGCCTGGATATGTCCGTCGGCACCCTACGTGGCATGCGTTCTCTCATATCCAGCCGACGTCCACACTTATGTCATTGGTGGCCCCCGGCCTTAAAGTGCCAGGACCACCTCGTTGTCCCCCGTCCAGTCCTGAAGGTAAGTACTTTCCCCCCATCACAGACAGTGGTGTATTTAACTCCTGCTCTGTCCTTGGCCTGACCCAGGTCTCCCCCTCCATGACCACCATCCTGCCCCCAGCATATGACCATACCTGGGAACTCTCAGGGGATTTAGCCCAATATCAGGGTCTCATGGTGAAGGGGCAGATACTCAAGGTGACACAGTCTGGAGGGGACTCCTTCCTCTCTGATCATATATAAGACTCCCAGTTGGTGCTTTTGCTCCCGCTATACTACTTGAATGCAGGTGACTCAATTAAGTGTATCTTTAAATAATGACAAGTCAAGGTTTCAATGGCGGGTCATTTGGGTAACACATTTGGCGAGTCATTACATGGTCCTCATGGTCTGCTCCTTTAGAAGGTCCTTTAGAAGGTCCCCAGGTATGTATACGACGTCATGTCCTCCATCGTTAGAGGCATCAGAGATCTTCATTAAAACCAGCCCATTAAGCAGCGGGGCAGGACTCCCCCGCTGCCCCCGATCGCCCAAGAGGAGAATCTGCCCTCTTGTTTTTTGCAGCAGGAGGACTGCTGGCTCCTTGACCTGGAGATTGAGTTGGCCTACACCATAATACGTCAGGGCTCACGGGTAAATCCTATATATTAAACTACGTACAAAGTACTTTAATATGCTTTCTTCATCAGGTTTATAATGAACGGTTTTGAGACATTTCAAAAAGGGAATTATCAACAACTGAATTCTCCGGGTCGTGGGAGTAGGGTCCTGACATGCCCTGCTCCCCGCCCATTTCCCTCCTTAAATTCAGGTGTGTCCCGTCAGTGGGACCGCCCACTCATGGCAGCGGGCAGTCCTGGCGGCCGGAGCTCCAGGTAACCGAAGCCCACAAGTTCCCAGGTATGGGAATTATTTACCCCCCCCAATTGATGAAATACCCTTGTATGATGCTCATCACTACAGTGAAAAAGTACTTGCCCCCTTTTTTTGCAGATTTCACACACTTAAATATTTTAAATCTTCCACCGCATTTTGTGTTTGCTCGGGTTATCTTTGTCTTCTATTACAATTACGGATGATCTGAAACCTATTAATGTGATAAATACATCGGGAAAGAGAGGGGCAAATACTCGCTACACTCACGTTACGTCAATACATTTCCTGGGGCAGAAGGCCAGTGATCAGGACTGTCTCAGCTCATGCAGGCTTGTTGGCAGCTATGAGGTGACCCCGCGTGGGTTCATAATATTTTGCACAGACCGTCCAGTGTTTACATCACTTTCAACAACGCAGCCACGTTCTATTTCTGGCCAGACAAGCCGTCGGAGTTAATTATGGTGTTCTGTTTTGCCGCGCATGGTGAGTCATTATCGCCATTTTTTTTTTTTATTCCCTGGATACGATGTGAATTCAGTTTTTTTTATCTCCTCCATCCACAGGGTCAGAAGGGGGGCACGTTAATTTTTAGGGTGTCGATGCTTCGGAGAATGCCGGGCTGCCATTTTTATAGACAGGAAGAGACCGTCTTTGTTTATCTTCCTCGTCGTTCGTCGAAGGAGAAATGTCATGAACTTGGGATCTTTTTTTCTTTTTTATACGTATCGACCTTGTTACTAGTTTATCGCAGTGTTATTAGATTTGTAATTATATGGGTGTGTGTTTACATAACTGCCAACGGTCCTGAATTTGCTGGGACAGTCCCAGCATAAAATGACTGCCTAATCCCAATGCGGTACAGGCAGCGTTGTGTTGTCTTAGAGACACAAACAGCCTAAACGCTGGTCAATGAGCTCCAGATACCCCGTGGTAGATCCTAAGGTAGTCACATGACTCCACCGACTTTAGGCTCCTACCCCTTTATGTCCCTTTAACTTCTTACAGCAGAACTTGGCCTGGGGAGACCCCGCTCCAAGAGTTAACCCCTTAAGGACAATGGGCGGTCCCTAAACCCATTGAAAACAATGCATTTTGAGCCCGTACATGTATAGACTTTGTCATTAAGGGGTTAAAGGTCCGTACGAGCAACTCTATTGGTCGTTCGTATGGACCTTTAACTCTTGGAGCGGGGAGACTAGTGGTCTCCCCCGGCCAAGTTGCGGCACCAGGATTTTAAAAGTCTGTACGAGCGACTCTATTGGTCGCCAGCAGGGGGCTCGTCTGCCATCAACCAATGAAGTGTTACGTTTCATAAGCTTTCAGGATCTCCAAAGTCTCTTCTTCAGATGCAAAGAATGCTGCTAAAGGGACAGAGAAGTTCAAATGTGTGTAAATTTATCAAGAACAAGATTATAATTATTATAATTATTATACATATATAAAGAAATAAAATTACTGGCTCTTGTATCAGCCAATCAGATTCGAAACAAGAATTGTACAGCCTATCAGACAGGGGAAAGGCGGCCCAGCAATTGCAATAATATCGGCGCAATAAAAGTCAATAAAGGGAAACTTTATAACGTTTATAATTTTATTTCATCCTGTATAATTTCAGTATATAAATGCAATTTATGTTTATGTAGAACAGTCTCTTAAAGACAGTAGGAAAAAAAGTAGGGGAGAGAGTAGAATACATTACTGTAAGGGTTAAGAGTAATGTAAGGTAGTAGTTAAGGGGAACAGTCTCCCAGCAGAAGTGGTAGAGGTTAATACAGACTGTACAGACGAGGCCGAGGACTGATCACAATGCTGTTTCTTTAGAATAATGCCCCTTCGTGCCCTTTTTCCTTCTTCTATGAGACGTATTGTTGGTCCCATGAAAGACGGCATTTTCTTCCCTCGTCACGTGAAGCCACCAGAAAACAAGTTGAAAATGCTGCGGCGTGTTTTACAGGGAGGTAAAAAGTCCTGCTGAATTGTGGTATTGAATAAATATCTCAAAAGCTAATTACAGTCACGCTACAAATTTCAAGGGTGTTTGAGAAGTTTCCAAATAATAAGTATTGTTTTTCTCGCACAGCGGTCTCCCACTGGCTAATCATTTATAAGGTTGTTTACTTTATCGAGGCTTATCTAGTATAAGTTTAACCAATTTTATATAACTGAGTTATAAAAGTAATTGGGTTTCGTTGCCAAATCCATGCAATGATTAACCCATTGATTTATTTATTTTAATTTGAACCTGCTTTGACACCTATTTGGCCCCCATGGAGCCTCCCAGTTTCTCCTGCTGTAAAGACTCAAACTTTAATCAGTCGTTGGTCTCGTCTTAGATTCAGGAGCCGTATGTCTATCCCATGCGTGTTTAAATCCCCTCGCTGTATTACCCTCTACCACCTCTGCTGGGAGGCTGAAATCCATATTATTATTATATTATTTTTATTATAAAATTATTATATTATTATTTTTTTTATGTTATTCAGATCTATTATTTCCAGCTCTGACATCTTTTCTGACTGCATTAAAAAAAACAGGCATTTTATGCAAATTTTTCATCATTTGCCATGCAGGTTGCATTAAAATCCTACTGTCATCCCAAACAGGAAGTTGTAACCCACTTCCTGGACTCTGTCCGCATTGGGTTATCAAACTGCCCGTTAGTCTCTAGCGCTAGAGAAAAGGAAATAGCAGGGGGATTTTTTTTATTAATCAGGAGAAAAAAATAATGATATAGTGGAGAGTATATGTTTAAAAATGACGATTATGATGGCTCCCATTTAAACACCAAAACTCACACTTTTTCCATGTGAATCTAGAAAATGTAACATTTTATCCTATAGGTCTCTTCACAGAGCTCTGTGCCTCCATTAGTGTATATTTTAACCCTCCTTCATCCCATGAAAGAGGGGGTGAGGGGCAAAGTATAATTGGGCCCCCCAGGCTGTTTTATTACCTCCCGGCACCAATCAGATCCCCGGCTTAAGTAATCACGGGAGGCCATGTTTTATTTTATTTATTACATTTAAAGTTTTATTTAGGTACATTTATTGTTGGAAAGTTGTGTTACAAATGTTGCGGGTTGAAGGCTAATATATGGGAAATTTCATGCCCTCGTCAGCAAACTGTAAATTTGCATGCTCTCACAAACAACTCATAATATTACTGTTAACCCTTAACTCAGCTGGCTACCCGCCTTCTTAGTGAATAGACCCATCACAGGCCAATCTGGCCTTTCTTGCAGGAGAAATTGAGCAAAGTTGGTCGTTCACAACGCACAGTGACCTCAGCGAGATTAAAGCATATATATAACCGTATACATCCAAGGAGAGTTTCCATTGACTGGATACCATTGCGATGTCAATAATAATCAACAATAATCTCTTTTTGGTTTCTTAATGGCCCAGGGGCTTTCCCCGGTGCTTTCGGTTGGAGCCCATGGGTTCGCAGGTGACCTTTCTGTGCAGTAAAGCCAGAGCTGAAACCATGCCTAGAAAATAAAACAAAAATAAAATAAAAATAATAATTTATAAAAAAAACTTTTAGCAGTCTCTTTTGTAAGTACGGCTCCCACGCTTCTACTTCTGCTTGCTTAAATATTTGACGTTATTGATTTTATTTTATTATGTTATGCATACTCCCCAGAGCTGAATATTTATTCAATTATATATTAAATAATGATTATTAATAAATGGCTATTGTTAAATAAATATTAAAATATAAAATATAAATTATTAAATACATATAAAATAATAACAACGATAACAAGAACTATACTCACAAATCTTCTAAGTAGTAACAAGGATTCCATGCTGCTAATCTCCAAGCTCTTTAGTTATACCCTGAAGGCGTATGAAAGTAAAATCATTTTTCCTGCTTGATATTGTCTTCGGGAAGCAAAGTTCTTGCATAAATCTGTTTATGTTATTGCTGGCATGGACGAAACAAGATAAACATTAATCCGCCTTGTTCTAGACCTTTAGCAGAATTGCTGTATATAATCCCTTCCTTTGGCCCGGTGTCGGATAACAGCAACTGCTGACCTTAAAATTAAATAGTGTTGGGTTTATCATTGAATATATTATATATATATATATATATATATATATATATATATATATATTTATTTATTTTTTTGTTTGTTTTGTTTTTTTTCTCTATGTATTGTACAGATTTGATAAAGAATTGTGATATAGCTAAATTTGTGTGCATTATTAAAACTAGAGAGTCAGGAGCATAGATGTAAGGAAGATACCTGGGATAGACAAATCGCTCCTCAATCTACGACATGTCCATTATTCTTGCCCTTCAGGTCGAAAATATAAAGAGTTTTATATTTCACGCACTTAGCATAAAGTCACCATTCCAGCAGGCTACCAGTTTGTGACCCAACTGGGGAGACTGGGTGATCTTCAATAACCAGCCCATATACTCTACCGTTCACAAGTTTGGGTTCACTTAGAAATGTTCTTGGTTTTTTAAAAAAAAAAGCAAATTTTGTCCGTATCGAGATGAGGAGGCCCTGGCTAAAGAGGTGGCGGGGGTGGCTTTGGGACAAAAAAGTGGCAACGAAGAGCTTAGAGAAGAGAAGATGGGCTACTTGGAGAGTAGAGACTCCGACACTTGGGTGCAAAGACTGGGAAATAGGGGATGTCATGTATTGTGTTGTCTGTTTTTAAGATTTACAGCATAAAATTAATGTTTCACGACAAAAACTGTGGCAAAATGTGGCAGAACTGACATATCAATGAGTTTGCATTCCCCTCCCCTTCTCCTCCTTACAAATTTCACCAAAATGGAGAAACTTAACCAAAGTGGAGGAATAATAATGGGGGAAATATTCACGCAGCTCTAAAGAGGATCTAAGGAAGTTAAGATGGCTCCCCGGTGGGCTGCACGTCAAGTGGGCTTCTAATACACATAAACAGTGTATGGAACATGGCGGATACACTGTAACCCTTGGACCAACGTTAGGTTCCCCTAATCCTTTTCTGTAGTGTAGTGGTGAAGCCGATCATCTCGTCCAACGTCCCCGTGCCGGCGGAGGTCTTCCTTGTTTAACTGCGCATATAAGGTTTCCATTAAAGAGGAGAGCTTCATGTTTATCGTTAAAAATAATGGCGTCCTCTGCAGTGAATAGAATGCAGACCAACCAGCTTCTTCTCTAAGAACTTCTGATCACTGCCTTCAGGAAGAAATAGGTCCATGGAGGAGATCCGCTGACGTGGCTGCTTGCCACCATGTCAATCAAAACAATATGAGATCTGCTGACCAGCATGCAGTAAAAAAATGATTGACCCCCGCCAACATGCAGGGATCAGTCACTCTGATATCACCGGCGTCCTCCCCAAAACAAGCAATGTTTAAAAAAAATAAATAAAGTAAAACACACAGACATTTAAATTTACTTTTTTATTATTCAAGTAAAAATGTGCGCTACAACTCCAATCAACCTCAGCTACAAAGACAATAAGAGACATGGGACTTGTAGCTCACAAAAGGGGATGTAGAAAGGTTGGCATACTTGTACTTTGTATTTTCTACCTATATTTTGTTTCTTTAGCACAAAAAATAAATAAATCATGAAATTAATCCCTTCTTATCTGGGCCATAACTGCAATATGTTGCTGTGTACTGTTGCTTACATTGGCTTTCTGTGCAATCTACATCCGCGTACATTTAATAAAAAATATATATATATATTTGGTAAATATAGGAAAATAATAAGAAAAAAAACCACTATGTTTATTATGTTTATTATGTGATGGGGGTGTAAGCTTTCGCTCGGTAAAGTGTGAATTGTTTATAGGGCTCCCATTTAAATCTAACTACAGCAAAACTTTGTGAATTGACGCTCCTATCACTGAAAGGGTTAAATGCCTTAGAAACACTACACTTAACCACATCAAAAAATAACTTAAACAAAAAAACTGAGGACAAACAGGAAATTGATCCAGCATGCGCTCCAAATTCACAGTTCTGCTTTTGTATATTTCAATAATAAATGTTACTATTAACAGCTGTCATTGTGTCCTTTCGCAAATGCATGGGGGGGGGGATTCTAACCCCCTCTCCGTATGCATTTACCCTTTTGCCCTCCTCGCAGGTATTGTCCGCCCAGGAGATGTGGTTGGTCTCACGCATCTCCCTGCACATCCATGGCTGGCTCGGTGAACACTGCAGCTGGGGGGTCCATTCAGACCCCCGTAAAAGTTCTTCCATTCATTTCAGTGGGAGCCCTTCCCTGCCACTGATTGGCTGCTTTGAGCTAAGTGTATAAAAGGCTATACATATATAAAACAAAAGGGGGGGGGACACAAATATTGTTACTTTGTATTTTCACGTTTCAAAAAAGACTTACTTCTTAACCAACTTTTTAACCCCTTAATTACAAAATGCATTGTTTGGGACCGGCCATTGTTCTTAAGGGGTTAAAATCTTATTTCATGGATACATTTTGCAGAATATTCGTTGCTTTAGCAAGGAAAGTCAAGAAGACACCCAACATTTAAAATAACACGATCGTGCGTTTTACCACATTTTCTACCGTTATAGCGTGGATTTCTGAAGTTTGTCCACATGGCATATGAAGTTCCTTGAAATGCAAGGACTTTGCTGGAAATGAAACCAAATAGATATATTTGCTAATATCTAAAGAGCAGAAGCACCAAGACACTGGATAGTGGAGAGAGTCTCATATCTGCTGTAAGATCAGCAAGATCTTGCTGAGTTGGTCACTTAGTGGTCGTAACTGAAGCCTCCCATGAGTTGTAGGTCAAGGCGACCAACTGAGATGTTCAAAAGGTGCAAGGTCCTGCCAAGGCCATCTCAGCGGAGTGAACGCTGTAGAGTCCAGGTTTTATGAGCTCAAAATATAATTTCATGGAATGGGAGAGACCCTAAACCGGACTCAATGGCTGTAATATCTATGGTGGGAACGCTGGATGAGGCTGTGGAGATGGGACGGCGCAATGCAGCAAGACAAAGAATCGGTAGGTTTCATAGATAAGACGGGCTACACAAATAAAGCACAAAGCAGTGCAAACGTATTTTAGTTTGTAAAAGAAATTCGGGAAATGCACCAAAGGGAAGAAATTTAGTAAAAGGATTTCCGTGCTTACACTCCATCCTGGCACCCAAAGGGTTAACAGGAATGGGGCCTCCTTTATAGTGAATCCTTTGAACGTCCACAATAGGCTGTAAATGGCCGACAGATAATCCTGGGTCTCGCTGACCTTGGCAGCATTACCCAAATAATCTCTTAGAAGGATCAAGTGTTCCTTTTTTTAATTTTAGCGCCACAAGCCGGCATTTCTCGAGTTCTGTATGATTTCTGTGATTCTATGAGCTCCGATTCCTTCGGTTCATCCCTGAACCATGCGCAGTAATGAAAAAAAACAGCATTTCCTTCTTTCCTATTGGCTGTTATAAAAAAAAAAAAAAACCAATAATTTACCTGAGGGAGAAGCTGCAGCTACTCACGTCCTCTATGACCCTAAGATTCCCTGGCAGAAAAGTGCTGCTATTGAAATAAATGGGAGACCTTTTCAAACCAAGTTCACATTTTCTACTAAAATACATCTCATTTTACACTTGAGAACGATTTTCTTAATGCTTTTCTATCTGGAGATTGATAGTTTTACAGAAAATTAGACTGTAATGTTCTCCGTCTGTACCCGGGTGTTAATCTCATCGTTAACCCCTTAAGGACAATGGTTGGTCCCCAAACCCATTGAAAACAATGCATTTTGAGCTCATACGTGTACGGACTTTGTCATTAAGGGGTTAATTTTGTATATTGTCAGTTTTAATGTTCTTGTTCAGTTTCAGGTGATAAATGTAATGTAATGCAGTTGAATTAACCAGAAGTTATTACGTGTAGGACAAGAACGAGTTCAAATAACAGTCCGGGTTTAGACAAAACTAAAAGCTTGGAAATAGCTTAGAGAAGGTATGGACTGGCCATCTGGCACACCGAGGGAAATGCCTTGTTGGTTGCAGTGGCAAATTGGGGGATATGCCTGGCGGCACGCTGTGTGAGTATAAAAAAAAGTATTATGTCAGCCACTATTACTTCATTTGACGGCGGCTGGCCTTAAAGAGCCATTGCTGCCATGTCACCCCCAGGCTTGGTGGGGTCTTCTAATAGGTGACATTAATCACTCTCCATTTCTCAAAGCCTTAAATAGGTTTCTGAACATGCGCACATAATGTCCAACACCCCATAGGCAACGGGATCCTAACCAAAAATGCCACGTAAGCCGTCAGGGAAACAGTTATGTTTTTAAGGTGGGTCGTGATGTGCCTTCAATGTTAATCTGTTGCGTTGTATGTTTCTGTCCCTTTAACTTGTAACACATGGTCACACTTTAGAGGGACGCTTGTCCATCTTCATGAGCGTCCACTTCCAACACCATTAATGCCTTTGCTCAAAGTTAATTAGTGGAACTAAAATCATATGACTCTGAGCTCATTTTGGGGGTCAGTACACACAAGCATTTAATGTCCCCGACGACTCGGCCTCCAAACGCAATCCATTAGTGTTGCGATCACCTTTGTGGCTCTCTAACCAGGCGTGCGGACATCAAAATATTTTCAAACTGTTTGGAAAACCAACGTGTCTATAAATGGAACAGGATTACGAAAGGTTATTCCGGAATTAATTAGTTACAAAGTTAAGCGGGCTTCCTGATCAGAGCCAAATCAAAACAGGGCCGGCTCAGATCAAGGTATTACCGGAGACGTTTGTTGCTATAGGGGGCATCAGAGATTTAAAGGGACACTCCCGCCATCGTATGTATTTAATGCATATGATAGTTGAGGTCCCTTTAATTTTTCATGATGCCCCCTTGTTCTGCAGAATCCCCCCCAATGTATTTGTCCCTTTTTTCTGTCCCCACTTTCAGTGCATTTTCAGCTATTTTCAGCCAAAAATATAAAAATTGCACTCAACCTATCTCCAACCACAGTGAAGGAATGAAGAGAATTGCGTCATAGGCTACACCGAATGAAACAGACTGTTAGGAAAATGGAGGACAGGGAAACAGGGCTGGCCTCACTACATAAGGGATCTAGGCAGCTGCCTAGTGACCTCACTGTTCACATCTCCTGCCACAAGAAGACGAGGGCCGTCGACCGTATACACTGCCTGGCAGACACTCATGTATTTAGAGTGCTTGTTCCTCTAGGCCTGATCCCAGCGATCCAAGCTGCTCCCCCAGCCTACCATGGTAGAGTGGACCTACTGGTCTACTGTGAGTCTTCTTTCTGTAGAGCGCTGAGATATGACATTACCCTAAGCCAGAATAGGCCACTGCTGGCAGAGCGGGTCAGGGCAACACAGGTCAGGGCAACAGGGTTTCTGTATTAGCGGGGCATGCATTATCATACCTGGGAACTCTCCAGATTTTGCCCGGGGGCTCCAGGTGAAGCGCCGCTTCTCCAGGTCTCCGGGTCACTACAGGTAATCTCCAGGTCGCCGGAGTTGCGTTGTGGCACACCCCGCTCCCCACCCACTTCCCCTCTAAGAATTGTGTGTGTCCCGAGGCGTTAGCGGGACCACCAACTAAAAATCAGCGGGACCACCAACTTACACCTGCGGGACCTCCTACCAGGATAGCTGGAGCCAGAAAGTTCCCAGGTATATGCATGATCACCACATGACGCTGACATTGCTCACCAGTATGTTATATCATTTCCCAGTGTTTAGTCACGTCGTACATACATGACAGCGTGAGTCACGGCTCAGAGGGCAGGAGTCAGCGCGGGATTCCGTGTTTTAAGCTGATGAAATGCATAGAAATATCACTGCGCTTGTTCTGTAAGAGAAACCAGTACCACCCAGTGATGAACCCTGAAAACCAGAATAAAAAACAACGTGTTGGGAATCGGATACACGGAACAGGGTTTTACCCAAATCCAAGATCTAAACATACAAAAGATCGAAACAAATATAATTAGAGGCTTCCTATTTCTTCCAAAAATCATTAAAATGATGCTTTCATCACTGTCTGACCCAAAAATAAAAAATAAAGATAGAGGAGCGCACAACCGTTAAAGCATAAACATTCAGATTCCGGGGTTGCTGCTAGAATAATAATGACCAATAAATACACAAAACAAAGCAGGAATTCAGTGCATACGATTCAAAAGACACCTTTTTATGGCATAAATATTGGGGATTCCGTCACACTATATGGCCATATTATTGCAACTCGCTGTGTTAACCTCTACCACTTCTGCTGAGAGACTGTTCCACCTATCTAAGTGCATTGATAGAGCCCCTCCAGCACGGAAATGGTTAAAATCCACCACAAAGTACCTAATTGGATTCTATATCATTTAACATAAATGAAACAAAAGGGAATCATGAGCTATGCAGTCCTTTAACGAGCTGCGAAGCGATTTCCCGAGATCTCTATGGATCACAGGCAGCTCGGCTCCCTTTTACGGGATCTCAGTAAATAAGTACCCAGTTCCTACCCCACCCAGGGCAGTACTGACAGGGCAAAACAAAGCAGCAAAAGAAAAGTAAACTGGGTTTGTCTGCGATATAAACGTTTCACTGCGGTTAATTTATTTAATTATATTTAATATTTCACTTTCCCCAAATCCTATACAATAAATAAACCACTAATATTACATTTACTGATTCAATTAAGCAATATATATAATTATATATTATTATTTTATATATATATATATAATTATTATTAAAATTCATATTCTGCAGCTCTGGATACAAGACATAAAAATTTAGATTTTAAAGCCCACTTTCTAATTTAAAAAAAAAAATATATATATATATTTACCGTTGTGTTAAAAAAGTATTTGCTCCCGTCTGTGTGTTAAACAAGCAGTCCTAATTTTGCCCAAAATAAATCTAAGAATGGCCCTTGCCATGAGATCGATTCCGATGCCACGTCATGCCACGGTCAAAAGACATTTCCGAACACTCCCATCAGGCTGGAAAGGTTTACAGAAACAAACAAAAGTTTACATGTTAACAAAAATGTTAACAGCTCTATACAAGACAGTTCTCCTTTAAGAGTTCTAGAAGAAGAAATGGACTTTGCCCCTCAAATAAACCAGATAAGGGCTAATAATCACTCGACTCTAATAAGCTCCAACGGGCCATAAGGTGCCCTACGGCTTTGGAATGTTTCTATGGCTTGGGAATGTTTAGTAAATGTGCCCGCATTTTTGCCAAGGTGAAAAATAAATGGTTCAATAGTTCAGCAACTCATCAACTTCACCGTAAACTGACAACTAAAACAATGAAAGTCCTACTTTATAATCCTTAATCACTGGAGAACGCGGCAAGGTTTCTCCTACTCGGAAAACATAATCAAACAACAATTAAAGATTCTTGGCTAATGGCAAAAACAGTCGTAGCGGTTGGCAAACAAGGAATAGTGGAAATTTACTGTACTATTATTATAATGAACAAATTACTGATTAATTATTAAAACATATAAGTCAGCAAAAAAAAATTAATAAATAACCGTAGGAAAAAAGGTGCTTTGGAAACGTTTTAAAAAATATATATATATTATAAAATGGTTACATCTTATAAAGAAAGGGCTCTAATTTTATGACTTTTTGACTCGGTTTACATTCAGTATTCGTTAAGTTTGTTTTATAACTAGATATCAGGAGCGAGGCGGTGGGCTTTAGGAGTGCCCTTAACCAATTAATAGGTATTTTTGGAGGTATGGGTGAAAATGAGGGCCATGGGTTCTTTCTCAGCTGCATCTTCATGAAGAGGAGGAAGATGTAGTTCCATCACCATTGGACAGCTGGGCATTATTCTCTTTTGCCCCATCACAAAGTGGAAGTTATTAAAAGTTAGTTACCCAAATGATCTGCAATCCACCAAAACAACAAAAAGTGAAGGGCTTGTGACAAGGTGATGTTCTGGTCAAACCATGGAGACAGTCTGAAGTGCTTCTTGAGCCTCCAAGGAGGTCCTAACTTGGATCTTCACCACCATGTGTATTTGGTGGCACATTATGGTTGTAGTTGCTGGCAAGAACATGTGATCTAATGGACCTTCTACTGCCCCTTTCTTCACCTATCTTTTTTGGCTGGCAAGTGAAGAATTGTTAAAACACCAACTTGTGGGTTGAGGCCTCCTGATGGATCTTTTTATTTTTCCACCACTCCCGCGTATGTCTATTTGTTTCTGTAAATAGTTTATTTTTGCGTGTTTTTCCTTTTTGTATTGACACGGTATGTACTTCACAAAAATGCCGCAGCAGTGCTGGAACCAAGAAGATTGGGCTTTTGGTGTCAGGGGTGGTGATGCCTTTTGGTTCCCATCTCTACTTGAAGACCTTGTTGGTCTTCCTCATAGCATTCTTTGAGGAGGACCAAGAAGATCCAGACCCCCTTGTAGGCACAAGGTAATGGGATGGGGGGGCAGAAGAGGAAACAAATTTCTTAGGGAGGGAGTGCCGCCACAGGGAGATTTGGGGATCCGGTGATTAACTATGGCTCTTCTTCCTGAAGTTCTTTTTTGGACACCCCCACCTTCAACATTACATAATTACTAAAATATCTCAAACATGTCGAACTCATGAAAGGATTTAACAACGTACAGGAGAAAAATGTCTAGGAGGAGGCCTCAGTCTTAAATTTGAGGATCTAGGGTCTCAGACGTCATGTAAGGTCGTATTTGTTTACTGAACTGATGATGGAAAATGTTTTCCAGAAGAAGTAAATACACAGGGACCAAGCCAAGGACCAGGCAAGTTTTGAGGTCATACACCAGGCTGGATGGGCACCAGAGAAGGTTGAATTTGTGTGAAGGTATCCTAAAGCAGAGCCGTCCACCTGGAGACCTACCGGAAGCACGTAGCCACCAAGCGATTTGCCCAGCAGATGGCTTTAAATGATAGACCGCTCGGCCCATTAGAATGTTGGGTCACACGTGTTCTAATCACAACCTGGTCCAGGTAACAGAACAGCCTCCATAATCAGGCCCAATCTGCACAGCGCGGCCTTTGAGGACCGTCTACGGGAATAACGTTGTCGGGAAGCTGGCTATTTTTGTGCAGGTCTGGTAGCCCTTTAGTCGAGTAAACAATACGCAGACACTTAAGATGCGGCTCACGGCAGGTGGAGAACGTGACTTGAAATATCCCCCATTTACCGCTGCCCGGAATATCTATTCTTCTGTGCTTCCTGTTCTAAGACATTCAAATAAATAGTGATTTCCTTCATGAATGAACCCTGAGCGCCTCATCTCGTGTAAACCGGCTGATAAGGCATCCACAACGGCTACAATTATATTAATACATAATAGCAATAAAATATTAAAACGACCCATTTTATTGCATATGACAGCCGAGCATCCCCTTTTAATTGACTTTTCTCCACCCTTTTAACTGCATGGAGGGATTCAGTACCTAGGCTTGCCTGAGCGGTGAAAAAGCGGGGTATGCTTTCTTGCCAGTGATTGGCTGCTTCAAACTGCCCAGACTGGCACGAAGAGGGAGTGGTGTGTTGTACCTCTGGAGCTGCAGCTTCTCCTTAAGATAAGTGCTTTTATTTTCATATGGATTCATCGTTGGCGGGGCTGTATGAGACACAATATACTGCCCATTAAGCCAAAAAATGCTTGTTTGTACCCGCAAAAAATCCTTAAGCGTTTCCCGTGTAGTCAACAAGTCCCTAATATTGCTCTGAATAATAGAGGAGCAGCCCCGGGGAGCGTCTCCCGCAAGAAAGGCTGAGCTGTAATTTAATGAGATAATGGTGATGAAACCCACATTCATTATACATTATACAGGGCAAATACAGCAATTTTAAGCATTGCTTCTAAATATATATATTCAGAAATACACGACCGTTCAAACGTTTGGGGTCACTTTGAAATTACCTTGTTTTTGGAAAGAAAAATACATTTTGTCCATTAAAATAACATGAAATTAATCAGAAATCCAGCGCAGCCGGGGTTAATGCTGTAAATGACTATTGTAGTCGGAAACGGCTGATTTTTTATGGAATCTCTTCATAGGCGTACAGAGGCCCTTTATCACTCCCATCACTCCTTTATCACTCCCATCACTCCTGTGTTCCAATGGCCTTTATCACTCCCATCACTCCTCTGTTCCAATGGCCCTTTATCACTCCCATCACTCCTGTGCTCCAATGGCCCTTTATCACTCCCACCACTCCTGGGTTCCAATGGCCCTTTATCACTCCCATCACTCCTGTGTTCCAATGGCCCTTTATCACTCCCAGCACTCCTGTGTTCCAATGGCCCTTTATCACTCCCATCACTCCTCTGTTCCAATGGCCCTTTATCACTCCCATCACTCCTGTGTTCCAATGGCCCTTTATCACTCCCATCACTCCTGTGTTCCAATGGCCCTTTATCACTCCCATCACTCCTGTGTTCCAATGGCCCTTTATCACTCCCATCACTCCTGTGTTCCAATGGCCCTTTATCACTCCCATCGCTCCTGTGTTCCAATGGCCCTTTATCACTCCCATCACTCCTGTGTTCCAATGGCACGTTGTGTTCCAAGTTTAAGTTTAAAAGGTTAATTGATGGTTAGAAAACCCTTTTTATGTAATTATGTTACAGCCAGAAATGTCCTCGTTTTCCATGAAAACAGCTCAGTGACCCCAAACTTTTGAATGATGGTGTATATAATGTATTGGAGATTTTCACATTTTAATGCAGTTTTATTTACAGGCCAAACCCGTGAGGCGGGATCAAAAGGCAGCATCTGTGGACTACTAATCCTTTGGCTGTCTGAGCATCATGTGAGTAGCAGTCCTCGCATGGATCTATCACTAGTTGGTCTCGTCTTAGATTCAGGAGCCGTATGTCTATCCCATGCATGTTTAATACCCTCACTGTATTAGCCTCTACCACTTCTGCTGGGAGGCTGTTCCGCTTATCTACTGTCTTTTCAGTACAGTAAAACTTCCTTACGTTACATCTAAGCCTCCGATCCTCTAGTTTTAGACTACGCCATGTGGAAATCAGTGGCCATTAGTCACGCTTACAGTGATCTGAGTCAGGATCTGCTCCGTGTGTAACGTGCGGGGAGGCAGTCAGCGTTGTTTACAGGGCAGGGAGGCCATCGCCGTCCCAGCCCGCTCCTCCCCTTGCTATGTACTTAGCCCGGGGAAGAGACAAGGGAGGAGACTTCCAGATCCCATATAACCCCCAGCCCCGGACTGCCTGGATTAGTAAAAATAAAAAAATAAAAGCCATCTGTGCCCAGCAGCCTTCAGCAGGACTCCGGGACAAGAGGCAGCAGCTGAGACGCCCGCCCTGCCACCCACATCTGGACAGCGACCGGTAAGGAGCGGACCCTGCGATCATAATAATAATAATAATAATAATAATAATAGCATTGCAAGGATTGGTGGCCATTTGACCCGTGGGTGCCGTTGCGGCTATTATTAACTACAACTCCCATCATGCGCGCTGTGGAATTTGTAGTCCTCTTCCGCTATAGTTAGGGAGCTTGGTGTGCAATCAAAGTCCTATCTGATGAGTTGGAGTCCACAGAGGGTCGCAAGTGGCCCATGGCTAGCAGTTTTCAGCAAATATTGAGAAAGTAATATTATTAGTATTGATTTATATAGCGCCGTCATATTGTGCAGCGCCGTACAATGGGCAATATATTTGGGTTATTATTATTTATTGATTTATATAGCGCCGTCATATTCTGCAGCGCTGTACAATGGGCAATATATTTGGGTTATTATTATTTATTGACGTTTATAGCGCCGTCGTATTCCGCAGCGCCTGAAAGAATAATAAATAATATTCTGTGATTGTATGTTTAGGTGATGTTGCCCCCAAATAGGGTTCAGAGGGGTATCTGCCCCCCCCCGAAATACACATTATTTCTGCTCTCTAAACAGATATTAGCGAGTCCTAAATCCAAAACCTAAGATTCCTCGGAACATCTTGGCTAACAGGACATGCCCATGACGTCTCTTTCCCTGCCACATATACTTTAAGCTGCGGCTGTAGCGTGGCAGTCACTGGCTGAGCATCATAGGAGTTGTGTTTCAGTGTAAATGCAACTTAATAATATGTCTCCTACATCCAAATATTTTGCCGTATATTTATATCGATATTTTTTTTGTATTTCTCGTTTCTTAAGAAAAATATGATATTTATTTATATAGCGCCAACAGATTCGGTAGCGCTGTTACCACGGAGAACAGGAAACATATCGAACAAAGACAATTTAAATTAATTGATAATAATATAAGACATAAGCGTACAGAAGCAGAGGAAAGGCTCTGGTCGCGTGAGCTTGCAATCTGTTTATCCTTTGCCCCCCCGGTGCAGACAGCAGGCGCGGCTTGCGTCTAGAGGAATTAGTGAGCCGAATCGCTAATCCGCTTCTTGATCATATCTATAGTGCTCTGGTTATGAGACAGGACTCAGCGAGCATCTTTTCACGTTAAATCCGCCGCGCCACTTTGCCCTCCGTACCACTTACACTTTTTTAACCCCAAAAGCTTACTTAGGATTTTTAGCCCTATATTGAGTATCACCGCCTGTTACCTTACTTTGATTGGCTGATATAGCAATTAAGATGTTATGTAAAGAAGGTTTACTTTACTGAGAAGGTAGTGGATTCACGGAACAGCCCCCCAGCAGAAGTGGTAGAGGTTAACACAGTGAGGGGATTTAAACATGCATGGGATAGACATACGGCTCCTGAATCTAAGACGAGACCAACGACTGAGTCGCGTGGTTACAATAATGTGATCCAAACCCCTTTCAAAAATGCGTTAACCCCTTAAGTGCCAGAAGGTTACTTAAACTCTAAAATTTTAGCGTCGTACTGTTTCTTATAATCTGAAAAAATTTACATTTTTCTTTTTAACAAACATTGAAGTTTTAATAAATACATTCTGCATGAACAGACAGAGATGCCATTTGGAATCCTCTTCTACCTGCTTATCCGCCCTTCCCCCATCTTAAGTTGCTTTATCCCCCCCACCCTTTGTTAACCCCTTGTAAACATCATCATGTTAGGAATTCTGGAAGGGCCAAGTCCTCTTTTCTGGTATAAATGGCTTGTTTTTGGAACAAGGCAGACTCCCAGACCGAGCAATAATCACTACAAACTCTAACAGAAAGTCATAAGGAGAAGGGCCCGGGTCCTTTAAGGCTTTGCTTTCATCTACTCTGCCGAATTTAACACTTTGTATCTAAACGTCGCATTAAAACCACCTTCTCTGGTGCTCCTGAATGCCCAAACCCCCCCCCAAACGTATTCGTCAATCACGTAAAATATTGCATTATTTATCATTTTTGCCAGGAACACTTAATTGTCATGTGACACAATCTCCGAGACTGTTTGGTTGTTGCCATAGAAACGAAAAAAAGGCTTCTTAAAAGCTTTTGTGTTATTTTTATGTGATTAAACCTTCAGAAGTAATAGCAAAAGCACCGATTTGGTAAAGGTTTATGTATAATAGGCAACTAGAGAGGGCAATTAGTGTTTTGTCTCCTGTTTTTGCGGCATATAATCTGCAGATGATAATAATAATAATTGACCGGGGGTATAGAGCATGAAGGACAAACAGGGGTTAATAAAAAAACAACACTTCATGCAGGGGACACACTGAGAATTGTATGTTCGGTATGCAGTGGGGATGGTGATCGGTGAGGAACACCAGAGCTTCGATCACCCCGAGGCGTGGGTGCAAACTGTCATTTTTGAGATCCTTTAATAGCCGATGGATTTATCCACCAAACCCTACATTTTTGGACCCAAGGGTGCTCACCTCCTATGGGGTAAACTTTTTTGAGGGGAACACACTTCATTTTTTACTCTCCTCAAGGAGAGTCAGTCCATAAACTCAAGTTGGGTGAAACTTTTTGGACATGAAAGTTCTCACAAGTTGGGTGCGTCAAGAATGAGCATCTGAGGATCCTTCATGCTTGTGGATCCCACCAAATTTAAAGCCCAAGGTCAGAGACATGCGGTGGCCCTGGCTTGATCGAGGAACTGTGCACAGCCGTGTCCTGTGGAAACATCCATGGAGGCTTTTCCCCATCTTACATCAAACATAATCACAACTGTATATGATTTTATTGGGAAATATCAACCCCCTAGCAGACCGTGGTATCTCCTCTGAGATGTTTGTCTAAGACCCATCATAGAGATTCTGGCTGAGTGTGATTGAATTGTGGTTCACAGTGGTGGGAATGCCAAACTTGGCTTCTCCAAGAGTTGACTTCACACAACCTTCTCCATAAGTAGCATTAGGTGTCCTTGTTGATATTTTGTATCTCCTAGAAGGATTCTCACCCTTCTTTCCAAACATCTACTCTTTGGCTCCCTCTAGAGGACTGAAGTTGTTACCGGCGTTGTTACCGGCGTAGAACAGAGACGTTGGGCTAAGGAAAAACATTGCATAATGCGATAGAGACAGAGAACCGCAGAAGCAGAAGTCGAGTGTCAAGTTTCAGCTTAGGTTTGGTGGTTTACAGAACCACAATACGGTTGCAGCATCTGCCATGGACAGCATTTAGATGATATGATAAGTTAAAAGTCCTAAGTAACCAGCATCAGTAATGGAACCAGTGTCAGGCCACAGAGGAACACCATGTCCCTCGATCTTCTTCTTCTGGGGTCACATTCTCTGAATGGATATGCAGCCCCTTCCCTGCCAGGTAAAAAGTAAGGTAGGGCGGGATTCTCCTGGTCCACCTACCAAGATGGAAACAACAGAAGCCTTCAAGGAGATTTGGGAGAGGTTCTTTTTCTAAAACCCCAACCTCACCCAAGTTCTCCACTATGGTGTCATTCGTAGGAGAGAATCCTTGGTTTTCAGTTGAACTTGGTAGAGATACTAAACAAGGGGCTTTGCCAAATGTAGTAGA